>NC_052311.1:34795680-35477347 GCF_016432855.1 Salvelinus namaycush | reverse complement strand
TTCTTGGAATAGAAACACCATAATATTAATCAAATATTAATCAAATTAATTAAGCTAAATTTCTTAAAATCAATCCCATATTCTATGTTCTTACAAAAAAAGTTTTAAATTCTCTAGTACAGTCAATATTGAAGACTATCAAATGCTTCTCAAAGATGCCCTCTGGTGGTCAAACTAGCCCTGACTAGCATTAATAGCAACAATGGCTGACAAATAAATAACGTGCCATAGAATTCTGCTGCAGCCCACAAGGTGTGCTGCAGTATGATGCAACTTTTACAGGAAGAACCACTAACAGTATAACTCTTGTTTATAGCCACATGATTAATGCATACAATAGCTGAAGGATCAGCAGAGGCATTCAGGGAAGATAGAGGGACATCAATTATGTTACTTACATTATATCTACCAATGCCCATGGGATAATGTACATTTGCTGAAGCATTATGACAACTCAGCGACACAATGGTAGGGTTTAACTGAGCTGAGCTTGGGTCATTGTCTCAGCACAGCCTTATAATGATGTAAAAGGATCCAGGAACCCAAATGATTTGGGTGGATCCCATCCTCATAAAACAAGCTTTGTTTCCAGAAGGTATCAACATTGTCAATAAATGTTACACCCACAGAGCTGAAATAGTCACGTAGCCATGATGGAGGGCTAAAAGTCTGTTGAAACGTTCAATGCCACAATTTAGGGAGGACACAGGGGCAGATGTTATTGGGCATTTTTAGGTTTCAAGTAGACACCCAATCAGTTCTTTAAAATCCTTATTTTAGCTGTTCTGAGCAGTCGCTGAAGGCGCAGGTAGATCAGGCACGAGGGCGCCGAAGCTATTCTTTAGGTCGATCTGCTCCGGACCTCTCGCAGACACTCTAGTCTCTTTAGCAGAATGTCGCTGCCTTCGGTTTCCACGACTTGTGACATGGGACCAGTGCTGATTGGAACAATCCTCATGCTATTACCCGTCTACTCCACTACAAGATGGAGGAGGAGGAGAAGCAGATGGAGAAGACTTCCTAAGCAGGCAAGTTCCTGGTAGCACAGGCCATTCGGAGAGAGACAGATGACAAGGCGAGCCGCCTCCAGCCACTAAGGATAGCCACCTCATTCCAGTAATCCTCTGCAAGAAAACAATTTCCACATTGGAAATCAGGATTGTCAATATTGTCCTGGACAAGAGCATAATAAACACAGTTTCTACGGCTTTGGAAAAGTTTGTTAGCTATTCCAGGCGCAGCGGGCTCCATTGCAACCTAGCTAGCTAGCTAGCTGGCTAGTTGGTAAACATCCAGTCCAAACTAGCAGGTTTGACACAAACACTTATGAACAAAATAAAACTTCAGAAACAACAGGCTAAGGCGCAGTAGGTATCCGAGTTCGTGACAGGAAATGATGTGAGTGAGTTCTGGGAGGACAGCAAAGAGCACGAAATCCCTCTTGTAATTCAGATATAGTACATCCCAGATATCCCATGCATGTCCCATGTCGCTAGCCTGTGTATAATTACCTTACCTAGCCCATAGCTCCACTGCTGGCATGGCCTGGATAATGTAGAGTGAGGGGCTATTTACTGTGGCTGCGCTCATACTGCTCTCAGAGGCCTAGAATCTCAGATTTACAGCCCAGGAAATGTACTGTGGGGTGCTTAATCTCAATAGCTGTGTTATCAATCAGTATGTTATCCACCTGGAACTGCCCTCATTCCACATAGCAAGGGAGCCCTGATTACTCTGGGGAGATGCAGGCAAGACACACTCACGGACATGCACTTGCACACACACTAATACACTCACAGAAACGCACACACACACTCTGAAGCCCTGCTCTTAACTACAGAGTACTGACTAAAGATAGAAAATAAACGCTAAGTCATGCCTGCATGAGCACGTACGTCTGTACGTACAGTTGAAGTCGGAAGATTACATACACCTTAGCCAAATGCATTTAAACTCAGTTTTTCACAATTCCTGGCATTTAATCCTAGTAAAAATTCCCTGTCTTAGGTTAGTTAGGATGACCACTTTACTTTAAGATTGTGAAATGTCAGAATAATAGTAGAGAGAACGATTTATTTAAGCTTTTATTTCTTTCATCACATCCCCAGTGGGTCAAACGTTTACATACACTCAATTAGTATTTGGTAGCATTGCCTTTAAATTGTTTAACTTGGGTCAAACGTTACGAGTAGCCTTCCACAAGCTTCTGTCGTGTCTTTGCTATTAAGTGATATGACATGTTATTTTATAAAATAATTTATCTGTAATTAATATTACCTGATTAAACGAATAATGTAAATGTAATTAACTAGAAAGTCGGGGCACCACGGAATAATCTTTATAGAGCTGTTGTCTTCCGAATAAACTCTTAAAGACCTGGTAATGTTTTATATCAATAGCAGCAATTATTAATTGTCACCTTATTCAGTCTCATCTGAACGTCGTAAAATTATTGGTTATCTTCACGAACCCTGGCTAACAAGTTGAATCACCAATATCAAAATGTACTAAATACCTAAATAATCACACAGAATTACATATACACAGGATGGATCATACATTGATTACTAATTATGTCATACAAGAACCGATATGACGGCTGGTTACACAAAGAAAGGGGTTTGGGTTTGAATGAAAGCGCGGGAAGACTGAGGAACAATAAGATTGGGTCTCTATCGGACCTTATGAAGCTATGCTATCGTAAATACAGAATCTTATGCATTCTAAATAACTGCCCATCTGGAAAACGAAAATGCAAGCAATATTTACTCTGAGCTGCGCTTCGATAGATTGGTCGTAGATTGAAGGCTGGGTTGCCCAGCAGAGATCTCTCTTGTCCTTTGAAGAATATGTCTTGTGGTAGAATGGATACATTGTAGTACCGTCGTCGCGTGGTAGAACGGATACGTTGTAGTACCCTGTCTTTCTTAAGAGATTGTCCGTCCTTTCCTAGCCCACGTTTACAGCTGCTGCTGCTAACTCGACGTCTAGAATGTATCACTTCTTTAGTGAATAAGAGTTCAAAGTTCATACCAAGTTGCCATACTATAAGCTCATGCTATATTCTGGCTGGTATAGCTGAAATTCATCCTTCCATTGTGTCGATGGTCACCTCCACGTTGAAATTCGCCCTTTTAAACGTATGGACATCAGTCCTCACGTCACCGAGAACACAATGTTATTTTCGTTAGGTTTTAGTCGTTCAACCATTCGCAACCAGAGCTCAAGCTGAGGTTGGCTTAGTTCTGCAGATGATATAAGCCCTTTTAAACGTATGGACAGCAGTCCTCACGTCATCGGGAACACAAGGTTGACTTTTCGTCAATGGGCTTTTGTAGTGGTGGAGAGAAGGGCGTGTTTCATAGTTCACAACCAATGTCTGTTCACTTGAGTGGGGCCACTGAGTGAGCAGAGTTTACTTTATGAAAACAATTCTCTCATTTAGAAGCTAAAATTACATTTCATCTTTTCACAAATAGTTTCATATTTAAACATTTAAATTGCACAACAACTCCATGTGAATCTGATAACTAGAATGTGTAGACTTTCCAAGATACAGTTTATGTCATCCTATCATCAGTAATAATGTCTCAGACGACAATTGATCTGACATCATATTCTTTAACTTCTTATGGGCAGGTGGGACGGTAGCGTCCCAACATCCGGTGAAATTGCAGAGCGCGAAATTCAAACTACAGAATTATAAATATTTAACTTTCATAAAATCACAAGTGTAATAATAAAAAATAAAGCTTAATTTCTTGTTAATCCATCCGCTGTGTCAGATTTCAAAAAGGCTTTACGGCGAGAGCACACCATGCGATTATCTGAGAACAGCGCCCCGCACACAAAAGCATGAAAAACATATTTCAATCGGGCAGGTGCTCCACGGAAGTCAGAAAAAGGGATATAATAAATGCCTTACCTTTGATGATCTTCTTCTGATGGCACTCCAAAAGGTCCCAGTTACATCACAAATGGTCCTTTTGTTTGATAATGTCCTTCTTTATATCCATGAAAACTCAGTTTAGCTGGCGCGCTTCAGTCAATACCAGTTTCCCTCCATCAAAATGCATACAAAATTAATCCCAAACGTTACTAATAAACTTTTCCAAACAAGTCAAACAACGTTTATAAATCAAACCTTAGGTACCCTAATACGTAGATAAACTATACAATTTAAGACGGAGAATCGTTATTGTCTTTACCGGAGAAAAATACCAAAGAACGCGATCACTTCCACGCGCTTGGAAACACTATAGCCAAAATGGAAGCCACCTAGAAAAACTACAATTTCTGGCTCATTTATCCAAAAACCAGAATAAAACTCTTTCTAAAGACTGTTGACATCTAGTGGAAGCCCTAAGAACTGCAATCTGGGAGGATTTCGCCTTATAATAAAAGTGACAGCCATTGAAAACAGTGGTAGGCTGACATTTTTTGGGGGGGAATGGTTTGTCCTCTGGGTATCGCCTGCCATATCAGTTCTGTTATACACACAGACATAATTGTAAGAGTTTTAGAAACTAGAGTGTTTTCTATACAACTCTACCAATTATATGCATAGCCTAGCTTCTGGGCCTGAGTAACAGGTAGTTTACTTTGGGCACGATTTTCATCCGGACGTGAAAATAATGCCCTTTACCCAAGAGAGGATAACAAAGGGCTTTCCAACAGTCAAATCTGTAGAGTAGAGAGAGGAAAGGGGGAAATGTATTTATGAGGGTCATAAACCTCACCAACAGGGCAACGTCATGACACTTCCCACAATAAGTTGGGTGAATTTTGGCCCATTCCTATTGACAGAGCTGGCCACTCCAATACCTTGACTTTGTTGTCCTTAAGCCATTTTGCTACAACTTTGGAAGTATGCTTGAGGTCATTGTCCATTTCGAAGACCCATTTGCAGACCCATTTTGCTTCAATATATCCACAATATTGTCCTTCCTCACGGTGCCATCAATGTTATGAAGTGCACCAGTCCCTCCTGCAGCAAAGCACCCCCACAACATGATGCTGCCACCCCCGTGCTTCACAGTTGGGATTGTGTTCTTCTGCTTGCAAGCCTCCCCCTTTTTCCTCCTAAAATAACGATGGCCAAAAAGTTATTTTTTGTTTTATCAGACCAGAGGACATTTTTCCAAAAAGTACGATCTTTGTCCCCATGTGCAGTTGCAATCCATAGTCTGGCTTATTTATGGCCGTTTTGGAGCAGTGGCTTCTTCCTTGCTGAGCGGCCTTTCAGGTTATGTCAATATAGGACATGTTTTGCTGTGGATATAGATACTTTTGTACCTGTTTCCTCCAGCATCTTCACAAGGTCCTTTGCTGTTGTTCTGGGATTGATTTGCACTTTTCACCCCAAAGGTTGTTCATCTCTATGAGACAGAACGTGTCTCCTTCCTGAGAGGTATGCGGCTACGTGGTCCCATGGTGTTTATACTTGCTTGACATCATGGGAAAATCAACAGAAATCTGCCAAGACCTCAGAAAAACAATTGTAGACCTCCACATGTCTGGTTCATCCTTGGGAGCAATTTACAAACGCCTGAAGGTATCACATTCATCTGTTCAAACAATAGTACGCAAGAATAAACACAATGGGACCACGCAGCCGTCATACCGCTCAGGAAGGAGACGCGTTCTGTCTCCTAGAGATGAACGTACTTTGGTGAGAAAAAATTCAGGCTATAACAGCAAAATGTGGAATAAGTCAAGGGGTATGAATACTTAAATACAATAAACACGGCTGCCTGCACCTCTGTCTGTGAGCTGTTGGCAGGGGAAGGAAGTGTGGATCTCTACACGCTCTTCCTTCTCCCCATATCCCTTTCCTGTCTACTGTACCATTGCTATGGGACACATGCCTGCCTTCAATCAACGGGTCATTGACGTGTCAGGTAAATCCTTTACAGTGAGAAGCTTCGCATCACGTTGCTCTGCTTGACTTTTTGGATGTGTTTGGCTGTGCAGGGTGTTTTTCTGAGGGCAGACATTCTCTGTGTGGTTGTTTATGGTTGTTTAAATAAGTGGCTCTGTCATAAAGTCCATATGAATCTAACTCCTCTCTGAGAAAATTTGAAGATGGCTCACTCCTGCACACACACAACAGGGCTCCAAAGTCAGGTGCAGATGATTCTGCTACTATTGGGTCATAAACACCTCTCATAACGCATCCTTGCAGGAAAAAAACATGTCCTTTACAAGGACTTTGTCACTATTTTTAGAATTGCACAGATAGCAAAACAAGGAGCAGCTCCTGTAAATTGTTCTGGGTATTTTCTCTCTATGCATCAGAGACAGCTTGGAGTTTACAATGTAGAGAAATGTAATGCTGCTCTTGCAGAACGGAAGCTTAGCTGATTTGTAAAGCTCCATTCAATCAGGACAAAGGCAAGAAAGTGACATCATGTCATGCTAAATATGACTGGTGCATTGCAGATTGAAAGTGAAATGGGTGAACATGTGCAATTACATTTCCGGACCTACAATTCACAACCAGACTTCCGCAGAAAATATCACTGCCAAAAATGTTGGATTTAAGAATGCTTTTGCTGAAGAGGCTCACATGTCCTGTCTTCAATTTTCCTTTAAGAGTGGTGTCTTTTTTACTACTCAAAACTATCAGACCAAATACTAGGTTGGATAAACATTGTCGTTTTCTCAGACATTCAGGTGTAACCTTTTCAATGTCACACTCAATATTGGCTGGTTTTCTTGTCATGATACTTTGATTTTCAGTTCAAATAAAAGCTTTTGCCTGTTGGGTCCCAGACAGTGACTCAAAAATGATTTGTGTGCAAGAGACATGGGATGACAGTTGTTGCAAGGATTCTGGTTTTGACTTTCGACAACCCACCGAAATTACACGTTTCTGTGGATGAAACGTGATTTTGTAAAACTTCTGGAATGGGAAGCCTGCATGTTGGCGGTGGAGGGGGTAGGTTACTTTAGTAGAATACATAACGCATTTGGCCACTTCTACTGTAGCCCATAAAAACACATTAAATAACACATTCATAAATGGCAAAAAGAGCAAAAAAATAAATCATAAGGAATAAGGTTTTGAAGTGTCTGTCCTATATCTAGAATATATTAGAAATCTTAGTAAATATACATATAATTTTGGAAACATACAGTGCCTTCACACCCCTCGACTTTTTCCACATTTTGTTACAAAGCGGGATTACGTTTTCTTTGGGTCAACAATCTACACAAAATACTCTGTAATGTCAAAGTGGATGAAACACTTGAACATGTATTATAAATTAATAAAAAATAAACCCAAGTATATCTTGATTAGATTAGATCTGTTACGAACACCTTTGGCAGAAATTACAGCTGTGAATCTTTTGGGGTAACTCTCTAAGAGATTTGCACACCTGGATTGTACAATATTTTCCTATTATTATTTTCAAAATTCTTAAATCTATGTCAAGTTTTTTGTTGATCATTGCTAGAAAGCCATTTTCAAGTCTTGCTATAGATTTTCAAGCCGATTTCAGTCAAAACTACAACTAGGCTACTCAGGAACATTCAATGTCATCTTGGTAAGCAACTCCAGTGTAGATTTGGTCTTGTGTATTAGGTTATTGATAAAAAAAAGTCATTGCCGATGACAAGCATACCCATAACATGATGCAGCCACCGCCATGCTTGAAAATATGAAGAGTGGTACTCAGTGATGTGTTGTGTGGGATTTGCCCCAAATATAACACTTTGTATTCAGGACAAAATGTTCATTTCTTTGCCAAATTTTTTGCAATATTACTGTATTATTGGCTTGATGTAAACAGGATGCATTTTTTGAACTATTTCTATTCTTTACAGGCTCCCTTCTTTCCATTCTGTCATTTAGGTTAGTACTGTGGAGTAACTACAATATTGTTGATCCATCCTCAGTTTTCTTATTTCACAACCATTAAACTCTTTAACTGTTTTAAAATCCCCATTGGCCTCATTGTGAAATCACTGAGCAGTTTCCTTCCTCTCCGGCAACTGAGTTAGGACGGACGGGTGTATCTTTGTAGTGACTGGTTGCATTGATACTCCATCCAACATAAGCGGATGCGGTAGAATGAAAAGCACCCCATGCAAAAAAACAGATATCTCTATTTGAAACAGACAGATTTTGATGGGGATTTTTGTATTATGGTAATTAGATTGACACTCCGGTGCGTCAATCGACACTTAAGGGTTAATGGTAGATTTATGACAACAGGAATATTTTCCATTTTATATAGAGTATGCCACCATGATATATGATTGCAAAGGACTTTTTCTTAAGCGTTTCCCAGTGAACGCATGTGTGAGTGAATTTAATGATTTATACATTTAGCTGAGGATGAATGCTTCAGCTTTATCTGCTCATTTCTTTCAAGATAATAAAGCATTTTTCTTTAATGACAGTAAAATCACTCTGGCACCTAAGTAGATTTTGGCAGGCTTTTTTGGTCAGTTCCACTGAGCACACACTGCTTGAATCAACGTTGTTTCCACGCGATTTCAATGAAATTACGTTGAACCAATGTTGAATAGACATTTAATTGACATCTGTGCCCAGTGAGATGGCTCTCACAAGCAAAGTCATGGGAGAATAAAATGGTGGTTGAAATAAATTATCTCGTTTGAGAATGGGTTTACTCTGGGTTTCTCATTAGCTTGATGCCCCTTTCATGTCACCTTCAAACTGTGCAAAGTCATTTTTGTTGTTAAAGGGAGAGAAATGTAAATGCACCCTCCCTCTTCAAACTTTTAATCATGGTAGAAAAATATTCCCCCGAAACAACTAATAAGAGCCTCTGTTGAAAGAAATGTCACGCTATGAAGAGGTAGTATGACGATGACAGGACAATGAATATTTCAAAATCCACAGTGGACTACTATGCTGCATTTTGGTGAAGGGAATATATCTAACACAATTAACTTCATGGGGAAGAGAGAGAGGCATTCAAATACTCAAGTTTTGCTCTACTAAAATGCTACATACAGTACTTACAGGCAGATACAGTTCCAAATGTAATCAAATTGGTGATTAACCAGGTCAGGTAAGGTTATGTATATGTCCCAAATGGCACCCTATCCCTACATAGTGTAATACTTATGGTCAAAAGTACAGCACTATGGGGAATATAGTGCCATTTGGGACACAACCCTGATGATCCTCATAAGATGATGACATTCATCCAGTATGTGATAAAGGCGATGATCTTTAGGTTGAAGGTCTTTACTGATACATGCAGTATATTTTTTGTTTCTCTCCCCTGTAGATTTAATTTAAACTCAAAGGGCATGGTATGCATTATGAAACCTCAGAGTGTAACTTTTTCCCTTATCTTCAAAATACAAATCCATTAAAGATCTTCCTGAAGGACAGGAAGAATAGACGTTAGAATAGACGTTCCATCATTAGCATGTAGAATACAACTCAATTGAAACTGCATACTGTCTAAACGTGTACAGCAAAAACTATTGTTGAAACTTTAAAAAAAAATATCAATGGTAGATGTTACAATGCAACATTAGCTAAATTAAGCTTCAAATGACTGACTGTTTGTTTACATAGACCTGGAATTCCTAGTGAGAAGACTCACAGAATGTGGTCCATGGCTGTTCTGCTATCATGCTAATTTATAGAGCTGCAGCAGCAGGTTCTGTTAGAGGGAGTTGGGGCTAGCTAGCTAACGACCAAGCCCATAAGCAAACCAGCCTCTGAACATGAGGTGCAAGCCAATTTACAGGCACACATACAAAGAGCCCTTCCCCACTGGGACACAGCTGGTCAGCAATAACAGCTTACCCATCTGAAGTCACCAGTTTTGAAGTAATGTGAGATGTTTTTCTCTTTCTATCTTTTTGTTGCCGTGTCCCTGGCAATCTGTTGTTGTTCTACTGTCTGCTTCAGAAACATAAATGGGTTATTTACAGAATTGGCTTGGAATCAGCTGTTGGCTTGCAAGGTTAATTATGTGCAGTCCATCATTTGTGTTTCATATCAATTAATGCTGGTGTGGTGTCTTTCTGTCCTCATTAAAAACGATTAAACCAGGGAAGACGACAAAACTTCTCCATGAATGTGTAACGCCGTAAGCACTATACGGTTTCACACATGCTTGCAATTAGCAATTGAGAAGGGAACTTTCTCTGGGAGACCTTTGTCTAGTTCCCTGTAAGTTCCCAGGACGCATATAGGACCATGTCAGGACCTTTTTAGGATGTTCTCAAGACGTTCATTTGACTAGTCCTCAGACCGTCGCGATGGTCACAAGGGAACGTTCTCTGGGGGCCTTTCTCTAGTTCTGTCATGTCTACTCCCGCTCCTCCCCTACGGCGTTCGTTGTCACCTGTTCACTAACGGTCCTGGAATTCATCATTACGTGCACCTGGCATTCATCATCATGCGTGCCTGCGCTTCATCATTAGGCACACCTGGACTCCATAACGTCACTGATTACCTCCCTTATTTATGTCACCTCCTTAGTTCCAATCCCCAGGCAGTGTTTCATGTCTATACGCTACTCATGTTTCTTGTACTGGTCTATGTTCCAGTTATTATTAACTTCACTAGGGTAGGGGGGACTATTTTCACTTCCGGATGAAAAGCATATCCAAAGTAAACTGCCTGCTACTCAAACACAGAAGCTAAGATATGCATATAATTGGTAGATTTGGATAGAAAACACTCTAAAGTTTCCAAAACTGTTAAAGTGATGTCTGTGAGTATAACAGAACTGATTTGGCAGGCAAAAACCTGAGAAAAATCCAGGAAGTGGGATTTTTTCATGTTTGTAGTTTTCTATTGAATGCCATTACAGTATCCATTGATTTAAGACTCAAATTGCACGTCCTATGGCTTCCACTAGATGTCAACAGTCTGTAGAGATTGTTTCAGGCTTGTGAGAGAGTAAGATGAGAGAGTAAGACCACTCTGAATGAATGGACCCTACAGTGTCCCAGAGGTTTTTCATGCGCACGACCGAGAGTGCGCCTTTCTTGTTTACATTTTATATTGACGATGTTATTGTCCGGTTGAAATATTAGCGATTATTTAGGCTAAAATCAACCTGAGGATTGGTTATAAACATCGTTTGACATGTTTCTACGAACTTTACAGATACTATTTTGATTTTTTGTCTGCCTGACTGCGTTTGAGCCTGTGGATTACTGAACAAAACTGAGGTTTTTGGATATAAACAGGGACTTTATCGAACAATACAAACATTTATTGAGTAAATGGGAGTATTGTGAGTGCAACCATATGAAGATCATCAAAGGTAAGTGATTTAATTTTATCGCTATTTCTTACTTGTGTAACTCCTCTACTTGGCTGGTAACTGTTTGTAATGATTTGTCTGCTGGGAGCTGTAAAGCCTTTTTGAAATCTGACACCGTGGTTGGATTAATAAGAAGTTAATCTTTAAACCGATGTACAACACTTGTATGTTTTATGAATTTTTATAATTAGTATTTCTGTTTTTGAATTTGGCGCTCTGCAATTTCACTGGATGTTGGCCAGGTGGGACGCTAGTGAGGTTAAACTCGCCACCTGCACTTGCTTTCTGACTCCCAGCATATACGTTACAGAATATTGCCTCAACAAATGGAAGCAGCAGGTAATCAGGACATCTCCCAGACGGTTGACGAACATGGGTACCTGCTTCGTCAACACCACGACCAGCTGGCGCAACTGGGGAAGGCTATTGAAGAGGTTCTTCGCAGTCTTCAATGTCTCGAACGTGCCCGAGAGGCGTTGCCTTCATCTCGCGAAGGATACTCTGCCACCAGTCTACCCAGTGAGCCAGCACACCAGTCCACTCAGCAGTTCACCCAGGTCAGCGATGCCTGGCTGTCCCTCCAAAATAAATATGGAACACTATCTAAATGCCATGGCTTCCTAATCCAGTGCTCCCTCTATTTTGCGCACCAGATGGAAGCTCCCACCACTGAGGTCCAAGGTTGCCATGGTTATTTCTCTGCTGACTGGGCAGGCATTGGAGTGTGCTATGGTCGTCTGGGAGAGGAGGAGATGGAATCATATGAGGGGTTTATGGCCCTGTTCAGAGGTATCTTCGATCATCAACCGGAAGGCAGAGAGAGGTGTGAGTGCCTATTCCCACTACGGCAGGATGACCAGACCGCTGCCGAGTACGCACTCACCTTCCAGACTGTAGTAGCATCCAGCGGATGGAATGAGCCAGCTATTCAGAAGAGGATTGCACGAGGAGGTCCAGACGCAACTGGCATGTCGAAGACAACCTCTTCTTGGACACAATCATCGCGATGGCCATCCGTCTGGATAACCTACTTTGGGAGCGTCGGTACCCTCATCGCTTCTTTCCCTCCCTCAGTGACCACTCTTTATCAGAGCCTGAGCCCATGGAGGTAGGGGTCACACGCCTCCCCGCGGCTGAACGACGTAGACGGAAACAGCTGGGGCTCTGTCCCAATTGTCGTCAAGGAGGGCACCAGCTTCAGCAGTGTCTGTTATGTCCTAACTCAGGATCCACGAAAACAGAGGGACAGGCACATGATTTTCCACCCCCTGGGCCAGGAGTCATTTTCTGTCAGACCCTTTTTAGCGTCGATCACACTAGCCGTCTGACCCTCAGGTACTGTTTCTACAGCACTAGCTGAATCTGGTGCCGCTGGGAACTATATTGACCCAGACCTGTGCCTCCTCTCTTAATATCACATTATACCCACTCTCCTCTCCATTTCTGGTTTAAGCCCTTGATAATCGACCACTAGGATCCGGAATTCATCACACACATCACCACACCACTCACCCTCACCATGGAGTCCATTCATCAGGAGAATATTCCCTTCCTCCTCACGAGTGCATCAAATCATATTCGGTATCCCATGGCTCCAACACCATAACTCCACCATCAAGGATGAAGGATGAAAGGATGAAATGTACAGCCTGGTCACCCGAATGCCAAAGGACCTGCTTTTCTTGTTCCATCTCGTGTTGCATCCCCTGTGGTCTGGGACGTAAATGTGGACATTCGCCAGGTTCTGGAGAGGGAACATGCACCCACTACCTGTCCTCCTGAGCGCATCTACATTCCCACAGGGATAAGGGAGCAGCTGTTGACCTGGGCACACACAGCTGTCGTTGCTGGACATCCTGGGATCACCCGTACTATTCAATCTCCCTCCGAGAAGTATTGGTGGCCCACCTTGGCGCAGGATGTTATTCGTTATATAAACTCCTGTTCTGTGTGCTCAAACAAAGTCTCCCCGGGCACACTCCAGCAGGGCAGCTCCTTCCCGTTCCTGTGGTCTCATCTGTCCATTGGTAACAAAGTCAATCTCCCCTTCACTGACGGTTTCACCTCCATTCTGGTGGTTGTGGACACATTTTCAAAATCATTCCAGTTTATTCCTCTCTAGTCTCCCCACAGCTCTGCAGGTTGCTGAGGCACTGTTCCAGCAGGTCTAACGACACTATGGCCTTCCGGAAGACATTGTGTCCAACCGTGGCCATCAATTCACGTCATGGTATGGAGGGCTTTCATGGAGAAACTGGGCATCCCGGTAATGTACCGGCCTCAGTCCAATGGGCAGGTGAAGAGGACCAGGAGCTGGAGAGGTTTCTGAGGAGTCAATGCCAGGACCGACAGGGGGGAGTGGGCCCGACTATTTCCCTGGGCAGAATGCGCCCAGAATTCATTACGTCACTCCTCCACCGGGCTTACTCCCTTCCAGTGTGTCCTGGGTTATCAGCTGGCTCTGGCTCCGTGGACTCCGAGTCAGACCGAGGCCCCAGCGGTGGACTAATTGTTCCCTACTTGCAGAAGAGGCTCCAGTGTACCGTCCGTCACCAGAAGGAACAGGCAGATCACCACCGCAGTGAGGCGCCAGTGTTCCATCCTGGTGATCGTGTTTGGCTCTCCACCAGGAACCTCCCACTCCACCTGCCCTGCAAGAAGCTGAGCCCCCAGTTTGTGGGGCCGTTCAATGTTCTCTGGAGGCTCAACACAGGGATGTATAGGTTAGCTTTTCAGTGAATACCGTATCTCACATACGTTTCATGTCTCCATGAGACCGGTTGTTCCTGGTCCCCTGGTTGATGCTGTTCCCCCCCCCCCCCGCAGACCCTGGACGTCGAGGGAGGTCCTGACTATGCCGTCAGATCCCAGAATGGTGGTGAAACTGACCTCAACCCAATTGAGAGGGTTTAGAATGTGTTGGATCACAGAGTGAAGGAAAAGCTGCCAAAAAGTGCTCAGCATATGTGGGAACTCCTTCAGAACTGTTAGAAAAGCATTCCAGGTGAAGCTGGTTGAGAGAATGCCAAGAGTGTGCAAAGCTGTCATCAAAGCAAAGGGTGGCTATTTTGAAGAATCTCAAATATAAAATATATTTTGATTTGTTTAACTTTATTTTTTGGGGTTACTGCATGATTCCATGGTTTTGATGTCTTCAATATTATTATTCTACAATGTAGAAAATAGTAAAAATAAAGAAAAACCCTTGAATTAGTAGGTGTGTCCATACTTTTGAATGGTGCTGTATACATATGATACATTTTGAAATCTAACTGCAGCATTTAATTAGCTGCTCTACCTCAAACAAGCCTGGCTGTATAACTTGGAAGTTGAAAATCTAGCCATAAGCAAAAATAGTTGTGCTGCATTCTTAATGATGTCAGCCAGGTGTTTTCTCCCTTCATACACACATAGCAGGAAGAAAATTGAAAACCCCTCCGGTCAGAAAACATTGGCTCTAAAATAGCAGTGTGTGCTACCTTAGTAAAGCAATTTCCTCTCCCTTTGCTAGAAAATGTGCAAGCTTAACTTTATTTTGCAGGTGAAAAGACAATGAAAGGGCTGCTGCATTGGCTTTTTTTGACATGCCTGAGTGAACTTGCGCCTGCAACTGAGCTAGCAAGTCAGCAAAATACAGGGTTCATTGCTGAATAACTTAGATATAATTATTTAGACTAACGACCTCCGCATGATAATCTAACTAAAACTGTACAAAAAGGACATCAGGGAGATTGTCCCATGTAGTACAATAGAAGGTCATCTCAGACACAACACTGTTAGATAACACCCAAGTGCTGCCATTATGTGGTAAACATATTTCCAAATGGATCTCACAACACCTCTACTGCCATCCTCCAACCAAACTCATGTTATGTTTAAGCTCTCTTAAATTGCATCGACCATAAACCTTCAGGGGAACATGTATCTTCATGGACAAAGGCCGGAGCAGCCTTTGACATCCATTAGATACAGCCTCAGTGTACCTCATAACCCAAAGGAGTCACACATGGATTTATCTAAGAATTCTCTCAGAAAGGTCAATCACAGGCCTGAGAGGAAAATATAATCTTCATTTTTGCACTCTCCATGCACGCTCACAGGGCCCTACAAACTCACGCACACTGATACTCCAACACTTACAATTCATGGCCAAAGGTATGTAGACGCCCCTTCAAATTAGTAGATTTGGCTATTTCAGCCACACCTGTTGATGACAAATGTATAAAATTGAGCACATGGCCATGCAATCTCCATAGACAAACATTGTCAGGATAATGGCCTGTACTGAAGAGCTCAGTGACTTTCTACGTGGCACCATCATAGGATTCCACCTTTCCAACAAGTCAGTTAGTCATATTTCTGCCCTGTTAGATCTTCCCTCATCAACTGTAAGTGCTGTTATTTTGAAGTAGAAACGTCTAGGAGCAGTAACGACTCAGCTGCGATGTAGTAAGCCACACAAGCTCACAGAACAGGACCGGCGAGTGCTGAAGTGCGTAGCGTGTAAAAATCGTCTGTCCTCGGTTGCAACACTCACTACCGAGTTCCAAACTGCCTCTGGAAGCAACGTCAGCACAAGAACTGTTCGACTGGAGCTTCATGAAATAGGTTTCCATGACCGAGCAGCTGCACACAATCCTAAGATCACCATGCACAATCCCAAGTGTCAGCTGGAGTCGTGTAAAGCTCGCCGCCATTGCACTCTGGAGTATTGGAAACACGTTCTCTGGAGTGATGAATCACACTTCACCTTCTCGGAGTCCGATGGACAAATCTGGGTTTGCCGGATGCCAGGAGAATGGTACCTGCCCAAATGCATAGTGTAAACTGTAAAGTTTGGTGGATTAGGAATAATGGTTTGGTGCTGTTTTTCGTGGTTCGGGCTAAGCCCCTTAGTTCCAGTGAAGGGAATTCTTAAAGATACAGCATACAATGACAGTCTACATGATTCTGTGCTTCCAACTTTGTGGCATCAGTTTGGGGAAGGCCTTTTCCTGTTTGAGTATGACAAAGCCCCCGTGCACAAAGCGAAGTCCATAAAGAAATGGTTTGTCGAGATCGGTGTGGAAGAACTTGACTGGCCTGCACAGAGCCCTGACCTTAACTCCACCTTTGGGATGAATTGGAAAGCCGACTGCGAGCCAGCCTTAATCGCCCAACATCAGTGCCCGACCTCACTGATGCTCTTGTGGCTGAATGGAAGCATGTCGGCACAGCAATGTTCCAACACCTAGTGGAAAGCCTTTCAAGAAGAGTGGAGGCTGTTATAGCAGCAAAGGGGGGACCAACTCCTTATGTCAAATCCCAATGTCAATGATTTTGGAATGAGATCTTCGAAAAGCAGGTGTCCACATACTTTTGTATGCCGTGTAGTGTATTTCAGGATGTTGTGTATCTTTGGAAATAATCAGCATTCATAGTTTTCCTAAACATGTTATTAAACTGCAATGCTGAAGAACTTGGTTTGCCTTTTAGGACCGAGGGAAGTGACATGTACCACATCATTACTGAATATGGTGGATGTTGAGTGTGTCCTGTCTCACTATTCCTCAGTGTCTGACATCACACAGAGCATGACTTCAATATACAGAAAATACTAAAAGACAAACTGGCCATATCACTTCAGGCAGTCATTTGACCCCTCTGATGGAAATAAGGCTTATATAATCATCCCATGGATGACATCCCCAGAACAGATATTTATGATAAGCTGAGATCAGATACATGTAAAAAAAGCGGGTTGGGCAAACAAGATAAAGGACAAATATACATTTAGGGAGGAAATAAGAAATAGAGGCCAGTGTGAATCAAATTCTTCCAATGACCCAAAATGCTCCTTATTATTTATAAAGGAAAACTGGAGAGGCATTTTGTAAAGGTTCAGTGGGGACAAGCGACACCATTAACATTCTCGCTTTTTCAGTGGAAAAAGTGCCATAGTTGCAGAGAGTTTGTTAGCACTGAACTCAAATTGGATTAACTACATCACAAAGTAATTGAATCCACTATGGGTACCTATAAGGGCCTCCTGATTGATTTATTATAGACTTCAGGCAGAAACTACTTATTCAAGGTGTACGAGATGATGAGATTTTGCTTCCATTATTTGCAAAATGTTCTCTCTGCGATGGAAAAACATATAAAGCCACAGCTGTACACGGTTAACTAAGAATTGAGAACAATGGCTGGCGTGTGAACAAAGACTAACAAAAACTTTAAATGAACATTTCAAGCCTGTTGTATGGTGTCTGTTCTCTAAAAATACACTACTCTGATACCCATTGCCAGTGGAATCGTTTTTGATGCACATGATGCCAGCCTCCCTGCACCCAGCATTCCACCCCTGGCGACAGCTGTTCCCCTCCCTGCCTGCTGCCTGGGCACACACACATACACACACACAAACACACAGATGCACGCTCTCTTAGACACATAAGCACACTCACATAGACGCACACACACACACAAACATAGACACCATACAGACACAAACACTCTCCTACACAGACGCTCACACGCACACGTGCGTGCACACACACACACACACACACACACACACACACACACACACACACACACACACACACACACACACACACACACACACACACACAGAGAGACACCACAGAGCAAGGCACACAGCAAGTGACCCAAACACACAGAATGACTCAAACTTGAATAAACAGAGAGCAATTCAAATACAAAGTGTAACTCAAACATTCACAACACACAGCAAGTGACTCAAGCAAGCGAAAAGTGACAAACACTCACTTAGACAAAGGAACGTGCCTTGAACACAGAAACCAAATCAGTAAAAACACAGAGAGGGGAAAGTGAGACTCCATGAACACACGAGAGGCAATTCAAACTCACAATGTGCCAGTGAGCCATACAAACACACCCGGAGCTCAGTGCCTGGTAGAACCAGGCAAAATTGCATCATGCATCCCTTACAGTGTCATTGCTTCAGCACCAGCACTTGTGTTGAGTGTTGACCATACTGGCCAGTCTCCTCGCTGCCTTTATCCGAGCGGATGACGAGAGAAGAGCAAAGCAGCCTGTAAGAAACTATCCATGCTAAGAAAGTTACTTCTTCTTCTTGACTGAAGGATGTAATTGACCCCCTGCTTGTCCTTCTCATAGATAATCTGTCAACCAAAAGATAAGGCTGTCCTGGCACTTGTAAAAGCATGCACGACCCGCAGTGCATCACTCATGTGGACATGCCATTGGGTTAGATTATTCAAAACATAGGCCTTTTCCTCCAGTATCCATAAGAGTTGTTTTATTCACACTTATTTGCTGCTTTACAGTTTCACGTTTCCTTACGTACAAAATTACATTTTAAATGGAATGGCATGTAATTAAGCAACAGTCACTTTTCATTTCAATAACCTGGAGTTCTGCCCTACTAGTTTTCATCTGCATTGCTCTCTCTACAGTAAGAAGTGGCCAGTGTGAGTGTGTGCGTGTGTGCCTGTGTACTGTGAGTGGCTGCATAAAGGTTATCTGGCAAGAGTCTTCACTGACATGTTCAACCTCTCCCTGTCTGAGTCTGTAATACCAACATGTTTCATGCAGACCACTATAGTCCCTGTGCCCAAGAACACTAAGGTAACCTGCCTAAATGACTACCGACCCATAGCACTCATGTCTGTAACCATGAAATGCTTTGAAAGGCTGATCATGGCTCACATCAACAGCATTATCCAAGAAACCCTAGACCCACTCCAATTTGCATAGCACACCAACAGATCCACAGATGATGCAATCTCTATTGCACTCCACACTGCCCTTTTACACCTGGACAAATGCAACACCTACGTGAGAATGCTATTCATTGACTACAGCTCAGCGTTCAACATCCTAGTGCCTTCAAAGCTCATCACTAAGCTAAGGACCCTAGGACTAAACACCTCCATCTGCAACTGTATCGGGGACTTCCTGACGGGCCACCCCCATGTGGTAAAGGTAGTAACAACACATCCGCCATGCTGATCCTCAACACAGGGGCCCCTCAGGGGTGCGTGCTCAGTCCCCTCCTGTACTGCCTGTTCACTCATGACTGCACGGCCAGGCACGACTCGAACACCATCATTAAGATTGCTGATGACACAACAGAGGTAGGCCTGATCACCGACAATGATAAGACAGCCTATAGGGAGGAGGTCAGAGACCTGATCGTGTGGAGCAAGGACAACAACCTCTCCCTCAACGCGATCAAGACAAAGGAGATTAATGTGGACTACAGGAAAAGGAGAACCCGAGCATGCCCCCATTCTCATCGACGGGGCTGTAGTGGAGCAGGTTGAGAGCTTCAAGTTCCTTGGTGTCCACATCACCAACAAACTAACATTGTCCAAGTACACCAAGACAGTCGCGAAGAGGGCACGACAAAACCTGTTCCCCTGAACTGAAAACATTTGGCATGACTGAAAACATTTGGCATGGGTCCTTAGATCCTCAAAATGTTTTACAGCTGCACAATCGAGAGCATCCTGATGGGTTGCATCACTGCCTGGTATGGCAACTGCTCGGTCTCCGACTGCAAGGCACTACAGAGGGTAGTGCGTACGGCCCAGTACATCACCGGGGCCAAGCTTCCTGCCATCCAGGACCTCTATACCAGGTGGTGTCAGAGGAAGGCCCTAAAATTGTCCAAGACCCCAGTCACCCTAGTCATAAACTGTTCTCTCTGCTACCGCACGGCAAGCGGTACCAGCGCACCAAGTCTAGGTCCAAGATGCTCGTAAATAGCTTCTACCCTCAAGCCATAAGACTCCTGAATAGCTAATCAAATGGCTACCCAGACTATTTGCATCAAGTACATGCACTTTAGTGTCACTTATATACATTCATCTCTAGTATGGAATATTATCCTGCTCCTCTGAATACATTCCATATTGTCTGCCTGACACCAATACCAGTACACGGTACGAATCAAAAGTTTGGACACACCTACTCATCCCAGGGTCTTTATGTATTTTTACTATTTTCCGCATTGTAGAATAACAGTTAAGACATCACAACTATGAAATGACACATGGAATCATGTAGTAACCAAAAAAGTTTTAAACTAATAAAAGATGTATTTGAGATTCTTCAAAGTAGCCACCATTTGCCTTGATGACAGCTTTGCACACTCTTGGCATTCTCTTAACCAGCTTCATGAGGTAGTCACCTGGAATGCATTTAAATTAACAGGTGTGCCATGTTAATCTTAATGCATTTGACCCACTCAGTTCTGACAAGGTAGGGGTGGTATACAAAAGATAGCCTTATTTGGTAAAAAAACAAGTCCATATTATGGCAAGAACAGCTCAAATAAGCAAAGAGAAACGACAGTCCATCATTACTTTAAGACATGAAGGTCAGTCAACAACAAAAAAATTTTAGCAATGGACCGGTGGAAATCTGTCCTTTGGTCTGATGAGTCCAAATTTTAGATTTTATGTGGCAACCGCAGTGTATTTGTGAGACGCAGAGTAGGTGAACAAATGTTCCCACCGTGAAGCATGGAGGAGGAGGTGTGATGGTGTGGGGGTGCTTTGCTGGTGACACTGTCAGTGATTTATTTAGAATTCAAAGCACACTTAACCTTCATGGCTACCACAGTATAATGCAGCGATACACCATCCCATCTGGTTAGCGATTAGTGGGAACATTTGTTTTTCAACAGGACAATGACCCAACACACCTTCAGGCTGTGTAAGGGCTATTTGACACAGAAGACGAGTGATGGAATGCTGCATCAGATGGCCTGGTTCCACAATCACCTGACCTTAACCCAATTGAGAATGTTTGGGATGAGTTGGACCGCAGAGTGAAGGAAAAGCAGCCAACAAGTGTTCAGCATATGTGGGAACTCCGGCTGCGTTCCCATGCAAAACTAGACAGATAGCTAACAACTAAGTCATCAATAACACTCCCAAGGCATGACTTTTCTAGAATGAGTATATTGAAAACGTTTATGTTGTGAAACTGCAAAATACAGAAAATAATATACTTTAGTATTCAATTCACACCGACATACTGTAGCTGTACATTTGAAGTTGCATAAACACAAAGCACGTGCTAAGGTACCATGCATCTGGCATGATGCCAAACCATATAGCTAATTGTTACTCATATGGTAATTGGCTAACTCCTTTCATTACTCTAATAATGTACAACCATCTATGTAGAATAACAAAGCATATTACACTAGAAACAGTAACATAACTACAGTATTGTATATTTTACAATTCGTTTGCATGACGCACGAGCAAAGTAATACAGCTAACGGCATACATGAAAGGCATTGCAATTTGTGTTAGTAAATGCAACCAACCAACATTGATATGTAAGCAACTCTATCAATAACAAGATTATCATCACTAGCTAAATGCTTGAAACTTACAAACAAATATTTTCCCAGGCTGAAGCGTGACAAGAAATAACTACACTGGAAGACCTGCACCGTAGCGTTGTTTTTAGCTGCTTCTATGCGTGCAGAACGAATTCTCTACTTCCTGTTTGCGTACAGTCTATGTACCAGAAAGCTCCACTAGGGGGGCGAGTAACACCATGGAACACAATGAAAATCCATCTTAACCATTGTAATAAAATAATCTGTTACCTTCTAACAGGAAGGCAGCACAATCTTTATTGTCAAGAATCACTCAAGCAAAAATAACGAATACAAAAACGAACAGTTCCGTCAGGCACAGATACTAAACGGAAAACAACACCCCACTAAACCCAAATGGAAAATGACAACTTATATATGATCCCCAATCAGAGACAACGATAGACAGCTGCCTCTGATTGGGAACCACACTAGGCAAAAACAACAAAGAAATAGAAAACATATTATCTCCCACCCGAGTTACACCCTGACCTAACCAAACATAGAGAATAAATAAGGATCACTAAGGTCAGGGAGTGACAATTTGCTTAACACTTTTTAGGTTACTACATGATTCCATATGTGTTCTTTCATAGTTTTGATGTCTTCACTATTCTTCTACAATGTACAAAATAGTAAAAACAAATAAGAAAAACCCTTGAATGAGTAGGTGTGTCCAAACTTTTAACTGGTACTGTACTTTATGTTATAATCCCCTGTCACATTAGCTCACAAGAGTGCCCAATTAGTAATATCTAAAACCCTAACCCCTTATCTGATTCCATGTTTGATCTGTCTTTATTTCCATTTCACTAAGTATATATTTTAGAGAATGAATCCTTTATTTCTTAAGATCCTTATTCCGTCCCATCTGAATATAGTGTTTGGCTTGGTGGACATGAAACCCAATGAGTCAAAGCCATAAATACTGACTGACTCTCTGGGAAATAATTATCATTCCATTGTCCATGGACGCGAAACAATCATATTTTCAGTGTAATTTTATTAAACTGCCATCATATTTAAATGTACTTTTGTGTTACGCATCATTACAAAATTAACATTGATAATATTATAAAAGCTAGAGACATAAATCGGTTCCGAATTCTTCTCTCACAGTAACTCAAATTCACCAGCCGTATGTTTAGAAATACAGAAAATGTCTCATAGGGTGAGAATACCTTATTTGTTAATGTATTCAACATTATGCCCTCAGAACGTTGAACCCATTCAACCATACAACGTGCTTCAGTTGGAGATATGAGCATGTCTTATTAAGTCCACTCACACTATTCTGAGAGCTTGAATGATGCTTGAAAGGCTCTGCAAAACATATTATTTGGGGAGTCTCTAATTTGCCGTCAAGCTGTCATGAGTGCTGAGGGCTTGAGAGAGCAGACAGACCTCTCAGCAGACAGAGTAGCTAGCTATCCACTGGCTTTGTTTGATTGTTCTCTCCATGTCTCATGGGCCTGTGACAGGATTCACACCAAGAAGCTCACCTTGACTTCTCTCACACTTTAAACAACACACTGACACAGGTATTACATAATCAGACAAGACAGTCCTGCTTATTGCATCCCACAATGCGTAGTCACCCATCATCTCTGACAGACAAATACTTTGTAGATGTATGGCAACCTAAAAATACATCTCTCGCCTTTTTCATTTGGCCACCCGGTATCAGATGCTTTGATTGTAACGAACGTCGTCTGGAGAAAGAGAAGAGGACCAAAGTGCAGCGTGGTACGTATCCATAATACTTTTAATCAAGATGAATACACAAACAAAAACAACAAAACAACCAACGAACAGTTCTGACAGGTGCAACAACACTAACCAGAAAATAACCCCCCACAAACACAAGTGGGAAAACAGGCTACCTAAGTATGGCTCTCAATCAGAGACAACAATAGACAGCTGCCTCTGATTGAGAACCATACCAGGCCAATCACATAGAAACATAAAACCTAGACCTACAACATAGAATACCCACCCACATCACACCCTGACCAAACTAAATATAGAAACATACAAAGCAATCTACGGTCAGGGAGTGACATTGATGGCATATTTAAAGTAGTCCCCAGGCCCTTGATCAAACTGAAATGATCTGAGTATCTGTAGTTTGAAATGGCAAGTGTACCACAACTAACACAAAGTTCAAATGAGCCTGTCTGAATTGAGCAATAACAGAATGTTCTCAAAGTGGCAAATAACACCAATCTACTTCTGTATTTTAAACGCTTATTAAATCAGCAGCGTTAAAAATCTATAATGGATTTCGGATTTACATTTTTTGGATTACTGTTTGCTCAAGAAATCATTTAATAGTTATATTTGACATAATCCCCAAATGCAAATGTATTCTGCTAGTAGATAGATTTTGGTAAATTGTGATACTTTAGCAATGGCATGATGCATACGCCCAGAGGCAATGTGCTCAGTAAATTCTCAAATTCTGTTTTCTGCCTCCTCCTCGTCGGGGTTTGAGAAGCAAAATGGTTAGAAAAATGACAGCTGCATGACAATGAAGAATCACCAGTCACGACTGTCGGGAGATTTTCTTGGCTGTCAAATGGCTTAAAATACGCAACCACCTGGCCGGACAAGCAATTAAAGGCCAGAATTTTGTCAGTACCTTAGCATAACGTTTCCTCATGGTTCTATTTAAAGTCAGGTTTTCAAATTGTTCTAAGAACATGAAGAAACAACTTTCTTCTGTGACACTTTAAGTACATTTCCTACAGGTTTTATCATTGTTCTACTTAAAGTAATATTCTGAAATTGCTCCAAGAACGTTAACAAACAACATTCTTCTTTGGGAATTTCGTACTTGAGCATAATGTTTCCTACAGGTTTTATCATGGTTTTATTTAAAGTCACGTTCTCAAATTGTTCCAAGAATGTCATAAAACAACGTTCTTCTGTGGGAATTACAGTACTTCAGCATAACGTTTACTACAAGTTCCCTCATAGTTCTATTTCAATTCATGTTTCATATTGTTCCGAGAATGTTAAGAAAACGTACCATTAAAAACTTGTTACGGATCATCGATTTGACAACATCCGGTGAAATGGCAGAGCGCCAAATTCAAATAAATTACTATAAATATAAAACTTTCATGAAATCACACATGCAATACACCAAACTAGAGCTAAACGTGTTGTTAATCCAGCCAACATGTCAGATTTCAAAAAGGCTTTACGGCGAAAGCAAACCATGCTATTATCTGAGGACAGCACCCCATCAAACAAACACAGAAAATCATAATTCAACCCGCCAGGCGCGACACGAAACTTAGAAATAACGATATAATTCATGCCTTACCTTTGACGAGCTTCTTCTGTTGGCACTCCAATATGTCCCATAAACATCACAAATGGTCCTTTTGTTTGATTAATTCCATCGTTATATATCCAAAATGTCAATTTATTTGGCGTGTTTGATCCAGAAAAACACCAGTTCCAACTATCTAATAAGTTACCTGTAACCTTTGTCCCAACATTTCAAACAACTTTCCTAATACAATTTTAGGTATTTTTTAACGTAAATAATCGATAACATTTAAGACGGGATAAACTGCGTTCAATAGCGAATAAAAACAAAGTGGAGCGATCTTTCAGGTCACTCGCCTCTAACAAACAATACACTTCACCCAATTTCTAAAGACTGTTGATATCCAGTTGAAGCGATAGGAACTGCAAGCAAGTGCCTTAGAAATCTATATCCCCATAGAGATTCCTGGATGGTTTGTCTTCGGGGTTTCGCCTGCAAAATAAGTTATGTTATACTCACAGACATCATTCAAACAGTTTTAGAAACTTCAGAGTTTTCTATCCAAATCTACTAATAATATGCATATCCTAGCTTCTGGGCCTGAGTAGCAGGCAGTTTACTTTGGGCACGCTTTTCATCCGGACGTGAAAATACCGCCCCCTAGCCTTGAGAGGTTAAAAACCACAAAAAACTTTAGTAACGTTCAGAGAAATTTCTAAGAGTTATTTAAAAAAATGTACATTCCTTTCTCAGCATTAACATGGCTCTATCTGTGTGTTCAGGTTTGTTGGCCGAGTCCACAATTTGGCCACACCTGATATTAATGAGTCCTTGTTTTCTTTGACATGGGGTCTGTTTGAATGGACAAACATTAACAGCTTTGTATGCATAAAAAACATGGCATGCTAGCTCCATACTGGTGGCGCAGTGGACTAATTCCACAGATAGATAACAGAAGAATGTGTTTTCATAATTAATGCCTAAGGAAATTAATTTACATGTGTCCTATCTGTGCTTGGAGTTAACCCAAAATAAGCTAGTAGTGTGATTAAAAACCTCTACCGACCCACCCTCCCGGATCCGGGATCCTCCTCATCAGAAATGCTGACTAGCATAGCCTAGCCTAGCGCCACAGGGAATATCATATAATATAATTTCATGAAATCACAAGTCCAATACAGCAAATGAAAGATAAACATCTTGTGAATCCAGCCAACATGTCAGATTTTTAAAATGTTTTACAGCGAAAACACAACCTATATTTATGTTAGCTCACCACAATAGCGCAACACACAACGCCATTTTTTCACCGCAAAGATAGCTTTCACAAAACCCACAAATAGAGATAAAATTAATCACTAACCTTTGAACAACTTCATCAGATGACAGTCTTATATTCAATTGCCTTGTATCCATAAATACAAGGCAATTGAATAGGAGCAGCCCTTCACAGAGACCCATTTCAGAATTTTCACATCCTGTTTGGAAGTTTGCCTGCCAAATGAGTTCTGTTTTACTCACAGATATAATTGAAACTTCAGAGTGTTTTCTATCCAATAGTAATAATAATATGCATATCATATGATCTAGAACAGAGTACGAGGCCGTTTAATTTGGGCACTATTTTTTCCCAAAGTGGAAATGGCGCCCCCTATTAAGAAGAAGCATTCAGTGAACGTTTTAAGGAAGTTTTTCAAAAACCTCTAAATTACCTATAATTTCCTATCTCAATGCGTTAATAAAACCTTCCAGGGTACCATAGTAAAACATTCTCAGAATTTTGACTTCCGCTCTCAGAATGTTTAAAAACCTTTCAGTTTTAACAGTCAGGAAACGTATGGCTTCGTTCCCAGAACCAATGGGACACCAAAAACTTACGTTACCACAAATTCCTAGGAATCAAATGTGCTAGCTGGGCTCTTGTTGGGGCAAGGATAAGAGATCAAGTCAATTGTGGATATGTTGTTGTTTGATGGTTTTGTTGTTCTGCCTGTTATAGGGTCAGAGACAGTGCAAAATGTATGCGAGCCAAAACAGAACAACAGAGGACACAGACAGCTAATTTGAATTCAGATTAGCCCTTTTCGATTATCTGTTAAACACAATCTCCAAAATGCAATCTATGCTGAGAATGGAATTTCAGCACCATGGACAGCACCAGGGTCATTCATTGAAGTAAGGAGCTCTTAAACTTAGCTAGCCTTTACAAACTCAAACTCTGCAGCAGCACAAGTCAAACTCCATTTGCAATGACAGTCATAGATTTACATAATTTGAACAGTCAGTGCTGGTGCAATTTACTTTTCCAATAATGATTTCAATTCTTTTTCTCACAAGTGCAAGCCCTAGTCTGATCTTTATGTGATCCATACCCACTATGCTCAACTCTGTCTTTATCGTAGTATAATTTATGAATAGGAGAAAAGCAATGAGGAGAGCTGACAGTATTATTCATATTACTTCTGTGCAGTGCTTTCGGAAAGTATTCAGACCTCTTGACTTTTCCACATGTTGTTACGTTACACCCTTATTCTAAATTTGATTAAACATTTTTTTCCCTCAACAATCTACACACAATACCCCATAATGACAAAGCCACATACCATATTTACATAAGTATTCAGACCCTTTGCTATGAGACTCTAAATTGAGCTCAGGTGCATCCTGTTTCCATTGATCCAATCAATTCAATTGATTGGACATGATTAGGGAAAGGCACACACCTGTCTATATAAGGTCCCACAGTTGTCAGTGCATGTCAGAGCAAAAAACAATCCATGAGGTCAAAGGAATTGTCTGTAGAGCTCAGAGACAGGATTGTGTCTAAGCACATATCTGGGGAAGGGTACCGAAACATTTCTCCAGCATTGAATGTCCCCAAGAACAAAGTGGCCAACATCATTCTTAAATGGAAGAATTTTGGAACCACCAATACTTCTCCGCCGAGCAATTGGGGGAGAAGGGCCTTGGTCAGGGAGGTGACCAAGAAACCGATGGTCACTTTTACAGCGCTCTAGAGTTCCTCTGTAGAGATGGGAGAACCTTCCAGAAGGACAACCATCTCTGCAGCACTCCACCAATTAGGCCTTTATGTTAGAGTGGTCAGACGGAAGCCACTCCTCAGTAAAAGGCATATGACAGCCCGCTTGGAGCTTGCAAAAAGGCACCTTAAGACTCTCGGAGTATGATAAACAAGATTCTCTTGTCTGATGAAACCAAGATTGAACTCTTTGGCCTGAAAGCCAAGCATCACGTCTGGAGGAAACCTGGCACCATCCCTACGGTGAAGCATGGTGGTGGCAGCATCATGCTGTGGGGATGTTTTTCAGCGGCAGGGACTGGGAGACTAGTCAGGATCGAGGGAAAGATGAACGGAGCAAAGTACAGAGAGTTCCTTGATGAAAACCTGCTCCAGAGCGCTCAGACTGGGGTGAAGGATCACCTTTCAACAGGACAACAACCCTAAACGCACAGCCAAGACAATGCAGGAGTTGCATCGGACAAGTCTCTGAATGTCCATGAGTGGCCCAGCCAGAACCCAATTAAACATCTGAAAATATCTGTGCAGCAACGCTCCCCATCTAACCTGACAGAGCTTGAGAGGATCTGCAGAGAAGAATGGGAAAAACTCCCCAAATAAAGATGTGCCAAGCTTGTAGCGTCATACCCAAGTAGACTCGAGGCTGTAATCGCTGCCAAAGGTGCTTCAGCAAAGTACTGAGTAGAGTGTCTGATTACTTTTGTAAATGTGATATTTCCGTCGGGAGGGGGGTTCTTCATAAATTAGCAAACTTTCTAAAAACATTTTTTCTTTGTCATTATGTAGTATTGTGTGTAGATTGATGTAGGAAAAAAACGATCTAATCCTTTTCAGAATAAGGCTGTAACGTATCAAAATGAGGAAAAAGTCAAGGGGTCTGAAAACTTTCCGAAGGCATTGTATATCTATCAGATATCCATTCACCAGTCTATATATTTCAGGATGCATAGAACATCTTAGTTGTTATTCTAGTATCAGTATAATATTCATGAGAAAGTTATTCTAAATTGCGTATTCAGCTTTGAGAATTACATTACATTCCTACCATCAGGAAAATGTATAATATACATTTTTATGTTTTTCCTTCAATGTTATTTTCATATATATTTATTCTTGGATAAGCCTTTTCCAGTTATAAGCAGTTCCATTTCAGCCAAATGCATATTACTGTAATGTCTAGCAGGTGCATTATTTTCCCTCCATTTTCTCCCTCCATTCTGGAGACCAAACCAGAACCTATTTCTTGCTGCTGTCCATATATCATTCATTTGGGAGAACACTCTCTCGACTGGTGCACTACTTCCAGGTAAGCACATGACAACAGACAGTAATCTAGCCAGGTTAGTCTGTGGGATGTTGTTCTCTTTGAAGTGGGTAACCACCGTGCGCCATCTCTGACTAAGCCGTGTCTCAGATGTTTTCCATTCTTCAAGCGATATTCTCTTTAGGAACTTTTGCTGGCCAGTAACCTCGTCAAACAATGCATCCTCATTGATGGTCACATTGGGGCATTTTTCCTGCAGTGTGGCTGCTGCCTTCTGGATCTCTTCATGCTGAGGTTACCTTTTTAAAAGGAGAAAATGTTAATAAATATTATCTGCTTGCAAGTAGTTCACAGCCGTAGTGAAGAATGATTGGGATGTTTTGAGAAAGCTCTCTTTAGACATTGCTCGATTTTCCTGTAGCTCTCTCAGAAGTCCTCTGAACAAAACTGGAATGAAGTTGTCATCACGTCAATTTTGCCTCAATGTTTCTCAGAATTGCAGCTGACTCCACATCACAGCGGTCCTGGCCTTCAAGCATCTTGTGTCACTGAATACGGTCAGGTTTCCATGGACAAAGGCCAGCCAAAGTTCAGTCAGTGGATCTTCGAACATTGTTCCCAGGACAACAGGGCATTTGTCTTCACAAAGAAAGAAGGATTTCAATGGCACATACATTTTCAGCACTCTTTCTAGAGCTGACAGAGGAGCTGTTCTGGCCGTGTTATGAATGATGTGGGCAGGACAACCTAAGCTAATCGCCTCCCGCTGCAGAGCATTTTTTACTTTGGTATGGACATTGACCCTCCCCAGCCTATTCAGGTCTCCAAAGTTGGTATTTGTGTTGTCGGCAGAGAATGCCAGGACTTTGTTTTCCAGGTTACATTTTTGGATGACCACCAGGACCTCAGCTGCAATCTCCTCTGCTGTTTCTCCTTTCAATTCAACAAAATCAAGCAGGTTTGTTTCCACAGATGTGTTGCCATCATATATCTTACAATATCTGACTAGTATTGGCAGCAGCTTTACATGTCCATGATTGGACGCATCAATGGACAGGGACACAAATTCAACCTGGTCTAGGTCCTGTGTTACCAAAGTAGTTACCCATGGTGTAAACCTGTTACTCACTATGGCATCACATTTTGTCCTAGCACATGTAAACTTCGGCTCATAAAGCTTCCGTGTCAGTTGTGCTGTGCAGCCCAGAGATCTGTAACTATGATTATGTTGCATAGTGTGGTATGCAAAGACATCCATCCTGCACAGCTAAATCATATTCTTCTTGGGAAGGCTCTACCTTCTTGAAGAATGTGGTGACAGAGGGCATACCAACACGGGCAATCAGAGAGGCTTTATGCTTTTTCGTCTGTTGATGTTCTACCACTGCCGTTCTTCCCCCGCTGCCAATTGAAAAATAGGAATTACAAAGGGTGCAGTTAACCATTCTATCCTCTTGACCTGAGCGTATAAATGGACATTCTCTCATGTTGTCATTAAAATGGCATTTCCGTTTCTTGGTAAGAGCCATTGTACCTCCTCTGTCTGCTCTTCTTCACTCTCCGTGTGTCACTCTTCTTACTCTTAACTTTTTCTTCTCCTCCAATCTTTCTGCTCCTCTTTTCTTCACTCGTCTTCCTGCTCTTTCTTCCTTTCCTTCTCTTTACCTTTCCACCTCACTCTTCCACAGTCTCTTCGCTTCACTCTTTTTACTCCCTTAATCTTTCCTCCTCCTTCTCCAATCTTTAATAATAAATAGTACACTATTATATAAAATACTTTGGTTAACAGATTCCCATTGCTTGCCTCATTTTTGTATTTTATCTCAAAAACATTGGTAGGAATAATAAATTGGCAGTCTCTGTAATCATATCTTTACCTTTCCTCCTCTCTCTTTCACTCTTCTTCCTATCCAGTCTTCCTCCTCTCCTTCCTCTCCACTCCCTAACAGTAAACATTATGCTGATGTTATCCATGAAAAATCCATCAAAATATATTTTCACACTACTTATTATAATGCCAAACCATTTAAATTGTAATCTACAAATAAATATTCTCATAATTAATTGTGCATTAATTTAATATAATCATATTTTCAAAATAGCCCGTCCACTGCATGTTTACATGTGAACGTATTTTAACCTAGCTACCATGACAGTAACTAGCTAACCTAACTAGATAACTTAGTCGACATAGCTAATGTTAGCTAGCATAACCTATTTAAAACCTTATAAAGCAGATCATCTATCTATATAATAAATTGTGACATTATAACATCATTAGCTGGTATCTCAAATGATTGTAACTTACCTGGCTTGACGTTTGTGGTGATGTTGTGGATTCACTTGACACTTGCTAGCTTCTGGCTGAGTTTTCCACAGCAGTTTTCTCTAAAACTAGCACGAGAAAGTAGTTAAAAGAAGAAGAGTGAATGAAGCTGAAATAGCTACCAGCCCCCTCTGCTGGACAAAACAAGCACAACGCGATTGAGACGTCAACCGGTAGACTCTGCTGTCCGGTCTTTCTTGCCACGTAAAATATTATTTCCCTTTGCAGTCTGTTTTTAATGCACAGTTAAAAACGGGGACATTTCGGGGGACAGCTCCAGCCGGGGACAGGCCACTAAAAACGGGGACTGTCCACGGAAAACGGGGACGTCTGGTCACCCTACAGTAGATGCCCATGCAGTGGAGCTCGTGCGTGCGTGTGTGTGTGTGTGTGTGTGTGTGTGTGTGTGTGTGTGTGTGTGTGTGTGTGTGTGTGTGTGTGTGTGTGTGTGTGTGTGTGTGTGTGTGTGTGTGTGTGTGTGTGTGGAATGGGAGGCGTGTAACTATCACACAATTTATTATGGAAACCCCTTATTAGGAAGAGAGTATGTGTATGGTTAAGAAAAAGAATGAGAGAGATTATGTTCCTGACTACAATTGTATCCTATTTGTTGCTCCTCTCCTCTCCTTCTGCAACTCTGTTCCTCGAGGTCATTGAAAGTGAAGGAAGTGATGTGGAGAGTCAAGGCTCAGCAGCAAAAGGCAGGCAGGAATAGGAGTTAGAGATGATTGGAGGGGTAGAGATGTGGAGCAAGGAGGGAGGAGTGGATTAAGAGGAGAGAGGAAGGTGAGAGTGAAGGAATGGAGGGAGAGAGGAAGAGGAGTGAAGAGGATGGAGAAAAGAGTGGAGGGAGAGGAACATGAGGAGGGAGAAGGAGAGGAGGAGGTCATTGAAAGTGAAGGAAGTGATGTGGAGAGTCAAGGCTCAGCAGCAAAAGGCAGGCAGGAATAGGAGTTAGAGATGATTGGAGGGGTAGAGATGTGGAGCAAGGAGGGAGGAGTGGATTAAGAGGAGAGAGGAAGGTGAGAGTGAAGGAATGGAGGGAGAGAGGAAGAGGAGTGAAGAGGATGGAGAAAAGAGTGGAGGGAGAGGAACATGAGGAGGGAGAAGGAGAGGAGGAAGCAGAGGGAAAGGACGAAGTAGAGGGAGCGGACGAAGCAGAGGGAGAGGGAGAGCACACCCGAGAGGGGAGCCTACATTTCCATGGCGTGTCTGTAAATGTCCCACCATTCACCCTTATCCTCTACCGCTTCTCTCTCCCGGATCCGGGATCCTCCTCATCAAAAAAGCTGACTAGCATAGCCTAGCCTAACGGGACAGGGATATCATATAATATAATTTTCATGAAATCACAAGTCCAATACAGCAAATGAAAGATAAACATCTTGTGAATCCAGCCATCATTTCCGATTTTTTAAATGTTTTACAGCGAAAACACTATGTATTTCTATTAGCTAACCACAATAGCCAAACACACAACCGCATATTTTCACCATGTTTCCACCGCATAGGTAGCTTTCACAAAACCGACAAAATAGAGATAAAATTAGTCACTAACCAAGAAACAACTTCATCAGATGACAGTCTTATAACATGTTATACAATACATTTATGTTTTGTTCGAAAATGTACATATTTGAGGTATAAATCATAGTTTTACATTGCAGCCACCATCAAAAATAGCACCGAAGCAGCCAGAATAATTACAGAGAGCAACGTGAAATACATAAATACTCATCATAAAACATTTATGAAAAATACATGGTGTACAGCAAATGAAAGATAAACATCTTGTGAATCCAGCCAATATTTCCGATTTTTTACAGCGAAAACACAATATAGAATTATATTAGCTTACCACAATAGCCAAACACACAAACGCATTTATTCACCGCAAAGGTAGCTTTCGCAAAAACCAGCAAAAGATATAAAATTAATCACTAACCTTGAACAAATTCATCAGATGACAGTCTTATAACATCATGTTATACAATACAATTATGTTTTGTTCGAAAATGTGCATATTTATAGCTACAAATCCTGGTTATACATTGTGAATACGTAGCATCAATTCACCAGTATCTCCGGAGATATTTTGGACACTCACCTAATCTGACCAAAGAACTCATCATAAACTTTACATAAACATACTTGTTGTATGGCAAATGAAAGATACACTGGTTCTTAATGCAACCGCTGTGTTAGATTTTTTAAAATAACTTTACCATAACATACAGCTTGCGTTATTGTGGGACAGCGCTCACCAAAACGGCGGAGAATAGGAGTCAACATTTTACACAGAAATACGAAATAACATCATAAATGTTTTCTTACTTTTGCTGAGCTTCCCTCGGAATGTTGTACAAGGAGTCCTTGGTCCAGAATAAATCGTTGTTTGGTTTTAGAATGTCCATTTCTTCTGTCGAATTCGCGCCACAATGCTAGCCAAGGTTGCTAACATTCCCATCCTCTCTTGACGCAAAGAACGGAAAACTCCAAAAGTCCCAATAAACGTTGAATAAACTGATAAAACTCGGTTGAAAAAACCTACTTTATGATGTTATTATCATATGTATCAAATAAAATCAGAGCCGGAGATATTCGCCGTGTAAACCGAACTCTTTTCAGAAGACAATGTCGAGCTCCGCCACGCGCCTTCGAAGACAAAGAAAATTCCGGACCTGTCACTCCAAAAGCTCGTGTTCGGCCTCAGATCAAGCTAGACACCCCATACCACATTCCACTGCCTGTAGAACATCTAGTGGGAGGTGTATGAAGTGCATGCATATCGATAAATAAAAGCCAGTTGAATAGGCAGGCCCTGAAACTGAGCCTCGTTTTCAGATTTTTCACTTCCTGTATGGAAGTTTGCTGCAAAATGAGTTCTGTTTTACTCACAGATATAATTCAAACAGTTTTAGAAACTTCTGAGTGTTTTCTATCCAATAGTAATAATAAAATGCATATTGTATGATCTAGAAAATAGTACGAGGCCGTTTCATTTGGGCACGATTTTTTACAAAGTGAAAACAGCGCCCCCCTATTGACAAGAAGTTAAACTGAACAGCCTGGGCCTTAAGTGATAGTAGCAAGGGTTTTGGAGTTGCTTTTAAAAGTGGTAGGTACTTATACAGTTGAAGTTGGAAGTTTACATACACCTTAGCCAAATACATTTAAACGCAGTTTTTCCCCAAAAAATTACATTTAATCCTGGTAAAATTTCCCTGTTTTAAGAATGTGAAATGTCAGAATAATAGCAGAGAGAATGATTCATTTCAGCTTTTATTTCTTACATCTCATTCCAAGTGGGTAAGAAGTTTACATACACTCAATTACTGTAGTTTTTGGTAGCATTGCCTTTAAAATTGTTTAACTTGGGTCAAATGTTTCAGGTAGCCTTCCACAAGCATCCCACAATAAGTTGGGTGAATTTTGGCCCATTCCTCCTGACAGAGCTGGTGTAACTGAGTCAGGTTTGTAGGCCTCCTTGCTCGCACGCACTTTTTCAGGTCTGCCCACAAATGTTCTATAGGATTGAGGTCAGGGCTTTGTGATGGCCACTCCAATACCTTGACTTTGTTGTCCTTAAGCCATTTTACCACAACTTTGGAAGTATGCTTGGGGTCATTGTCCATTTGGAAGACCCATTTGCGACCAAGCTTTAACTTCCTGACTGATGTCTTGAGATGTCGCTTCGATATCCACATAATTGTCCTCCCTCATGTTGTCATCTATTTTGTGAAGTGCACCAGTCCTTCCTGCAGCAAAGCACACCCACAACATGATGCTGCCACACCCGTGCTTCACGGTTGGGATGGTGTTCTTCGGCTTGCAAGCCTCCCCCTTTTTCCTCCAAACATAACCATGGTCATTATGGCCAAACAGTTCTATTTTTGTTTCATCAGACCAGAGGACATTTCTCCAAAAAGTATGATCTTTGTCCCCATGTGCAGTTGCAAACTGTAGTCTGGCTTTTTTATTGCGGTTTTGGAGCAATGGCTTTTTGCTTGCTGAGCGGCCTTTATGTCAATATAGGACTCGTTTTACTCTGGATATAGATACTTTTGTACCTGTTTCCCCCAGCATCTTCACAAGGTCCTTTGCTGTTGTTCTGGAATTGATTTGCATTTTTCGCACCAAGGTACGTTCATCTCTAGGAGACAGAATGCGTCTCCTTCCTGAGTGGTGTGATGGCTGCGTGGTCCCATGGTGTTTATACTTGCATACTATTGTTTGTACAGATGAACGTGGTACCTTCAGGCGTTTGGAAATTGCTCCCAAGACTGAACCAGACTTGTGGAGGTCTACAATTTTTTGGCTGATTTCTTTTGATTTTCCCATGATGTCTAGCAAAGAGGCACTGAGTTTGAAGGTAGGCTTTGAAATACATCCACAGGTACACCTCTAAATTTGAGTCAATTAGCCTATCAGAAGCTTCTAAAGCCATGACATCATTTTCTGGAATTTTCCAAGCTTTTTAAAGGCACAGTCAACTTAGTGTATAGAACAGCTTCTATCTCAAGGCCATCTCAAGGCCATCACATTGTTAAACAGCCATCACTAACATTGAGTGGCTGCTGCCAATATACTGACTCAACTCCAGCCACTTTAATAATGGAAAAATGTATGTAATTAATGTATCACTAGCCACTTTAAACAATGCCACTTCATATAATGTTTGCATATCCTACATTGCTAATCTCATATGTATATACTGTACTCTATACCATCTACTGCATCTTGCCGTCTTGACGTAATGTATCACTAGCCACTTTAAACAATGCCACTTTTATATGTTTACATACCCTACATTACTCCTCTCATATGTATATACTGTACTCTACCCCATCCACTGCATCTTGCCTCTGCCGTTCTATACCATCACTCATTCATATATTTTTTTATGTACAATTTCTTATTCATTCCTTTACACTTGTGTGTATAAGGTAATTGTTGTGAAATTGTTAGGTTAGATTACTTGTTGAATATTACTGCATTGTCGGAACTAGAAGCACAAGCATTTCGCTACACTCGCATTTACATCTGTTAAACATGTGTATGTGACAAATAAAATACAATTTGATTTGATCTAAACATCTGACCCACTGGAATTGTGATACAGTGAATTATAAGTGAAATAATCTGTCTGTAAACAATTGTTGGAAAAATTACTTGTGTCATGCACAAAGTAGATGTCCTAACCAACTTGCCAAAACTATAGTTTGTGAACAAGAAATTTGTGGAGTGGTTAAAAAACAAGTTTTAATGACTCCAACCTAAGTGTATGTAAACTTCTGACTTCAACTGTACATGTTCCAGAGCTTATAATGGATTACAACACGAAAATGGGTGGGGTTGACCATCTTGACCAACTGAAGAGCTATTCAATATTGGACGCACAGGCAGAACATGGTGGAAGTATGTGTTTTGAGGGATGTTCAACATTAACATCATAAATGCGTACATTGTGTGGGGGAGCCTACAAAGGTCCCTTCCCAGAAAATGCATGCACTGGTCCCTGAAGGCATTCAAAATGCAGCTTGTGCATTCACTTTGTGAAATGGCTACAGTGGCAGGAAGAGGGGAGACAAGACTGTGGCACCAGGGCATGTTGACCGAGTTGTAACTCATTTGAAAGCAGGTGAAGTTTGAAGGGCACAAAAGAAGGTGTGTGGTGTGCATCCGGAGTGGACATAGGGCAACGAGTGGGAAATGTGTAGAAACCTCCTTTGTGTGCTCTACGTGTTCTGTGCCCCTTTGCAGAATGGGGCCGTGCTTCCAGAAGTTCCATGACATGTTGTAGGCTAAATGCAAATACTAAAGTGACAGTGTGAAATATGATTTTGTCCTACAAATCTTTTGTCTCTGAACAGTTGTTGTGTTTTGCATCTTCTCTCTTTATCTGTCTCTATCTAATACTTGTTGCATTCACTGAATTGTTGTCAAAGTAGGCTACTATTTCTACGTTTTGTGTCAGGCCTGGTCTGTACTAAATCTTATTGAGTGAGATTACCTACATTTTTAAATAGTCTCTGAATAGATGTTTGCATTTTTGCATTGTTACAGAAGTAAGAATCGTTGTCAATCAAATAGTCTACTCTGTGTGGGTTTTCAAATACTTTCAGAATATTGTCCTCTGGTCATATATTGGATAATTGTTTTATTTATATGTAAATAATATCTGTAAGTATAATAAGTAAGTGAGTAACTAGTGGTATTCCTATTGACATGAATGTGTCATATTAAAGATGTTGTGCTCTTTAAAACTTAAAACTTGTAATTTGTTCTTCGTTTTTTAACTATGTCTGTTTGTTTGAAATGTGTGAGAAAATTAGCTTTATCTTGAAAATTCTCAGTAATCTACAGCAGCATTCTAGAATTATTTTGGGGTCTAAAGGGTTAATTCAGAATGGTTATGTAAGGTTTGGGATAGGCTTACATTTTTTTATTAAAGAAGTTCTATCACTGGATTCAAACTTGTAATCTTTGGAATCAGAGGTAGATCCTTACGTCATATTTCTAAGTTGTTCCAAACGTCAAATTTTGAAGTGTTTAAGGTTAAGTTTGGGCATTAACCCCAAATGGTTAAGGTAAGGATTATGGTTTGGGATAGTATTTGCAACCTAGGTTAGGCATTAACTCTGAATGGTTAAGGTAAGGGTTAAGGTAAGGGTTAATGTTTGGGATAGGCTTAAAGCAAAAATTTTAAAAACAACTTTCTATCACTGGATTCAAACTTGCAACCTTTGAAATCATTGGAACAGCGCTCACTGTTGCCCCTAGTGGCCAGTTTCCACTTCATCTCCCGATCTCCTCAGATATGGATGAACGTTGAATATTGATTTGTATCACGGTGACCTGGCTACTTTTCTAATACCACACAAATGCCTGAAATGAGTGGCTACTCTGACACCAACAAACTGAGATCAATCGGGTCTTGAATTCAAATTAACAATAGACCAGGCCAATGAAGCTACACACAGATTGTACAATATTAGGAGGCAATATATATATATATATATATATATATATATATACACACACACATATAGGCTACAGTAAGCTACTAAATCAGATTTCCAGTGGCACACTGACTCACCTAGTGATGAAGATGAAGCCATAGGCTGCTCAATGTGATGGTAGTGGCAATAGCCTTTCTCAAGCTGAGCAACTTTGAAAAACAGTGCTGCTGTTAGCTACCAACTGGGAGTTGTTGAGACAAAATGTATAATATTGATTGTACAGAGAGATTAGTCCTCTCTTTTCAGCAGTAGGCATTTTCTTTCCAACGATTTGTTTCACAGTTGTATTTTCAAATATGCAAAAGGCAAACAGACAGCTGCAACCAAACATAAAAATATAATCCATAGATGGCAGTTCCCATTCAAGCCAGGATTGGCATCCATTGCTAGTGTACGCATGAGTTTAACAGTCAAATTGCCAGGGTAAGAGATAACAAAACCCTTCTATCGATTATACAATGTCTTTGGAAAGTATTCAGACCCGTTGACTTTTTCCATGTTTTGTTATGTTACAGCCTTATTCTTAAAAATAAAAAACAGAAATACCTTATTTACATAAGTATTCAGACCCTTTGATATGAGACTCGAAATTGACCTCAGGTGCATCCTGTTTCCATTGATCATCCTTGAGATGTTTCTACAACTTGATTGGAGTTCACCTGTGGTAAATTCAATTGATTGTGCAAATGATCCAACAGTTGACAGTGCATGTCAAAGCAACAACCAAGCCACGAGGTCGAAGGAATTGTCCGTAGAGCGCAGAGACAGGATTGTGTCGTGACAAAGATCTGGGGAAGGGTACCAAAACATTTCTGCCAGATTGAAAGTCCCCAAGAACACAGTGGCCTCCATCATTCTTAAATAAAATACGTTTGGAACCACCAAGACTCTTCCTAGATCTGGCCACCCAACCAAACTTAGCAATTGAGGGAGGGCCTTGGTCAGGGAGGTGACCAAGAACCCGATGGTCACTCTGGTAGAGCTCCAGGGTTCCTCTGTGGAGATGGGAAAACCTTCCAGAAGGACAACCATCTCTGCAGCACTCCACCAATCAGGCCTTTATGGTAGAGTGGCCAGACGGAAGTCACTTCTTAGTAAAAGGCACATGACAACCTGCTTGGAGTTTGCCAAAAGGCACCTAAATACTCTCAGACCATGAGAAACAAAATTCTCTGGTTTGATGAAACCAAGATTGAATGCTAAGCGTCACATCTGGAGGAAACATGGCACCATCGCTACAGTGATGCAAGGGAGACTAGTCAGGATTGAGGGAAAGAGGAATGGAGCAAAGTACAGTGGGCTCTCGAGTGGCGCAGTGGTATAAGGAACTGCATATCAGTCCAAGAGGTGCCATTACAGTCCCTGGTTTGAATCCAGGCTGTTTCACATCTGACCGTGATTGTGAGTCCCGTAGGGTGGTGCACAATTGGCCCAGCATCAGCTGTGTTTGGCTGGGGTAGGCTGTAATTGTAAATAACTTTTGTTCTTAACTGACTTGCCCAGTAAAATTCCATTTTATTTTTGAAAATATGCTCCAGAGCGCTCAGGACCTCAGACTGGGCAAAGGTTCACCTTCCAACAGGAAAAGCCAGTGGCTTCGGGACAAGTGTCTGAATGTCCTTGATTGGCCCAGCCCGAGCCTGGACTTGAACCTGATTGAAAATCTCTGGAGAGACCTGAAAATATCTGTGCAGCGATGCTCCCCATCCAAACTCACAGAGCTTGAGAGGATCTGCAGAGCGTGCCAAGCTGGAAGCGTCATACCCAAGAAGACTCAAGGCTATTATCGCTGCCAAAAGTAGTGAGTGAATTATCTAAATACTTATGTAAATGTGATATTATTTTTATAAATTTGCTTTGTCATTATGGGGTATTGTGTGTAGATTGATGAGTAAAAAAAGCAATTTAATACATTTTAGAATAAGGCTGTAACGTAACAAAATGTGGAAAAAGTCAAGTGGTTTGAATACTTCCCGAATGCACTGTATACACTATATAGTTTAATAATAATTTTATATTAGTAATTACTTTGTTTGCCTCTTGGGCCCCCTCACGGACCTGGGCCCAGGGGCTTCAGCCCCGGTAAGTCCCTGCATTAATCCGGCCCTGTCGAGCAGCATTCATTCACAAGACAATGCATACTGTATGTTTCTATACAATTTCAACATGTGTGCAAATCCATTGTGTAACATAAGACCAGGTCCTGACATGGTTTCCATTATGTGGTATTTATCATAAGCCTACCTTTGAGGGCCAAACTCTGAGGCTTTTTGTCCCACGAAGAGTGGTCTAGCTACCGAGTGTAACTTTGTAATTTCCTCAAATTTACCTCAAACGCCTTCCCATAACGATTGCTTGATCTAAACCTGGCACTGGACCACACCGCTACACGCAGCCTGACCAGGGGATTTAACTGGCTCTGTATTGTCGGGGTTAATTGAATAAAAGCAGAATATGATATACAAGTTCTTTGGTTTAGACAGATTTTTTTCTTCTGATGCTGAGGAGGAAAATATTACCTTACCACTACAATTACGGTCAGACATTAATTTAAAAGGTGCATGAAGGATAGAGGTTTAGCAGACATATCCCCTGAATGCTGATTCTGGGCTTGTTCAGACGCTCCCACGAGGAGTGGTGTTCGGCTAGCTAGGCAACGTGCTATGTTTGATGAAAAAAATAAATCATGCTCTGTGGGTCTCTGAGGGGCTGGGCAGCTACATGCACAAGTGTACACACTGGAAAGACCAGGGGGAGCTAAGGGGGAGGCTATGGTCCGAGACAGACAATTCGCTGGCTCACATTCTCATGAAGAAGCAGAAAAATACATCCAAGGATACAAGGAAAGCCAAGTGAATTACAATTTAGTTCCTTTCAGTTATTTTCAACACCAAGCTGTTCAAAGGCAATGAAAGTAACAAGTCTTTGACAATCACCAAGTGGATAGAACTCATTTGAAGTATGAATGTGTCTTTGTTCACGGTGCGAGACTGGAATACAATGCTGTGCATTTGAACAGCCCACAGAGCAAAGTGCTGGAGTAATTTGTGATCTCTTTAGAGAGCTCAATGATGTTAAGGTGGCTATTACAGTTTGTATTCCAGTGTACGAATAAGATCATCCGTCATAAATTAACCACAGTATCTGAATGGGAATGATTCAGAATTGGAAGAAGAATTTGCACGTAATCATTTTGTCTATATATTATTAGAGCACTGCAGTGGGTATGAATAAAAGGACAAAGCCCATGTGAAGAATCCAATTCCAACTGACATGGGGGCAAGTTGTTAGATACAACCAGTGTTCTGTTGGGAACTGAATGAGAAAGTTTGCAATGTTGATTAAGCAAAGAAAGTAAAGGGAACCTCCCAGCTAGCACATAACGTTCTGAGAACTAAATGTTTCTAAGAGCTTGGAGAGAGCGTGGTTGTGCTGTGGTTATTTTGCATACAACCTTCCCACAACATTCTAGGAATGGTGCAGGAGAGTTGCTTGGCTTTGGAAAATTCTCAGCACATTTAAGGAACTTGTCACGTTCCTGACCTGTTTTCTGTTGTTTTTGTATGTGTTTAGTTGGTCAGGGCGTGAGTTGGGGTGGGCATTCTATGTTATGTGTTTCTATGTTGGGTTAAATGTGTTGCCTGATATGGTTCTCAATTAGAGGCAGGTGTTTGACGTTTCCTCTGATTGAGAACCATATTAAGGTAGGCTGTTCTCACTGTTTGTTTGTGGGTGATTGTTGCTGTGTCTGTGTTTGTTACACCACACGGTACTGTTTCGTTTTTTCCTGTTCGTGCGTTCTTCGTTATATGTAGTTCACAAGTTCAGGTCTGTTTAACGTCGTTTGTTGTTTTGTAAATTATCAAGTGTCTTTCGTGTCAGTGTTCGTCTTGTCTAATTAAATCATCATGTATTTATCACCCGCTGCGTCTTGGTCCACTCTCTCCCCGAAAGACGAACGTTACAGAACTTGACAACAAATAATATTGGTATTTCATTACTTTAACAGAACGTTTCCTAAAAGTTCAAACATGGTTACATTACATTTTTGTAATGTTTTAGGAACATCCTCCAACTGGTTTGACATTGAGAATGTTCTCAAATAGTTCTGAGGATGTTAACAACGTTATTCTGTGGGAATTTCAGTACTTCAGCAGAACGTTTCCTACAGGTTTACTCATGATTCTATTTAAAGTAATATTCTCAAATTGTTACAAGAATGTTAAGCAACAACCCACTGGGCAAAAACTGGTTGAATCAACATTGTTTCTACGTGATGATGTTGAATCAACGTGGAAAACTGATTGGATTTGAAAAACAACGTCAACGTCAGGGAATTTTGCCTTTTTTTCACCCAACTTTTAACCTAAATCCAATGACATGGTGCCATTTTTTTTTGTTGATTTCACGTTGAATTCCCATTTGTTGACAACTCGACCAAATGTAAATCAAAACTAGACATTGAACTGATGTCTGTGACCAGTGGGAACATTCTTCTGTGGGAATTTCATTGTTTCAGCATAAAGTTTCCTACAGGTTTCCTCATGGTTCTATTTAAATTCAAGTTTTTCAAATTGTTCTGAGAATGTTAACAAACAGCATTTCTCTGTGGGATTTTGAGTATTTCCATAGAACATTCCACACAAGTTCTGATGTGGTTCTATTTAATGTCATATTTTTACTACATTCTGGGAATGTTCTCAAAAATGATGTGACTTCTAAGCCGTTCAGAGAATATATGGTTATCTTTTATGTCAGTTCTTGGCAATATTCTGAGAATGTTCTAAAAAAACAAAATTCTACAGATTAACATTAATTCGCTTCACCAGTTGAATGATAGGGTAACATTTTTATTTCTGCCTAAATAGACATACCGAAAAAATTATTTTTCATAAGAAGGCCATAATTAATAACTGGTAGTTTTAGAAAGGTATTGAACTCACCTTTCTGGCAAAAAAAAGTTATACATTGCTGAGGTGTACTCACTTTTGAGCGCACAAGCTCGTGTACATAGTACAAATATTATGAAAAATCGAATTATATACAACTTACTATACGATTTCACATTTCTTATAACTGTAAAATAAATATCATACTTTGTGATATTGGCATTATTTCATATAACTGCCAACAGATAATTTTCTCCTAAATGTCCATTAGGCGTGCAGAGACACCATTCAAATGTGTGCAGACTCAACTTAAGATACAACTTAAGCTTTAAGTACGAAGTGATTAGTCCGCCTGTGACCAAAGGAAAGTGGTCATGAATTCTCAAATTATTTAGTATTTTTTCATGTTGAGAGCTCTATATTTGGCAGAGAAGATCAAAGTGAGATGAAATTAGTATTGTTGCATCCACTAGATTCTCTTATTTCATATGCACAGGGTTGAGTTTCACAGGCAGAGACAATTGTTTGTTTGTCTGGATAGGCCAGAAATTGTGACATGTCACTCCCTATGCAAATGTAGGGTCTGAAACATGACCCTTCAAGTCAGCTCCGCTGGACAAGTGGTAGCAGAGAACAGAGAGATGGGTCTTTCTTGCACTATACAATGTTCACGGGTGCTTTGTACACCAAAATGTAAGTCGGAACCACTCAAAGTTCCCAAAATGGCGGACATAATATCTAAAATGTTTAAATTCCATTCTCATAATGTGAAGAAAGTTTTCCACTAAAATCACTAGAAACTTTAGTAGCCTTCAGTAAACACACAATTTTTATTTTATTTTTTACATTTACATTCTGTTCTAAAAACATGAAGAAAACGTTCCATAAAAACAAAAGAAAAAAGTTATTGTTTCCTTCGAAATGTGGTCTGTTTGAATGGACTAAAATGAACAGTTTTATATGCGTCAAATAACATGGCATTCTAGCTCCATCCTGGTGGCACAGTGGACTAATTCCAGGGATAGAAAACAGAAGATCATAGGTTTGAATCTCACTAATGCACATCACAAAAAAAATGTAACTGCTTGCATGATTAATCCATGTGGCCTACTGTAACTGTGCTTAGAGTTCAAAACAGTTAACGACAAATAAACTAACTTTCAATAATAACCATAACAAAACTTTCACAACATTTAGAGAATGTTCTCAGAATGTTATTTCCTTACCTTCAAATAACCTATAATTTCCATTCTCAGAGTGTTAACTTCTCTGGGATAGGTGGCAGTATTTTCACGTCCGGATGAAAAGCATGTCCAAAGTAAACTGCCTGCTACTTAGGCCCAGAAGCTAAGATATGCATATTATTAGTAGATATATATAGAAAACACTCTGAAGTTTCTAAAACTGTTTGAATCATGTCTGTGAGTATAACAGAACTTATTTGGCAGGCGAAACCCCGAGGACAAACCATTCAGAATAAAAAAAATTGAGGTCACTCTCTTTTCAACATTTCATTGGGAATCCAGATTTCTAAGGGACCTTCTTGCAGTTCCTATTGCTTCCACTGGATGTCAACAGTCTTTAGAAATTGGTTGAGGCTTTTTCCTTTGAGAAATGAAGAAGTAGCACTGTTCAGAATGAGGCTCAAGGGAAGTGTACTCTTTGTTAGAGGCGCGTGACCTGAAAGCTAGCTACACATTGTTTTCGTCTGGTATTGAACACAGATCATCCCGTCTTAAATTTTATCGATTATTTACGTTAAAAAATACCTAAAGTTGTATTACAAAAATAGTTTGAAATGTTTGGACAAAGCTTACAGGTAACTTATGAGATATTTTGTAGTCACGTTGCGCAAGTTGGAACCGATGTTCTTCTGGATCAAACGCGCCAAATAAATTGACATTTTGGATATATATCGATGGAATTAATCGAACAAAAAGAGCATTTGTGATGTTTATGGGACATATTGGAGTGCCAACAGAAGAAGCTCGTCAAAGGTAAGGCATGAATTATATCTTTATTTCTGCGTTTTGTGTCGCGCCTGGAGGGTTGAAATTGGATTGTCTGTGTTTGTTTACTGGGGTGCTGTCCTCAGATAATAGCATTGTTTGCTTTCGCCGTAAAGCCTTTTTGAAATCTGACATGTTGGCTGGATTCACAACAGCTTTAATTTGGTGTATCGCATGTTTGATTTTATGAAAGTTAAATTTTTATAGTAATTTATTTGAATTTGGCGCTCTGCATTTTCACTGGATGTTGGCCGGTGGGACGCTAGCTAACTTTCAGGGAACCAGAGTAAAACGTTCTCAGAACCTCCATGCAACCAAAAAAAGTATGTTCACAGAACAGGCGAAATGTTTGCAGAAAATCAACAACAAAAAAACGTTCAGTTTTACCGGTCAGGAAATGTATGGCCTCGTTCCCACAACCAATTTGAAACCAAAAACATACGGTCCAACAACTTCCAAGGAACAAACTGTGCTAGCTGGGCTGAGTTTGAAGCGTTTGAGGTAATGTGTGAAGTAGTCTGTCAAATCACTGTTTAACTTTTTATGGCTGCAGGGGCAGTATTGAGTAGCCAGATAAAAGGTGCCCATTTCAAACGGCCTCGTACTCAATTCTTGCTCGTACAATATGCATATTATTATTACTATTGGATAGAAAACACTCTCTAGTTTCTAAAACCGTTTGAATTATATCTGTGAGTGAAACAGAACTCATTCTGCAGCAAACTTCCTGACAGGAAGTGGAAAGTCTGAAATTGAGGCTCTGTTCCAGGGGCTGCCTATTAAAGTCCATGTTATTTATTAGTTTAGATGCACTTCATACGTCTTCCACTAGATGTCGACAAGGAGTGAGAGAAGAAACGGACTGTGTAACTTGATCTGGAGTCGATTACAGCTTATGGAATGACGTGTCCTCCATTTCCTGTTTTCAGGAAGGCGCGTTGAGGGACATGGATTTGCCTTTTGAAAAGCTGTCGTTATAGGCGACTACTATCTCCGGCTTTGATTTTATTTGATACATGTGACCATATCATCGTAAAGTATGTTTTTTCAATATAGTTTAATCAGATTATTGAAATTTTTTCGGGAGTTTTGCCGTGTTCCGTTCTCGGACTTTGTTGACGATGGAGAGATTCGCGCCACTTGGCTAGTGTGCTTGCTAATTCAAGAGGGAAAGTGGCCGTTCTAAATCCAAACAACGATTGTTCCCGACAAAGGACCCCTTGTCCAACATTCTGATGAAAGATCAGCAAAAGTAAGAAACATTTTATGATGCTATTTCATATATCTGTCGTACATGTGAACTAGTCGTCGGCGCCCAACTTTTGGGTATTCTAGCTATACCGAAGCTGGATGTCGTAATGAAGTTATTTTTTAGAATTCTAACACTGCGATTTCATTAAGAACTAATGGATCTATCATTTCCTATACAACATGTATTTTTTAGTTATGTTTATGAATAGCTATTTGGTCAGAATATGTGTGTCAGAAAAAGTGTCAGAAAAATATCCGGACGTTGTGGAAAAAGTAGCTACGATAGCACAATGTATAACCACTGATTTCAGCTCTAAATATGCAAATTTTCGAACAAAACATAAGTGTATGTATAACCTGATGTTATAGGACTGTCATCTGATGAAGAATATCAAGGTTAGTCAAAAATTATATATCTTTTACTGGTTTGTTACGATCGCTAACTTTTACTGCTGGGAAATGGCTTGTGTTTCTGGCTATTGTGGTAAGCTAATATAACGCTATATTGTGTTTTCGCTGTAAAACACTTAATAAATCGGAAATATTGGCTGGAATCACAAGATGCCTGTCTTTCATTTGCTGTACACTATGTATTTTTCAGAACTGTTTTATGATGAGTAATTGGGTATTTGACGTTGGTGTCTGTAATTATTCTGGCTGCTTTCGGTGCAATTTCTGATTGTAGCTGCAATGTAAACTATGATTTATACCTGAAATATGCACATTTTTCGAACAAAACATAGATTTATTGTATAACATGTTATAAGACTGTCATCTGATGAAGTTGTTTCTTGGTTAGTTTGGTTGGCTTTGTGCATGCTACCTGTGCTGTGAAAAATGTCTGTCCTTTTTTGTATTTGGTGGTGAGCTAACATAAATATACGTGCTGTTTTCGCTGTAAAACATTTTAAAAATCGGACATGTTGGCTGGATTCACAAGATGTGTACCTTTCATTTGTTGTATTGGACTTGTTAATGTGTGAAAGTTAAATATTTAAAAAATATATATTTTGAATTTCGCGCCCTGCACTTGAGCTGGCTGTTGTCATAAGTGTACCGACGTCGGGCTTGCAGCCATAAGAAGATATCATTGTACTCAACAAAACAGTTGAACTATATTTGGTTGGACATTACTCCCTCTCAAACCTCTCCAACTCACCTGCAGTTTCTTTCCACGAGAGGCAGAGAAGATGACCATAAGAGTGGTAGTATGTAGCATTAAACATAATCTGCGGTGAAGTGGAACTGCTATATCGCAGAAATTAATGAGCCAATCAAAGAGAGAAACAGAGCTTAAGACTCCACCAGAGTGAAGCCTGTTGGAGAGAAAGTGGTGCAATGACTGAAAACTATTGTTTTCCATTAGTGGGAGTGTCATTACACATTTGGTTTATGTACACACATGAACTGTAGTGTTTTATTATGGTATTTAAAAATGCATTGTGGTGAGAAGTAGTGGATGATGTGTTAAATACTAAACCAAATCGCTTTGATTGCCAAAAGGGAAATAGTTCTTTCTGTATTGTGCACGGTACTAAAAATAAGATGTATTGTGCGGAAAGTATATCTGAGATAGACCCATTAGTGCAAAGAAAACTACTGCTTTAGTGTGTCATATCTTTAATTGTTATGGTTATTAATGCAGTTACATCAGGGGTGGACTGGGACAAAAATTTGGCCCTGGCATTTCAGCCAAAGAGCGTCTGTCTGTCTGTCGTCTCTGTCTTCGCTTCTCCTTGTGCTCCTTTGTTGTCTGTCTGTCTGTCTGTCTGTCTGTCTGTCTGTCTGTCTGTCTGTCTGTCTGTCTGGTCTGTCTGACTGACTGACTGACTGACTGTCGTCTCTGTCTTTGCTTCTCCTTGTGCTCCTCTGTTATCACTGTCTGTCTGTCTGTCTGTCTGTCTGTCTGTCTGTCTGTCTGTCTGTCTGTCTGTCTGTCTGTCTGTCTGTCTGTCTGTCTGTCTGTCTGTCTGTCTGTCTGTGTCTGTCTCTCGTCTCTGTCTTTGCTTCTCCTCTGTTATCACTGTCTGTCTGTCTGTCACTCCTACGTATTAATTGCTATTTCACATTACACACCCTTAAGTGATCCTAGCATAAATCCTGATTAAATGTTCCGTTTATGCTTACACAAGCGCACATGCCAAGTGAAAGAAAATCAAGTGTCCTGGTAGGCTGTAACCTGTTCAGAATGAGTCTGATGTCATCAGATCATTTTTATGTCTATCTGCTGCAAACGTATGGCTATTGTAAGCTGAAAGTCACAACTTTCCAATACTCCTCACCTCACCCCGCCCCAAACTCCACCCCAAACACAGTTACCAGTCAAAAATTAGCTGTTTACCTAAAAAAAAGGTCTCTGGCCAGGGAGACATTGTGACCAAAGAGAACAGATGAAATTGACATTGTTTTCATCAAGCCAGCTTCGTTCTATGGTGCTACCCATTTCAGGGTTAGGAGGACTTGAAAATGAGCCGGAGCTGAAAGGATCACCAAAACTGAAGGTATTCTGGTTTCAGTGCATTTTATTAAAAAAAAAACATATAGCCTAGCCTATGAATATGTAGGCATACTGTGTAATAAAATTGATAATTAAAGAAGGTTTAAAAAAATTATAATAGAAAATGATTGTGTACTAACAACGTGAATGTGTTTTTGCAGAGCAGACAACCATGCCGACAACCATCTGTGAATATCAGTGGACAAAGGGCTGGACAACGGCCGCACCGAAAAAACGCATGGTTGCCAAGAAAGCGGTTAGTTTTACTAGATTCTTAAAATGAGTACTCAGCATTTGTTGGAGTCACTATTAATTATTAATTGATCTACCATTTCTATCATAGGCCACTGTAATCGATGGGAGCTCAGGGCGGTACCATGCTGCTCATCTGATGAAGGTGCAAATGGATCAGATTCACACTTTGAAGACCGAGATCGAGTCGTTGAAGGAAGACCAGCAGAAAGAGTAACATTATCTGAGGGCAGAGATACCAGCGACAGCTGATGCATTGGTCCAGAGCCAGGCGGCATTAGCGGAGAGTCAGGCAGAGAATGACTTGTTGAAGAGGGCGAGGAACGAGATGGAGTCACAATCCATGCCAGGCACACCTGTGAACTCTGGAACTCCACCTCCGACAGGCAGAGTCAACATACCTGGCGGGTTCGTCAGGTCGTCGGTTCACCCTGACATATCCATTCGTCTTCGGACAACAGAACTTGACCAAGGCAAATGTGGCTTAACAGTGAACCTCCGGGTGTTCATCATTAATACTGAGTCTCATAAGATTCTGTCCATGACTGACGCAACCCGAAAAAGCATTAAAGACAGAGTTAATGAGTACTTGAGGTCACCGAGAAAGTCTGGACATGGCCTGGTCTCCCTTATGTAAGGAACTAGGCACTTTCCCATGTTTACTACAGTATGTACTGTAGGCCATGTTTACTTGTCAGACTGCACAGCAGCCTAATAAATAAATGCAGGTGGCTTATATCTTCAAAATGCTTTAAATGCTTTATTATCCAAATGTAAAAGCATATATTGTTCAGGACTTTATTTCTTCATGAGCATCTTTATGCTTTTGTTAATAAAAAAATGATAAAAAATACTCTTTCAAAATGCCAATGTTTATTTCGTTATGGATCCATAACGAACTATTATGGGGATAAATATCACTGAATTACAGAAATATTGGAACAAAGTTATCTAATGAATGTAGACAAATTGTTTCTTCCTGGAAAATACTGTTTCAAACACACATGGTTACGTTGTAGAGTGCCATTATGGCTATAAGCAGGTACAGTTGAAGTCGGAAGTTTACATACACTTTGGTTGGAGTCATTAAAACTCGTTTTTCAACCACTCCACAAATGTCTTGTTTAACAAACTATAGTTTTGGCAAGTCGGTTAGAACATCTACTTTGTGCATGACACAAGTAATTTTTCCAACAATTGTTTACAGACAGATTATTTCACTTATAATTCACCTTATCACAATTCCAGTGGGTCAGAAGTTTACATACACTAAGTTGACTGTGCCTTCAAACAGCTTGGAAAATTCCAGAAAATGATGTCATGGCTATATAAGCTTCTGATAGGCCAATTGACACCATTTGAGTCAATTGGAGGTGTACCTGTGGATGTATTTCAAGGCCTACCTTCAAACTCAGTGCCTCTTTGCTTGACATCAAGGGAAAATCGAAATAAATCAGCCAAGATCTCAGAAAAAAAAATTGTAGATCTCCACAAGTCTGGTTCATCCTTGGGAGAAATTTCCAAAAGCCTGAAGATACCACGTTCATCTGTACAAACAATAGCACGCAAGTATAAATGCCATGGGACCACGCAGCCATCATACCGCTTAGGATGGAGACACATTCTGTCTCCTAGAGATGAACGTACTTTGGGGAGAAAAGTGCAAATCAATCCCAGAACAACAGCAAAGGACCTAGTGAAGATGCTTGAGGAAACAGGTACAAAAGTATCTACATCCACAATAAAACGAGTTCTATATCGACATAACCTGAAAGGCCACTCAGCAAGGAAGAAGCCACTGCTCCAAAACCGCAATAAAATGCAAGACAACGGTTTGCAACTGCACATGGGGACAAATATCGTACTTTTTGGAGGAATGTCCTCTGGTCTGATGAAACAAAAATAGAACTGTTTGGCCAAAATGACCATCATTATGTTTGGAGGAAAAAGGGTGATGCTTGCAAGCCGAAGAACACCATCCCAACCGTGAAGCACGGGGGTGGCAGCAGGGACTGGTGCACTTCACTTCACAAAATAGATGGCATCATGAGGGAGGACAATTATGTGGATATATTGAAGCAACATCTCAAGACATCAGGCAGGAAGTTAAAGCTTGGTCGCAAATGGCTCGAGGTGTCTAAAAATAGACTTCCATCCTATGCTATCTTGCTACCGAAAGCCATCTACCCGGCCAGCTGTCTGGATCGCCGTGACACCAAACAACCTCTACTCACTGGACCCTTATGATCACTCGATTAAGCATGCCTCTCCTTAATGTAAATATGCCTTGTCCATTGCTGTTCTGGTTAGTGTTTATTGGCTTATTTCACTGTAGAGCCTCTAGCCCTGTTCACTATACCATATCCAACCTTTCAGTTCCACCACCCACATATGCGATGACATCACCTGGTTTCAATGATGTTTCTAGAGACAATATCTCTCTCATCATCACTCAATACCTAGGTTTACCTCCACTGTATTCACATCCTGCCATACCTTTGTCTGTACATTATTCCTTGAAGCTATTTTATCGCCCCCAGAAACGTCCTTTTACTCTCTGTTCTAGACGTTCTAGACGACCAATTCTCATAGCTTTTAGCCGTACCCTTATCCTACTCCTCCTCTGTTCCTCTGGTGATGTAGAGGTGAACCCAGGCCCTGCAGTACCTAGCTCCACTCCTATTCCCCAGGCGCTCTCTTTTGATGACTTCTGTAACCGTAATAGCCTTGGTTTCATGCATGTTAACATTAGAAGCCTCCTCCCTAAGTTTGTTTTGTTCACTGCTTTAGCACACTCTGCCAACCCGGATGTTTTAGCCGTGTCTGAATCCTGGCTTAGGAAGACCACCAAAAATTCTGACATTTTCATCCCTAATTACAACATTTTCAGACAAGATAGAACGGCCAAAGGGGGCGGTGTTGCAATCTACTGCAAAGATTGCCTGCAGAGTTCTGTTTTACTATCCAGGTCTGTTCCCAAACAATTTGAACTTCTACTTTTAAAAATCCACCTCTCTAAAAACAAGTCTCTCACCGTTGCCGCCTGCTATAGACCACCCTCTGCCCCCAGCTGTGCTCTGGACACCATATGTGAACTGATTGCCCCCCATCTATCTTCAGAGCTCGTGCTGCTAGGCGACCTAAATTGGAACATGCTTAACACCCCAGCCATCCTACAATCTAAGCTTGATGCCCTCAATCTCACACAAATTATCAATGAACCTACCAGGTACCACCCCAATTCCGTAAACACAGGTACCCTCATAGATATCATCCTAACCAACTTGCCCTCCAAATACACCTCTGCTGTTTTCAACCAAGATCTCAGCGATCACTGCCTCATTGCCTGCATCCGTAATGGGTCAGCGGTCAAACGACCTCCACTCATCACTGTCAAACGCTCCCTGAAACACTTCAGCGAGCAGGCCTTTCTAATCGACCTGGCCGAGGTATCCTGGAAGGATATTGATCTTATCCCGTCAGTAGAGGATGCCTGGATATTTTTTTTAAATGCCTTCCTCACCATCTTGAATAAGCATGCCCCATTCAAGAAATTTAGAACCAGGAACAGATATAGCCCTTGGTTCTCTCCTGACCTGACTGCCCTTAACCAACAGAAAAACATCCTATGGCGTTCTGCATTAGCATCGAACAGCCCCCGTGATATGCAACTTTTCAGGGAAGCTAGGAACCAATATACACAGGCAGTTAGAAAAGCCAAGGCTAGCTTTTTCAAGCAGAAATTTGCTTCCTGCAACACAAACTCAAAAAAGTTCTGGGACACTGTAAAGTCCATGGAGAATAAGAACACCTCCTCCCAGCTTCCAACTGCACTGAAGATAGGAAACACTGTCACCACCGACAAATCCACTATAATTGAGAATTTCAATAAGCATTTTTCTACGGCTGGTCATGCTTTCCACCTGGCTACCCCTACCCCGGTCAACAGCACTGCACCCCCCACAGCAACTCGCCCAAGCCTTCCCCATTTCTCTTTCTCCCAAATACAGTCAGCTGATGTTCTGAAAGAGCTGCAAAATCTGGACCCTTACAAATCAGCCGGGCTAGATAATCTGGACCCTTTCTTTCTAAAACTATCTGCTGAAATTGTTGCCACCCCTATTACTAGCCTTTTCAACCTCTCTTTCGTGTCGTCTGAGATTCCCAAAGATTGGAAAGCAGCTGCGGTTATCCCCCTCTTCAAAGGGGGGGACACTCTTGACCCAAACAGCTACAGACCCATATCTATCCTACCCTGCCTTTCTAAGGTCTTCGAAAGCCAAGTTAACAAACAGATTACCGACCATTTCGAATCCCACCATACCTTCTCCGCTATGCAATCTGGTTTCAGAGCTGGTCATGGGTGCACCTCAGCCACGCTCAAGGTCATAAACGATATCTTAACCGCCATCGATAGGAAACAATACTGTGCAGCCGTATTCATTGACCTGGCCAAGGCTTTTGACTCTGTCAATCACCACATCCTCATCGGCAGACTCGACAGCCTTGGTTTCTCTAATGATTGCCTCGCCTGGTTCACCAACTACTTCTCTGATCGAGTTCAGTGTGTCAAATCGGAGGGTCTGTTGTCCGGGCCTCTGGCAGTCTCTATGGGGGTGCCACAGGGTTCAATTCTTGGACGGACTCTCTTCTCTGTATACATCAATGATGTCGCTCTTGCTGCTGGTGAGTCTCTGATCCACCTCTACGCAGACGACACTATTCTGTATACTTCTGGCCCTTCTTTTGACACTGTGTTAACAACCCTCCAGGCGAGCTTCAATGCCATACAACTCTCCTTCCGTGGCCTCCAATTGCTCTTAAATACAAGTAAAACTAAATGCATGCTCTTCAACCGATCGCTGCCTGCACCTGCCCGCCTGTCCAACATCACTACTCTAGACGGCTTTGACTTAGAATATGTGGACAACTACAAATACCTAGGTGTCTGGTTAGACTGTAAACTCTCCTTCCAGACTCACATCAAACATCTCCAATCCAAAGTTAAATCTAGAATTGGCTTCCTATTCCGCAACAAAGCATCCTTCACTCATGCTGCCAAACATACCCTTGTAAAACTGACCATCCTACCAATCCTCGACTTCGGTGATGTCATTTACAAAATAGCCTCCAATACCCTACTCAATAAATTGGATGCAGTCTATCACAGTGCCATCCTTTTTGTCACCAAAGCCCCTTACACTACCCACCACTGCGACCTGTACACTCTCGTTGGCTGGCCCTCGCTTCATACTCGTCGCCAAACCCACTGGCTCCAGGTCATCTACAAGACCCTGCTAGGTAAAGTCCACCCTTATCTCAGCTCGCTGGTCACCATAGCAGCACCTACCTGTAGCACGCGCTCCAGCAGGTATATCTCTCTGGTCACCCCCAAAACCAATTCTTCCTTTGGCCGCCTCTCCTTCCAGTTCTCTGCTGCCAATGACTGGAACGAACTACAAAAATCTCTGAAACTGGAAACACTTATCTCCCTCACTAGCTTTAAGCACCAGCTGTCAGAGCAGCTCATAGATTACTGCACCTGTACATAGCCCATCTATAATTTAGCCCAAACAACTACCTCTTTACCTACTGTATTCATTTATTTATTTTTGCTCCTTTGCACCCCATTATTTCTATCTCTACTTTGCACTTTCTTCCACTGCAAACCAACCATTCCAGTGTTTTTTTTACTTGCTATATTGTATTTACTTCGCCACCATGGCCTTTTTATATTTTTATTTATTTTTATATATATTTTGTTTGCCTTCACCTCCCTCATCTCACCTCACTTGCTCACATTGTATATAGACTTATTTTTCACTGTATTATTGACTGTATGTTTGTTCTACTCCATGTGTAACTATGTGTTGTTGTATGTATCGAACTGCTTTGCTTTATCTTGGCCAGGTCGCAATTGTAAATGAGAACGTGTTCTCAATTTGCCTACCTGGTTAAATAAAGGTGAAATAAAAAATAAAAAATAAATAAAAATGGCTCTACCAAATGGACAATGACCCCAAGCATACTTCCAAAATTGTGGTAAAATGGCTTAAGGACAACAAATTCAAGGTATTGGAGTGGCCATCACTAAGCCCTGACCTCAAACCTATAGAAAAATTGTGGGCAGAACTGAAAAAGCTTGTGCGAGCAAGGAGGCCTACAAACCTGACTCAGTTACACAAGCTCTGTCAGGAGGAATGTGCCAACATTCACCCAACTTATTGTGGGAAGCTTGTGGAAGGCTACCCGAAACATTTGATCCAGGTTAAACAATTTAAAGGAAATGCTACCAAATACTAATTGAGAGTATGTAAACTTCTGACCCACTGGGAATGTGAATAAATAAATAAAAGCTGAAATAAATCATTCTTTCAACAATTATTCTGACATTTCACATTCTTAAAACAAAGTGGTGATCCTAACTGACAGGGAATCTTTACTACGATTAAATGTCAGGAATTGTGAAAAACTGAGTTTAAATGTATTTGGCTAAGGTGTATATAAACTTCCGATTTCAACTGTAGCTGGACTTGCCTAGAAGGAGGGTAGGGAGAGATTTCTATCATCAAATGTATTTCTTAGTTAGGTTGGCTGTATCACAACTGGCCGTGATTGGATGCAATTTCAGTTTAATCCACCAGAAAAGACAAAACAAATAATACAACAAAAAGTATTATTATTATTATGTATGAGATCCGACCATTATTGGGAGTACCATTTGGCGGCGCACTATTCGCCCAGCTTTTCTCTCCCTCTAAAAACAGAAATAAAATGTTTTGGCCTTTACAAATATGATGCTGGCCTTTATTCAGATTACAATTGCTCACATTCGTTTTTTGAAAATGAAATAACCTTCAAAATAGCGTTATAAATTATCAAGTTGATGCCACAGTCATATAGACCGGCACCTACGTATATAAAGCTGAGTGACTTACTCATTCATGGCTTTGGATCAAAATAAATAAGTACCAACATTCTTTCTGATAGTCTTTAATCTTAAGGCTAGGCTTCCCGCTAGCGGGACACCTGTCGACAACATCCGGTGAAATTGGAGGGCACGCAATTCAAATAAATAATCGTAATATTAAACATTTATGAACATACAAGTATCTTATATTGTTTAGAAGCTTGAATTCTTGTTAATCTAACTACATTGTCCAATTTACAATAGGCTTTACAGCGAAAGGAAACCATGCGATTGTTTGAGGACGGCGCCCCATAATCAACATATTTTCCAACCAGCACAGGCTTCATAAAATCTCAAATAGCAATTAAATAGATTACTTACTTTTGAAAATCTTCCTCTGTTTGCAATCCCAATGGTCCCAGCTACAACATGAATGTTCGTTTTGTTACATAAAATCCTTCTTTATATCCCAAAAAGTTGGTTTAGTTGGCGCCATCGATTTCAGTAATCCACTCGTTCAACATGCAGACAAAGGAGTCCAAAAAGCTACCGCTAAACTTTGTTCAAACAAGTCAAACTACGTTTCTATTTAATCCTCAGGTATCCTAACATGTAAATAAACTATAATATTTCATTTATAAAGAAGTATGTTCAATAGAAAAATAAAATTAGTAAGCGTGCGTCCTCTTCGTCGCACGCCGACAGACTGATATTGTGCCGGGACTCTTTGTACAAAAACTCAAAATTATTGCTTGTTGTTGACGTTAAGGCTAATCTGAAGATGGTGCTGGCTAAAGCTAAAACTGGCGAGTGTAGAGAGTATAGGGATATTGTTATCCACGTCGGCACCAACGATGTTAGGATGAAACAGTCAGAGGTCACCAAGCGCAACATAGCTTCAGTGTAAATCAGCTAGAAAGATGTGTTGGCATCGAGTAATTGTCTCTGGCCCCCTCCCAGTTAGGGGGAGTGATGAGCTCTACAGCAGAGTTGCACAACTCAATCGCTGGTTGAAAACTGTATTCTGCCCCTCCCAAAAGATAGAATTTGTAGATAATTGGCCCTCTTTCTGGGACTCACCCATTAACAGGACCAAGTCTGGCCTGTTGAGGAGTGACGGACTCCATCCTAGCTAAAGGGGTGCTCTCATCTTATCTATGAACAAAGACAGGGCTCTAACTCCCCTAGCTCCACAATGAGATAGGGTGCAGGCCAGGCAGCAGGCTGTTAGCCAGTCTGCCACTAGCACAGTCAGTGTAGTCAGCTCAGCTATCCCCATTGAGACTGTGTCTGTGCCTCGACCTAGGTTGGGCAAAACTAAACATGGCGGTGTTCGCCTTAGCAATCTTGGGGCTCCCCTGAACAAGGCAGTCAACCCACTGTTCCTAGGCCGTCATTGAAAATAAGAATGTATTCTTAACTGACTTGCCTAGTTAAATAAAGGTAAAAATAAAAATCTCACTGGAATAAAGACCTCCTCCATTCATGCCATTATTGAAAGATATTGTGATACCTCACATCTCAAAATAGGGCTACTTAATTTTAGATCCCTCACTTCCAAGGCAGTTATAGTCAATTAACTAATCTTGATGTGATTGGCCTGACTAAAACATGGCTTTAGCCTGATGAATTTACTGTGTTAAATGAGGCCTCACCTCCTGGTTACACTAGTGACCATATCCCCCGCGCATCCCGCAAAGGCGGAGGTGTTGCTAATATTTATGATAGCAAATTTCAATTTACAAAAAAAAACAATGTTTTCGTCTCTTGAGCTTCTAGTCAAATATGTTGATACCAGATGTGTACCAAACTCACTAAAAGTGGCAGTAATAAAGCCTCTTGAAAAAGCCAAACCTTGACCCAGAAAATATAAAAAAACTATCTGCTTATATCGAATCTCCCATTCCTCTCAAAAAAAAAAAAAAAGCTGTTGCGCAGCAACTCACTGCCTCCCTGAAGACAAACAATGTATATGAAACACTTCAGTCTGGTTTTAGACCCCATCATAGCACTGAGACTGCACTTGTGAAGGTGGTAAATTACCTTTTAATGGCGTCAGACCGAGGCTCTGCATCTGTCCTCGTGCTCCTAGTCCTTAGCGCTACTATTGATGCCATCGATCACCACATTCTTTTGGAGAGATTGAAAACCATAAATGGTCTACACGGACAAGTTCTGGCCTGGTTTAGATCTTATCTGTTGGAAAGATATCAGTTTGTCTCTGTGGATGGTTTATCCTCTGACAAATCAAATGTAAATGTCGGTGTTCCTCAAGTTTCCATTTTAGGACCACTATTGTTTTGGCCCTGTCCTGGGGTATTGTCGGACGGGGCCACAGTGTCTCCCGACCCCTCCTCTCTCAGCCTCCAGTATTTATGCTGCAGTAGATTGTGTTGGGGGGCTAGGGTCAGTCTGTTATATCTGAGCCTGGGAGCTCAACACAAAAAAAATCTACAAACTTCAAAGTGTGTTCTATCCAATGGTACCAATTATATGCATATCCTCGTTTCCGGGCCTGAGTAACAGGCAGTTTACTTTGGGCACGTCAGTCAGGCAGAAATTCTAAAAAAGGACCCTAGCCTGAAGAAGTTGTTAATAAAGAAGGGTTTTGGTTATCCTGACCTGGACACCATGTACAGTATTATAATATCCCACTATGGGCTGTTAGCAGGACAATATACCTTTACAAACGCATCTGTATTTTGATACTTTGTGGATGGGTTCTCCCCCGATTGGTGCATCGCAGTGCATCGCAGTGCAAAATACGTTGCTACTGATGCAGGTTCGGTACCTATGACCCATATGTAATTATTGGCGGTCGTGTCACTGATAAAAATATTTTTCGAGATACTCTAGGCCTATCATAGGCGACATGATTCTCACTAGTGTTGAGTAATGTGCTGTTAAAGGTGGTGTAGGTCTTATTTATTTAAAGAGCATATTGAAGTTAGAAGCAATAGTATTTGAAGCAAAAGCCTACCCGCTGTGTTCAACTATTTTAGCACCGTTTTGCACTGCTCTGAGACAAGCATGGGAACTGGTCTTGATAAATCAATGAGATTTTTATGTTCACTGAATCTCCATTTGGGTATTGGTTAGACAACAATTATACAATTAGGGTGTGAAAATGTTATGATCTTGGTACTGTAGCCTTCTCCCGACCGTCACGTTGTACAGCGCCATATTTTCCATTCAATCCTAACAGAAACCCTGAGGGTTTTTCATTTTTCTTGGAATAGAAACACCATAATATTGAACAAATTAGTAAAGCAAAATTCTTAAAATCAGTCCCAAATACTATGCTTTTACAAAAAAAGTTTATGAATTCTCTAGTACAGCCACAATTGAAGGATATCAAATGCTTCTCAAAGATGCCCTCTGGTGGTCAAATTAGCACTAACTAGCTTTAATAGTTACAATGGCTGACACTTAAACAAGGTGCCATAGAATTCTGCGGCACCATACAAGCTGTGCTGCAGTACGCTGTAACTTTTAAAGGACGAACCACTGTATGTCACGTAGAGTAGGCCAGAAGGCTAAACTGAAAAACCTAACCTCTATCAAATAAAAAGATGGCAGAGCCGCAAAAGTACTTCTGTGCAAGGGTGTTTATTTACATAGTGAATCTGGAAGAAAAACAATAGCACTCCCATCCAAAGTATACATTATAGGGACAGCTTAAAAACAATGCTGCTCCATCAACAGCTCTATCCAAAATGGTTCCCCTCTTGAACTGAAAGAGAGGCTCCTTTTGTAGGGGAAGCCCCTCCCATCAGAACATACCCAGCACTAATTAATTAAGCAATTACCTTCATCAAAGCCTACATTTTCCACTCAGCTAAACACAATGAATTATATACATTGCAACACGTTTCTCATGATACAATATACCAATATAACACATTTACAAAGACCCATCCCTACTGATCTTTCAATATGCCCATTCACATGAACGAGCCATTCAGGACAGGCACTACAAAGCCAGCCTGATTACCGTAGCTCTGGTCCTTATCCCAGCATACCCGGAAGCTACAGAGATGGAGCGAGAGGAACAGAACCAAACAAACAACGCGCTCATCCATAACATCGATAAGTACAAAAAAATGTTGCTTAAATTAAACATGAATGCTTGTCTGTATACTCTTTAAACCATAAACTGCTGCTGACGGGAGGTAAGAATAAAGTGAGAAATGTATGTACTAAGATAGGGATGTTAACTTGTGTGTCGACCCACATTGCTAACGTAGCTAATAACAGAGCAGGGAGGCGCGATGAATGTGTGTCAGTGTACCAAACGCTGCCAGCAGCCAGTGACGGACTTCTCAGTCACAGTATGTTATCCATCGAGGAGCTAACCTCACGACGGAAGTACTCTATAAGCACTGAACCAGTCATAAGCTGTGTGATCCTGGTTCATGACTTCTAATAACTTTCCTCCTGAATGGAGGGTTCTATTTATTAGTGGCATGTACTTCATCACCCTCCCGGATCCAAACACACAACCGCATATTTTCACCATGTTTCCACCGCATAGGTAGCTTTCACAAAACCGACAAAATAGAGGTAAAATTAGTCACTAACCAAGAAACAACTTCATCAGATGACAGTCTTATAACATGTTATACAATACATTTATGTTTTGTTCGAAAATGTGCATATTTGAGGTATAAATCATAGTTTTACATTGCAGCCACCATCAAAAATAGGACCAAAGCAGCCAGAATAATTACAGAGAGCAACGTGAAATAAATAAATACTCATCATAAAACATTTATGAAAAATACATGGTGTACAGCAAATGAAAGATAAACATCTTGTGAATCCAGCCAATATTTCCGATTTTTTACAGCGAAAACACAATATAGAATTATATTAGCTTACCACAATAGCCAAACACACAAACGCATTTATTCACCGCAAAGGTAGCTTTCGCAAAAAACAGCAATAGATATAAAATTAATCACTAACCTTTGGACAACTTCATCAGATGACAGTCTTATAACATCATGTTATACAATACATTCATGTTTTGTTCGAAAATGTGCATATTTAGAGCTGCAAATCGTGGTTATACATTGTGAATACGTAGCAACATTTCCCCAGAATGTCCGGAGATATTTTGGACACTCACCTAATCTGACCAAAGAACTCATCATAAACTTTACATAAAAATACTTTACACTGGTTCTTAATGCAACCGCTGTGTTAGATTTTTAAAAATAACTTTACCACAACATACAGCTTGGGTTATTGTGAGACAGCGCTCACCAACACGGCGGAGAATAGGCATCAACATATTACACAGAAATACGAAATAACATCATAAATGTTGTCTTACTTTTGCTGAGCTTCCATCAGAATGTTGTACAAGGAGTCCTATTTCCAGAATAAATCGTTGTTTGGTTTTAGAATGTCCATTTCTTCTGTCGAATTCGCGCCACAATGCTAGCCAAGGTTGCTAACATTCCCATCCTCTTTTGGCGCAAAGAACGGAAAGCTCCAAAAGTCCCAATAAACGTTGAATAAACTGATAAAACTCGGATGAAAAAACCTACTTTATGATGTTATTATCATATGTATCAAATAAAATCAGAGCCGGAGATATTTGCCGTGTATACCGAACGCTTTTCAGAAGACAATGTCGAGGTCCCTCGCGCGCCGTCGAAGACAAAGAAAATACCGGACCTGTCACTCCAAAAGCTCTTGTTCGGCCTCAGATCAAGCTAGACACCCCATTCCACCTTCCACTGCCTGTTGACATCTAGTGGAAGGCGTATGAAGTGCATACATATCGATAAATAAAAGCCAGTTGAATAGGCAGGCCCTGAAACAGTGGCTCGTTTTCAGATTTTTCACTTCCTGTCTGGAAGTTTGAGTTCTGTTTTACTCACAGATATAATTCAAACAGTTTTAGAAACTTTAGAGTGTTTTCTATCCAATATTAATAATAATATGCATATTGTATGATCTAGAACAGAGTACGAGGCCGTTTAAATTGGGCACGATTTTTTCCAAAGTGAAAACAGCGCCCCCCTATTGACAAGAAGTTAACCATCAGAAGAGTGTTCTGGAGATTCCCTTCCACGTGTTGCAATATGAGTCACTAACTACTAACTCCTCTGTCGCTGTAATAAATAGCAATTTGACTTGTTAGGTCTCTAACCTTCTTACTGATTGTGGCTGTATTGACTGTTGCTGGCATTGGTACTGATACTCAAGGGGACCAGTTATCCCACCAATTTATTCTGATATATTAACCTACCGGAACACGTGATTAGAGCATTTCACTAGTTGCATTGTAGTTGAGATTACACATGGCAAGGAATGATTATTGTTGCCATTTGTTTTGGAGGTGGAAAGTCAGCTGGACTTATTTTACGACCAGTGTGGTACACCTCAGTGATATCTCAGATGTGTTCTAAGGTTATCCCCATTGAGGGGCCTCTCCTCTCCTCTCTGTTCTCATGGGGAAGTTTGCAACTAGATTTGTTTACTGCTCTGATGGCCTCGTACAGTGTTGCACGTAGTCTCAACCACCCCACCAGCCTGTCAGTCAGGCTGGCCACTGTGGTGACTGACAGATTTCAAAAAAGCTTTACGGCGAAAGCACACCATGCGATAATCTGAGTACAACGCTCAGCCACGAAAACAAGCCGTACAGATACCCGCCAAGTTGTGGAGTCAACAAAAGTCAGAAATAGCGTTATAAATATTCACTTACCTTTGATGATCTTCATCGGAATGCACTCCCAGGAATCCCAGTTCCACAATAAATGTTAGTTTTGTTCGTTAAAGTTCATATTTTTGTCCAAATACCTCCTTTTTGTTCGCGCGTTTAGTTCACTAATCCAAATGCAAAGCGTGGGCACTAAATACAGATGAAAAGTCAAAAAAGTTCCATTAGAGTTTGTAGAAACATGTCAAACGATGTATATAATCAATCTTTAGGATGATTTTATCATAAATATTCAATAATGTTTAAACCGGACAATACTGTTTTCATTAGAAAGGAAAGGGAACGTAGCTCGCGCTCACGGCCACGCGCGATAAACAACTCATGGCTTTCAGCTGAGCCACCTGTTTTGAGTGGTCTGATTCTCTCCCCTTTCCTAATAGAAGCCTGAAACAACTTTCTAAAGACTGTTGACATCTAGTGGAAGCCTTAGGAAGTGCAATATGACCCCATTTCCACTGTGTCTTGGATAGGCAAAGAGTTGAAACACTACAAACCTCAGATTTCCCATGGCCTGGTTGGATTTTTTCTCAGGTTTTTGTCTGCCATATGAGTTTTGTTATACTCACAGACATCATTCAAACAGTTTTAGAAACTTCAGAGTGTTCTCTATCCAAATCTACTAATTATATGCATATTCTAGCTTTTAGGACAGAGTAGCAGGCAGTTTACTCTGGGCACCTTTTTATCCAAGCTACTCAATACTGCCCCTCTGTCCCAAAGAAGTTCAATAACCATCTCCATTTTGAATGTATTTTTTCTAGTTATTTTATAAACGAAAGCATAAAGATGTTGATGAAGAAATACTGTACTGTTTTGAGTTATATATGTAACACTTCAGAGTACTTAAGCATTGAATACATTGCAGGTAGGGGAATGTTCACACCTACAGTAGCCGGGCTATAAATAGTCTATTGTCCTGCTAATCGGGACACAAGTCTTTGAAAACCTGTTTCAAAATGCCACCAACTGTCCATTACTACTGTAAATAAAAACACAGCATCTTGTTTCCATTATTTATTGTAACCACAATGTCACAAATCATAGCCTACCGTATATCGCAAAAATATGATGTGACTCTCCGCCAATATTTACATAGAGGATTGGAGGATGTTTCTGTAATTCAGTGATATTTATTCCCATAGTAATTCGTTTCTGGATCCATAAGTAAATAAACATCAAGAGTATTTCGAAAGAGTATTTTTATCATTATTTTATTTATGAAAGCATAAAGATGCCATTATTAGTTACATTGTTTTAGTTTGAACGTGCAGACTGGCACTAAGAACAGCGGGAACGTTTCCCTAGTCAGCGCCATTATTAGTGCAATGCCCCTTAAAGTGTTGCACTGTGCTTACCAGTGTGGCAGGGTGGGGGTCCACCTCCCCCCCCCTTCCTCCTCCTCCCTTCCCCATGGGCTAGGTCTGTCTTCTGTGTGCGGCTCTATGGCCCATCCCATCCCAGCCCCCTGCCCTCAAGCCTTGAAACTCGCCTTGAATAATCGCTTTGTTAAAAAATAGCAATATTTTGGAGCTGATTTAGTTTTCAAATAATGTAAAATGAGCGAGAAAAAGGCTATTCTTGAACATGGGGTGAGATATTGTTACTAAAGCCGGTTTGTTATTTATTTCTGTTTTTAGAGGGAGAGAAACCAAAATCCTACAGTCATCTCATGGGTCTCCCAGTCGAGGCCAGCAGGTGTATTGAACCAGAATCTGTATCAACACAGCTTGCACTGCTCTGCAATGTCTTAGACCTTTTCGCCACTCAGGCGCTGTACAGAGTGATTGGTCTGGAGTGGGCTACAGTACTAAAGTAAGAGCAAAATAATCGTAACAACAGTTTTAGTAAATAATAATGAAGTCATGCACAATTATATTTTTCTATTTTGATTTATGTCGGCCATTCATTGTCAGTTAGAGACACAGCAGGATCCAAAAACATAATCAGTGCTCTACCTCCCCCTTGCGCTGGTCTGGAGCAATGAAGTGGTGACGCAGGGTACCGTACTAAACCACAAATCACCTCTAAATCCCGCAGCATAATCACAAAACTTTTAGTGGAGCAACCACTGTAGACATAACATAGTAAACAAATATCTCGGACACTGAAATTAGTTTGTTCGATTATCATCACGACCAACTTTAGCTTTTGAGCTAATTAGAAACTTTGCAACTACTTTTACTTTGCAACTACTTAGCATGTTAGCTAACCCTTCCCCTAACCCTAACCTAACTTAATGCATATCATACTAATTTGAATGTCCTGGTTTTCGTTTACTATGTTACGTCTACCCTTGAGTCCAGGTTGCATAGTCTTACACAGGCACATGCACAGTTAGGGCTCAACCAATGCCCGAGTACCTGCCCTTTTGCCCTCCTATGAAAAAGTGCCCTCGCAGCTTTTAAAAAATATTTTAAATGTAAAGAATTGCACATCAAACTAGCTCATTTCAAAAGCTCTTGAATCTCCGGAAAGTCCACCTCCCCTGCCCTCTAGCTCAAGAGCGCACTCATCTGACTTGTGTGCAGTGGCAACTGGCTACGGCTTCAGAAAACTACTGCTTTGGTGTGTCGTATCTTGAAATGTTATCGTTATTAATGCAGTTACATAAACGAAAAGAGAAAAAAAACGGTTTTGTCTCTTTTATGACATTTGTATAAATGTTAAAATAACTTGTAAAGAGTTTGGTTTAGAATTACTTGGAGGATAAACGCTAACCACCCACTTGGCACAGACATCAGTTCAACATTTTTTATTTATTTAACCTTTATTTAACAGGGCAAGTCAGTTAAGAACAAATTCGTATTTATAGTGACGGCCTAACCCGGCCAAACCCTAACCCAGACGATGCTGGGCCAATTGTGCACCACCCTATGGGACTCCCAATCATGGCCGGTTGTGATACAGTCTGGAATCAAACCAGGGTCTGTAGTGATGCCTCTAGCACTGAGATGCAGTCCCTTAGACCGCTGTGCCACTCAGGAGCCCCATTTGGTTGAGTTGTAAACTAATGTGAATTCAATGAGAAATCAACAACTATAGCAAATCAAATTGTATTTTCACATTGGGCCGAATAAAACAGGTGTTTTGTACCCCCTCATGCCATACCATTTATAGTTCTCTCAAATATATGCACATTTCAATATATTTTACTGGTCCTATGCAATCTTAAACCCTCTGCTATAACAACATTAGGATAGATTTAAGCAGTGTCTGGACGAAAGCATTCATATTCAGCTACTAAAGGCTGACTTTAAATGCAGAGCCCCTCTCTTTTCTTTGTAAAAAGGGAACATGCAGTCCTGGCTGAATTATGAATGACAGATGGGCTCCATTTTACCTGTCACCTCAGCCACAGCCTTTCTGGAGTTTAAAAAAGAAGAGAGACTCACAGTAAATCGTGCCTTGCCAAAGAATCACAAATCATACACATTGACTACCTCTCTGAATGTGCAGTTATTCATTAGACACAGACAAATACGTATGTTGTATGATTATGGCCAGCAGGACCTAAAGATGAAGCTGGAGGAATGCATGATATTCTGAGTTGATGGTTCGATTCACACCTGATTTGATGGTTTTGTATCAATACAAGTGTGAGAATGGCGACAGTCACTCAATCCCTCAGTCACCCTCTCTACCTTCATTATAGTGTAGTGTGAGCTCTCTCCATCATTCCTTTCCTGTCACACACACAGCCAAAACATGGATTTTCAGTTTCTCTGCATTTGCACATGGCTGCTCTCTGTTGCTATCCCCAGCCTGGGAAAGGGATGAGTGAATCTGTGAAGCGCAGGGGGGGCTCTGCTGGGAGGCAAGGTTTTAGCACCGGCCATTTTAGGCCAGTAGCACTGTCAGAAGGGATGGAAATTAGAGACGTGATTCACCCCTTATTTCCTTATGCTACCTCCTCCCCCTTGCAGTACCGATGAGCCTGAGAGGCTGGTCCCAATTACATAACCTCCACATATGCAGACAGATATAGAATTTCGAAGACAGAACTACCATTCAATGACTGGGGAATTCAAAAATAATCCAGAATTATTGTGCAGGATATCCAGAATGAATGCACATTTGGTTATTATGTAAGCACATTGAAAGAAAAGTTTGAATATCCTTGAAGGTCCTTATGGTGGAACCCTTTAACACAAAATGACAGACTAGGGCAAGAATGGCCTGAATACTTGATGTGGTGCCATGAAACGTCCCCCTGCTGCAGTATTCTTGGGCAGCTCTGGCAACTCAAGGAGCTAAGCACTCCCTACAGCCATTAATCCATGGGCAGATCTGACATCCCATGGAACGAGTGAACCTCCCACTCTAGTGTCTTCCTTCTAAGGTTGCAATCTTTCTTCCTTACATTTGATTCTCTCCAGGCACACCATTAACATTTTCTAATAATGTATAATAGATGTGTGAACTTAATCTCCATTGAGTGTCACTCCAGCGGCTAGATGAAACTCCAGAGGAGTAAGCTATGTAAGGCGGTGCCACTGAGGTACAGACAAGTACAGTAGGCACTACAGAGTGATTTGAATAATCCAAAATTCATTTGATAGAAACTTCTATATACATTTCTCTCACCTATTTATATTATCGTCACGTACTGTATAACTTTCACATATATGATACTTTTTGAAGTATAGTAGTAACTCAAGTAGGCTGATTTACTAAAATGTCTTTGAATGACACTGAGGGGCAGTGTTTTTACAGCTAATGCCGGTTTGCCTGAGGCTGATGCCGTGCAGGTGTTTGTACACATGCATGTACACACACTCTCATTCAAATTAACGCATACAAGAACACACACACATACATGTACTAGTGCCAGACATGCACACAAACATATGCAGTTGGCATTGCTGTTATGATTTTAGTTGTCCTTGATGTCCTTTGTTTTTATTATTGTTTTTATTTAAAAAGTGCATTGTTTGCTGTTTTCTTCTGTCATTATTTTTTCGGCTTCACTGCAATTATATTGTATGTTTCGGATATTCAATAAAAAATAAATAAAAAAGAATGTCTTTGAAGATCAATTTCCTATGTTTCCTCATTGAGAGAATCATGGAGATTGAATTTTCAAAAATATAACATTTCCTCCATTGAGCAACATTAGTTCCTTTGGGAGCGAGCAGGAAAAGAGAGAGAGCGCACATGTGAGTTAAAATACAACAATGGGAGAATGCAGGGCCCGAAAAATATAAAATATAAAACATAAACACATGTCGTAAAGTGTTGGTAACATGTTTAACGAACTGAAATAAAATATCCCAGAAATGTTCCATACGCACAAAAAGCTTATTTCTCTGAAATGTTGTACACAAATGTGTTTACATCCCTATTAGTGAGCATTTATCTTTTGTCAAGATAATCCATCCACCTGACATGTGTGGCATATTAAGGAGCTGATGAAACAGCATGATCATTACACAGGTCACCTTGTGCTGGGGACAATAAAAGGACACTCTAAAATGTGCCGTTTTGTCACACAACACAGATGTCTCAAGTTTTGAGGGAACGTGCAATTGGCATGCGGACTACAAGAACATCCACCAGAGCTGTTGCAATAGAATTTGATGATCATTTCTCTACCATAAGCCGCCTCCCAATGTCATTTTAGAGAATTTGGCATTACGTCCAACCGGCCTCACAACCGCAGACCACATGTCACCACGCCAGCCAAGGACTTCCACATCCGGCTCCTTCACCTTCAGGATCGTCTGAGACCAGCCACCCGGTCAGCTGATGAAACTGGGGGTTTGTACAGCCAAAGAATGTCTGCAAAAATGTCAGAAACCATCTCAGGGAAGCTGATCTTCATGCTTGTCGTCCTCACCAGGGTCTTGACCTGACTGCAGTTTGATGTTGAAACTGAGGTCAGTGGGCAAATGCTCAACTTCGATGGCCACTGTCACACTAGAAAAGTGTTCTCTTCACGGATGAACCCCAGTTTCAAATGTACCGGGCAGTATGGCGTTGTGTGGGCAAGCGGTTTGCTAATGTCAACGTTGTGAACAGAGTGCTCTATGGTGGCAGTGGGGTTATGGTATGGGCAGGCATAAACTACGGACAACGAAAACAATTGCATTTTATTGATGGGAATTTGAATGCACAGAGATACCGTGATGAGATCCTGAGGCCGATTGTTGTGATATTCGTCCGCCGCCATCGCCTCACTTTTCAGCATGATAATGCACGACCCCATGTCGCATGGATCTGTACACAATTCCCGGAAGCTGAAAATGTCCCAGTTCTTCCATGGCCTGCATACTCACCAGACCTGTTTGGGATGCTCTGGATCAACGTGTATGACAGCGTGTTCCAGTTCCTGCCAATATCCAGCAACTTCGTACACACATTTCAGTCTTTTTAAACAGCTTTTACACTAAAAAGGCATCATCATTTTTACAGTATTATTCCAACTTCATAGTGTGGAAATATCATGTTTTTGACAGCTGTTGCACAAAACCCCCTAGAGTCGGTTGACGCACTTGTGCGTCAAATCTAAATAAAGTTTGATGCATCTCAATCCACCACATCCACCAATGTTGCACTTCCGCATCTGCGGTGAAAGGTGGCAGAGCTAGACAGATGTTTGTCCACACGTTGAGACATCCCAAAAATCGGTCTTCTCACGAAAACATTTTTAGCATCGGTTTGACCTACCACTCTGTGGGACTCTCAAGAACATGATGGTTGCTTCCGTTTTGCTCTACGGACCCCTCAAGTGTCAGGAGACTCAATCCACAAGTCGCTCATCCATTCTACTGATACATAAATATTTCAGATGTAAAACTGCGTAAGAAGTGACAGCTATTGATTCTTTGAACTGTAACTTGAAACAAGGAAAGTTGAAATAGTTTACATTGTGACGGACTGGATGAGTGCAATGGCACACTCTTTGGTCTCTCAACCCAATTGAGCCCCTTAAATCCTGGGCAGGTAGTGAGGTGGAGTGGGCGAAATTGGACACAGCTCTGAGCAGCGGCACACAGTCCCTTTGATGCATTACCGAGCCAAGCTCTGAATGATGAAGCTGCCAGTCACTCCCCCCTATCCCTGCTGTACCCCCTCTCCCTGCCCCCTCTGTGGAAAATTAATTACAGTGCACTCCCAGGTGCTGTTGCGTAATGTCCCATCCCAGCTGCCACCTAGCTGTGTCCTGTATGCTCCCACACAGAAAAGGGCAGATATCGAGACGACATCGGAGCAGCGATTGAGAGAATCCCTCTGGAGGACCCCATCTCAGATAGAAGAACACCTGTATGTGACAATATTTATGACTGTCCATACAGTAGGTGTACAGTAGGTGTTACTTCCTCTCAGAGGGTGTGTGTGTGTGAATATGCTGAAACTACTGATACAGTGCAGCACCATTAGGTCTTAACCATTCATGGTTCTTACTGTACTGTATGCATGGAATGCTAATACAAATATGCAGATTCATTCTCTTCTCACCCTCAGGGGAGAAATTAAACAAAATCCAGGTTTGACTCAACAGAAACAGCCGCAAGGGGAGGACAAGGAGGATTTATGCTTTTCCTGCAAATGGTGTCACATTAAGGTGATCTGAATAATACCCTGGCTGGGGAAACAGCTTTGGAAAAAATCTGCAAGGCTGTTTGTTTTGTAACACTGCCTCTTGCTTATCTTTAATTGGCTATGTCAATGACGAACACAACACAAACGGTGGAATCTGATTAAATTGAAGATGTAGCTTCAGGTATTATGCTTCTGTATTTCTCAGACGTCAATGCAACTCGACCAAATGAATGGAAATGCAATGGAAACACGTGGGGTAAAGATGCCATGAGGGAAATATCCTGAATCTCCACACTGCCCCCAAGGGGTGCTGTGGCGAGTCAGAGCAGCAGGGAGCTTCTACATATATGCACGGCAGCGATGCTTTATTAAAAGCCTAGTGAGGAGACAGGCCCTTCTCCCTGAGGGGCTTCTCTGGCCCTGAATCACATGGAACACGAAAAGAGAGAGAGGACCCTTGCATTCAACAACTTACTGCATCATCCCCCTGCCAACCACCACCCAGCTCCCCTGCATGTGAATCTCACAGGACAATATTCCCAGGCTGAGTTAGATGTATTTTTATTCAATACGGTGCAGTTCGCTGCCAAATCACTCCCCAGAACCAAGACGTTTAGCCACTATTTGGGTAATTTTATCCTAGAGGAAAGGGAAATAATCACAGCAGCTGTCAATAGAGGGAGATACCATGCTGATTTCTATCTGCTCCCCCCCGACATATTTATTGGGCTACATGGGAGAGTAACAGAGGTGGTTCGGTGAACCAAGCTCACGTGTTGTGTAACCTTGCCTGAGACCTGAAAACTTAGCTGCCAGAGCAAATGGCTATCCACTGGGCACAAACTGGTTGAATCAATGTTGTTTCAACATAATTTGTCAAATTATTGTAACTTGGATTATATTTTACATGAAAAGTACATTGGATTTGAAAAAAGTTGTTTTGAGGGTGAATTTTCTAACACAGGATTATGTCATCATTGTAACTAATTATCAACATAGACACACCTTGTTAAAAATATGTTGAATTTGTATCTTTGAAACAATGTCAGATGTTCATTGTCATATCCACTATCAGAATATATATATATATATATATATATAATGCTGGAAAATGTTTTTAATGCTTTTGTGTGTGGGGCTCTGTCCTCAGATAATTGCATGGTATGCTTTCGCCGTAAAGCCTTTTTAAAATCTGACAAAGCAGCTGGATTAACAAAAAGTTAAGCTTTTAAACGATGTAAGACACTTGTATTTTCATGAATGTTTAATATTACGATTTTTCTATTTTGAATTTTGCGCTCTGCAATTTCACCGGATGTTGTCGAGGTGTGCCGCTAGCGGCACGTCTAGCCCAAAGAGGCTAGAAGGCACAGTCAACTTAGTGTATGTAATCTTCTGACTCACTGGAATTGTGTTACAGTGAAATGTACTTGAAATAATCGTTGTTGGATTGTTAGAAACATTTTTGGAAGAATTACTTGTGTCATGCACAAAGTAGATGTCCTAACCGTCTTGCCAAAACTATAGTTTGTTGTGGTTGTGGTTGAAAAACGAGTTTTAATGACTCCAACCTAAGTGTATGTAAACTTCCGACTTCAACTGTGTGTGTGTTTCATATGATCACCAAATGAAACACACTCGTCATCACTGCCCCTTAAGTTTCAACAGACCACTCCCACATTCTGAAAAATATAAATATTGTTTAATTATTGTTTAATTATTCAAACTTTTGATGTCCAAGTGTCTCTCTGTGTTCCACAGTTTACATTCCAAACTCAAACACCACAGAGCATAGGAGCAGCTTATTTTATGACCGACAATAAAACAGCCGGCTTCCCACTCTCCCCTTCTATGAGAGAGAGCACGCTGTAGAGCAGACCCACTGTTGCCTGATCCTTCAGATCGTCACAGGAGAGTTATGACAAGCTCAAGGGTTGAACATGCACATTTCCACTATCAGGGCAATAATTAAGAAGTTTAAAGCAACTGGAGATGTTAACAATCGGCCTGGAAGAGGACAGTTTGCCAAACGTTACTGGAACTTTCAATAGGACTGGGTTCTGTGGTTAGATGAGACCAAAATATAGCTTTTTGTAAACGAACACCAGAGGTGGGTTTGGCGTAGACAAAGATAGCCATGCAGAAAACTACCTCATCCCCACTGTGAAGTATGTTGGTGGATCTTTGATGTTGTGAGGCTGTTTTCATTCCAAAGGCCCTGGAGAACTTCTTAGGAAACGGGGTATCATGGACTCCATCAAATACCAGCAAATATTAAATCAAAACCTGACTGCCTCTTCTAGGAAGCTTAAACTGAGCTGTGTTTGGATCTTCCAGCAGGACAATGATCCAAAGTACACCTCAAAATCAACACAAACATGGTTCACTGGCCACAGAATAAAGGGTTTGCCATGACCTTCCCAGTCCCCTGACCTAAACCCCATAGAAAATCTGTGTGTTGAGCTGAAGAGGAGAGTCAACAAGCGTGGACCTCGGAATCTGAAGGATCTGGAGAGATTCTGTATGGAGGAATGGTCTCAGATCCCTTGCCATGTGTTCTCCAACCTCATTATGCATTATAGGAGAAGATTCAGAGCTGTTGTATTGGCAAAGGGAGGTTGCATAAAGTATTGAATGAAGTGGTGCCAAATATTTGTTTTTACGATAAGAATGTATTTTTTCTTTCAATTATTTTAATTTAATTAACGTTTAGATTATTGTGAATATTTTGAATTAAAAAAACAAAGGATAAACAATAGACATTTTTTTCACAGCCTGTTTTTCTCATATTTACCAAGGGTGCCAATATTAGTGGAGGGCAGTGTAGCATCCCTTGGTGTAAAATAGTAAATAATGATTACTTCTCAGAAAGTATTACACTGTCAAGAGAAGTAAAACAAGGTTGTTTTATTGGCAATATTGTTGTTTTATTGTTTTATTGCCAATATTGGCATATCTATTTATGATGGCCATCGAAATGTTAGCTATTAAACTCAGATCCAACAATAATATCAAGGGCCTAGAAATCCAGGGCTTAAATGCAAAGGTGTTAGTGTACGCTGATGATTCATGTTCTTTTAAATACACCATTTGGATCCCTCTACAGCCTCAGAGGATCTATATCTTTTTTCTAACCTCTCTGGAATACAATCCATTTATATTAAGTATTGGAACACAAAAAAATACAACTTTTACATTACCATGTAGTTTACCAATAAAATGGTCTGACGGTGAAGTGGACCATATCCAAAAAGAAAGAAATGATCTCACTATAATACATTTTAATAGAAAGTTAGCAAAAGTAGATAAGCACTTGCTACTGTATCATGGAATGGAAAATACCTGTCTATTTGGAGAAAAATCACCTTTAGTCATATCCCAGTGTCATGACTGTCCTGTGAGGATCCGAATGGGTCAGATCAGCTTGGCAATGGATGACAGTAACCAGACCTTCTCTCACCCACAGAGAGGGGAGGAGGGAGCTGCTGCCGGGTTGACAGCTCACACCCTTTCGTAAATTAAAGGAGAGGAGATCTAGATTCTCCCTCTCCGGCATTAACCCTAAGGAACAGTCTTCCCGCCGAAACTCTAACAGTTTCGAAAGCGAATACTGGAACAATATTTCGAACATAATCTCTGACCAATCCCCATGTTCTTATCTATAGAAAACTAATGTCATATTGGTTTTTATTTTGTGATGTCATTAACTTCTCTAGGGTAGGGGGCAGCATTCGGAATTTTGGATGAAATGCATGCCCAAATTAAACTGCCTGCTTCTCGGGCCCAGAAGATATGATATGCATATAACTAGTAGATTTGGATAGAACACTTTAACCTCTCTTGGGTACATGAGATGTTAGCGTCCCACCTCTTCAACAGCCAGTGAAACTGCTGGGCGCCAAATTCAAATACAGAAATACTCATTATAAAAATTCAGAAAACAAAACATATTTTACATAGGTTTAAAGATGAACTTCTTGTGAATCCAACCACGGTGTCAGATTTAAAAAATGCTTTACGCCGTAAGCATACCTTACGATTATTTGAGAACATAGCCCAGCAGACAAATCATTACAAACAGTAACCAGCCAAGTAGAAGAGTTACACAAGTCAGAAATAGAGAAAAAATGTATCCCTTACCTTTGATCTTCATATGGTTGCACTCAGCAGACATTAATTTACTCAATAAATGTTCCTTTTGTTCGATAAAGTCTCTTTATATCCAAAAACCTCCGTTTTGTTTGTGCATTTTCTTCAGTAATCAACAGGCTCAAACGCAGTCAAAACAGGAAGACAAAAAAATCCAAATTGTATCCGTAAAGTTCATAGAAACATGTCAAATTATGTTTATATTCAATCCTCAGGTTGTTTTTAGCCTAAATAATCGATAATATTTCAACCGGACAATAACGTCGTCAATATAAAAGGTAAACAAGAAAGGCACTCTCTCGGTCTCGCGCATGAAAAAGCTCTGTGACACGGCAGGGTCCACTCATTCAGACTGCTCTTACTTCCTCATTTTTCAGAATACAAGCCTGAAACAATGCCTAAAGACTGTTGATATCTAGTGGAAGGCATAGGAACTGCAATTTGAGTCCTAAGTCAATGGATACTGTAATGGCATTGAATAGAAAACTAAAAAAAAATAAAAAAAACTACTTCCTGATAGGATTTTTCTCAGGTTTTCGCCTGTCAAATCAGGTCTGTTATACTCACAGACACTATTTTAACAGTTTTGGAAACTTTAGTGTTTTCTATCCAAATCTACCAGTTATATGCATATCATATCTTCTGGGCCCGAGAAGCAGGCAGGTTAATTTGGGCATGCTTTTCATCCAAAATTCCGAATGCTGCCCCCTACCCTAGAGAAGTTAACCTGTTTGGGCTGCAAGCCCGACGTCGGTACAATTATGACAACAGCCAGCTCAAAGTGCAGGGCGCGAAATTCAAAAGATATTTTTTTTAAATATTTAACTTTCACACATTAACAAGTCCAAGACACCAGATGCACATCTTGTGAATCAAGCCAACATGTCCGATTTTTAAAATGTTTTACAGGGAAGACACAATATGTAAATCTATTAGCTAACCACGTTAGCAAAAGACACCACTATTCTTACTCCATCAGTTTCTTACTCCATCACTAGCTATCACAAATTCGGCCAAATAAAGAAAGAAATAGCCACTAACCAAGAAACAACCTCATCAGATGACAGTCTGATAACATATTTATTGTATAGCATATGTTTTTTTTGAAAAATGTGCATATTTCAGGTATAAATCATAGTTTACATTGCAGCTACAATCAGAAATTGCACCGAAAGCAGCCATAATATTTACAGACACCAACGTCAAATACCTAATTACTCATCATAAAACATTTCTGAAAAATACATAGTGTACAGTAAATGAAAGACAGGCATCTTGTGATGCCAGACAATATTTCCGATTTATTAAGTGTTTTACAGCGAAAACAAAATGTAGCGCTATATTAGCGTAGCCACAATAGCCAGAAACACTTGGGCGCCCACGACCAGTTCACATGCACGACAGATGAAATAACATCATAAATTGGGTCTTACTTTTGCTGATCTTTCATCAGAATGTTGAACAAGGTGTCCTTTGTCCAGATGAGTCGTTGTTTGGATTCAGAATGGCAACTTTCCCTCTTCATTTAGCATGGGCACTAGCCGAGTGGCACGGATCTCTCCAACGTCAACAAAGTCAGAGAACGGAACACGGCAAAACTCCCGAAAAAAATTCAATAATCTGATTAAACTATATTGAAAAAACATACGTTACGATGATATGGTCACATGTATCAAATAAAATCCGAGTCGGAGATAGTTGTCGTCCATAACGGCAGCAAAACAGAAGGCAATCCCACTTCCAAGTCGCGCGCTTCAGAGTACCGGAAGTGGACGGTCACGTCAAAGAAATAGCTTTTATTCCACCTCAGACCAAGATAAACACAAAATGTCTTCTCTCACATCCTCTTGACACCCAGAGGAAGGCGTATGAAGTGTACGTAGACTCCTACGTGTCATGACCATGTATAGGCAGGAAGTTGAACAGAGCATATATTTCTGACATTCTACTTCCTGGTCAGGGAAAGTGCTGCCAAATGAGTTCTGTTTCACTCAGAGAAATAATTCAAACGGTTTTAGAAACTAGAGAGTGTTTTCTATCCAATAGTAATAATAATATGCATATTGTACGAGCAAGAATTGAGTACGAGGCCGTTTGAAATGGGCATCTTTTATCTGGCTACTCAATACTTTCCCTTGCAGCCATAACAGGTTAAACAACCGCTCTCGTGGTGCCCCAAATCCTAATGAGTTACATTAAACATATATTCAATTTTATTTGAAACGGGCAGGCCAGGCAAAATTAAAAGGGCCTATTTATATAATGAATATGTTTTCTGAGGGCAGAATCTATTAAATATAAAAAATTAGATCTCTCACTAAAGGCTTCAGTCCTTCAAAAGTTATACATGAATCAACCCATGTAAAACAAGCCATAGAAAGTTGCTTGCAATTTCAGTTTAATCCACCAGAAAAGACAGAACAAATATGATGGTTCAACTCTAATATGTTAATTGATAAAAAAATATATATATTTTTTTATAATTGTCTAATCTTTGTAAATGATATGATATCATAAATAGAACTGGTGGAGTTATGTCACACATGCAGCTTACAAAAATATATGTCATAGTCTGCTCTACTCAAAATTACAACTAACTAATTGCAGCGTTACCATAAAAATGGAAGAGGCAAGTGGAAGGTGGAGAAAGTAAGGATCTTGTCTGTCGGCCCTGCATTAATCTTTGGGATCGGTGTACTGCTAGCGTGCCACTAAGACAACATCCGGTGAAATTGCAGAGTGCGAAATTCAAAATACAGAAATCGTAATATTAAACATTCATGAAAATACAAGTGTCTTACATCGTTTAAAAGCTTAACTTCTTGTTAATCCAACCGCGTTGTGAGATTTCAAAAAGGCTTTATGGCAAAAGCATATGATGCGATTATCTGAGGACAGCGCCCCACAACAAAATACTTTTTTAAACCAGCAGAGGCATCACAAAATCCCAAATAACGATAAAATAAATCACTTACCTTTGAAGATCTTCCTCTGTTTGCAATCCCAAGGGTCCCAGCTACACAATGAATGGTCGTTTTGTTCGATAAAGTCCCTCTTTATATCCAAAAAGTCAGTTTAGTTGGCGCCATTGATTTCAGTAATCCACTCGTTCAACATGCATACAAACAAATCCCAAAAGTTACTTGTAAAGTTCGTCCAAACAAGTCAAACGATGTTTCTCATTAATCCTCAGGTACTCTAATATCTAAATAAATAATAACATTTAAGACGGAGAATAGTATGTTCAATCGGCAAGATAAATAATGAAGAGCGCAAACCTCATTCACTCGCGCAACAAGACTACTTTTCTAATGAGGGACACCTTGGAAAAACTACAACTATTCAATCAATCAATCAATCAAGTTTATTTTATATAGCCCTTCGTACATCAGCTAATATCTCGAAGTGCTGTACAGAAACCCAGCCTAAAACCCCAAACAGCAAGCAATGCAGGTGTAGAAGCACCTGCATACTCATTCGTTTTTCAAAAAACAAGGCTGAAACCCATTCTAAAGACTGTTGACATCTAGTGGAAGCCATAGGAACTGCAATATGGGTCCTATCTATTAGTTTTTCCCATAGGCTATCATTGAAATGGCTTGTGACCTAAAAAAAAGACTTCCAGATGGATTTTCGTCTGTTGTTATCACAGACATTATTTTAACAGTTTTAGAAACTTCAGAGTGTTTTCTATCCAATACTACCAATTATATGCATATCCTAGCTTCTGGGCATGAATAACAGGCAGTTTACTTTGGGCACCTCAGTCATCCAAACTTCCGAACACTGCCCCCTAGCCTTAATTAAAGACTAAAAATGGTTAAAGAAAATTGTGATAAATAAAAAATGATACTTAAGGAAAGAAAAGACAGCTGTCTGAAAAATAGTTGGGAAAATATTTCCAATTCCATGGCACCTGGTTTATGAACTGATACAAAAAAAACGCTGGATTCAAAACTTTGAGTTTTTCCATTGAAATTATTATACAAAATTCTTGCAACTAATAGAAAAACACCAGTCTCAACATCAACAATGAAGAAGCAACTCTGGGGATGCTGGCCTTCTAGGAAGAGTTCCTCTGTCCAGTGTTCTTTTGCCCATCTTAATCTTTTCTTTTTATTGGCCAGTGTGAGATATGGCTTTATCTTTGCAACTCTGCCTAGAAGGCCAGCATCCCAAAGCCGCCTCTTCACTGTTGACGTTGAGACTGGTGTTTTGCGGGTACTATTTAATGAAGCTGCCAGCTAAGGACCTGTGAGGCGTCTGTTCCTCAAACTAGACACTCTAATGTACTTGTCCTCTTGCTCAGTTGTGCACCGGGGCCTCCCACTCATCTTTCTATTCTGGTTAGAGACAGTTTGCGCTGTTCTGTGAAGGGAGTAGTACACAGCGTTGTACAAGATCTTCAGTTTCTTGGCAATTTCTCACATGGAATAGCCTTCATTTCTCAGAACAAGAATAGACTGATGAGTTTCAGAAGAAAGTCTTTGTTTCTGGCCGTTTTGAGCCTGTAATCAATCCCACAAGTGCTGATGCTCCAGATACTCAACTAGTCTAAAGGGCAGTTTTATTGCTTCTTTAACTTCTAGTTCCTCCCAAACCCGGATCCGGGAGCACCCCCACCAGTAAAAAAGCTGACTAGCATAGCCTAGCATAGCGTCACAAGTAAATACTAGCATCTAAATATCATTAAATCACAAGTCCAAGACACCAGATGAAAGATACACATCTTGTGAATCCAGCCATCATTTCTGATTTTTTAAATGTTTTACAGGGAAGACACAATATGTAAATCTATTAGCTAACCACGTTAGCAAAAGACACCATTTTTTTTACTCCACCAGTTTTTTACTCCATCAGTAGCTATCACAAATTCGACCAAATAAAGATATAAATAGCCACTAACCAAGAAACAAATTCATCAGATGACAGTCTGATAACATATTTATTGTATAGCATATGTTTTGTTAGAAATATTTGCATATTTCAGGTATAAATCATAGTTTACCATTGCAGCCACCATCACAACTCGACTAGAATAACTACAGAGAGCAACGTGTATTACCTAATTACTCATCATAAAACATTTCTTAAAAATACACAGCGTACAGCAATTGAAAGACACAGATCTTGTGAATCCAGACAATATTTCAGATTTTCTAAGTGTTTTACAGCGAAAACACAATATAGCGTTATATTAGCTTAGCACAGTAGCAAACCACACAACAGCATTGATTCCAGCCAAACATAGCGATAACGTATTCACCACCAAAATATATTAATTTTCACTAACCTTCTCAGAATTCTTCAGATGACAGTCCTGTAACATCATATTACACAATGCATATAGAGTTTGTTCGAAAATGTGCATATTTAGCGGCACAAATCGTGCTTATACAATGAAAATAGTGTCCAAATACTCAAGCAATCTGTCCGGCGCCATCTTGGAAAGACACCTATTCTTATCGAAAACTATTCATAAACTTGACTAAAAAAATACAGGTTGGACAGCAATTGAAAGACAAATTAGTTCTTAATGCAATCGCTGAATTACATTTTTAAAATTAACGTTACTTCGCAATACAGGGTGCGATAACGCAAGGCTACACTGCAAGAAATGGCGTCTTATGCATTTGACATTTTTCAACAGAACAATGAATTATCAGCATAAATAGTTCTTACTTTTCGATGAACTCTCATCAGAATCTTGGGAAAGGTGTCCTTTGTCCAGAACAATCGTCTTTTGGTCGAAAGATGTACTCTTGTCCTGTCGAAATAGCCGCTAACGTTCGGCATGTGCCGGAAAGGTGTCCAACTCTTGAAAGCGCGTCACAAAGAAATGCCAGAAAATTGCAATAAACTGATAGAAATTGCTATAAGTCGGTTTAAATTAACTACCTTATGATGTCTTTAACAACTATAACGAATAAAAACATGACCGGAGATATAGAACTGGCAAAACGAAAGCTTGGCAGGAGGCCACTCTGGTGTCCCTACTGCGTCAGGCGCAACGTTGAAAAGGACGGTACTTCCGCTTCACGGTCTTATATAAGGTCCCAGATTGCGCAATCCACTCCATTCAAATTCTCACCACTTACTGACATCTAGAGGAAGGCGTATGCAGTGTTTGTAGCCCCACAGCGTACACAGGGACTTATAAACTGACCTCAGAACAGGGACCTCGATTTCTGAAATCTCACTCCCTGGCAGGAAATGTGCTGCAGAAGGAGTTCTGTTTCACTCAGAGACATAATTCAAACGGTTTTAGAAACTAGAGAGTGTTTTCTATCCAATAGTAATAATAATATGCATATTGTACGAGCAAGAATTGAGTACGAGGCAGTTTAATTTGGGGACCAATTTTCACAAAGTCGAAACAGCACCCCCTATACTCTCAAGATTAATCAGAGCAACAGTTTTCAGCTGTGCAAACATAATTGCAAAAGAGTTTTCTAATGATCAATTATGTAAGGACTGGGTGTCGGAGTGCGAAATCAAGCGCAGGAAACAGAGGGTGCAATAACAAATGTTCTTTTAACTTCTTATGGCTGCAAGGCAAAGTGTTGAGTAGCCAGTGAAATCGTGCCCATTTCAAACGGCCTCCTACTCAAATCTTGCTCGTACAATATGAATATTATTATTCTTTTTGGATAGAAAACACTTTCTAGTTTCTAAAACAGTTGGAATTATTTCTCTGAGTGAAACAGAAGTCCTTCTGCAGCACTTTTCCTGACCAGGAAGTGAAATGTCAGAAATCGATGCTCTTTTCAACTTGATGCCTATACATGGTCTTGACACTTAGGAGTCTGCTGACACTCTATACGCCTTCCTATTGGTGTAAAGAGGATGTCAGAGAAGAAATTTTTGTGCTCATCTTGTTCTGTGGTGGAAAAAAACCTATTTCTTTGACGTGACCGTCCACTTCCGGTACTCTGAAGGAAGTGGGATTGACTTCTGTTTTGCCTTCGTAACGAACGGCTAACATCTCCGGCTCGATTTTTTTTTGATACATGTGACCATATCATCGTAATGTATGTTTTTTCAATATAGTTTAATCAGATTATTGAAACTTTATTCGGGAGTTTTGCCGTGTTCCGTCCTCTGACTGTGTTTACGTTGGAGAAATTTATGCCATCGGCTAGTGCCAATGCTAATTGAAGAGGGAAATTTGCCATTCTGAATCGAAACAACGACTCATCTGGACAGAGGACACCTTCTTCAACATTCTGATGAAAGATCAGCAAAAGTAAGACCCATTTTATGATGTTATTTCATATATCTGTCGTGCATGTGAACTGGCCGTGGGCGCCCAATTGTGTCTGTCTATTGTAGCTACGCTAATATAGCGATACATTTTGTTTTCGCTGTAAAACATTTAATAAATCGGAAATATTGTTTGGAATCACAAGATGCCTGTCTTTCAATTGCTGCAGACTATGTATTTTTCAGAAATGTTTTATGATGAGTAATTAGCTATTTGACGTTGGTGTCTGTAAATATTATGGCTGCTTTCGGTGCAATTTCGGATTGTAGCTGAAATGTAAACTATGGTTTATACATGAAATATGCAAATTTTTCGAACAAAACATATGCTATACAATAAATATGTTATCAGACTGTCATCTGATGAATTTGTTTCTTGGTTAGTGGCTATTTATATCTTTATTTGGTCGAATTTGTGATAGCACCTGATGGAGTAAGAAACTGATGGAGTTAGAAAAGTTGTGTCTTTTGCTAACGTGGTTAGCTAATAGATTTACATATTTTGTCTTCCCTGTAAAACATTTTAAAAATCGGACATGTTGGCTTGATTCACAAGATGTGCACCTTTCATCTGGTGTCTTGGACTTGTTAATGTGTGAAAGTTAAATATTTAAAAAAAATAGATTTTGAATTTCGCGCCCTGCACTTTGAGCTGGATGTTGTCATAAGTGTACCGGTGTCGGGCTGCCCCCGTAAAAGGTTAATGAACACTGTGAAACTTAGGCCACCCTTCTATACACTGGGTGCTCTCATAAAACTACCCCAGACACGGGGGGAACGAAAACAGTCCAGTAACAACGTAAACACGTAGTTCGAAACAAACACCACGCTTACCAACTAACAATCCCGCACAAAGAAACGGGCGGGCCGGCTGACTGATAAGCCCAACTAATTACAAACAAATACAAAACAGGTGTAACCAATAAACACATAAGGAGGGGGAGAAAAGGATCAGTGGCAGCTAATAGGCCGGTGACGACGACCGCCGAGTGCCACCCAAACGGGAAGGAGAGCCTGCCTCGGTCGGAGTCGTGACAGTACCCCCCCTCTGACGCGCCGACACCGGCCTCGAGGTTGACCCGGAGGACGAGGTGCAGGGCGATCCGGATGGAGGCGATGGAAATCCCTCAGCATAGACGGATCCAAAATGTCCCCCACCGGTACCCAGCACCTCTCCTCCGGACCGTACCCCTCCCAGTCCACGAGGTACTGCAGGCCCCTCACCCGGCGTCTCGAGTCCAGAATGGCCCGTATCGTGTACGCCGGGGACCCCTCGATGTCCAGAGGGGGAGGAGGGACCTCCGGCACCTCACCGTCCCGCAGGAGACCAGCTACCACCGGCCTGAGGAGAGACACATGAAACGAGGGGTTAATACGATAATAGGAAGGGAGTTGTAATCGATAACACACCTCGTTTATTCTCCTCAGGACTTTGAAGGGCCCTACACACTGCGGACCCAGCTTCCGGCAGGGCAAGCGGAGGGGCAGGTTTTGGGTCGAGGGCCAGACCCTGTCCCCCGGTACAAACACGGGGGCCTCACTGCGGTGGCGGTCAGCACTCCTCTTCTGCCGTCCACTAGCTTGTTGGAGGGATTCCTGGACGGCCCTCTATGTCTCCTTGGAGCGCTGCACCCATTCCTCCACCGCAGGAGCCTCCGTCTGGCTCGGATGCCATGGTGCCAGGACCGGCTGGTACCCCAATACACACTGAAAGGGGGACACGTTAGTAGAGGAGTGGCGTAGTGAGTTCTGGGCCATTTCGGCCCAGGGGATGTATCTCGCCCACTCCCCTGGCCAGTCCTTGCAATACGACCGCAGAAACCTACCCACCTCCTGGTTCACTCTCTCCACCTGCCCATTACTCTCGGGGTGATAACCGGAGGTCAGGCTGACCGAGACCCCCAAACGCTCCATGAACGCCCTCCATACTCGGGACGTGAACTGGGGGCCCCGATCAGAAACGATGTCCTCCGGCACCCCATAGTGCCGGAAGACGTGGGTGAATAATGCCTCCGCAGTCTGCAGGGCTGTAGGGATACCGGGCAACGGGAGGAGACGGCAGGACTTAGAGAACCGATCCACAATCACCAGTACCGTAGTGTTCCCCTGAGACGGGGGAAGATCGGTCAGAAAATCTACGGACAGATGCGACCAAGGCCGTTGTGGGAACGGGGAGGGGTTGTAACTTCCCTCTAGGAAGGTGCCTAGGAGCCTTACTCTGGGCGCATACCGAACAGGAGGAAACATAAACCCTAACGTCCCTAGCCAAGGTAGGCCACCAATACCTCCCCCGAAGGCTCCCCACTGTCCTCGTCACCCCAGGGTGACCCGAGGAGGGTAGAACGTGAGCCCACCGAATCAATTTGTCCCGAACACCAAGCGGCACGTACTTCCGACCCACCGGACACTGAGGAGGAGCGGGTTCCTCCCGTAACGCCCGCTCGATGTCCGAGTCCACCTCCCACACCACTGGTGCTATCAGCCTTGAGGCGGGAAGGATGGGAGTAGGTTCGGTGGACCGATCGTCCGTGTCATAAAAACGGGACAGTGCATCCGCCTTTACGTTCTGGGAGCCCGGTCTATACGATAACGTAAACCGGAATCGGGTAAAGAACATGGCCCACCTTGCCTGACGTGGGTTCAGTCTCCTAGCTGCCCGAATATACTCCAGATTCTGGTGGTCGGTTCAGATGAGAAAAGGGTGCTTAGCCCCCTCAAGCCAGTGTCTCCACACCTTCAGAGCACTGACCACTGCTAACAACTCCCGGTCCCCCACATCATAGTTACGCTCCGCTGGGCTGAGCTTCTTCGAGAAGAAAGTGCAGGGGTGGAGTTTTGGTGGCGTACCAGAGCGCTGTGATAGCACGGCACCTACCCCAGCCTCGGACGCGTCCACCTCCACTATGAATGCTAGAGAGGGGTCCGGATGCGCCAACACGGGCGCATCCGTGAACAGCGCCTTCAACCTGTTGAAAGCTCCGTCCGCTTTTGCTGACCACTGCAACCACACCGGACCCCACTTCAGCAGTGAGGTAATGGGAGCTGCTACCTGACCAAAACCCCGGATAAACCTCCGGTAGTAGTTGGCAAAACCTAAAACGCTGCACCTCTTTTACCGTGGTCGGAGTCGGCCAATTACGCACGGCCTTAATGCGGTCACCCTCCATCACCACCCCCGAGGTGGAAATGCGATAACCCAGAAAAGAGACGGCTCGTTTGGAGAACACACACTTCTCAGCCTTGACATATAGGTCATGCTCCAGCAGTCTACCAAGCACCTTGCGTACCAGAGACACATGCGCGGCGTGAGTGGCTGAGTAGATCAGAATGTCATCGATATAAACAACCACTCCCTGCCCGTGCAGGTCCCTGAGAATGTCGTCTACAAAGGATTGGAAAACGGCTGGAGCATTCTTTAACCCATACGGCATGACGCAGTACTCATAATGGCCCGATGTGGTACTAAATGCGGTTTTCCACTCGTCTCCTTTCCGAATACGCACCAGACTATACGCGCTCCTGAGATCCAATTTTGTGAAGAACTGCGCTCCGTGAAATGATTCCATTGCCGTAGCAATGAGAGGTAGTGGGTAACTAAACCCCACGGTGATGGCATTTAGACCTCTATAATCAATACACGGACGCAAATCTCCCTCCTTTTTCTTCACAAAAAAGAAACTCGAGGAGACGGGTGAGATGGAGGACCGAATGTACCCCTGTCCCAGAGACTCAGTGACATATGTCTCCATAGCCACCGTCTCCTCTTGGGACAATGGGTACACGTGACTCTTGAGAAGCGCAGCGTTTACCTGGAGATCTATCGCACAATCCCTTCCCGGTCGATGAGGTGGTAATTTAGTCGCTTTCGTTTTACTGAAAGCGATTGCCAAATCGGCATACTCGGGGGGAATGCGGTCCAGTGGGACCCTGGTCTGGACTTTCCACCGACGTGGCACCGATGGAAACTCCGAAACACCTTCCAGAACACTCCTTTGACCACCCCTGGAGAACCCCCTGTCTCCACGAAATTTTAGGATTGTGCCGGGCCAGCCAGGGAATCCCTAGCACCACTGGAAACGCAGGCGAATCAATAATATAAAGACTGATACGCTCCTTATGATTCCCCTGCGTCACTATGTCCAGGGGAACCGTGGTCTGCCTGACCACCCCTGACCCTAATGGCCGGCTATCTAGGGAGTGCACGGGAAAGGGAGAATCTATCGGCACAAGCGGAACACCTAACTTAAGAGCGAGTCCGCGATCCATAAAGTTCCCAGCTGCGCCTGAATCGACTAGCGCCCTATGCTGGGAAGATGGAAGAAATTTAAGACAAACATGTGACCAACAGGGGGTTCTGGGTGAGTTTGGTGCTGACTCACCTAGGGTGATCGAGAAGCGTTCCGCCTGCCATCTCGACTCCCAGACGGACCCCCCTAGCACCGATCGGCCGTGTGTCCTCTCCGACCACAGCTGGTGCAGGGGGAGCCTCCTCCTCCGGTACCCCTCGGCACGGCCCCTCCCAACTCCATCGGAATGGGAGCGGAGGTGCTGGGTGGTGGAACGTACAGGACCCTCTCAGAACGCCCGCGGGCAGCCAGCAGATTGTCCAGTCGGATGGACATGTCAATCAGCTCATCCAGGGAAAGAGCGGTGTCCCGACATGCTAGCTCCCTGCGGACGTCCTCCCGGAGACTACACCGGTAGTGGTCAATAAGGGCCCTGTCGTTCCACCCAGATCCTGCAGCCAGGGTCCGGAACTCCAGCACGTAATCCTGGGCGCTCCTCTTCTCCTGCCTGAGATGGAATAGTCGTTCTCCCGCCGCTCGGCCCTCTGGAGGGTGGTCAAACACGGCACGAAAACGGCGGGTAAACTCTGGGTAGTGCTCCTTCGCTAAGTCTGGGCCATTCCAGACTGCGTTCGCCCACTCCAGAGCACGACCCGTGAGGCAAGAGACGAGGACACTCACCCTCTCCGCTCCCGAGGGAGTGGGTCTTACGGTGGCAAGGTACAGTTCCAGTTGGAGTAAGAACCCCTGGCACCCCGCCGCCGCTCCATCATAATCCCTCGGGAGTGTCAGACGGAGAGCGCTGGAGCCGGGGGATGGTGAGTCCTGGGCTGGAAGAGCCGAAGGTGGAGAGAGGAGACCACTCCTCTCCCATCGGTCCATTCGCTCCATCATTGAATCCATCGCCGATCCGATACGGTGGAGAACGGTGGTATGATGGAGCACCCGTTCCTCCATCGATGGGAGAGGGTTGGCCGCTGCTCCTGCTGACTCCATTTCTTTAGGTGCGGGATTCTGTAAGGACTGGGTGTCGGAGTGCGAAGTCAAGCGCAGGAAACAGAGGGTGCAATAACAAATGTTATTTTAATGAACACTGTGAAACTTAGGCCACCCTTCTATACACTGGGTGCTCTCATAAAACTACCCCAGACACGGGGGGAACGAAAACAGTCCAGTAACAACGTAAACACGTAGTTCGAAACAAACACCACACTTACCAACTAACAATCCCGCACAAAGAAACGGGCGGGCCGGCTGACTGACTGATAAGCCCAACTAATTACAAACAAATACAAAACAGGTGTAACCAATAAACACATAAGGAGGGGGAGAAAAGGATCAGTGGCAGCTAATAGGCCGGTGACGACGACCGCCGAGCGCCACCCGAACGGGAAGGAGAGCCTGCCTCGGTCGGAGTCGTGACAAATTAGCCTTTTAAAGTGATACACTTGGATTAGCTAACACAACATGCCATTGGAACACAGGAGTGATGGTTGCTGATAATATGCCTCTTAATGTAGATATTCGACAAAAAAATCAGCCGTTTCCAGCTACAATAGTCATTTACAGCAATAACAATGTCTACACTGTATTTCTGATAATTTTGATGTTATTTGAATGGACAAAAAAAATTGCTTTTCTTTCAAAAACAAGGACATTTCTAAGTGACCCCAAACTTTTGAATGGTAGCATTACATGTAACATTATTTACATGTGCAATGATGTTTTTGATAAGTTTTTTTATGATTGTACATTTTTCCAATCGTTTCTTCTTGGGGTCATACAGTATCTACAGTAAAGCATGTAAAATATGTTGGTAGTATGAGGGTTAATAATATAAAATGATTAAATGGTCGTTTGACAAGAAAGAAAAATAAATGTATTTCCATACCATCAATGTTGTAATGCTGTAACAATACTGTGTTTTGGTAGCCTGGTGCCTTACTGAGTCTTAATTATTGTTTATTCACTATGAAATAAAACATGTGTTAACTTTGAGAAAACACATTTAAGTAGAATACCTGGTCCTTTCGCATTATTGAACTGATATATTACTTTTCATGTCTTGGGGAGCCAGGCCCTGCCAGGCCCACCCAATCAGACTGAGCAAAAACAAAAAAAAGAATACATTTTTATTACAAAAATACTCCTCAGCACCCCTACTTGGCCCATCCAATGAATTTCTGGCTGTGGTTCAATACCACAGTGATGTTCAAATGTGCTTTTTTTGCTGTAGTCTAGGTCCTATGGTACTGTAATAGCCTGAGGAATGTAAGGGTTACAGTAGTTGTAAATGTTTGATGTGAAAATAAGTGGCTGATATTTAATGGCTGTCATTTTAAATCAGGCATGTTGTGGGGCTGCAATTTAACAGACAGCTGAATGAAATCAAATATGATTTGCAGAAAGTTTCTCAAGACAACCTCTCTGGACAAAATCTTTTTTTAAATGCCAAGCTCCAAAAGATTGGAGCCTAACACAGTTAAAAAATGCTGCCTTCTTTCATTTATGAGGTTTGGGATGTCTCAAGGCTTTGTAAATACATTGATTCACATGAATAAGATACCAATTAAAAAGTCATCAAATATATTCCATTTAGTTACAGTGTCATAAAGCCTTCAGACAACTGTGTTCCATAGTGATTGCAAGTCAACTTCTTTAAACAGGTCATAAAACGTAAAACCTTATAAACACAACTCTATACGTTTCTTTATAGTGTTCTTTATCTCGGCAATGTTATGACATGATTATGTCAGTTTCATGCTTGGTGTTTTTTTAAGATGTGTCACAATGCCTCTGGGGTGAACGACACGTTAATCAGTTATGGCACACATCACTCATGGCTATGGGCAACACTTGTTCATCTTGTCTACATTCTTCATATTGCACTCCAATGAACCAGAGATGTCTCCTTTACCACAGGATTAAGTCAGTGGCTTAATTGTGCATGTGTGGTGCAGGAGGTGTGGACGGACAGAGTCAAATTGGACCTGACAAAACCAGTGGCGAATCAGGCATTTTACACTGTGATCTAAACACTGAACTGCAGAAATACTGTGGGGGAGAGTGGGGTAAGTGGAGCCAAAGGGGTAAGTTGAGCCATCCTTGTTTCTAGGAAACCAAACACAAAATGTATTATTTGACCTAATATTTATTCATTTAATGGAGTCTCTGAAGGAAAAAAAACACATGGAAAAGGTAGTAAGCAAATTAGTTCCCCAAACATTATTTTGTCAAATTAATGTATTGTGTTACAGGTTTGATGATGCTTGTATCTCAACCAGGAATGTCAAACATACGGCGAAACAAACACAATATACTTAAAAATGACTCAAACTAAATACAAACAGTTTCTTGACTGTCCACCTCGCTAATAATCACCTGACAGTCAGGGAGTATCGGAAATTCCAAAAACTATGCATAGACAATTTTTGACAGCAAGGAAATATAGCCAACTTTCAGTGCAGCCGATGCGGCACCGGGGGCAAAATGAGTTCAACACCCTTGATCTAAACCAAAGTAGATAATTTTAAGAATGTTTTATACATCAGTTGGGGTCTCTATGAGCTTCAATATGAGGTCCTTAACCTTTGCATGAAAGTGCATCCTTGTAGCTGTGTGGGCTAAGATATTAAAACTGTTTGCCTTGGGGTAAGTTGAGCCAATGGCAAGTTGAGCAAATTTACGTGTTTTCTTCCCAGGAGTAATGCAAGTCATTATTGCTGGGATATGAGGTAACAACAGGGCCTGGCCTATGTTAAAGGTGTTAAATGTTTTTAAAGTGTTAGTTAGGTGTTAAGCCTGTCTTTAAATATGCTTAAAATTATTAAAATACAAAAAACTATTGTGATTGTGTTGAATTGTATTAGGGGAAAAAATATATACATGTTTTGAAAACACAATATCCTGAAATATACGTAGATATATTTGTCAGAAAGAATACTATATTTCCCTTAATGGAGTGATGCTGAATGTTAAAAAAGCCTTTTAAATTACCCCCACTTCCCCCTACCTCTCATTGTTACAATGCCTTTCAGAAAGTATTCACACACCTTGACTTTTTCCCCCAAAAATGTATTACAGACAGAATTTAAAATGCATTAAATTTATATTTTGTGTCAATCATTCAATTAAATGTATTTATAAAGCCCTTTTTACATCAGCAGATGTCACAAAGTGCTATACACTGGCCTACACACAATAATGTCAAAGTGGAATGTTTTAAACATTTTTACAAATTAATACAAAATGAAAAGCTGAAATGTCTTGAGTCAATAAGTATTCAACCCCTTTCTTATGGCAAGCCTAAATAAGTTCAGGAATAAACATTTGCTTAACAAGTCACATAAGTTGAATGGACTCACATAGTGTTTAACATAATTTTTTTAATGACTACCTCATCTTTGTACCCCACATATACAATTATCTGTAAGGTCCCTCAGTCGAGCAGTGAATTTCAGACACAGATTCAATCACAAAGACCAGGGATGTTTTCCAAGGCCTCGCAAGGAAGGGCACCTACTGGGAGATTGATAAAAATTAAAAAAGGAGATATTGAATATCCCTTTGAGCATAGTGAATTTAATATTTACACTTTGGATGGTGTATCAATACACCCAGTCAGTACATAGATACAGGCGTCCTTCCTAACTCAGTTGCCAGAGAGGAAGGATGGTGACTTTAAAACAGTTACAGAGCATAATGGCTGTGATAGGATGAATCAACAACATTGTAGTTGCTCCACAATACTAACCTAAATGACAGAGTGAAAAGAAGGAAGCCTGTACAAAAATATTACAAAATATGCATCCTGTTTGCAATAAGGCACTAAAGTAAAACTGCAAAAATTGTGGCAAAGAAATGTACTTTATGCCCTGAAGACAAAGTGTCATGTTTGGGGCAAATCCAACACATCACTGAGTGCCACTCTTCATATTTTCAAGCATGGTAGTGGATGCATCATGTTATCTGTGTGATTGTCATCGGCAAGGACTAGGGAGTTTTGGGGGATAAAAATAACCGGAAAGGAGCTAAGCACAGACAAAATCCTAGAGGAAAACCTGGTTCAGTCTGCTTTCCAACAGACACTGGGAGACAAATTCACCTTTCAGCAGGACAATAACCTAAAACACAAGGCCAAATATACACTGGAGTTTCTTACCAAGACGGCATTGGCTTGAAAATATATGACAAGACTTAAAAATGGTTGTCTATCAATGATCAACAACCAAATTGACAGAGCTTGAATCATTTTGAAAATAATATTTGTGGAAATATTGTACAATCCAGCTCTTAGAGACCCTGCGATCGCTGCCAAAAGAGATTCTCACATGTATTGACTCATGGCGATGAATACTTATCTAATCAAGATATACTGTATTAGTGTAAAAAAAAAAAAATGCTAGAATATTTCTTCCACTTTGACAGAGTACTTTGTGTAGTTCATTGACAAAAAAAATACAATTAAATCCATTTTAATCCCACTTTAACACAACAAAATGGCTCTACTCATGCAAGGGTTTTTCTTCATTTTTTAATATATTCTACAAGACATGAAAACTATGAAATATCACATATGGAATCATGTAGTAACCCTTTTTCTTTTTAACAAATCCAAATATATTTTAGATTTGAGATTCTTCAAAGTAGCCACCCTTTGCCTTGATAGCAACTTTGGACACTCTTGGCATTCTCTCAACCAGCTTCACCTGGAATGCTTTTCCAATCGTCTTGAAGGAGTTCCCACATATGCTGACCACTTATTGTCTGCTTTTACTTAACTCTGCGGTCCAACTCATCCCAAACCATCTCAATTGGCTTGAGGTCAGGTCATCTGATGCAGCACTCCATCGCTCTCTTTCTTGGTCAAATAACACTTACACAGCCTGGAGGTGTGTTGGGGGGTCATTGTCCTGTTGAAAAACAAATGTTAGTCTCACTAAGCGCAAACCAGATGGGACGGCGTATCACTGCAGAATGCTGTGGTAGCCATGCTGGTTAACTGTGCCTTGAATTCTAAATAAATCCCGACAGTGTCAACAGCAAAGCACCATCACACCTCCTCCTCCATGCTTCATGGTGGGAACCACACATGCGGAGATCATTCGTTCACCTACTCTGCATCTCACACAGTGGTTGGAACCAAAAATCTAAAATTTGGACTCATCAGACCGAAGGACAGATTTCCACCGGTCTAATGTCCATTGCTCGTGTTTCTTGGCCCAAGCACATCTATTCTTCTTATTGGTGTCCTTCAGTAGTGGTTTCTTTGCAGCAATTTGACCATGAAGACCTGTTTCACGCAGTCTCCTCTGATCAGTTGATGTTGAGATGTGTGTTACCTGAACTCTGTGAAGCATTTATTTGGGCTGCAATCTGAGGTGCAGTTAACTCTAATCCTCTACAGCAGAGGTAACACCGGGTCTTCCTTTCCTGTGGCGGTCCTCATGAGAGACAGTTTCATCATAGCGCTTGATGTTTTTTGCGAATGCACTTGAAGAAACTTTCCAAGTCCTTGAAATGTTCCAGATTGACTGACTTTCATGTTTTAAAGTAATGACGGACTGTCGTTTCTCTTTGCTTATTTGAGTTGTTCTTGCCATGATATGAACTTAGCCCTATTTGGTAAAAGACTATCTTCTGTATACCACTACTACCTTGTCACAACACAAATTATTGGCTCGAACGCATATTTTCAGCTGTTTGAGGCTGGTGTACAAAACCAAAAGTAAAGAAACGCAGGAGAGCAAGCATAGAAATAGCACACATGTAATGAATCTACTGCTTATCAGACTTGCTTTCAATGAAAATTACAGATATATAACTGACATTTCTATGTGAATTATGTCAGGTTGTGCACAAAGCTACATACTGCAGCTTTAAGTAAAGGTAATCAGGCCTGGAATACAGTTCACTACAGACTGAAAGTGTGGCACCATCTGGATAATGAATTCAATGCAGGAGAATTCTCGTAACCTGCAGGGATTTAATGAAAAATAAGATGCACGTGCGACACAGAGGTCGAATTCTAATGATGAATGTGAAGAAAGGTGCATTCATCTCTTTTTTTATTTTTCTGGGCAGCATCCCAAATGGCATCATATTCCCTAAATAGTGCACTACTTTTGACCAGGGCACATAGTTCTCTGGTCAAAAAGAAGTGCACTATAATTGGAATAGGGTGCCATTTGAGGCGCAACCTATGTGCCTCTATTCTATGCCAGCTACTATACACCCCAGCGCCCTGAGGGTCATCATGAATATGAATTCAGTCAACTTTGTTTATTTTTTTCCTGTGTTTCAAAGACACCTTGCAGGCATACAGAGTGTATTTGTCCATGTAAAGTAAATCCAGGAGCCTCCATTCATCATGCTGTCACTACATATGGGAGTGTCACTTTGTTTCACCATGATTAAAACCCTTTAAGTCTTGGGAATTGGCCTATATGGATAGGGCTAAATTGAAATGTTTCTTAAAAAAGAAATATGAAAAGCAAATGCATAACCATGGTGGCAATTGAAAGGGAACAGTTTGGAGATATTGGGGAAATTATTAGACCAAAGTTGAGTTCACAACAGGAAAGAAATGGGATAGTGGGGACCTCAAGGGGGGGGGGGGGTGTCCATTCAGTAACATAATGACCATTCCTGGAAAATGTGGGGTAGGTGTAACGTAAGACAAAACAATTACAAAGGTTTAATTGAGAAGACTAACTAGTGTCTTCAGGTAGCCACACACGTCTCCAAAGCATGGCCTCTGTGCAGTGGGCAGCTGGGAGGAGGTCCTCTTATTCTCCATGGACTTTACAGTGTCCCAGAACTTTTTTGAGTTTGTGTCCCAAGAACGTCCTAAAAACGTCCACGGGACCAACTGGGAACTAGACAAAACCTCCAGGGGACCATGACACAACTCCCTGACGGCTGTAGGCGACTACTTCATGACGTCATGGGGACGTCCTAACTACTCATTATTGTTTGCAGGTGTGTTAGGCTTTAACAAGGCAATTCAGAGAAATAGATGACAATTTTAGTGCAATAGAAAAAAGTAATGAGTGCATTTAGGTGTGTGTGCCATAGCAAATGTTTATCACAATAAACCAACATAGGCTCATTCTGTTCAGAACAACCCAGGGTATAAGGCCATGTAATCTTGTACATGTAACTGTACATCAAAGTGATCATAAAGGTTGACACTCTATATGACATGAGTGTTATGATTTGGAAATGTGCACATTTGGACTCACAGGTGTTTGACTTGCTTGTATGACATCACAGCGGCATTTACTATAATCCTCAACATCTCATCTATCAAAATACATTGAGTCATCTTAATTTACAGCATTTCCCTCACTCAGGCAACAGAACATTTGCAAAAGTTGCCCAAATATCGGGCGGGAAGGGGGCAACGTCTTGTCGTGTGGTGCTCAATGTCATGTATAGCATGTTACTGTACAGCCACTACATTAGGCGATTATTCGTGCCCAAATCTTCCATTTTCAACCCGTATACGGGTACAAGTGTAAAGGGCTACAGCGGGGGACTTTGGGATGTACACTTTTTGCATATCAAATGAGAATTTGACTCAAATGTATTTGTGGGAGTTATGTTGATTTGCAAATCTTTTCAATCGAAACGTCCTTCATTTAGAAGGACACAAGTACTTACTGTAGGACTGTCATTTAATATGCCTTTCGCATTGTGGCATTTGTACTTACCTCTTATGGTAATGAATACACTCTGACTAATACTGTAATATGATTAGTCATGATAACTATCAAGGGTTGGAATCAGTAAACCTGTCTGTGTTTAGTCCAGTTGATTCAATATCTTATTGCAGGTTGCAAAATGTGCAGTACATACTATATGTGTGTATGTTATTCAAAAGGAAGCAGCTTTATTTATGCGTTGCAATTCATTAACTTTACATTATTTATTTATTTGAATTTGTAATCTGGAAAGTGAAAAGACTTGACAAATGTTATGGTTTTGTGTGTGTGTGTGTATCGGTGGATTGGCGGTGGCGCTTGTGGGGGAGGGGGTTGTGGGTAATTTGTAAATTGGTCCAATCAAACAGATTGCAGCACACACGCACAGGCTCTGCCCACCATGACCTGCAGTCCCAGAGTTCATTGTCATAATGAAAGGTAGAGTGTGAAGTCTCAACAACACTGTGGCAGACACACACTCCCTATGGTACATTGGCCATCCCATCCTTTAACGCCCTGCTCTTTCATTCCTTTCTCATTTTCAGGATGCCTCTCAAACTTGGCCCATGAATTAGGCCTGCAGCACCGCACAGTGAGCACATGTACTGTGCCTACAGGGCCATATGGAGCCACAGCCTTGCAACCCGGGCAGCCTGCCTAGCTGCCGGATGGATCACACCTCTAACAGCTTGGGGAGCGGTTCCATCAGTCTCTATCAGGCTGAGGCAGGGCTACGTTTTCATTACCCGGGGCCGAGAAGCGGGGGCTTAGCTAGCTAGTTATGCCTGCTGATCATCTCATTTTCCCAGTGGAGTTTGAGCAACTTGGCCCTATGCAGTGCTGCAGATGCAGTACCTCCGAACGTGTGGGCTTCTCACTACAGAGGCACAGCGGCACAGCCAGTCCAGAGAGCTCTGGAAGCTCCAGGCTCCATCCTCATTACAGGCTTTTACTGCAGGAATTACGGCCCACGCTTATTTCCCATCTGTGGCATTTATCTGAAAGTGGCTGTCATAGTTGTCCTCAAGGAGACTCCTGACTCTCTTCCCCTGTGGTAACTATGATATAGGAGCTATGCTCCTTAGTTACCGCCAGATGGAACAGTGTTTCCCCTTCCACTCATCTATTCACACACACACACACATTAACACGAAATCACAAATTAATGTACAGGCACGCAGGTGTGCAAACACACACACAGTCAGGCACACTTACAGTCACACTTTATTTCTTGAACAGCATTGTTGGTTAAGGGCTTGTAAGTAAGCATTTCACGGTAGGTCTACACCTATTGTACTCGGTGCATGTGACAAATAAAATTTGATTAGACTCATCCACATTTAATTGACTAGTGAAAGCAACTGCAGAGCTGAAATGACTTCAGTGGTATGGTCAGTAGAATGTGGGAACAAAGATTTCTGACTGAAAAAGGAATGGCCCCTCATTTCTCAAAGCAAAGCCCGGTCAAACACAAAATCCATGGTCTACTGGTGGTGGGGTAAATCTATTTTTTGAAATACCTGTAGATGAATCTCCGGGGATATTTCTGAGCGTATGGCGTCACCCTGTGGTCAATATTGGCAGTCCTTCTAGATCTATTGAAGAGCTGATCATTAGGGGAGTCAAGTGGTGATGGGGGATTTTCAACCCACTTCCTGGTTCATTACAGTCAGACAAATATACTGACCACGAAGTCAGGAGTCTGGAACCTCCCTGCACTTATTTGCAGCGAGCTAGATTCTGCGGGCATACAGGAGATGTTCCTTTTCCCTTCAATCATGCTGAAATTATGCATTGTCAAATGTCACACTCAATAATATATCCAGACAAGAGTGGTCAAAGAAACTGGAAATCCTAGTATTTCAGATTGAGTAACACCCATACTAGTCATCTCTCTCCCCTGTTTTAGCCAACGCAGGCGTCAATTTTGTTTAGTAGCTGATTTGAAGGCAACACTACAGACTTCTCCAAGATAAGACAATGATTTATCCTAGCTCCGGCACATCAAGAGAACATGGGACACCAATGCTTTTAGTTTCAGACAATTGCACTACACTGTTTACATCAATTACTGTTTTCACCAATTTCTCCCCATTCATTATTAATGTTACTGACAGAATGGGACCAAAGTGGTCAATATAGATGTAAGTCTACTCATAGACGTTTTGTGCTACATGCTTCCCTAGTACAAGGAATGGCTGGTGTCCTGGAGAGATGTATGGGGAACTATGAAATGAATAGATATCACGATCCAAGAGGGTGGATCAATGAAATAACGTTCCCATCAAAGCCTTCAACGCAGCCATCCAGAATATGACCAATTTTAGATTTTTTTCTCCTCCTTTCTAAAATGGACTGCTGAATTTTTGTGGGCATAAATTCCATTGTGATAAATATAAACATTTATTCTACCATTCACATCAGCCATCACATTGTTTGAGACAAGCGCCTTGAGAGAAACGCAATATAATTTGTCTGCTTTTATATCTAATTTGTATACATCTTAGCGTGGGCTTACCAGCTGTATAACATTCAACAACATGAGCATCACAACTGTATCCATTGTGTGTCTGGAGAGGGAGAGACAGACACAGTAAGCACATTACTACCATCGCGACTCCTCTACTGTGAAAGTCTAGGCTCATAATGAGCTCTGGGAAAATATGTTTTTTATTGATTTGTTTTTTTCAGTGTTTCTTTTAAGATGGAAGCCATAAACAAACTGCAATTTTCAGAGCATGGATAAGATTCCACAGAGAAAAACTGAAATGAGAATAAAAGATGAACAATGGGTATTAAGTCTTGGTATATCGAGGGGAGGCAGAGACAGTTTTTTTTCCTGTGGTGTAATTGTATTTATGCTCCCAATGCCTGCAGACCCAATTTTGTGTGCTTTCATCAATTATTTAACACATTTGGAGCACAAGGGAACAAACAGGATTAGGTTAAGCACAATTTGATTAGCTGATAAATATGAATTCCAATTATTACCAAAAGCCACCACACATAATTGAACACAAATAATCAAGACACTTCTGTCATTTTCAGCTCAACAGACACTTCTGTTGCCTTGTCCTAATTATTAATCAGTATTGTGAGTAAATGAGCCCCACCTGACATCATTACAATTGCATGTACCCTGTGACTTCAAGGCACTGATGTATTCACAGAAATCAACCATAAACCATGGTGATTTCTCATAATCATTGCCACAGAATAGAGAGTATAGGGGATTTATCTTCTTTGCCTAATCTCCATAGTTCTAGTCGAGTGCAGTGGATGCCTTTAATGCATTTTCTTTTGTTGCTAATGAATTACACTAGAATTCATTACTTATTTGGAGCACAGAAAAAACCTGAAGTTCGTTTCTTACTCAAATGTATCTCAAATGATAGTTTAAAACTATTCCAACCTGTTGTGCTGCTGTCGAAGTGAGTATAATGCCAGGTTGCACCTCTGCCATATCAATAAACATCTGTTCAACAAGAGACCTGATGGTTGTCGATTATGTATCTCCCTTCTAATTTTCTTCAGTGCTCTCTATGGACCTGAGAATGGCTTTGGGATAGCCTGATCTTTGTGTTTCAAATGGACAACCAGACAGGGTTTTAGACAGAAAGCTGAAACATTGCTATTGATATTCTTTAGAACAATCAGCATCTCTCACTTGCAGTGTCACTGATCCTGGAGTCTGTATGTTCTAGTCAATACTCCCTTAGGCTAGCAAGAAAGCAGTAGATTTCTGAATACGGAGCCCAGCTCTCTCAATTATGGACTCCCAATTATGTTAGTCTAGTATGCACAGGCTAGCCCTGAGGTTGTGCCTACTGTAAACTTGAAAAGAAAATCCTGACACTTGTTTAACTTTGCTCAGCTTTAAATGAGAAGAGTATTTTTTTTCTTTATACATTCAGCAGCTCTCCGTCAAGGGAAACATAGTATTCTGTCTATCAGATATACAGTATCTACATATACACTGAACAAAAATATAAAATGCAACGTGCAACCATTTCAGAGATTTTCCTGAGTTACAGTTCATATAAGGAAATCAGTCAATTTAAATAAATTCATTAGGGCCTAATCTATGGATTTCACATGACTGGGAATACAGATATGCATCTGTTGGTCACAGATACCTTAAAAAAAAGGTATGGGTGTGGATCAGAAAACCAATCAGTAGCTGTTGTGATCACCATGTTCTTCATGCAGCATGACACATCCCCTTCCCATAGAGTTGATCAGGCTGTTGATTTTGGCTGTGGAATGTTGTCCCACTCCTCCTCAATGGCTGTGCAAAGTTGCGGGATATTTGTGGGAACTGGAACATGCTGTCAAACACGTCAATCCAGAGCATCCTTATATGCACCAGACATGCTCATTGGATGACATGTCTGGTGCATATGCAGGCCATGGACGAACTGCAACATTTTCAGCTTCCAGGAATTGTGTACAGATCCATGTGACATGGGGCCGTGCATTACCATGCTGAAACATGAGTTGAATGCGGCGGATAAATGGAACCACAATGGGTCTCGAGATCTCGTCACGGTATCTCTGTGCATTCAAATCGCCATTGATAAAATACAATTGTGGTCGTGGTCTGTAGTTCATGACTGCCCATACCATAACCCCACCACCATCATGGGGCACTCTGTTCACAACGGTGACATCAGCAAACCACTTGCCCACACGACGCCATACGTGCTGTCTGCCATCTACCCGGTACAATTGAAACCGGGATCCATTCGTGAAGAGCGCACTTCTCCAGCGTGCCAGTAGCCATCGAAAGTGAGCATTTACCCACTGAACTCAGTTACGAAGCCGAACTCAATTACCCCATAGCCAGTGGCTCAACTTACCCCAAGGCAAACATTTTTACCCTATTAGCCAATACAGCTACAATGATACACTGTCATGCTACGTTTAGAACCTCATATTGAAGCTTATAAAGACCCCAACTGATGTATAAAACAATATTAAAAGTATCTACTTTGGTTTAGATACAAGCATCATAACAGCATTTAACTTGGTGAAAATCTTTTTTTTTAAATAACTTGCTTACCACTTTTTCCATGTGTTTTTTTCCTTCAAGGACTCCTTGAAATGATGACCTCTTCCTAAATATTTGATCAAATGATAAGTTTTGTGTATGGTTTCCTAGAATTAAGGGTGGCTCAACTTACCCCATTTGCTCAACTTACCCCACTCTCCCCTACATCCTATACACGTTTTGTGTTGAGTTGGTAATGCTGCAGTTTGATTTTCTCCCGCCATTGAACATCACAGATTAAAGTGATGAGATAGATGGTTGGTCTAACAACATTTGAGCACCTTGCCTGCCCAGAGGAAAGTGTAACTTTTGATTACCAAGATCATACATGTTGGCTAGATGCTCACTTTAGCTCAATACTTCATTGGGAAAAAAACAGACACACACACACACACAGGCCAGTATAGGATTACTTCAAAGTTCTTGTTTGAAAAGGTAATTTCAGCACATTGTTGCTTTCATAGCTACACAAAAACCCTTTCATAGGCACAGGCAGACATAAACGTATCCAATGTATATTTTATGGATTTTCTGAACAACCTGAAATTATGGTTACTGCGTTCTCATTACAAAGGAAGAATGCTAGCTCCATTCAATGCGGGTGTCGAGCGCAGGATGTTTGTCAGTGAAGATGAGCGGTTCCACCAGGACAATGAGAGAGACATGTCTGGAAAACTTAATGAGACAAATAATTATGTAAGACGAGCTCATCTCCTCGGCTGAGATGACGACCTTTCATTTAGCTGGGACAATTGGTTCTATCCCAGCACTCTATGGAACTGTCCCCAACCTCAGACATCCATCTGTCTATTCTTCTCTGATCTGGGAAGTTCTATGATTCTATAATGAGTGTGACAACCTCATGCATATTCATTAATGCTAAAACTAGAGGTTGAAATATACGTTGGGAGTTCATGACCTACAGTATATGATATAGGTCATGAACTCCCAATGTTGCCTTCAATGGGTCACTCAGACAAAGGGCCCTAAGATTGACTTATATAAGTTGTTATAATGAAATGCCATTGATTCTCAAATAACTAATATATCAGCAGTGACTAAAACTACTGGGGTATACATTTAAACCACCAAATAATGGAGTAAACAACTAAACTGAGGCTTGGTAACTAACACTGGAAAAAACTAAAAGTACACTCAGCATATCTTTCTGGGGTTGTTAAATTTACTAAACTGGAGGAATAGGGATCATTGTGCCTCTACAGAGAAAGCTTCCTTTCTAATTAAGAATATGTGCATAACAAAGCAAGTGGCACAATTGGAAACATTTTATTGCCACATTACCTGATTGGTTTTATGAGAAATACAGGGACTTTGAGGCCAGGAAACACAAAAACAAACATTTCAGCACTTTTCTACATCTGTTTGTAGTTTTCAAAGTTAAGGACCCTGCCAAAGTTCATATTAGTGCTAGAGACATCTCAAGGGATGCCCACCATTGCATGACGAAGAGGCCTGCACACAAACAGGCATCCATTTATTATTGATGCCCTTGCAGGAGCAACCAGAGGCAGTCCTTGTTAGCTTACTTTCCCCAGGTGCAGCTGAGATTCTTTTAAAGGTAGCATGTAGCTATCTGATTCAGTTCAGCGATTCTTTGCCTCACAAAGGGGATAATTTATGATGCAAAGCATCATGTAGGGACAATATGAGAGCACACATTTATAGGGAGTGATTGCAAGCCCAAAGGCATCCAAATGCAATGGGATAGAACCTTCCCTGCCTTTCTTTACATAAGCAAGTGAAATAGACAGAAGATACACGTCAGTTGATTTGCACAAAATCCGTCGAGACCTGGGAAGTATCTGGTTCATTATATAATTACGTAAAAGCTGCTTCATGCTTAATTCTACAGGGAATTTAGACAGATATAGAAGTTGTTCTCACCGTGGAGACTTAGAAAGTCACGGGACATCAATTCTTCACTTTAAATTTTTGCCTTTTCTATTCACAACTGTTTAGTTTTGCCTTCCACAGCAATGGTAAGCAAACAGTACTATCATCCCTAAGGAAATACCATGTTCCCGTGTGATCTGACAGTAATCACATTGGATGCATCTACATTGTTTTTAATTTACTCTCATCAAGATTCAAGACAAGACCACAATCAATTAATGTCAGGAAATGTACAAATGTACAGCGTAACTGTTTTGATAGTTTCACTTACAATTTACCACTGACATACTGTATCTTAACCTCTGAGAATAACATGAGACAAGACCTGAGTTGGTTCTTTGATTTTGCTAAGGTTTTTCTGCCCGTAACGAAGTAAACTAATTATAGTTCTAGTCCTGCATTCTCTGCTTTTTAAATTCACTTTGTTGTTTCGTCTGCTGTATTCTCAGCAGGGGAGGTAACGGTAAGCTGTGTAGGCTAGGTAAGCGTCTCACACTGTGGTCTGCTCAGGCAGCCTTTCTCCACAGAGCGTGTAGTGTAGTGTACAGTAATCACATCTGTCCCAGCGGACCTGAGCTAGAAAGCCATAGCACAGTTGCAGTTGGAAGCTGCCTGCTTCTCATCGAATCATCTCAATATTGATTTTTCTCTTGCAATGAAACCTCCCTTACTCTGCATTTTTGCTCTTATACCAGCACACAGGGGGACCAAACTGTTATTACACGCTGGGCCCCATCTGCATTTCCTGAAGCAGATAGGGCCATTAACATTGCCCAATTAAGTCTTCTTGATTGGATTTCATTGTAGTGTGAGTGTCTGTTGAGAATAATTAGGGCTGGGTTTGATTTTGTTTTATTGACAGGCCTCAGTGTACTGTGTGAGCTAGCAGATGCGGCGACTGAGATCTGCATTCCGTCTTAGTTAAATAGCAGCTTAGTCAGAAAGTGATAGCTGTAGAAACGGTGGCAAATCTTCTACTGTGATGATCCAAAAAGATGATGGAAGACTGAGTGAAGGTTTATCATCTCTGGCAGGGTAGGGTAAACACTTGAAAGGGACAGGTCTCACTCATAATCAACAAGATGGCACAGCTACACCCATCACACCCACTCAGAAAACACACACCATGCCATACCCACCTATGGAACCATAGCTGCAAATATCAACAGCGTGCCATAGTTGCACACACACACATACACACAGTGCATTTGGAAAGTATTCAGACCCCTAGATTTTTCCACATTGTTACGTTACAGCCTTATTCTAAAATGGGCTAAACTATAATTTTCCCACATCAATCTACACAAAAATTTAGTGTACACATTCAAGGATTTTTCTATATTTTTACTATTTTCTACATTGTAGAATAATAGTGAAGATGCCAAAAATATGAAATAACACAAATGGAATCATGAAGTAACCAAAAACATTTTAAACAAATCAAATTCTATTATATATTTGAAATTATTCAAAGAAGCCAACCCTTTGCCATAATGACAGCTTTGCACACTCTTGGCATTCTCTCAACCAGCTTCACCTGGAATGCTTTTCCAACAGTATTGAATGAATTCCCACATATGCTGAGCACTTGTTGGCAGCTTTTCCTTCACTTTGTGGTCCAACTCATCCCAAACCATCTCAATTTGGTTGAGGTTGGGTGATTGTGGAGGCCAGGCCATCTGATTCAGAACTCCATCACTCTCCTTCTTGGTTAAATTGCCCTTTCACAGCCTGGAGGTGTGTTGCGTCATTGTCCTGTTGAAAAACAAATGTTAGTCCCACTAAGTGCAAACCAGATGGGGTGGCGTATCGCTGCAGAATGCTGTGGTAGCCATGCTGGTTAAGTGTGCCTTGCATTTTAAATAAATCACAGACAGTGTCACCAGCAAAGCACCCCCACACCATCACACCTTCTCCATGCTTCACAGTGGGAACCACACATGCAGAAATCATCCGTTCACCTACTCTGCATCTCACAAAGACATAGAGGTTTGAACCAAAAGTCGCCAATTAGTTTTTTCATCAGACCAAATTACAGATTTCCACTGGTCGAATGTCCATTGCTCGTGTTTCTTGGCCCAAGCAAGTCTTTTCTTATTATTTGTGTCCTTTAGTAGTGTTTTCTTTGCAGCGATTCAACCATGAAGGCCTGATTCACACAGTCTCCTCTGAAAAGTTCATGTTGAGATGTGTCCGTTACTTGAACTCTGTGAAGCATGTATTTGGGCTGCAATCTGAGGTGCAGTTAACTCTAATGAACTTATCCTCTGCAGCAGAGGTAACTCTGGGTCTTCCTTTCCTGTAAGTATTCAGACCGTTTGCTATGAGACTCAAAGTTGAGCTCAGGTGCATCCTGTTTTCATTGATCATCCTTGAGATGTTTCTACAACTTGTGGTAAATTCAATTGATTGGACATGATTTGGAAAGGCACACACCTATCTATATAAAGGTCCCACAGTTGACAGTGGATGCCAGAGCAAAAATCAAGCCATGAAGTCAAAGGAATTGTCGGTAGAGCTCCGAGACAGGATTGTGTAGTGGCACCAAAACATTTCTGCCACATTGAAGGTCCCCAAGAACACAGTGGCCTCCATCATTCTTAAATGAAAGCTGTTCAGAATCACCAAGACTCTTCCTAAAGATGGCCGCCCAGCCAAACTGAGCAAACAGGGGAGAAGAGCCTTGGTCAGGGAGGTGACCAACAACCCAATGGTCACTCTGACAGGGCTCCAGAGTTCTTCTGTGGAGTTCCCCTCTGCAGCACTCCACCAATCAAACCTTTATGATAGAGTGGCCAGACGAAGGCACATGACAGCCCACTTGGAGTTTGCCAAAAGGCACCTAAAGGACTCTCAGACAATAAGAAACAAGGTTCTCTGGTCTGATGAAACCAAGATTGAACTCTTTGGCCTGAATGCCAAGTATCACATCTGGAGGAAACTTGGCACCATCGCTACAGTGAAGTACGGTGGTGGTAGCAAAATGCTGTGGGGATGTTTTTCAGCGGCAGGTACTGGGAGACTAGTTAGGATGGAGGGAAAGATGATCGGAGAAAAGTACAGAGAGATCCTTGAGGAAAACCTGCTCCAGAGCGCACAGGACCTCAGACTGGGACGAATGTTCACCTTCCAATAGGACAATGACCCTAAGCACAAGTCCAAGGCAACGCAGGAGTGGCTTTGGGTCAAGTCTCTGAATGTCCTTAAGTGGCCCAGCCAGAGCCCGGACTTCAACCCGATCAAACAACTCTGGGGAAACCTGAAAATACCTATGCAGTGACGCTCCCCATCCAACCTGACAGAGCTTGAGAGGCTCTGCAAAGAAGGATGTGAGAAACTCCCCAAATACAGGTGTCCCAAGTTTGTAGCATCATTCCCAAGAAGACTCGAGGCTGTAATCACTAACCAAAGGTGCTTCAAGAAAGTACTGAGTAAAGGGTCTGAATACATAGGTAAATTTGACAATTCAGTTAAATTTTTGGGGATAAACTTGCAAGAATTTGTAAAAACCTGTGTTTGCTTTCTTATTATGGGGTATTGTGTGTAGATTGATGAGAGTGAATCCATTTTAGAATAAGGTTGTAACGTAACAATGTACACACACACACACACACACACACACCCACTATGCCATAGCTTCTGATATTCACGTTTCTATAGCTTGAATTATGACTCACCGTTGCGTTGTATGTACTAGTGTGACATGTACAGTAAAATGGTTTAAGAGCATAGGTCTGTAGGGAGTGTTTTTAACACAGCCATATAGTAACAGCTCTGTAATGCAAAACCTATTGAACCTCATGAAGAGTGAAGCACCTTTTTACAGGAAACCATTCCCTCTTTTGAGTTTGCTTTCATAGCTGTAAGTGTTCTTGATAAAGCCCCCTGGTTAAATGTGATGAAACGAGACATACCGCCACTAACCACATCCATCGTTCCAGCCACACTGTGCTCACACAATTAATGTAGTCAGTGCAGTGTGTAAAAAACTGTTTTATGGTTAACAACAAGCACAGTTGAGGAATACCTGCTGGCAGTGCATGATCTGTTTCATCTCTCCATTTCACCATCTATTTAATTGCGGATCACTATGAATCAGATGCCATTTTACAGACTCTCTGCTAGAGAGCTACGTATGAGAGTGTTTAGGTAAAGTGATTGGGAAAAGTACAGCTAACACTTAACTGTTATTCATGAAATTACTGATTGCAGGGGAATAGGCGCCCTGTATCGTGATAGCTGCACTGCAGCCCTGTAGAATTTCAATCAGAGACAGAAGCCTACTGAATTTAGGAAGTTACGGACTTGCCATAAATCAACCATGATTCCACAGAAGTCATGCGTGTTACTACATATGTCATCATATTTTGATGTGAATGGAAAACTTTGTCAAGTAGTCTACTTAGCTATTTATCTTTTTTTATTTTATTTATTCAGGATAGCCCAATTTACACCAGGGTCTCATTCTCGATGAGACCCTCACAAATCAACATGATAATTCAATAAAACAGCAAAAAAGAAACGACAAGATATAGCAGTTACAGATACACTACAATTCAACAACACAAATAAATTACTACAATCTTGCAAACCTCAGTGAACTTTGATTCAACCCAGTGGGAAATAACAGCTTGGACAATACGTAAGGGATAATCAATGAGGGGCTATGCGTTCTATGGAAAATAATGAACTAATAACTTGGTAGTTGTGTTCCTAGACACGCTAACAGAGTGGAACTGACCTTCCACAGAGTTACATTATTTTCCAGAGAACGCATAGAGCTCCGAGTTGATTATTCCTTTTATACCATGGATATAATTTAACACATTTGCCGGTAGAAATGTGTTCAACATCCAATGGAAGTAACTAGCAAGTTTGCTAGATAGTTACAGTAGTTGCTGTTGTAACCAAACAAACAGACTTGCTAGTTTAGCTTACCAAACCATAACTCATAGCTTGCCATAATGAAAATCAATTAAACTTTTGCTTTCAAAAGCAGCTCACACATAGACCATGTAAGAATAAACTATAGCCATTGAATTCTACCATGTAATTTTACCGTGTGTAATAGGGAAATAATGCATCCTCTAGAATGCCCTTCAAGCCAATCAGAAACAAGTGTTCAACAATGCCATGGTATAAAACATTGAAACATTAGTGTGCAATAGAGCAGGACTTCTGTTGGTTAGCAATCTCAGGCTACCAAAACCAAGGAGTTCTGAGTTGGTGATCTACTTCTCAGATAGAGTTTAGTGTGTCAAATCGGAGGGCCTGTTGTCCAGACCTCTGGCAGTCTCTATGGGGGTACCACAGGGTTCAATTCTCGGGCCGACTATTTTCTCTGTTTATATATATCAATGATGTCGCTCTTGCTGCGGGTGATTCCTTGATCCACCTCTACGCAGACGACACCATTCTGTATACATCTTGCCATTCTTTGGACACTGTGTTAACAAACCTCCAAACGAGCTTCAATGCCATACAACACTCCTTCCGTGGCTTCCAACTGCTCCTAAACGTTAGTAAAACTAAATGCATGCTCTTCAACCGATCGCTGCCCGCACATTTATTGCCTTACCTCCTTACACCATTTGCACACATTGTATATAGATTTTTCTATTGTGTTATTGACTGCACTTTTGTTTATCCCACGTGTAACTCTGTGTTGTTGTTTATTGTCGCACTGCTTTGCTTTATCTTGGCCAGGTCGCAGTTGTAAATGAGAACTTGTTCTCAACTGGCCTACTTTGTTAAATAAAGATGAATTAAAAAATAAAATCAAAACCTTGTTGCAGTCTCGGATGATCAGACTCGCCGCCTGCATTGATAGTTAATCACATTCACAGCATAATTTATGGAGATTAGCAGTGGCATGGCCAATCCAAGCCTCTCAATCCACTCCTGCCTCCTCTCCTGCTGACTTCTGGTTGTTGTTGTCCCTGCTAGCCCCTAGCTAGAATCTTTCAGCTAGCTGACTAGTGTCGGTTGCATCTTGTCTCTATGGATACCAGGGTATTAGACTTATTAGATAAGATTACTTTGTTTGTACAGCACTGATGAAGGCATAAGGCCGAAACGTATGCTCTGTTACAAAAACAAAACAAAAAAAGTATATATATATATATATATATATATATATATATATAGCACCTTGCAGTTTAACTTTTTGTATTCTTTCGAGCATGGATAAAGTAATTATATAATTTTTTTGCATCTTGGCCTCCTTGGGTTATTCCTTTCATGGTTTTGAGTGCGAGTACTTTTTGAACCCTACAGATATTTTCTCTTCCACGCACCGTCCGCCTTTCATTCTAGCCTGAGCACAAACCCTCATACTGGCTTTCTGTTAGACAAGATGCACATCGGCAAAAATGCAGATGTGCATCAAAGCGATTCAAGAGCAAAAAAACGAACGAGCAATATACAGTATTATCACAGGTCAACCTATAGCCAAGCCTTTGAATGCTGCATCCTCCAAAAATGTAGAGGGTCAGTTTATGGCTTGAGCGGAGGGAGCTGGTCAGAGGATGGTAGAAGATGGTGATGGAAAGGATAAGTCTGGGAACCAGCCTGAGTCTTATAGCCACAGGACTTCTCCTCTTCCACTCTGTGTAGCAGGCACTTGGGTAATGTCTCAGCAGCTATGGGCACCTAAAGCTCACCACACAAAGTTCAGAATAGCAGCCCTGAGCTGTCCTCACTAGGAACCCTATGCCTCAGCACTGTTGTATTCCTCTTTCTCCCATTCCTCTTCTTGCTTCAGGCGACTTCTCAAATTATGCTCTCAAAAGATCAGGAACTGGCAGCCAGGTGAAGCAAAAAAGCTGGTAGCCTACTGTGTCCAGATGCATTTTTAAAAACAAAAACATTAGTCAGCTAGCTAGCAAGCCAAAATGAATTATCCTGTCAGTCAATCTGCAAATCTGTGGCTCAAAAACAGGAGAAAAAAAACCCCATTGTCATCAAAAACTAACATTTCCGTAACAAAATGTGAGAAAAAACAACAACTTAAAAATAACAAAAATATGTACAATATTTACAGAGCTCTCTGCCTAGGCTTCCACATGGCGCCATGGTAACCACACAACTAAATGTTATGTTGTGCATTAGATGATGCTACCCCTCTGATGTACTGCACATGCATTTTTACATATATTATTATTTATTTTTAGCTTTATTTAACTAGGCAAGTCCGTTAAGAACAAATTCTTATTTTCAATGATGGGCTAGGAACAGTGGGTTAACTGCCTTGTTCAGGGGCAGAACGAAAGATTTTTACCTTGTCAGCTCGGGGAGTCGATCTTGCAACCTTTCAGTTACTAGTCCAACGCTCTAACCACTAGGCTACCTGCCACCACATTATATGACAAAAAGACACTCAAAATAACATAAATAGACAAAACAGACAGGAGACAGAACCGACACCACCCGTCGCCATTAGTGGCAGAATCTTTTGGGATTGTTGGTATTTTCGGAATCAGCCCACCATTTGGACTCAGCACATCAGTTGATTCTGTTGATTTAAAAATACATGTTAGCCAGTCATAAAGTCCGCAGTCAACATCAGAAGACATGATTATGTTCTTCCGGTTCCTGCCATTAGAATAGAGTTACTACTGTCATCAGCCTCATAGCATTCGAAATAAGAATACTAAAATGTACATGAGCCTTCTTATGATGGGATAAAGGTCAGGCATTTTGGTCAGGGAGTCGGTCAACCATACATGGTTTGCCAGTGTTGTGATAAGATAGTGTAAAATAATGAATTTGAAGAATTTATCTGCACTGTATATTTGATAGCTAGCTAGCCAGACAGTTTAAGAGGAATGATTCCATTGATTAAAATTACATTTACCTGGCCGGCTCTCAGGGCTCTAAATTAAGGGCGCCCCGTCATCCCGGGTACAATAAAGAATGTGGCTGGGGCGGTTCAAAACAGACTTTGGGACAATTGCGGGACGATAAGCCAGAAAAATAGCAAATGTATACAACAGTGGTTCCATACTAAAATGTTTAAACACAAAGACGGGGCTCATGAAACAGATCACAACATTTAGCTTAAAAGTTAATAAACTATAAATAGTTCACATTACAAGCACAGCAGTGTGTTCACTTTTCTCGGCCATCTGCGTGAATGTTCCAAAAATGCTATTATGTGAGAACACCATTAACAAACGTGCAGTTTTTATAATGAGACAGAGATGGATAAACAGCCAAATGGTAGAAACTTAAAAAGAGGGAATATCTGAATATACAAGAATAGGATTGTGCCTTACTATAGGATTATAATGATGACAGAACTATGTGAGTTCGTATTTTGAATTTCGTGGTCGCACATTGAGATTTGTGGTTGCAAGTATGATTCGCAAATCTGTCATTTAATTTCAGAAGCTTGTGTCGTGATGTTTGAAAGATTTAACAACGGTCGCAAGCTGTATCTTGACATTTCAATACATTCAGTAAGATTTGCAAGTCTAATTTATTTTCAGAATTATTGCAAGTCTATTTATGAGTATGAATATTCTGCTGTGAATCAAAAATACACTTGCAGATTTTGAATCTGCATGCACTCGGAGTTCTGTCACTGTTGTCACGTTACCAAGAGATTCGTAGGTTTGTAAAACGTTTGTAGAAAGAGATTCGCAAGTAAAAATGTTATTTGCACTCTGGAGGCGGGACCATTTACTCCTAACCAATCAGTTCCCTCTGCTAAAACCACAGCGGCCTAACCATTGCCTGGATTGTTCCATCAATCAAATCTCAGGAATTAGCTTCCCACATGAGAAAGAGAGAATGAGGTAAATTAAACCAAACGATCTACCTGAAAGTAATCATCTCTTTCATATGTGTTCATATATTGTTTTATGAAAAGGCAAGACAGTAGTTTGCTTATCAAGTGAAATATAATGGTACACTTCAGACAAACTCCAGATCAGCCATTGTATTGACAGCCACTATTGCGTTAGCTAGCTGGCCTCTGACATTCATCCTAGCTTTACTATCAACTGGCTAGCTTTATTAGGCAGCATTAGATGAGAGGGGAAAACAAATATATTTGCTAATTAACCATCTTGATTGACAAAGTTAATTATAAATGCCATTAGCTAACTAGATAGCTAAATTGAAACTGCTGGGGGAAAGCTAGCTCGCTAACTCCCACCATCATCCCTGCAGTGTAGCTAATGTTAGCTAGGTTTGTAGAAAATAAAACATATTTGCTAGATATATTTTAAAGACTTGTTACTGACTTTTGAACACTTATAAACCACTTAATTCCAGTGCCTGTTTATTGATTAATTTCCAAATACTGCAAATAGATTAGCTAGCTAAAGGTAAACTGGTGACAACTTGATCAAACTTACGAATATGTAAAACAGTTTACAAAAAGTCAAGGGGTCTGAATACTTTCCGAATGCACTGTACCTTTAAACCAAAATGAATGAAACGCATGTCCAACGCAGCTGTTTGTTGAGGAAAAACACGTATTTTTTTTATTGGTTGATGGATAGTCTTTGCAACTTTTCTAACAGACAGCACAACCCAAGCCTAGACCCCCTTGTTTTACTAATTGGTGTTTTGACGAATCAGATCCGCTCTTAAAAAGATGTGATTGATCAAAAGACCAATTAGTGGGGGAAAAAATAAGAATTGGGCTGCCTGTCTAAACACAGCCAGAGACAAGTGAATATAAGTCAGTTCTTGTGTTCATAGCAGTTTGTATGAATTTGAGTGGTTACATACAGTACATGTTAAATGGCTACGAGAGAGATAAGGACACTCTTGCTGTAATCAAAGGGAAGGTACCACTGAAGGCCCAGTATTCAGGCAGGTATCTTGAAGCAGATGTGTGTCACCATCCAGGTCCTTGTCACAGCACGCAATTGCCTGATGTGAAGATGACAATATATACATTGTGTAAGTTTAACCACCAAAGCCTAGTTAGCATTTACTGTACATGTTGCTGAACAATCCAACAATTTTGTTAGTGTCATTGATATAAATGGGCAATTCAAATACAATATCCAGTTCATAAGCATTGACTGTAATACCTCTAGGGTCCTGTGGTGGTCTGGCTGCTTTCCAGTGATCTTACTCCCTCTCCACCTGAAATGCAATAACAAAAACATGAATAACATTAAGCCTAGTCAGTCAGTAACTTGGCTAACTAGGCTAATTAAACACTCAAGTAAATGTGGACATCAGCCAAATGATACCCAAACAACCTAATAGTCTATTTGCAGTGAAATTGAGGGTGCATTGTTTTGCCAACTTTTTAAGTCATCAATTAATCAATACACAGGCAGTGGAATGAGTGTTCAAAAGTCAGTAACAAGTCTTTAAAATATAAATAGCAAATATGTTTATTTTCTAGAAACCTAGCTAACATTGGCTACACTGCAGGGATGATGGTGGGAGTTAGCGAGCTAGCTTTCACCCAGCAGTTTCAATTTAGCTAGCCATCTAGCAAGCTAATGGTATTTATAGTCAACTTTATCAAATCAGGTGGTTGACTAGCAAATATATTTGTTTTCCCCTCACATATAAAGCTGTTGTTAAAGCTAGCCAGTTGATAGTAAAGCTAGGGTCAATGTCAGAGGCCAGCCACCTAACGCAATAGTGGCTGTCAATGCAATGGCTGGTCTGGAGTTCGTCTGAAATGTATCATTAGTTTGTTTACCATATTAAATATACTGTCATGTATTTTCACGAAAGAATATGAACACAGATAAAAGAGAGACTACTGTCAAGTAGATTGTTTTGGTTTAATTTTCATCATCCTCTCTTGCTCATGTGGGTAGCTAGTTCCTGAGATTTGTTTGATGGAGCAAAACAGGCTATCGCATTTAAGTTATGACCCAGATGCAGACAGTGTTGAAGAAACAAAAGTGTATTCTTTAAACAGGGGCAGGCAACAATAGGTCAAGGCAGGCAGGGGTCAATAATCCAGAGAGGGTGTAAGGGTCCAGAAGGCAGGCAGTCTCAGGGTAAGCAGGGGTCAAACCTGGGAAAGACTAGAAAACAGGCTCAAAAACATGCAGGAGCAGGGAAACAAACGCTGGTAGGTTCTACAAACAAAATTAATTGGCAACAGACAAACAGAACACAGGTATAAATACACAGGGGATAATGGGGAAGATGGTCGACACCTGGAGGAGGATGGAGACAATCACAAAGACAGGTGAAACAGATCAGAGTGTGACAACAGGCAATGGTTAGGCAGCTGTGGTTTTGGCAGAGGGAACTGATTGGTCAGGAGTTAAAGGTCCTGCCCCAGAACATACAAAACTTTTTATAAGCTTACGAATCTCTTCGTAACGTGACAACAGTGACAGAACTCAGAGCGCGCGCAGATTCAAAAACTGCAAGTGTTTTTTTGATTCACAGCAGAATATTTATACTCGTAAATGGACCCGTAATAATTCTGAAAATAAATTATACTTGCAAATCTTATTGAATGTATTCAAATGTCAAGTTACAAGTTTGCAACCTTTGTTAATTCTTAAACATTTGTATGTCGTACTTGCAACCAAGAATCTCAATGTGCGAACACGAAATTAAAATACAAACTCACATAGTTCTGTCATCATTATAATCCCATACCTTACTGCCTTTTGACAACGACATGACTGGCAGGCATCGCATATGTAAATATTTAAGTTATGGAAATATATAATATTAGAATATCATTCCAATGTTGGGAAAATAGGCCTATTAGAATACACATTTTACTCTCTCCGCTGTCCCGGAGCTGAGGTTCCGTGTGCCGGGAGTTGCTGTGGCATTTGCATTATCTGTAGGCTATGGCTAGTTACTATGGTATTCTAGAGAATATGGTTGTATCTCCCTGGTCTGAAACGAATGCACTGTAAAAAAATGTTTTTGCAACATTGGGTTGTTTAAGTAGCATGCGATATAGCCAACTTTGTGGCTGTGGAATCTTAGTCTGGTTGACAGCTCTCACAGCTCTTTCTCACTGTCTAATTACGTGGGTCTCGTCATTCAGGCTAGTGGAATCTGACTTTGTGGCTAATGGTACCCGCTTTCCGCACATTCAACAAGTGGAAGCAGAGAACATTGAATTTTACGATTTTTTAAAAGAGAGTGGAACAGACAGAGGGGACAGAAGGTGCACCACAATCACTGCCGACATGATAAGTTGCAGCTCATGTCAGATCCTCATGTCAGTTCAAACACTCAGGTCATGACAACTTAACGTTTGGCTTAGCTAGGCCAAGTAGATAAGGTAGGTTGACCAGCCTCATCCTGAGTATAGCTGACTAACGTTAACTAACTTAGCTAGCTACACAGAGACATATTTGCTTACTAGCCCACATGTATGGTAGCTACGTTTGAGCTATGATGAATGGCGCCGAAATGTCAAGCCCCGATGTGGGAATCATCTCGACGTGTCTCTGATGCCACCCTGTGGTGTCAAGTGGAGAAACAAGTATTATCCTGTGTTTGGATAGCGCTCTTCAAGCTACACCAATTCTGCTATGCAGAATCAATGTTTTGGCGTTTTGTTCGAATATGTAATTATCTTTGTCAAGTTTGACTGGCATTTTAACTCATGCAATTCCTAAATTGTATACAATTCTAATACAGTGTTTGCAACCCCTAACAGTTACTGCATGCCAATTTAGGCTACACCTATGGAGCAATTATAGAATTAGAATTAAAGTTGAATAACCAGATTATTGTTATTTATTTTTTTCCTTAATTCTAGGTGCCATCAATGCCCACTGAAAACACCAACAGATACTAGGCCAAAAGAAGGAGGAAATGGCTGCCAGATTGGAAGAGGAACTTGGACTTTGCTTGTTATGAGGACGAGGCTGCCCTGATGTACTTTGAAACCTGCAGAGCAGTACCGACGAAAGCATGTACCATGGCGTCAGTGGGGAAAAGGTAAGGGTGAGAACCCAGAAAGAACATGCTGCCACAACAGCACTTAAAGATTGTGAGGGGTCTCTGGCAGCAAACACATATCCAGAAAGAGCCCCTCTGACGATGAGGTTGGACAAGATGGACCTGGCGGCAAAAGACAAAATGGACAAGCTCTTCAACATTGCTAAAGAAGAGGTTTTCCCAAGCTGGTGAAGCTCCACCAGATGAACAGGTTGGACTAGGACAAACCTATACAAATTACTAGGCCTGCTGCTCTTACATTGGAACAATTTTTTTTAACCTTTATTTAACTAGGCAAGTTAATTCTTATTTACAATGACGGCCTATCCCGGTCAATTGTGCGCCACCCTATGAGACTCCCAATCACGGCCGGATGTGATACAACTTGGATCAAACCAGAGACTGTAGTGATGCCTCTTGCACTGAGATGTAGTGCCTTAGACTGCTGCACCACTCAGGAGTCATTGTATGACTGAGAACCTTGCATGCAAGATAAAAAGACAAGATTCTTCACTCTAACGTCAGACTCCTCCCAAGATACACTATATATACAAAAAAGTATGTGGACATCCCTTCAAATTAGTGAATTCAACTATTTCAGCCACACCCATTGCTGACAGGTATATAAAATCTAGCAGACAGCCATGCAATCTCTATAGACTAAGATTGGCAGTAGAATGGTCTTACTGAAGAGCTCAGTGACTTTCAATGTGGCACCGCCATAGGATGCCATATTTCCAATAAGTCAGATTGTAACATTTCTGCCCTGCTAGAGCTGCCCCGGTCAGCTGTAGTTGCTGTTGTGAAGTGGAAACATCTAGGAGTAACAAGGGCTCAGCTGTGAAGTGGTAGGCCACACAAGCTCACAGAACAGGACCGCTGAGTGCTGAAGCACGTAGAACATACAAATCCTCAGTTTCAACACTCACTACCGAGTTCCAAACTGCCACTGGAAGCAACTTCAGCACAATGACTGTTTGTCGGGAGTTTCATGAAATTGTTTTCTTGGCACAAAAATTAAACAAGAGCTGTGCGAGTCACTGGTAAGCATCTGGTGTGTGGAACATCACCTTGAGCTTTTTAACCTGGACAGTGTCAAGGTCTTGCTTATGCTCTCTGAACTGAAACTTACTCTAAACGGCATCTACAAGCAATGCTACCAGTCTTCAAAGGTTGTTCACAGACCACTTTAGCCACATCCTGTAGGCAGGTAGGTGGCCGGTAGCCTAGTGCTTAGAGCATTGGCTAGTAACCAATAGGTTGCTAGATCGAATCCCTGAGCTGACAAGGTAAAAGTCTATTGTTCTATCTCTGAACAAGGGAGTTAACCCACTGTTCCTAGGCTGTCATTGTAAAATAAGAATTAGTTCTTAACTGACTTGCCTAGTTAAATATGAGGACTTCAAGTCCTCCACAGATGCAATGCTTGAGTGTCTGGAGCTCAAATTAGTTGTCCACCGCCCCTTCAGCCGCAGGTGTTGTGGTAGTGCTTACTGCAAGGGACTGTTGGGAGGCCAGATCAGTTTTCACACATTAGGGTAATGCTAGAGATAATGCTAGTCTTTTCCATGAGCTCATCCTGCTGTGAGTGAGGGTTCTCAGCCATGATGAGCATCAAGTCCGACTAGAGGTTCAGCCTGTCCACCAGCATGATGAACAGTCTGCTGCTGATCTCCATCTATGGCCCGGAGACTGAGGACTACAAGGCATAGAGGACTGTTATCAAGTGGTGGCGTTTAAAAAGGTCAAGGTGACCATTCTTCAATGGGTGAAGCAGAGAAAGTGATGTTTGGGGGAACACACACACGTTCTTTATTGTATGTTGTCGTGTTATGTGATTTAATGGGGCAGCTGGTGGGGCACTGTAATATCTCTAACTTTAGTATATTCAGTAACCAGTTCACAATAACATTGTTCTCTCTTAGATATTTTGCATACATGAGGTTAGCATATTCAATTAAGAAATGATCATTATTAATAATATATTGGATGTTTCTGTTTTCATTAAGATGCAAAAAGGTTTTTTCTTAACAAATTAAGTTTATGTAATATAGACAGTCAGTATCGGTCTCAGAAAAACAAAAATAACTTTAAAATGACTGCAAATAACCTAGACCAATGTTGATATATTAAAATGTTACAAAAAAAATAGTATTTACATTTTGGGACAGTTGAAATTGCACTTCGGGACTGTAATGGGATGGTGAAATATCAAAGCATTTCGGTGGCCCCCCTCTTGACTGTGGACAGAAATGTGTAAGTTTTAAAGTAAATTTCCTGCAATTCTACACAATATGCCATGGTGCAATTCTACCCATTTTGCGATGGGGTGCAGAGAAACCTGCTATTTTATAACAAATTTTCCCAGATCTGTGCCTCAACACAATCCTGTCTCGGAGCTCAGTCAACTGTGGGACCTTTTATAGACAGGTGTGTGCCTTTCCAAATCATGTCCAATCAATTGAATTTATCGCAGGTGGACTCCAATCAATTTGAAGAAACATCTCAAGGATGATCCATAGAAACAGGATGCACCTTAACTAAATTTCGAGTCTCATAGCAAAGTGACTGAATACTTACAGTTGAAGTCGGAAGTTTAAATACACTTAGGTTGGAGTCATTAAAACTTGTTTTTCAACCACTCCACAAATGTCTTGTTAACAAACTATAGTTTTGGCAAGTCGGTTAGGACATGTACTTTGTGCATGACACAAGTCATTTTTCCAACAATTTTTTACAGACAATATTTCACGTATAACTCACTGTATCACAATTCCAGTGGGTCAGAAGTTTACTTACACTAAGTTGACTGTGCCTTTAAACAGCTTGGAAAATTCCATAAAATGATGCCATGGCTTTAGAAGCTTCTGATAGGCTAATTGACATAATTTGAGTCAATTGGAGGTGTTCCTGTGGATGTATTTCAAGGCCTACCTTCAAACTCAGTTCCTAAATCGTTGACATCATGGGAAAATCTAAACCAATCAGCCAAGACCACAGAAAAAAAATGGTAGACCTCCACAAGTCTGGTTCATCCTTGGGAGCAATTTCCAAACGCCTGAAGGTACCACGTTCATCTGTACAAACAATAGTACGCAAGTATAAACACCATGGGACTACGCAGTCGTCATACCGCTCAGGAAGGAGACGCGTTCTGTCTCCTAGAGATGAACGTACTTTGGTGCGAAAAGTGTAAATCAATTCCAGAACAACAGCAAAGGACCTTGTGAAGATGCTGGGGGAAACAGGTACAAAAGTATCTATATCCACAGTAAAACAAGTCCTATATCGAAATAACCTGAAGGCCGCTCAGCAAGGAAGAAGCCACTGCTCCAAAACCACCATAAAAAAGCCTGACTACGGTTTGCAACTGCACATGGGGACAAAGATTGTACTTTTTGGAGAAATGCCCTGTGGTCTGATGAAACAGAAATAGAACTGTTTGGCCATAATTACCATGCTTATGTTTGGAGGAAAAAGGGGGAGGCTTGCAAGCCGAAGAACACCATCCCAACCGTGAAGCACGGGTGTGGCAGCATCATGTTGTGGGGGTGCTTTGCTGCAGGAGGGACTGGTGGACTTAGATGGCATCATGAGGAGAGAAAATATTTTTTATATATTGAAGCAACATCTCAAGACATCAGTCAGGAAGGTAAAGTTTGGTCACAAATGGGTCTTCCAAATGGACAATGACCCCAAGCATACTTCCAAAGTTATGGCAACATGGCTTTAGGACAACATAGTCAAGGTATTGGAGTGGCCATCACAAAGCCCTGACCTCAGTCCTGTAGAAGATTTGTGAGCAGAACTGAAAAAGTGTGTGCGAGCAAGGAGGCCTACAAACCTGACTCAGTTACACCAGCTCTGTCAGGAGGAATGGGCCAAAATTCACCCAACTTATTGTGGGAAGGTTGTGGAAGGCTACCCGTAACGTTTGACCCAAGTTAAACAATTTAAAGGCAATGCTACCAAATACTAATTGAGTGTATGTAAACTTCTGACCCACTGGGAATGTGATGGAAGAAATAAAAGCTGAAATGAACCCTTCTCGCTACTATTATTCTGACATTTCACATTCTTAAAATAAAGTGGTGAACCTAACTGACCTGAGACCGGGAATATTTACTAGGATTAAATGTCAGGAATTGTGAAAAACTGAGTTTAAATGCATTTGGCTTAGGTGTATGTAAACTTCCGACTTCAACTCTATGTATTTTCTGCTAAAATGTAAAAAGAAACAGTTTCGCTTCGTCATTATGGGGAATTGTGTGAAGACTGATGAGGATAACATTTTTAAAATACATTTTAGAATACGGCTGTAACGTAACAAAATGTGGAAAAATTGAAGGGGTCTAAATACTTTCTGAATGCACCGTATGTACCGTGTAAGGTCGAGCATTGAATTGCAAACACAGATTCAATCATTACAATCAGGGAGGTTTTCCAATGCCTCAAAGGCACATAAAAAAGCAGACATTGATTATCCCTTTGAGCATGGTGAAGTTATTATTTACTCTTTGGATGGTGTATCAATACACCCAGTTACTACAAGGATACAGACGTCCTTCCTAACTCAGTTGCCGGAGTGGAAGGAAACCGCTCAGGGATTTCACCATGAGTTACAGAGTTGTATGGCTGTGATAGGAGAAATGGCTGTGTTATGAGGAAACTGCAGATGGATCAACAACATTGTAGTTACTCCACAATACTAAGCTATTTGACAGAGTAAAAAGAAGGAAGCTTGTACAGAATACAAATATTCCAAAACATGCATCCTGTTTGCAACAAGGCCCTAAAGTAATACTGCAAAAAAGGTGGTAAAACAATTAACTTTTTAGTCCTGAATACAGTGTTATGTTTGGCAAATCCAATACAACACATTACAGAGTACCACTCTCTATTTTTTCAAGCATAGTGGTGGCTGCATCATGTTATGGGTATGCTTGTAATCGTTATGGACTGGGGAGTTTTTCATTATAAAACAATTGTGGAATGGAGCTAAGCACAGGCAAACACTTAGAGGAAAACCTGGTTCAGTCTGCTTTTCACCAGAAATTAAAATCAACTTTCAACAGAACAATAACCTTAAACACAAGGCCAAATCTACAGTGGAGTTGCTTACCAAGAAGACAGTGAACGTTCCTGAGTGTCTGGGTTACAGTTTTGACTTAAATCTACTTGAAAATCTATAGCAAGACCTGAAAATAGTTGTCTAGCAATGATCAACAACCAATTTGACAGAGCTTGAAGAATTTTGAATGGAATAATAGGCAAATGTTGCACAATCCCGGTGTGGAAAGCTCTAAGAGAGTTACCCAGGAAGACTCTCAGCTGTAATCGCTGCCACATCTACAAATTATTGACTCAGTTTGAATACTTATGTAAATTAGATATTTCTGTATTTCATTTTCAATACATTCACTAGAATGAAAACAAGTTTTTAGCCACTTTGTCATTAAGGGTTATTGTGTGTAGATGGTTGAGGAAAAAACTATTATTTAATAAATTTGTATTCAGGCTATAACACAACAAAATGTGGAGAACGTCAAGGGGTATGAATACTTTCTGAAGGCACTGTATTGAGAAATGTTTTACAAAACCTGTATAAACTGTATTTTCTGTATAATTATATGATAATATTCTATTGCACAATTTAGGATGTATCACACGCCTTACTTTTATTAGTAAAATCAGGATAATGCCTCTGGTGCCATTAATTCGAATTAGGCTGGTTATGATTTCTCTCTGTCATTTTCACCCTATTCTGTAACTTGAAGGGTTTATGAGATAGCCCCTCTAGTAATTTAATAGGATCTCTATGATCAGCTTTGGATGTGAATAGCAAACTCTATGTTTCCTATCATTAGCTTGTTTTATGCTATTTTTGTGTCACTGATGGTACAAGAACCAACAGTAGGCCTGGAGTATGGAGCAATCTCTTCTGGCCAGAATATATCACTAGAATATCTAAACTCATCACTTTAATCTTCTGCTAATGTTACATGCCAGCCAATTATCTACTACATTCAATAGATTATCATTAAACATTAGCCTACAGTAGGTAGAATAATTGTGGGATATAGTCATTAGGCTAGTCAGACTGACAAATGATTAGCAAGGATTAATGATCAGAACAGCTAGTAAGCTAGTTGCATGTCTTTCATATTTTATTTGAAACATTGATTTGCTGCATTTGTCATTAGCCAGCCTGGCCTCAGAGCATTTACATATGATATTACATGTTATTTTGTTTCCCTTGAATACCTACGATACATTTTTAAAAATCGAGTTACTTTTAAAGTCCAAAGCAGCCATTTTTATCTTAATATCAAATCATTTCTGGGTAAGTACTTTACTGTGATAGTTTTCAATTCAAATGGTCAAAAATATAAGAAAATAGGAGCAATAGTGTATGCTTCTATCAATGTAATTGTCTGCATAATTTCCAATCCCCCATATTTTTTGGTTGTTATATTTAAAAAATATACAAAATGTAATATTTCTTTGTTATTTTTTTTAAATGTCTTTATTATTTCAGCCTAACCATACACCCCTTGTGACTGGTTATAGGTAACCAGTCACAATCTGGTTACCTAAAAGTACAAACATAGTAATGTTTTGTGGTTATTTCCAGATATATTCAAAACTACCCACAATGCACTATTTCTAACATAATATGGAGGATCTACTCTGTGCTACCATTGGATGGGCCCCAGCCATCAACCTGTAAGTCTCTGCTCTTTTGAACTGTGGTTATGTTTTGGTTGTGCTGTGTTAGTTGTGTTAGTTGTGTTCTAACTGGTCTCCAATATTTGGACTGTAGCTTGCATACCGTAACTGTGCTGGTTGCCTAGGCTGGTTATGCTAATAGCTAATGTTAGTTGGCTAAATAACTAATGTTAGCTGGCTGACTAGCTTGCTGGCTAAGATAACTCAATATAGCTAACATTCTTAGATATCTGGTTAGAAGGCATTATGTATTTCCAAAACTTTGATTTACAGTACTTTAATGTAGCTGTAAACTGGGTCCTGATAGCACGTTTTTGCTTGTAAGTTTGGTGAAAATTAAGTGCCAACAATTTGGTTTAATTTGAAGTTATACATTTGAAGCTATTTCTGTTGGACGTTACATTATAGGGAATAGACTGGCTTGCTGGGTTCTCCATATAACATCACACCCCGGAAAAACATTTTCCGACATGACTACGGCATTTTTCGGAATTCTAATTGGTTTTACGTAATAACTCCAAAAACTGTAACTTTGCATTGGGACTTTTGATGGGTATACTAACGCAAATCCATATGTTACATGTGGTTATGTTTATGCTACCTACCCTTCAAACAATACTTTTTCCAGAAAATACCTTAGGCATGTCATTAGACTGCATAAAATTAGCTTACAGTTCCATGAGCGGGAGAAAATATGCTGACAGACATTCTAGAATGACTATCAGCAATACATGTAGCTAGACATTGTCAACACTTCATGAGCTAGAAACGAAATTTCTCATTTACACATTTGATTCCGATTGGTTTTTAGTTACAAAATACTCATAAAAGAAACATGACAGCGATATAATTATTCTACAAAACCCTGCTAATGACATGCTATCTCAATAGATTAGTTAGCATGGTTAGCATGGTAGTAGAAAACAAGCTATGCAACTCACCAGAGTTTCCAAACTGATATTGACAACACTGTGTTCTTGATTAACACACTCTCTGTCTTGAAACAAAACAAAATGGAAAAATGGAAAATAAATTTTGCTCCGATTAACTCTTTGTGGTAATCTCTCTAGCAAGCTTGTGATGGTATCTGACTGGTGCTTTTTCTCACTCACGGGCTGATAGAACATTCTATGCTCATCTACAATACCATAGGGCCCTCTAGAGGAATGTATTGACTAAGGAAAAACCCAAATTCTACAGTCGCGGCCAAAAGTTTTGAGAATGACACAAATATACATTTTCACAAAGTCTGCTGCCTCAGTGTCTTTAGATATGTTTGTCAGATGCTACTATGGAATACTGAAGTATAATTACAAGCATTTCATAAGTGTCAAAGGCTTTTATTGACAATTACATGAAGTTGATGCATAGGGTCAATATTTGCAGTGTTGACCCTTCTTTTCCAAGACCTCTGCAATCCGCCCTGGCATGCTGTCAATTAACTTCTGGGCCACATCCTGACTGATGGCAGCCCATTCTTGCATAATCAATGCCTGGAGTTTGTCAGAATTTGTGGGTTTTTGTTTGTCCACCAGCCTTGAGGATTGACCACAAGTTCTCAATGGGATTAAGATCTGGGGAGTTTCCTGGCCATGGACCCAAAATATCGATGTTTTGTTCCCCGAGCCACTTAGTTATCACTTTTGCCTTATGGCAAGGTGCTCCATCATGCTGTAAAAGGCATTGTTCGTCACCAAACTGTTCCTGGATGGTTGGGAGAAGTTGCTCTCGGAGGATGTGTTGGTACCATTCTTTATTCATGGCTGTGTTCGTAGGCAAAATTGTGAGTGAGCCAACTCCCTTGGCTGAGAAGCAACCCCACACATGAATGGTCTCAGGATGCTTTACTGTTGGCATGACACAGGACTGATGGTAGCGCTCACCTTGTCTTCTCCGGACAAGCTTTTTTCCAGATGCCCCAAACAATCGAAAAAGGGGATTCATCAGAGAAAATGACATTACCCCAGTCCTCAACAGTTCAATCCCTGTACCTTTTGTAGAATATCAGTCTGTCCCTGATGTTTTTCCTGGAGAGAAGTGGCTTCTTTGCTGCCCTTCTTGACACCAGGCCATCCTCCAAAAGTCTTCGCATCACTGTGCGTGCAGATGCACTCACACCTGCCTGCTGCCATTCCTGAGCAAGCTCTGTACTGGTCATGCCCCGATACTGGAGCTGAATCAACTTTAGGAGACGGTCCTGGCGCTTGCTGGACTTTCTTGGGTGCCCTGAAGCCTTCTTCACAACAATTGAACCGCTCTCCTTGAAGTTCTTGATGATCCGATAAATGGTTGATTTAGGTGCAATCTTACTGGCAGCAATATCCTTGCCTGTGAAGCCCTTTTTGTGCAAAGCAATGATTACGGCACGTGTTTCCTTGTAGGTAACCATGGATGATAGAGGAAGAACAATGATTCCAAGCACCACCCTCCTTTTGAAGCTTCCAGTCTGTTATTCGAACTCAATCAGCATGACAGAGTGATCTCCAGCCTTGTCCTCGTCAACACTCACACCTGTGTTAACGAAAGAATCACTGACATGATGTCAGCTGTTCATTTTGTGGCAGGGCTGAAATGCAGTGGAAATGTTTTTGGGGGATTCAGTTCATTTGCATGGCAAAGAGGGACTTTGCAATTAATTTAAATTCATCTGATCACTCTTCATAACATTCTGGAGTATATGCAAATTGCCATCATACAAACTGAGGCAGCAGACTTTGTGAAAATAATATTTGTGTCATTCTCAAAACTTTAGGCCACGACTGTACACTGGTGTAAATTATGTGGTTCACATCCTCCCCTCCTGAATCTGCACGTGTCCATGCATGTACTACTCTCACCTTAAGTCGTAGGAGTCAACTGGCTGATGTCGGGGAATAAGTAAAGCCCTGGGAGAATGCTTGGTGTAAACCATTTTAGAATAAAATGCATAACTAAGAGTAGGTGGTTGCGCAGGGATTTCTGTCCTGACTTCTGTTTCCTCTTCTTCCTCTTCTATTGTATTCACTGGCTCCGGATTCCTCTTCGCCACCCTTCATTACATTCCTTTACTCTTGAACTGTAGATTCCTCATCTTTTCTTTCCTCCACAGGATCCAATCCTCTTTCCCCTTTCCTTTCCTCAACAGGTTCTACATCCTCCACTTCACCTCCTGGATCCTCTTCAACAGGTAAGTCCTCAGCTCTAAGATTCACTTCGGCAGGTAAGTACACCTCTCTTTCAGGATCTCTTCCTTCCAGCACCACTGTAGGTAGGGATGTCACAGCTTCAGATTCAACTCTTCCACAGGATTCATCTCAGCGCGGTCATCTTCTGGAGTAGGATTGACACTTGCTTGAGGGATTTCATGGACAATGGTGATTGTCAGGTAAGTTCTCTTTCTGAGCATACTGAGGGTAGTAGTACTCCACCTCTTTATCATTTCCTCCTTGTTGTTCTGTCTCATCTTTCTCCTCAGATACTTGACTTTGCTGAGGAGTTGTTGGTTGGGGTCTCTCTGTTCACTGTCTTAGTCCTCTTCAACAGCAGATCTTGGTGTAGCGTCCTCTCTGGAAGGTCAGAGGTTTCCAATGCTAAGTCGTAGACTGGGGGGTACTTGGTCTGGCTCCATCTGCCAGCTTTCTTGTGTTTCCCTCTTATTCCGACATTCCCGATAAGCACACAGTCTCTTGCCTCAAGGATGGACTCTCTGACTTTCAGGTTGTACCCCTTCTTGTTCCACTGTGCAGTCTTCTCGCTGTGTAGATTGCGATCTTGTAGAGCTCTTGGAAACTTTCCCCAAACTTCTTGACGTTCTCAGTGTGAGTAAATGTCCTTTGACCTTCTGGGCACAGTCCGAACACCACATCGATGGGAAGGCTTGGCTGTCTTCCTAACATCAACTGGTATGGGGAGCACCCAGTTGTGTCATTCTTGGTGCAGTTGTAGGCATGAACCAAGGGTTGTACGAAGTCACGCCACTTCACCTTGTCTTCCTCTTGAAGTGAAGCATTTCAAGGAGTGTCTGGTTGAAGCGTTCCATGGGATTGCCACGTGGATGGTAGGGTGTAGTTCTTGTTTTCTTTATCCCGAGCAGCTGACAGAGATCTTTTATGACGGCGGACTGGAAGTCACGGCCTTGGTTGCTGTCGAGGCGCTCAGGGAAACCATAGTGGATGAAGAAATTGTTCCACAGTGCCTTGGCAACAGTCTTTGCTTTCTGGTCTGCAGTAGGAATGGCAACAGCAGAACTTAGTGAAATGGTAGGTGATGGCCAAGATGTTCTTCATGTCTCTGCCAAACCAGGTTCTAGGGAGAGGTAGTCCATTCACACAAAATTGAGAGGTCGACTGGTCTTGATGTTTACTAGAGGGGCATGCTTCTCGGCCTTTGCCTTCTGTTTGATGCATCTTTCACAGTTCTTGATCTATAGACATCCTGGGCCAATAGAATCTGTGCGGACGAGATCCGTTGTCCTGTCGATTCCCATGTAGCCAACTGCATCGTGGCGACCTTCGAAAGCCATATCTCTGTATTTCTTTGGGACAAAGAGTTAGTAGAATGCTTCCCCTCTGTTCATCCGTTTTCTGTACAGGACTCCGTTGTTGAGTACGAGCTGATCCATGACTTCCTGCTGCTTAATGCGGTACGACAGACATTTCCCAGTGGTGACAATAGTAATTACTCTGCTGATGGTGGGATCATTCCTCTGCTCTGCAGTCCAATCTTGCTGTGACATTTTGGGAAGAGTGCTTGAACCAGGAAGTAGATCAGCGTGGGAGAACTTAGCTGGTATGGTATCCATGGTGAGACACTAGACAGCGGCAGATGAGTCAGTACTGACATCTTCCAGTGCTTGAAGATCTTGAGAGTGGATGTCTCTGACAGACAGCTTTCACAACTTCTCTAGGGAACAGGGGTTCATTGTCTTCCTTCATGAATCGAGCAATGAACTGCTGGACTCTGTTGTCTTTGGCTTAGGAGCTGAGATCAGTCTCTGCTTGGTTGTGTGGACATCTGGACAGTCTGCGTCTTGATTCCTCTTGCCAGATCTGTACTGGAAGTTGAAGTTTGGCAGATTGGCTAGCCACTGGTGTCTGGCAGCATCGAGCTTGACAGATTCCAGCACATATGTCAGTCGGTTGTTGTCAGTCATGATGGTAAATACACACAATGAGATTGTCAAGGAACACAAGGACTTCGTTCAGGTTGAGGCTGCCCATACACATATACATGACACACTGAAAAGTGGTGGGTGCGTTTGATGCTCCTTGTGGCATCCGATTAAACTCCCAGAATCCCATGGGTGTAACGAAGGCTGTCTTCTGTTTTTTTTCCTCCTCCATTTCAACTTGATAGTATCTCAACTTCAAGTGCGTGACAGAGAACCACTTCGAGCATGTCGGAGCTGTTTGATGTTTATGAAGGGGTATGCGTCTTTGATGGTCTGGTTGTTTAACTTCCTGTAGTCGATGTATAGCCGGATGGCACCACTCTTCTTCTTCACAATGACTATCAGTGAGGGGAAAGGACTATCAGACTCTCTGATGATGTTGGCATCACAAAGCTCTTTCAGGTTGTACAGTTTGATAGTCAGACTGATGGATGGGTCTGGCTCTGTGCTTGAAAGAAGTTGGATCGGAAAGACGGATGCGACCTCCCAGGGCCTGTCGGTGGTGGTGGGAGAGTGTGACACTTTGTGTTCTTGAGCTTTGCTTCTGGATGTTGGCGGTGAGGAGAGAGACGAGGGGATGGATGGTTCTGCAATGTCATGAGCAGTCTCGTTCCTGAGTACAATGGGTACTTTAAACGATGACATTCTTGGACTTGAAAGGATGTAACTACAGAAGAGTAGACCACCTGGTAGACTGGAGCGAGTGGGAGGCTCCACCAGCAGTGGGACTCCAGCAGCAGCAGTTTTCCACTAGGGCCTGCTATCAGCTGGCCCGGAGCCAGTAAAAACATGTCGGTCCAGTGGATCTCGTCAGTCACTGGCCTGACAGGTCCAGTAACCTTTCAGTGCATTTTTGCATTCTAGTTCAACATTTACCTACTCTGTCACTGTCTACCATTGAAAACCATTGAAGACTACACAAGTAAATGTCATACTATTTGTATTTGAGAAATAGGATTGGTCGCTCATTCAACCACTGCCACGCTCCCGTGAGTCCCAACTTCTCGAGCAGTACATGAGTTGATGTCTTCACACAGCACACGTGAGCTGTCCAGAGCAAAAAGAAGTGTCCATCAATACACTCGCTGTCAAGCCCTGACCTTAGAGATCCTTTTTATGTCTCTATTTTGGTTTGGTCAGGGCGTGAGTTGGGGTGGGCATTCTATGTTTTGTGTTTCTATGATTTTCTATTTCTATGTTTTGGCCGGGTATGGTTCTAAATCAGGGACAGTTGTCTATCGTTGTCTCTGATTGAGAACCATACTTAGGTAACTCTTTTTCCACCTGTGTTTTTGGGAAGTCGACTTTGTTTAGGGCACATAGCCTTTGAGCTTCAAGGTTTGTTTTTTGTAGTGTTTATTGTTTTGTTCGGCGTCATTTTGATTAAAATAAAGAAAATGTACGCTCAACACGCTGCACCTTGGTCCTCTCCTTTCAACAGCCGTGACACTCGCTGAGCTTATTTAAAAAAGTAAACCTTCAATAGTGAACATACTAGCAATATGCTGATTACTGTTGATGCAATAAAAAAGCCACAAAAAGACAAGCATTCATCTTGGCTAGCCTACTGTAGCCATGTCGATATCTCTTTTGGAACAGCTTTTTATTTTCAAATCTTCTCAAAATTACATACAAAAATGTATACAATTGTGACAAAGCAATTCTAAAGAATAGAGTAATGACTTGCATTTTAAAATTATATAATACAGCTTTTAAATACATATCATAATAACCAAATGTAGATAATTAATAGCTGAATATAGAGAGAAAGCATGCCAACCTATAGGCCCTGCATGACCCCAATGCATTTAAAAGCTACACCATGTCTTGGCCAGTAGAAATTCTGTTCGGGCATAAAAAAAATGTTTGGACATGCTGAACACGTTATTCAACCGCTTCAAGGAAACCACATCGAGCCGCGGCGCAGGCCCCCATCGTTCACAATGACTGTGTGCTCTCGTACTCTGTGGTTGACGTGAGTAAGTCATTTAAGCATGTTAACCCTCGCAAGGCAGACGGCCACACTACATTCCAAGCCCCGTCCTCAGAGTATGTGCAGACCAGCTGGCTGGACTGTTAATTCAATCTCTCCACATGCCAGTCTGTTTTCCCACTTGCTTCAAGATGTCCACCATTGCTCCTGTACCCAAGAAAGTGAAGGTAACTAAACTAAATGACTAGCACTCACTTCTGTTATCACAAAGTGCTTTGAGAGGCTAGTTAATTAAGGACATATTACCTCCACCTTACCCGAAACCCTAGACCCACTTCAATTCGCATACGACCCCAACAGATCCACGGAAGACGCAATCGCCATTTCACTGCACACTGCCCTATCCCACCTGGACAAGAGAAATACCTATGTAAGAATGCTGTTCATTGACTACAGCTCACGCTTCAACACCAGAGTGTCTTAAAGCACATCGCTAAGATTAGGGCCCTGGGTCTGAACCCCACCCTGTGCAACTGGGTCCTATACTTCCTGATGGGCCGATCCCAGGTGGTGAAGGTAGGCAACAACACCTCCGCCACGCTGATCCTCAACATGGGGGCCAAGCACGTCTCCAACTCCATCATCAAGTTTGCTGACGACACAAAAGTGACACAAAAGCCTGATCACCAACAATGAGGAGACCGCCTACAGGGAGGGGACAAGAGGTCTAATGTCACACAATGAATGGTCGTTTTGTTCGATAAAGTCCTTCTTTATATCCCAAAAATGTCTGTTTATTTGGCGCATTTGATTCAGAAATACACCTGTTCCAACTCACCCAACATGCCTACAAAGGAATGTAAAAAGTAACGTGTAAACTTGGTCCAAACATTTCAAACAACGTTTCTAATCCAACCTCAGGTACCCTAAAATGTAAATAATCGATACAATTTAAGACGGAGTAAACTGTTTCCAATACCGGAGAAAAACAACGAGGAGCGCGCAGTCATTCACGCGCACCAAAATACTATAGTCCTTCTGAGTGACACTTACGAATACGAATACTTCGTAATTTTTCAAAACATTGAACAATTTCTAAAGACTGTTGACATCTAGTGGAAGCCATAGGAACTGCAATCTGGGTCCTAATAATTAGGCTTTCCCATAGAAAAGAATTGGAATGTCAAATGACCTCAACAACAAAAAAATCCTGGATGGATTGTCCTCGGGGTTTTGCCTGCCAAATCAATTATGTTATACTCACAGACATTATTTTAACATTTTTAGAAACTTTAGAGTGTTTTCTATCCCATACTACCATGCATATGTATATCCTAGCTTCTCGGCCTGAGTAACAGGCAGTTTACTTTGGGCACCTCAGTCATCCAAACTTCCGAATACTGCCCCCTATCCCTAAAAATGTATTAAAGTAATGATGGACTGTTGTTTAAAGGCACAGTCAATGTAGTGTTTGTAAACTTAGAAACGTCTGACCCACTGGAATTGTGATACAGTGAATTATAAGTGAAATAATCTGTCTGTAAACAATTGTAGGAAAGATTACTTGTGTCATGCACAAAGTAGAAGTCCTAACCAACTTGCCAAAACTATAGTTTGTTAACAAGAAATGTGTGGAGTGGTTGAAAAGCAAGTTTTAATGACTCCAACCTAAGTGTATGTAAACTTCCAACTTCAACTGTATATAGAAAAAATACCCCCTAAAAAACGGCTCTACTCAACTGTAGTCTATGCCACACGGAAAACGCTATTATTACTTTATTATAAATGGGCTTTTTCTTCAACAGTAAATTCACCAAGCATCGAATTGCATCTTGGTGCACGGATTAGGCGATTGCCATTGGCGGATGATTGATGAAGGACGATTGGTGAGGGCTAAACTAACCAAGACACACCTCCAACAACAACACATTAAACCTCACATAATTCTGCCCAAAAACAATGACAATTTCTCTCAACCAGTGACATATGGGATTTTTAGGTGAGCGCTGATGCCGCGCTGTGATAAACAGTGCCCACTTGTCAAAGGCAAGGGCGCAAATTATTTTGCTTGTCCATTCCAAGCGCACCTCTCCAGGGTGCTGCTTGAGAGACGCATTACTGCGGTGTTCCACCAACGTTCTGTCAACAACATCATGTGGCAGATAGGATATGGTAGAAAGAGTAGGTGACCTTTTCTGTAGCCTACAGCCTGGAAATAAAATGTATGGAAATATAATGACACGGACACTTTTTACATCATGTAGATTTCTCTGATCAAATAACCAAACCTTAATGGTGCCCAATCAAATAAAAAAATGTGCTGTCATGATAACAAACAACATATCCTAAAAACAGAACAGGTCAAAGTAAAATGGACCATATGGAATGGAAAATCACAACTGTTGTCCAGGAGTTTCAAATATGTATCCATAAAATTTTTGACAAGATGATCATACTGAAAAAGAAAGCACTAATGCATTTCCCGCTATGTAAACACATTGCAAATAGGCTCACGATAACGCCTGATAAAGTTGGGTAGCTGATATTTGGAGCCTAAATAGCCAAATTGATTAGTCCCAGGAATCAGGACTAATAAAACCAATGCAACGGCCTGTTTTACAAATGTTGGGTCTGCCACATGGATGGGTAGTCATAAAATTCCATTTGGGCCAACATGGTAGGCTACACCCCAGTAAGCATGAGCAGATCTTTTTTTGGTCCTGTGCGGACCGGACGTCTAATTTTGGTGTTTATCAAATGGTAGGCATCCCACATACGTAGATGGTCATTCATAGAATGCAATATCAGGCAACACTGTAGGCTACACCACAGTAAGCATGGACCAACGCCCGTGCTTTTGGACGTCGTTTTTTGGTGCAGTCCGAACCGGACGTTATTTCCACATCCACAGACATTGGTTTTTGGTCCAGTCCAGACAATATCTGCACCAATCATAGACGTCTGTTTGATTCAGTTTTGGTGCGGTCCAGACCGGCCTTGATTGCAAAGTCCACGACATAGATTTTTGGTCCGGTCCAGACAAAATCTGAACCAATCATGGACGTCTTTGTTTGGTTCAGATTTTGTCCGTTCTGGACCAGCCTTGATTTTGCCCAAACATAGACGTCTATAAATTACATATAACCAAAAATGAGCCTGATTTCAACATCGGGAAAAATACATATGTGACCGACCGGCTCATATCGGTCTGAGTAGAGACTCAGAGCTACAAAATGGTATATCATACACTACAGTTGAGGAACAAAGTGAAAGTAATTCTGCTTTGAAAGTTGATAAACTTGTAAACTCACTTTTGAGAAAATGGCAATTGAATGTTTTGGTACTTCTGCTGGAGAGCCCTTCTTTGTCTACACCCATTCAGCATCGTTCACACCCTCTTAAGCTTTAGCCCCACCCATCTCTTTAAGGGTTGATCCAAGCATTCTGTACAAACAACAGCAGTCAGTCAAGCACCCAAGCTAACTTGCAAGCTACTTCCACACACAAATAAGAGAACACCCCACTCTGACCATTTTACTCGCACTAGCAGAGCTGGTTAGGCTGTTTTCATGTTATTTTTATTTAACCTTTATTTAACTAGGCAAGTCAGTTAAGAACAAATTATTGTTTACAATGACCGCCTACCCTGGCCAAACCCGGAAGACGCTGGGCCAATTATGTGTCACCCTCCCAATCACGGCCGGTTGTGATACAGCCTGGAATCGAACCAGGGTCTGTAGTGACACCTCTAGGACTGACATGCAGTGCCTTAGACCACTTTGCCACTCGAGAGCCCAAAATCCAGAGTGTTGGTGACTGTAACTGTGTTGCTGGCAACAATTTAATTGCACTTTTTTGCCAACGTTTACTGACACCAGCCATATTCAACAGGTGTTGAGCGTTAGTAAATTCATCCGTTATTCTGTCACACTCAGACGAGAGTAGTAGATGACCAGACTGAATGTACGAATGCACCCGAAATGGTTACTTGCATAGTGGAGTCTTTTGTTAAGACATGTAGCTAGATAGCTAGGTAAACAATGAACCATAATCCCAACTCATGATGTTACTACCCTGCATGAATCTGCAGGTAGAGAACCAACCAGGTTCAATGTTAGCTAGCTAACATTAGGCTATAATATTAGCCAAGCAAATGGCTCTGAGATACAAATAATAAGATCATACCCGTAACGTTAGCTAGCGAGCCAGCCAGCTAATGTTAGCTAGCTAACAGTACACTTTAACTTGAAATGAAACCACTTTCTGTCAAAATTAGAAACGTGTAATATCTGAAAATGTAGCTAGTTAGACTATCTTACATCCATACATAACAGATGGACGCGTCTCCTGTCGGATGCCATGGTTGCCCTTTGTTTGAAGAAGTAATCCGGAGACAGGTGTTTTCTCCATGTTCTTAGCTATCATATTCGAATTCTACTGATTTCAACACTCGGCCCTCCAGAAAGTGGAGAGCAACACTTATGCAGTTTAACTAAGCAATGCATTTTTTTTTTTTACGCTTTAGACAGGATTACCTAGACATACTGACCAGCTCAAATACACAGAAGCGTGCTATGTGGCAGACCAATCCAAACTCATCTCTCGGCATGTCCAGCCCACTCATTATCTCAGCTAATCATAGGTAGTGGGAAGGTTGCTGACTTTTACTGTGGCTAAACCAACTAGACTCATAATTTAACCATTTTATTCATATTTATAGATTCAAGTTAGATACAAGTTTATTATTAAGGCACATGAAAGTTCACATGTTCAAGAAAGCATTTCTGCCAAAAAACGCATTTTGATCAACAACAAAAAAGTCATAGTGACCCGCGATATATGCCAAGTTTCCTGAAATGGGTCACATATTTAAAAAATCTGTAACACAAGTATTTTCAACTTTCATTCAGAACCAAAAATGAACCAGATTTCAACATCCCAAAAAGTCCAGAAAAGACACCTTTCAATATGTATTATAAACTTACCGAAAATACTTATTTTCACCTTTCATTTAGAACCTAAATTGAACCTAACTTCAACATCTGGAAAATAGTTATTATATTCTAGTTTTGAAGGAGCAGAGTATTCACCATGGTGAGGAAAGGCATAGCCAAGGAGCTGGTCATGTTGTTTTCGCGAGTAGGATTACCCTCAACTATTTTAACAGATCAAGGCACTCCCTTTATGTCGGGGAAGATGAAAGACCTATATAAGCTATACAGTGTAGAGCAGATTAGAACGAGTGTTTATCACCCCCATATGGACAGACAGTGCAAGAGACTGAATAAAACCATCAAGAATATGTTAAGACGTGTAGTGGATGAGGACAGGAAAAGTTGGGACATGCTGTTGCCCCACCTTATGTTTGCCCTGTGCAAAGACCCCCTGGGTCTGGTTTGGGGGGGGGTGAGTGATGAGCCGGATCAAGGGGTCCGACTACGCCCTCTCCTGGAGGTGGGCCGCAGTACAGCCACTACTGATGAGCTCACCTGAGGCCAATTGACAAATTATTGTTTGTGTTCTCTGAAGGACCTGACTGAAGGGGCAGTGGGGGGGAGAGTGATTATGAGCCAGAGACTATGGCGAATTCCAGGACACTATGATGCACAGTTACAGGTTCGGCTCAAGCTGTTGGATTGGCGTTTGGTACCAACTGTTCGTTTTTTTTGGGGGGGGGGGGGGGTATTACCCTGGCCTTTGTTTGTACGGCCCCAGGGAGAGTTGAAAGAAGAACTTCCAATACAGTTTCCTTTCCTTTTGTTGAAGGCACGTCTCTGCGTCTCAATTTGTGCTGTTCCTCCTAGGATTTTGTCAGTGAATAGGTATGGCCTTATGAGATGAGGAATGCAAGATATGTAAGCATTATTAAGTGACTAAGATACCGTAGAATAGTATAGAAAACAGTATATAAATATGAGATGAGTAATGCCAGATATGTAAACATTATTAACGTGACTAGTGTTCCATTCCTTAAAGTGGCCAGTGATTTGTAGTCTATGCCTATAGGCAGCAGCCTCTAATGTGCTAGTGATGGCAGTTTAACAGTTTGATGGCCTTGAGATAGAAGCTGTTTTTCAGTCTCTCTGTCCCAGCTTTGATGCACCTGTACTGACCTTGCCTTCTGGATGATAGCGGGGTGAACAGGCAGTGGCTTGGGTGGTTGTTGTCCTTGATGATCTTTTTGGCCTTCGTGTGACATTGGGTGCTGTAGTTGTCCTGGAGGGCAGGTAGTTTGCCCCCGGGAATGCGTTGGGCAGACCGCAACACCCTCTGGAGAGCCTTGCAGTTACGGGCGGTGCAGTTGTCCGACAGGATGCTTTCAATTGTGCATCTGTAAGAGTTTGTGAGGGTTTAAGGTGACAGCCAGATTTATTTAGCCTCCTGAGGTTGAAGAGGCTCTGTTGTGCATTCTTCACCACACTGTCTGTGTGGGTGGTCCATTTCAGTTTGTCAGTGATGTGTACGCCAAGGAACTTGAAGCTTTCCACCTTCTCCACTGTGGTCCCGTTCATGTAGATAGGGGTGTTCACTCTGCTGTTTCCTGAAGTCCACGATCATCTCCTTTGTTTTGTTGACGTTGAGTGAGAAGTTGTTTTCCAGGCACCACCTCCCTGTAGGCTGTGTTGTCATCATTGGTAATCAAGCCTACTACTGTTGTGTGATCTGCAAACTTGATGATTGAGTTGGAGGCGTGCTTGGCCACGCAGTCATGGGTGAACAGGGTGTACAGGAGGGGGCTGAGCACGCACCCTTGTGGTGCCCCAGTGTTGAGGATCAGCGGAGTGGAGGTGATGTTTCCTACCTTCACCACCTGGGGGCGGCCCGTCAGGAAGTCCAAGACCCAGTTGCAAAGGGCGGGGTTCAGACCCAGGGCCTCGAGCTTTATGATGAGCTTGGAGGGTACTGTGGTGTTGAATGCAGAATTATAGTCAATAAACAGCATTCTTTACGTATTCCTCTTGTCCAGATAGGATAGGGCAGTGTGCAGAGTAATGGCGATTGCATCGTCTGTGGATCTATTGGGGCGGTAAGCAAATTGAAGTTGGTCTAGGGTGAACGTGGGCATGCAGTTTATTAGGCTACAGATTAAATAAATGCTGATGAATTTAACATGGTGGTGAAAGTGCATAGAGATGAGGTTGATACTCCTTTCAATAGATCCCAATGGTCTTATTCTGGTGACATGATGATCGATGCTTGGCTGCCATTTAACAAATAAAAATAATCTTCCACTTTTGTCCATAATAATCTCATAATTTAGTAGGCTATACCTGTACTGTGTTGGCTAGTGTAGACGTACCAATACCAGAGTGGGTACAGTCAATATACCTACACAACATTTTTTGTGATAAAACCACCAGTAAAATTAAAAGCCAATCAATAATATTGGAGCAGGCCAAGTTATCCAGGAGAGGCTGTCTATCATAGCCTACACCCCGAATTAGAGCTTCTGCACCATTCTCTCACGCCTTGCACAAGTGCACCTGCTGCTGAGTAGAGAGAGAGCAACATAGGAGCTTTGGCCTAGGCTACTGTTGATTGCTAAGATGGATGCCTTTTTCATTGAAGTTAAACAAAAGTTAATGGAAGTAGTGTATGTCTAGTAAAAGGCCTACAAGGGGAATTTAGTTGTATTATTGTAATGGACTAAGATGAGAAGAATGCAGGGTACTGTGCAACTCCCTATTCTGGTAGAATGCAATTCTTGTAAAGTTACATTTTATATATTTAGTCTGTAAACAAAATACAGACTCTGAAGCGTTATTACCCAGGTCCAAAGGTTAAATCATACATTCATTGTGTACAGGACTTTGCTTAAATATGGTATTGATTTCAATTTTCTTTGTTACTAAAAGTAGGCAACAGAGTCAAGGTTCATTCACATTTGTATGTGAGGCATTTTCATTGTTATTACCAAATGTAAATTTTGTATTCATTCCAAAAACAAAAGGGGCTCATGAAAACAGAAGAGTCAATAACCCAAGATACTGTGATAATCCCGAAAACCCTGGTTCCCTTGTATTGATGTACTCAGATAATTACATCCTTACATATATAATAATTTGTGTAATCATTACTTTATCACACTCAATGAATATAAATGAAAGCTGAGGAGGAAAGGTTTTAGCCTCCCAATTACCCACTGTAATACAACACTTTGAGAAAGTTTACACATGCAGCCAGCCAACACTAACAATACGTATCAAGATATGTATACAGTCCATTCGGAAAGTATTCAGACCCCTACACTTTTTCCACATTTTGTTCCATTACAGCCTTATTCTAAAATGGATTCCTCATCAAGAAAAAACATTTTCTTTTTTTTTGCACATTTATGAAAATAAAAACAACGGAAATGTATTTATTACTCATTTCAATAAATATTCAGACCCTTTATTTAGTACTTTGTTGAAGCACCTTTGGCAGCTATTACAGCCTCAAGTCTACTTGGGTATGACGCTACAAGCTTGGCACACCTGTATTTGGTGAGTTTCTCCCATTTGTCTCTGCAGAATCTCTCAAGCTTTGTCAGGTTGGATGGGGAGCGTCGATGCACAGCTATTTTCAGGTCTCTCCAGAGATGTTGGATCAGGTTCAAGTTCAAGTCCGGCTCTGTCTGGGCCACTTTCGTGATAATTCTAATCAAAGAGGAGGAAGAGAGACTGCAGATTCTTTCAAACAACATTTTTATAAGATTTGCAAAAATGAAGCAAATCAACCATGACCAAGAATGGCTCAGAGTTCAAAGCTTAACAAATATAGTTGGGTCTCTGCTTTTATAGAGAAAATACAACCTCTTTCTGTATACGTGGCAGTCAGCAGACAGTGTGTAAAAGGTCATTTGTTGTCTGTGCACACTTAAGATAGCACGAGGTTGATAGCCAGAGGACTCAGACATCTAACTGTATTCACAACAACAAACACTGTGTGGTCCATTCTGAAAGTTTCCATACATGTGACTTTCCGCAGATAGTAAACCCACGGTATGTCATATGCTGTGGTCACACCCAAACGGACCTTATCTATACGCCCAGTCTTATGACTAAGTCCGTCAAAGGCAAGTTTGTTAGAAAAAAATCAGGTTAGAAAAAACACTAGCATATAAGAAGAGACAATTCTTTTAACAGTAAAACATGGGATAGCATGACTAATTATGCAATTTTCCACGACACCACTCAAGGACATTCAGAGACTTTTATTTAACCTTTTCACACGTACCAACACACAGGTGTGATCATTCTTCTGTGGTCCCTGTAGCGTGTGATCAAATTTGGTGTGATTGGAACGCTTATTTATAACAGCCAGTTTCGAATGATGCAACAGTCAGCATTTGAACTGGCCACATGTTTTTTTTCAGAAACATTTTGCACAAAACACAGTCCTTACAAAGTTATGTCCAGAATGTGAGCAGTTTATTTTTGTATGCAATGTTCAGACATTCAGAAGTATCTACAGCATAACACAATCATCCAAACCGAAAAAAATGTGGCCTACATTTGTTCTTGCGCTAACAGGAAAGATTGATGTAACACAAGCAGTGACATTTTAATAACTCTCGGCTGACATAAACTACAATATGAATTAGCTAATAGCAATTACTATTATAATTAATCACATCATGGGTGAGCTCACCATTGATCGATATAATTGAGTACAACAATTATTTATTGTTTTACTCAATAAAAACAAAAAAAATATTTTGAAATTGAAAGTAATCCGACGATGGATAGTTTCTGCGCGCCGCTATGCTTTTTAAAAATCTCACAGAAACCAAAGATAATAAGAGAAGACATGATGAGTTTGGTCTGTTTAATAGTATCTCAAAAAAGTTCTAAAAAAATGTGTGAACCCTTACTCATTTTGTTATAACATCTCTGGTCTGACAGATGATTATGTGACACCAAGAATGCATTGTATGTCAACAAGCATGGCTCCACACATAGCTGGAATTAGCTTAGCTCATCATAATCAGTACAACCTTCAAAAAAGTATGTGCCCATTACAATCTATGCAAGAATCGGAATGCATGATTTGTCAATAGTATGTGGAAACGTGAATAAAACAGTAAATATATAAATAATTACCACACAAACATTTTCTGATTGTGATTTATTGCTACAAATGGCGGGTGCCTGCAGTCAATCACATAACCTCTTACTCCCACTCCGAGCCATTCAGTGTTGTTGTTTATGTATGTAGCTAGTGAGCTAAGCTGTAGCATTAGCAATGTCTCTCAAAAGGAGACAACACACAAATGCAGAAATTCTGGAGAATTTTTAAATCCTGACAATGAGTCTGAGTATGAAAGTCAGAAAACCGATTCTGACAGTGAGGAACTGCCCCCCAACCTTGTAGCCATTGAAAACCCTGAATCTGAGGACTCCTTGTTCACTGATGAAGTCCCAGGTCCCTTTGAAGATGCTGGTGGTGATGGAGGCAGACCGACAGTGGATTAAGTACAGGAGTTCTGTGGTAGCTGGAAGGCCGCCAGCCATTTCACCCCTCCTGGCCCTGCTGTTTGTGTTGATGAGTCCCAGTCTGGAGTGCAACACCCCTTGCCATTTCCGTCTGAGGCAGAGTGCTTCAAGTTGTTTCTGACAGAGGAGCTGGTGGGAGACATAGTAGAGAAGATCAATCGCTATGCCTTGGAGCTCCAGGAGAAGAGAGAGCCAGGAGTGAGGGGGAAACTCGTTAAATAGGTGACAACCACAATTAGGGAAATGTATACCTTCCTGGTGACAGTCCTTCTCATGGGGATAGTAAAGAAGAACTCCCTAAGAGAATACTGGAGCACAGATCTTATGTTTGCAACTCCATTCTTTTCCCAAGAACGCTTCCTAGTTCTGCTGCGATGCCTGCATTTCATCAACAATGCTACTGCCATCCTAAATGAACCGTTATACAAAATAAGAAATGTTCTTACCAGCATGACATCAGCATTTGGTCGGGTATTTGTGCCATACAAGGACCTATGCATTGATGAGTCCCTGATGTTATGGAAAGGTAGGCTGGCGTTCCATCAATATATTCCCTCCATAAAGTATAGGTTTTGGGTCAAGTTCTTTGTCATGTGCGACGTGAAGACAGGATTTGTCCAGGACATTATAGTTTACACAGGGTCCACCGCTGACATACCACATTATGAGGGGCTTGGGGTGTCCGGGTCCTTTGTATGTGGGCAATTGTTACAGCAGTCCCACACTCTTCCAGCAACTGCTCTCCATCAGCACAGGGGCCTGTGGCACAGTCAGGTCGAAGAGGAAGGGGATGCCGGCATTCGGATGCAGGAAGATGGAGGTAGAGTTCATGGAGAACGGTCAACAGCTGGCAGTAAAGTGGCATGACAAACCAGACATCTCAAACTTTGTTTTTTTTTAAGAAAGAGGTGAGCGAACCACACTTGAAGTCAAGTTTTTAGAAAAGCCTCTGTTACGTAGGCTCTGAGTGTGTATTCCTTTGTGAGCAGGGCCGAGTCAGGGGAGAGTAATCTGAGAGTTTGCGGACTCAAAGATACTCTGCCACTGGTCGGTTGCAGGTGACCTAGAGCCGTCCTGACACTGAATTGATCACAGTGGGGATTGGTGCGGTCTGTGGGGGTGAGGGACCAGGGTGACTGTGCGTTCTGTGTGAAACACGGTACTTGGTGAAGCCCTATTGGAAGAAGGACCTCGTTCTGAAAGTGTCTGTGTGACTGTCTAAGTGACCCTCAGAGGTGGTAAATTCCAATTATTTTAAATGTGCTAGCCAGGTATGCCCTGGGTTACTCTGTGTGAGTATTTTGTTTTGGGACCACTGGGTAATATTTTGATTACATTATGGGTTTCCCTGTACATATAGACAGGGTGTGAAATCCTGTGTAGGTAATCTTTGTAGGAGCGTTCTGTGTGAGCGCGGTAGGTTGACTCTGTGTGGGTAACCTTTCAATTATGTTCTGATGTTCTGTGTGGACATCTGACCAGTTCTGTGTGAGTATCTGACCAATCCTGTGTGGGTGATCCTTAAAGTTCTGTGTGAGTACCTAAGAATTTCTTACGTTTTATATGGATTCTGTGAATATATGAAAATATGATAAATTGTATGTGTGTATAATCGATTACTAGAGATTTGATGAAGTAATGCTGAGAATATAATTAGATACAATTTAAACCACCCCTTCGTAGACGTACGTAGGTTTTGAGTAGGTATCTTTGATGGATAATTTGATAAAGATGAAATTTTATTAAGCACTATTAAACTGTCTACAAAATCTGGGCAATTGTGCTCTAGAAACTGATTGGAGTGTGTCCACTTTTGGTTAATTTACCGTAACGATGAAACTATAAAATGCTTATTGGATTATCTCCGTCTGGGTACAACATTTGAAATAAAACTGCCCTTAAGGTCTGAAACTGTTTTATTTTTTCTTCCCAGTATGAGTGGAGTTGCTGGATTTATTGAATGAACCTTTTTCCATTAAATTAGAGCGAATTAAGATGGAATCTCGACGTAATTTATAATGTCGTACAAAGCCTAGGGTATCCATCAAACTAATTATCATTGCGTGATTCATGTGATGTAGTAAAGTAATTGAAATACGTTGCATGAGAAAACGTAATCTACTTTTATTAAAATGCGCAAGATCTGTTTCCTAGTCAATGAATGTCGATTTTACTCTGACTGCTAATCTATTAATTTGGCATGTGAGAATCATCGCCGGAGAAACGCTTGGACCTTTAAAATAGGGCTATTTTCTGGGAATTGTCTCCGTAGTGGGTTTAGTAGTGGGTTTATTTGCAGGGAGCCTTAATCATTTAGATAGCGTTGGTGTTTCAGTGGTAGAATTCTCGCCTGCCACACGGGAGGCCCGAGTTTGTTTCCCGGCCAATGCATTGACTAAAATCTTAGTTTCTGATTGTAATTCAACTATTGGTGTGTTTTGCCTGGAAAGATACGGTCGCTAGTGTTTGTTGAAGATATAAACTGAACATTTTAATAGCTTGTTTGGTTCAAATTGAAAGGCGAATTCATTCAACTTAAATAGCAAGGCGAGTTTGATGTAATACGTTGTCTGTTGCCTAAATAACATATTAAGAATAGGAGTCGTATTTAAATAACTGAATCAAGGAAGAGACACCTAAATCTAATGAATACATTTGGCGCTTTACATGTTATTTTTAAAGTCTTGGACATTTCATAAGTGTGAAGCCGAAAGAGAAGAGAAAGTTTTAAAGTTTGGTTTTAATCTTACGATAGAGGCAGAATATTTTTACTCACTGGTAAAAAAAATAAATAGGAGAGTTGGTTGTGAGCGCTGGGATATGTTGGGCTGTAAGTGATTCAGGTGTGAATAAGGAAACATTTTGTGATAATGTATTCTGATGATTATTGATTCTTGGTTTGATTGTTTAGGTAACACCAGTGAATTTGAGCAGGAAGTTAATGTATTCTAACATTACAATCTGTTTCCATTACGTGGAACAATGTCAGTTCATTAAAGTGGATTGCAGTTTGAGTTCATTTTTATTTTTACAGGGACAGTGCACATTAATCACAGTTGTGTGTGTCTAATGGCAGGATATTCCAGACATGGGAAGCTCTCACACTGAAAGCAGATTGACTAAAGGTGATTTTCCTTAAGGGAACTATACAGTGATCTATCATGGCGGATCTTGTGGATCTGCTGCCATAAGGTTTGGGTTTTCTGTTTAACAAAAGTACTGAGTGGAGGGGGAGCCTGGACATTTAGAATCTTAAATACAATACAGGCATCAGTGTATTGCACAAGATATTTTCCAACTCAGGAGCTCATGCTTTCTGAAAATGTAACAGTGATGATGGCTACTGGGCTTCCTATCAAGTACTCTGAGAGCTTGTTTGCAGACAGACTGAATGGGTTTTTAATGGTGTAAAGCAAGCTTGGGCCAAACTATTTAGGTAGTATGTTAAGTGGGGGAGCATCATAGATTTGAAGTATAGTTTTGTTACCTCTGTAGTCAAAACAATTTCATATGTTTTGGAAATTAGCTAGGTTGAATTTGGTTGTTTGAGTTACCTTTTTCATTTGCTTTTCAAAAGAGAGGTTGGAATCAAGTATGATGCCGTGGTACTTAAAATCGGAAACAACCTGGAGCTTTTCTCCTGATACATAGACATCTGTCTCAGGGGCATCAGTTGTTTTCTTCGTAGAGCCAAAGGATCAGGACGTTAGACCTATAACCCATCGGGAATAGAGGAAACCCCATCGGGAATTGAGGAAGACAATTGGGACATTGATTTTGTACGTGTGCCATTCCGAGGGTGAATGGAAAAGACTAAATATTTAAGTTCCTTTGAATGGGGTACGGTAGTAGGTGCCAGGCGCACCAGTTTGAGAGTGTCAAGAAATGCAACGCTGCTGGGTTTTTCTCTACAGTTTCCCGTGTGTATCAAGAATGGTCCACCTCTCAAAGGACATCCAGCCAACTTGACACAACTGTGGGAAGCATTCGAGTCAACATAGGCCAGCAACCCTGTGGAATGCTTTCAACAACTTGTAGAGTCCATGCCCCGACAAATTGAAGCTGTTCAGTGTATATAGTATGGGACATTGTACTGTTAATATACAGTGCAACATGGAATGATTCAGATAAGTTTATTTCTTTTTTTGGGCTTATATTTTTTGCTGTTGGCTGCAGCCTTGATAGAAAGTAATAGGTACAATGGCAGCTTTACAAAGAGAAGTTATTCACAGTTAAACAGCAATAATGCATTCTCATTCCAATAGCCTCCGACGGGTAAAAAGGGGTGAGTGACATATAAGGATTTGATCAGTGGAGGCTGCTGAGGGGAGGACGTCTCATAGTAATGGCTGGAACAGAGTCAATAGAATGGTATCAACCACATGGAAACCATATTTTTTTAAACCTCCCCTCAGCAGCCTCCACTGGATTTGATGCAATCTGGTGCAATAAGGCTGCCAAACACAATAACTTATCTGAATGGAACAAAACTAAGTCTAAGAAGAAGTTACTGCAGAGGTTGACACTGTGGGTTACAATGATTGCCCACTAAGGAGCCTGAAGCTCTGTATAATGTGTTCTTGGGAGAGTTGCTAAGTTGATGTAATATTTTTCACTAGAACACAGAGTTAGAGACACATATCCATCTCTCCTGTGGGCTGCCGGAATTAAGTTGTTAAGTTAGCCAAATTCCCAAAGATCTGACTTGTATAAAGTTAAGCATTCTTGTTTATTTAGATGTGTCATTGAATCTCATGTTGTGTGCATAGAGCACTTGCCTCAAAATAAGTCCTAGTCCTTTCTCTGTTTACTGAAGATGTGGGACATTAACTCTAGTACCTCCGCTCCTAGTTTTGCACCAGAGGAACTAATCATGTTACTTTTCTCTGCATAATAAAAAAATGTATGCTAATGAGTTGGAAGAAATTATTTCCTCCAGGTGTTTTTCCTGGCTAAACCATATTATTTTTGTGCTTACAATACAGCGTTTGTCCCGGAAATACCAAATTAGGAATGCCCCCCCCCCCCCCCCCATATCTCTTGTGGACTAGATATTATGCATAGGCAAAAAAGGGTAAACTTAAACTGATATAGAAAATCTATGTAAGTATAATGTAGCCCTACAGACAATTTACAAAACATATGCATCATCTTTGTGTTATATAAATGACTCAAGTGGGGATTAACAACTTACGTCCGGTTTTAAATCAAGGGAGACGATCCAGGCTTGCTCTCTCTAGATTCACCGAAGGAATGTGCATTGTCTCAGACTTTTCCCCTCTGAAACTATAACACGTTCAAAGCGAATACAAGAACAATATTTCTAACTTTGAACGTGGAGAATGGTCAGAGGCAATCTATAGGACACTAAGATAATTTTGTTTGTTATTTTGTGATACAATTCAAAATGTTAGAAAGGAAATACTGTAACTTGGAAAATATACCCACTACAGTTTCCAAGGATGAAAGTGTTTTTGTTGAAAGAGGGGTGTGATTTGAGATGCTACAAGAGACAAGAGGTTGTTTTTCATAACTTTGCATAGTGAGAAATCACCGCCCCGGAGTAAGGTCAGGGAGTGAAACAGCATGTAGAACTACCCTTTTCGAGCAAAAGGTATAAGTAATGGGTTAAGAAAAAACACATTAGACCAGAAAAGTGTGAAGCTGCAGCTGCACGTTTAAAGTGGTTTGAACTGGTACGGCTGATTAGCTGTCCTAAGTAAAGTATCTTCAAAGTACGAATTTAACGAACTATATTTTTGGCAAGGCGGTTAGGACATCTACTTTGTGCATGACACAAGTAATTTTTCCAACAATTGTTTACAGACAGATATTTCACTGTATCACAATTCCAGTGTGTCAGAAGTTTACATACACTAAGCTGACTGTGCCTTTAAACAGCTTGGAATATTCCAGAAAATGATGTCATGGCTTTAGAAGCTTCTGATAGGCTAATTGACATAATTTGAGTGAATTGGATGTATTTCAAGGCTTACCTTAAAACTCAGTGCCTCTTTGCTTGACATCATGGGAAAATCAAAAGAAATCAGCCAGGACAGCAAAAAAAAAATTGTAGACCTCCACAAGTCTGGTTCATCCTTGGGAGCAATTTCCAAACGCCTGAAGGTACCACATTCATCTGTACAAACAATAGTACGCAAGTATAAACACCATGGGACCACTCAGCAGTCATACTGCTCAGGAAGGAGACGCATTCGGTCTTCTAGAGATGAACGTACTGTGGTGCGAAAAGTGTAAATCAATCCCAGAACAACAGCAAAGGACCTTGTGAAGATGCTGGAGGAAACAGGTACAAAGGTATCTATATCCACAGTAAAACGAGTCCTATATCGACATAACCTGAAAGGCCGCTCAGCAAGGAAGAAGCCACTGCTCCAAAACCGCCATAAAAAAAGATGGTTTGCAACTGAACATGGGGACGAAAATCGTACTTTTTGGAGAAATGTCCTCTGGTCTGATGAAACAGAAATAGAACTGTTTGGCCATAATGACCATCGTTATGTTTGGAGGAAAAAGGGGGAGGCTTGCAAGCTGAAGAACACCATCCCAACCGTGAAGCACAGGGATGACAGCATCATGTTGTGCGGGTGCTTTGCTGCAGGAGGGACTGGTGGACTTCACAAAATAGATGGCATCATGAGGTAGAAAAATTATGTGGATATATTGAAGCAACATCTCAAGACATCAGTCAGAAAGTTAAAGCTTGGTCGCAAATTGGTCTTCCAAATGGACAATGACCCCAAGCATACTTCCAAAGTTGTGGGCAAATGGCTTAAGGACAACAAAGTCAAGGTATTGGAGTGGCCATCACAAAGCCCTGACCTCAATCCTATAGACAATTTGTGGGCAGAACTGAAAAAGCTTGTGCGAGCAAGGAGGCCTACAAACCTGACTCAGTTACCCCAGCTCTGTCAGGAGAAATGGGCCAAAATTCACCCAACGTATTGTGGGAAGCTTGTGAAAGTCTAGCCGAAATGTTTGGCAATGCTAAAAGGCAATGCTACCGAATACTAATTGAGTGTATGTAAGCTTCTGACCCACTGGGAATGTGATGAAAGAAATAAAACCTGAAATAAATAATTCTCTACTATTATTCTGACATTTCACATTCTTAAAATAAAGTGGTGATCCTAACTGATTTAAAACAGGGAATTTGTACTGGGATTAAATGTCAGGAATTGTGAAAAACTGAGTTTAAATGTATTTGGCTAAGGTGTATGTAAACTTCCGACTTCAACTGTAAGTACCAACATTCTTTCTGATAGTCTTTAATAATAAAGAAAAGTTTTGACCAAGTTAATCTGCTCATGTGTGTGTTTAATTATTTGTGACATTGTGGTCACGATGAAGAATGTAAACAAAATAAATTAAATAAATCCTATTCATAATGAATTATCAGATGTGTGTTGCAAGCTTGATTTTTTAACTTACTATATTAGGTATTGGATCACAAAAAAATATAACTTTTACATCACCGTGTAGTTTACCAATAAAATGTACTAACGGGGATGTGGACATACTCGGTATACATATCCCGAAAGAAGGAAATGATCTCACTCAATTTTAATAGAAAGTTAGCAAAAATAGTTGATGTGTATGATGTTGCTACCATGGAAAGGAAAAGAACTGTCTATTGGTGTCACGCCCTGACCATAGTTTGCTTTGTATGTTTTATGTTTTGGTTGGTCAGGGTGTGATCTGTGTGGGCATTCTATGTTGTTTGTCTGGTTTGTCTATTTCTGTGTTTGGCCTGATATGGTTCTCAATCAGAGACAGGTGTTTCGCGTTGTCTCTGATTGGGAACCATATTTGGGTAGCCTGTTTTGTATTGTGGGTTGTGGGTTATTGTCTATGTGATAGTTGCTTGTGTCTGCACTGTTTCGTATATAGCTTCACGTTCGTTGTTTATTGTTTTGTATTAGTTTGGGCTATGAGCAGGAAAATAGACCCTTCATACCTCAAGTTATTTACAAAAGGATAGTCTAATAGCTCAGCTAGGTGTGAAAAAAATCCCCCCAATTTGCAATGTATTAAGTACTCTAAAGTTTAACATTTGTAACTCCAAACCTCATGCAACCGCAAAATGTTGGATAAAGCATATAATGTACAGTATTTGTTCATCAACATCTTTATGCTTTTTTTTTGTATCGTCAGTTTCTCAAGCCAAAACGACTTGATGGCCTTCACCAGTTCATCGTTGCACATAGGCTTGGCAGAGTTACGGATAAATGTTTTCAGTTGATGCCAAACAAGTTCGACCGGGTTTAAAATCAGGAGACCTACATGTAGAGATGAAAAACATATTTGTAGAAATACTGTAGGCAGTGGCAAAAGTGGGATGCATGCCAGCAAAGCCATTACACATAAAAACATAGCTGATATGGCAGACTTGCTTAAACAAATGTGGTTTCTACTGACAATTGAGATGTACAACTATAGCATAAGGGGACGACAAGCGGATAAGAGGCAATCCGTAATTTTGATGAAGACATTAATGAGCAAGCGACGGACGTAGTCAATATAACTATTTTTTTAGTACTTTTGAAATGTACAGCAACAAATTCAGAACATCAAATCAACTTTTATTAGTCACATGCGCCGAGTGAAATGCTTACTTCACATACAGTGAAATGCTTACTTACGAGCCCCTACCCAACAATGCAATTTAAAAAAAATACGAGTAAGAATACGAAATAAAATAGCAAGTAACTAAAGAGCAGCAGTAAAATGACAATAGCGAGACTTTACACAGGGGGGTACCGGTACAAAGTCAATGTGCGGTGGCACCGGTTAGTTGAGGTAATATGTACATGTAGGTAGAGTTATTAAAGTGACTATGCATAGATGAAAAACACAGAGAGTAGCAGCGGTATAAAAGAGGGGGACAATGCAAATAGTCTGGGTAGCCATTTGATTAGATGTTCAGGAGTCTTATGGCTTGGGGGTAGAAGCTGTTTAGAAGCCTCTTGGACCTAGACTTGCCGTTCCGGGAACGCTTGCTGTGCGGTAGCAGAGAGAACAGTCTATGACTAGGGTGGCTAGAGTCTTTGACAATTTTTAGTGCCTTCCTCTGACACCGCCTGGTGTAGAGGTCCACATAGCACATGGGCTACTAACAGCTTACTACACAACATACACTTAGTATTACTTTCTTAACTACTGTATACATTTCTCTCTTACATATTACATAATTTATGCGGCAGCATACAATACATTTTTGGACTCACCTTGTGAAGGTGGCACAGTGGTCCTTTGTTGGCAAATTCTATCATCAAATTTTGTCATCAAAGTCTGTCATTCTCTGGATCTAAAAAAACACAGCCACTCCATTGAAAAGCATGCTAACGTTAGTGGTTTCTTTGCAACGCTTGAAGTTAGCCACTGATTCCTTCCAAACGATTCATTGTTGAATTTGCGATTTCAAACTTGTTGTGTAATCTTTATATACAATGGCTGATGAGCACCGATACATTTTATCTATAATTTATTTTCATTATTTCTCTTCAAATGACAAGGATTAAAAAGGATTTGCCAGTAGATTGTCGACTTGATGACAACTGATGATGACTGCTAGCTAAGACCTTGAAAATAAGATGTTCAATCAAAGCTACTGTAGATATAAAGATATTTTATGTAATTATATATGTGGCCAATGACCTTGAGCCTTCTTGGATGGGCACTTCTAATATAACTCTATGGCAGAACCCAAGGGGCTAACATGTTTTAGCTCTAACCTTAAAATTGGGGATGAGGTACCGTCCCATGAGTGACAAAACTGAGGCAATCATGACAGACAACTGAGCCAATCAGGCGCAACGCTCTGTATTTTCTGCTGGCTAGCCCCACCACCACAGAAAGCACTGAGCTAGGCTGAAACACCTGCATTTTGGAGCTGACTTACTCAAGAAAGTCCCACCTGCCCTGAATGACGGGTCGCCACTGACTGTAGGTCTACCGTAGGCAAGGTGAGTCTCATTAGAGTAATGTGCTGTTAAAGGTGTTGTAGGTCTATGTACTCTGCTGACACATTTTTTTCTGTAACAATTTTGAGCAAATTGCTCAAGGGCCACGGTTAATTCATCTGTGAAGATAAGGTCATTGAATGTCTCGCCAGCTTTGATCCATGCCTGGACCTGCAGCACGCAAAGTTCTTTGTTTGTCAGACGAATCATTGGGTCGAAACTAGAGAACAGTACGAAACAAGAGAACACACATTGTTAATGTTCTGGAGAAAAAAAAATATATATATATAAAATGTCTTACCGAGCATTTACATAAGTCCCCTCAAGTTTCTTCAACTGTCTTCTGACTATGATTAGAGCGATGTTGCTGTTGTGCCATGATGCCAGAAGAATCCAGATGGCCTTTGCCGATCGCTCATCTTTATTCATCAGTGAGTCGATTGCTTGAATAATCTTGCGGGAAATGGAATACAATGTAAAAATGCGCAGCAGACAGAAAGACCAGCAGTAGATTTATATAAGAATAATTTTTTGCATTATTAGGCCTACAGTACAGTATTGTAGCCTACTGTACCTGATCATTTTCCTGAGCTTTCTCATTCGACGTAACACAGGCATCTGATGATGGTGTTTGCGAATAGCACTGTCCGTGACCATAATCCCCAAGTCTAACATTGTTTTTGAAATGTCTCCAGTAGATTTTCCGTTCCTCCTGAAAGCCCGAATCTGCTCACTTAAATGAATAGAGATCCTGGTCATGGTGCTACAGTATGTTGTCACAGAATAATTAAAGTGAGGACAGTCACCTATCTGTTGTATACTTACAGTATGGCCTATTGTAACCTGGAGTCACATCTTTCCAGTGGTGCTACCGGTTCCAGGGTTGTGCCTGTAATCACCAGAGGACTTGAAAATGAGCCAGTGCTGAGAGGATCACCAAATCTAAAGGTATTTTGGTTTCAGTACATTTTCTTTAAAAAAAATACATAGCCTATCAATGTGTAGGCATACTGTGTAATAAAATCAATAATTGTGTCCTAAAAACGTGAATGTGTTTTTGCAGAGCATACAACCATGCCGACAGACAACCATCCGTGAAGATCAGTGGACAAAGGGCTGGACAACAGGCCGCACCGAAAAAACGCATGGTTCCCAAGAAAGTGGTTTGTTTTGCTAGATTCTTAAATTGTGTTTTTGCCTAGGCCTACTCCCGACCGGTCACGTTATACAGCCCCATATTTCCGGAAACCCTTAGGCTTACATCGCCTACAGTAAGAAATGCATTTTCATCTTTTGTGGGGGAATAGAAACACCATAATATTAATCAAATAAATTAAGCTACATTTCTAAAAATCTATCCCATATAGTCTGTTCTAACAAAAACAGGTTTTATTGTCTCTAGTACAGCCAATATTTAAAATTGTCAAATGCATGAATTAAATCGCTTTAGCCGTGATTGCAAAATGTATCAAGGCTCCCTTTGATATTTAGTTTAATAACTAAAATGCTTGACTGTATTTAAAGACATGGATGACTTGTATGCTGTGTGATGACATGCACAAATGAATAAGCGATTTAATAACTTTGCTTCTCAAAGATGCCTTCTGGTGGGCTAACTAGCACTAACTACCATTAATGGCAACAATGGCTGACACTTAAATAACGTGGCATAGAATTCTGCGGCACCCCGCAAGCTGTGCTGCAGTACGCCACAACTTTTAAAGGAAGAACCACTGTACAGCGCTCCCGTGTGGCTTGTTTTGAAACCAACTGGAAAATGGCATCTTACCATTGACTATAGGCAACTCAACAAGCTGGTTCCGTTGTCACATTGGCCAATGACACAGCTCGACCAAGAGTTGCCAAAGGTGGCAAATGCATAGTACTTCTCCACCGTAGATGTGGCGAATGGTTTCTGGACTATGAAAGTCCACCCTCGTGATCAACACAAGTAGCCTTTCTATTTCTCGAACACACTCTTCACATTCAATCGCTGCCCGTTCGGGAATGCAAACTCCCCTGCAGAATTCAACATCTTCCTGCGAGGGGGATGATAATCTATATTGACGATGTTCTCATGAGAAGTGAGACATGGTCACACCACCTCAATGAGATGGATCACGTTCTTACACAACTAGGTGCAGCCAGGGCTAAATTGGCAATCAAAAAAAAAGGAAAGGAAAGGACAGCGGTGCAGGACCAAAGTAAACTATGTTGGACTTCTGGTGGGTGCTGAGGGCATCCTGCCACAATCTAGCAGAATCCAGGCAGTACGCAAACTACGCAAAAGCAAAAAACTGCCTTTGGGTGGGGCTTTGGCTGTGTGTCAAAGCTGTGGTGACAATGACACCGACTTAAAATCGCCCCGTTTGACGTAGCTCTGCCGTTGCCTTCAAACCATCACTACTTCGAAGAGAGCGTATGTCTTGGCATGCCAATGGCATTCATTGATGGCTGTTCTTACTATCATCTAGACCACTTGCAAGCCACTTCAATTTCAGCGAGGCAACAAGACCAGCCAGTAAGCAGAAGTGGCTGGTGTACTTATCACCCTGCAAAATGCGGTGAAACACAACTTGTCAGAACCTGCAATCTGCACCAACTCAAACTATGCCAGACTCACCTTCTTATGCCACTTTCCGTTCTGGAAACAAAAGCACATGACTTCTTCAAGTGGAAAAGAAGTGAAGAAAAAAGAGCTCATTCTAGCTTGTGACGACCTAATAACAAGACACGACGTACAGGTGTATTGGAAGAAAGTCAAGGGACACTCCAAATCACCTGGTCGTGACAAACTTGGCAACAACCATGCAGATAGCTTGGCGAAATCTGGTGCAATTCAAGGCACTCCTTGGGTGTTCGATGCTCGGGACACACTGATCACCGGTACCCCCATGGTGTCTGTGGTCATGCGTAGCCTTGTAGCAGCATGGGAAAAATCTTTGCACGAACATACCATGTTGCTAACTCATTCATTCCAGAATGGTGACCTGGTAGCAATGCAACACCAAGATGAGACGTTCACCACTTTGATGGCTTTCTTGCCTGGTCCTACATATACAATTATTCACATTTTAAAATAGTCAATTTATATTTTCATATGTGTCACTTTCCTGACCTGTTTTCTGTTATTTTTGTATGTGTTTAGTTGGTCAGGGCGTGAGTTGGGGTGGGCATTCTATGTTTTGTGTTTCTATGTTTAGGTCAGGTGTAATTAGCCTTATATGGTTCTCAATCAGGGACAGGTGTTTGACGTTTCCTCTGATTGAGAACCATATAAAGGTAGGCTGTTCACACTGTTTGTTTGTGGGTGATTGTCTTCTGTGTCTGTGTATGTTGCACCACACGGGACTGTTTCGGTTTGTTTGTTTGTTCGTTTGTTGTAGTCTGTACCTGTTCGTGCGTTCTTCGTCATTTTGTAAGTTCTCATAGTTCAGGTCTGTCTACGTTCGTTTGTTATTTTGTAGTTTGTTGAAGTGTTTTCGGTTTTCGTCTTTTCTTTAATAAACTTCGTTATGTCAAATTATCACGCTGCGCTTTGGTCCAATCCCTACTCCTCCTCTTCATCCGAAGAGGAGGAGGACAACCGTTACAGAATCACCCACCAACCTAGGACCAAGCGGCGTGGGAGAGCGCAACAGCGAAACCAGGACTCGTGGACATGGGAGGATGTTTTGGACGGCAAGGGTTGCTACACATGGGAGGAGATCCTGGCTGGAAGAGATCGCCTCCCATGGGAACAGCTGGAGGCGATTAGGAGAGCAGAGGCAACCGGAGAGAGGAACCGGAGTTATGAGGGTACGCGACTAGCAAGGAAGCCTGTGAGTAAACCCCAAAGATTTCTTGGGGGGGGGGCTAAAAGGGAGAGTGGCGAAGTCAGGTAGGAGACCTGCGCCTACTCCCTGTACTTACCGTGGAGAGCGAGAGTACGGGCAGACACCGTGTTACGCAGTAGAGCGCATGGTGTCTCCTGTACGTGTACATAGCCCGGTGCGGTACATACCAGCTCCTCCTATCGGCCGGGCCAGATTGAGCATTGAGCCAAGTGCCATGAAGCCGGCTCTACATATCTGGCCACCAGTGCGTCTCCTCGGGCCGGCTTACATGGCACCAGCCTTACGCATGGTGTCCCCGGTTCGCCTACATAGCCCGGTGCGGGTTATTCCACCTCCCCGCACTGGTCGGGCGACGGGGAGCATACAACCAGGTAAGGTTGGGCAGGCTCAGTGCTCAAGGGAGCCAGTACGCCTGCACGGTCCGGTATTTCCGGCGCCACCTCCCCGCTCCAGCCCAGTACCACCAGTGCCTACACCACGCACCAGGCTTCCAGTGCGTCTCCAGAGCCCTGTTCCTCCTCCACGCACTCTCCCTGTGGTGCGTGTCTCCAGCCCAGTGCCTCCAGTTCCGGCACCACGCATCAAGCCTCCTGTGTGTCTCCAGAGCCCTGTACGCACTGTTCCTTCTCCCCGTACTCGCCCTGATGTGCGTGCCCTCAGCCCGGTACCACCAGTGCCGGTACCACGCACCAGGCCTATAGTAGGCCTTGAGAGTCCAGTGTGCCCTGTTGTTCCCCGCACTAGCCTGAAGGTGCGTGTCTTTAGCCCGGTACCTCCAGTTCCGGCACCACGCACCAGGCCTACAGTGCGTCTCAGCCGGCCAGAGTCTGCCGTCTGCCCAGCGGCGCCTGAACTGCCCGTCTGCCCAGCGGCGCCTGAACTGCCCGTCTGCCCAACGGCGCCTGAACTGTCCGTCTGCCCAACGCCATCTGAACTGTCCGTCTGCCAAGCGCCGCATGAACTGCCCGTCTGTATTGAGCCTTCAAAGCCGCCCGTCGGTACTGAGCCTTCAAAGCCGCCCGTCTGCCATGAGCCTGCAAAGCCGTCTGCCATGAGCCTACAGAGCCGTCCGCCAGACAGGAGCCGCTAGAGCCTTCCGCCAGACAGGAGCCGCTAGAGCCTTCCGCCAGACAGGAGCCGCCAGAGCCTTCCGCCAGACAGGAGCAGCCAAAGCCTTCCGCCAGACAGGATCAGCCAGAGCCTTCCGCCAGACAGGATCAGCCAGAGCCTTCCGTCAGACAGGATCAGCCAGAGCCTTCCGCCAGCCATGACCAGCCAGAGCCGTCATCCAGCCATGACCAGCCAGAGCCGTCATCCAGCCATGACCAGCCAGAGCCGTCATCCAGCCATGACCAGCCAGAGCCGTCATCCAGCCATGACCAGCCAGAGCCGTCATCCAGCCATGACCAGCCAGAGCCGTCATCCAGCCATGACCAGCCAGAGCCGTCATCCAGCCATGACCAGCCAGAGCCGTCATCCAGCCATGACCAGCCAGAGGCGTCATCCAGCCATGACCAGCCAGAGCCAGCCAGCCAGGATCCGCTATCCAGTCCGGTGCTGCCGTCCCTCAGTCCGGAGCTGCCGTCCCTCAGTCCGGAGCTGCCGTCCCTCAGTCCGGAGCTGCCGTCCCTCAGTCCGGAGCTGCCGTCCCTCAGTCCGGAGCTGCCGTCCCTAAGTCCGGAGCTGCCCCTTATCCCGGTGCTGCTCCTTATCCCGGTGATGCCCCTTAATTTAGGTGGGGTTATTTGGAGGGTGGTCATTGAGAGGGGGATAAAAAAGCGGGGATTTATTATGGTGGGATGGGGACCACGCCCAGAGCCTGAGCCGCCACCGTGGACAGATGCCCACCCAGACCCTCCCCTAGACTTTTGGTGGTGCGTCCGGAGTTCGCACCTTAAGGGGGTGGTTCTGTCACGTTCCTGACCTGTTTTCTGTTATTTTTGTATGTGTTTAGTTGGTCAGGGCGTGAGTTGGGGTGGGCATTCTATGTTTTGTGTTTCTATGTTTAGGTCAGGTATAATTAGCCTTATATGGTTCTCAATCAGGGACATGTGTTTGACGTTTCCTCTGATTGAGAACCATATAAAGGTAGGCTGTTCACACTGTTTGTTTGTGGGTGATTGTCTTCTGTGTCTGTGTATGTTGCACCACACGGGACTGTTTCGGTTTGTTCGTTCGTTTGTTGTAGTCTGTACCTGTTCGTGCGTTCTTCGTCATTTTGTAAGTTCTCATAGTTCAGGTCTGTCTACGTTCGTTTGTTATTTTGTAGTTTGTTGAAGTGTTTTCGGTTTTCGTCTTTTCTTTAATAAACTTCATTATGTCAAATTATCACGCTGCGCTTTGGTCCAATCCCTACTCCTCCTCTTCATCCGAAGAGGAGGAGGACAACCGTTACAATATGGGGCTATACGTTTGGGCAAAGGTTTTTTCTCGCCTGAGTAGCCTCGTTTCACTGCCAAAAATAAAATTAAACCATCTAGTGTTCATTGAAATAACAACACAATGTCAAATACAGGTAGCCTAGAAAAATAATTAACATCCAATCACATTAACCGTTACTATCTCACGGGAATTCCACTAACGGTCCGTATGTAGCCAAACGTAGCTGCTGCTCATTCCGTTTGCTCAAAAATTGATAAATGGTTAAAAAAAAGTAAGGCCATAGAGATGCATACCAGCTCTACTGGTAGTACTGCTACCACCAGCAGTACTACACCTGCACCAGTCGACGACACAAGTTGTTCTGCTTCCACGAGCACATCCAATGCTAGCATCAGTAATTCTACATTTGTTGTTAGCCCAGCTAGCATGGACACTGACAGTTGTGAATCTGATGCATGCGAAGACCTACTGCCCCTTTACCCGGGAAACCACCGAACAACAGACAGGGACTTTGGACCATCGAAGAGGCGCAAATATGATGAGAACTACTTTGATTTGGGGTTCACTTATATTGGGAGTAGTGCCTTTCCTCAGCCACAGTGTGTTATATGTGCAAAAGTACTATCTCACAACTCGATGAAACCTTCACTCTTGCGCAGACATTTAGAACAAAACATGGCAATTTGAAAAATAAGCCACAAGAGTTTTTTGAGCAAGAATTAAGATGACTTTCGAGTAGTAAGACATGTATAAAAGCAACAGATACCATTAATAAGAAGGGTCTAGAAGCGTCTTATATGGTGAGCTACCGAGGGACTAGGATAGGCAAGCCCCATACTATTATGGAGGACTTAATTTTTCCTGCTGCCGCGGATATGGCTGGGAAAATGCTGGGGGAAAAGGCAAAAAACGATTGAGACAATGCCTTAATCAAACAACACTGTTTCACGACGCATCAGTGACATGGCAGGAGATGTTTTGAAACAATTATTGCTTTGCATACAAGCCAGTGAATTATATGCGTTACAGCTGGATGAGTCAACAGACGTGGTGGGCCTGGCACAGCTCTGGGTATATGTCCGTTACGTTAATGGGGTGTCAATTAAGGAAGACATCCTCTTCTGCAAACCACTGGAAACCAGGACAGCAGTAGAGGATATTTTTTAAAGTACTGGACAGTTTTGCAACATCAAATGGACGTTGGTGGTCAAGATGTGTTGGTATCTGTACTGATGGCGCAAAAGCCATGAAAGGGAGAAATAGTGGAGTGGTAACGCGCGTGCAAGCAGTTGCTCCCAACGCCACTTGGGTACACTGCAGCATCCACCGAGAGGCTCTTGCTGCCAAAGGAATGCTCCTGAACTCTTGTGTATTTTCTGTACTGTGCAATGATATGGGCAGCAATTACGCAGGTACTTTCCCGAAACGATTGACACAAACAACTGGATTCGTTGTCCCTTTCATGCCCTACCTCCAGTCCACTTACCTATATCTGAACAAGAGAGCCTCATCGAAATTACAACAAGCGGTTCTGTGAAAATTTAATTTAATTAGATGCCACTGCCAGATTTCTGGATTGGGCTGCGCTCAGAGTGTCCTGCCTTGGCAAATCGTGATGTTAAGACACTGATGCCCTTTGCAACCACGTACCTATGTGAGAGTGGATTCTCAGCCCTCACTAGCATGAAAACTAAATATTGGGTGTGGAAAATTATTTAAGTGTCACGATCGTCTTGAGGATAATGAGTGGACCAAGGCGCAGCGTGTGAAAAATACATTCTCTTTTATTTAGAGACGAGAGAAACACAAAACGAACACTTATAACGAAACAAAACAACCGTGACGCTACAAACGTAAGTGCAATACAAACGCTACAAACGTTCTACATAGACAATTACCCACCAAACCCAATGCCTATGGCTGCCTTAAATATGGCTCTCAATCAGAGACAATGAACCACAGCTGCCTCTAATTGAGAACCAATCTAGGCAGCCATAGACATACAAAACCCCTAGACAAGACACTGACCCATTTAACCTACAAACCCCTAGACAATCCAAAAACACATACATTCCCCATGTCACACCCTGACCTAACTAAAATAATAAAGAAAACAAAGAATACTAAGGCCAGGGCGTGACATTAAGACTGAGACTCTCTCCGATACAGCCTAACATTACATCATTTCAAGCATACCCTTCTCATTAACCTGTGGTGAGTTATTCACAATTTTCGATGTACAAATATGGTTTTATATGTAAGGTGGTTAAATATAGAGCAAAATTATTGATTATTATTATAGTATTATTTGTGCCCTGAGCCTATACAATCTCTTTGTCACTTTCCCCGAGCCGGGTTGTGACAAAAATTCACACTCATTCTTATGTATCATATACTGTGTGTGTGTCAGGCTTACAATGATGGCAACAAAAAAAAACATTTGAGAGTGCAGTGACCCTGATGCAAGAGGGGGTACGCAGCTGGAGGTTGAATGTTTGAAAGGGTATGGGACTATAAAAAGTTTGGGAACCACTATTCTAAAGGCATGAAAATGTCACCTCAGCAATGAATCTGTTCATTACAAACAAATTAATCATCAACAACTTTTTTGTGTTTCATCAACTATGGGTGATTTATTCCAACATATTGTCATTGTCACGGTGAGATTGGAAACATAACTCACAAGCCTATATGACCAAAAAATATCGAAGAGGCTTGTGTAAGCCTCTACCAGGCTTTCACGTCACCTGGGGTTTGAAAGCCTGTGGAAGTTCCTGCTGGAAAAAGGCTAAAAGAAGCTGGAGGGGATCCAAGCCGTTTGCCCCTCCCAACAATTCGAATAGGCGAGTTCAAACAGAGGCAGAGAGTCGAAACCGAAAGCCAATATTTTTCAATGGTGCCCATGTCGAAGTGTCATTTCAACCAAATTATATGAACATTTAAATAAATAAAAAATCTTAAATATTGCTCGTAAATTAGCTTACTCTGGAAAATGTGTTCTTCTGAAGAGGGATAGCAGGGGTGTTTGTTTTTGAAAAATCTTGGCTACTCACAGACAATCAGCCAGCAGGTTCTCCACTCATACCTAATATGATCTTCCCCATGCTTTTGAGAACAATGTGACAGTCATGAGCAAGGCCTGGAAGCCGAGGCTAGTCTAGGCCAGGCCTAATCTCAAGCAGTCTTTCCAAATGAGGTGGAAGGGCTGCTTAAAGCAGCAGACTTAATTAGGGAAGTGATGAGACAGACAGTTGTGCCAGAGACACAAACCACCTAGAGGATGGGATGATGAGAGGCTAAATGAGAGGAGATTAAACTAATACCTGTCATAAATGTCAAGAAGGTTTATGAACCTGGATATCTCCAAGCCATCATAAACTCCAACAGCAGGAATGTATTGACCTGTCCATCAAAATGGGAAATCTTTCTATCAAATGTGTTTTACTGAGTTGGAGTAGATAGAAAGCACACATCATGTCAATCATCTCTGGAATGTATTTAACCCTGGGATATGTTTTAATGATCTCCCCATAATAGAAGTACTGTATACGTACAAATGGCAGGTTTGTATTTGGATCAGACTTTCCATGGTCCAGGGCATACATATGTGGTTGTGGAATATCCCTTGTGGATATTCCACAAATTTCCACATGTACAGTAGTCATACTTTACACAATGGTATCAAGTGCACATAACTCTATAAAGAATACAAACAACAAAGTGGGGAATTTATTCACATTATATTACACTTTACTTTTAAATAATGGATCACGTATGCAATCAATAATGCATCATTTTATCCAGCTTTTCCTCCGGCCTTCTGTCCATAAAATGTGCTAACAAAAGCAAAACAAATCTACTTGACTTCAAATGAAATCGTACCCGCTTGACTGTTTTCCCCCAGGATAATGTACCAGTGCTGTTGTGCTTTGTGTGACACTGTAACTGTACTGAGGGCTACCACACAATACAAATCAATGTACTGTACCACCTAAGGGAAAGCCACAATAAGGTCAATATTCTAGGGTGGAAAAAGCTCATGTAAAGTTATACAGTAAGTAAGTTCTAGGCCTACAGTATGCATAATGCACTCATTCATTGACTGCTTGGGAAAGGAATGTAGTTGTCATGTCCAGTTTAGTGTATTCATATTTTTTTTTCTCTTACATAAAAAGGTATTCGAATCAGATGTTATTCCCGACTCTACTCTGCTTGTGTCAGCTAAGTGTGTAATTGTAAATAGCTTGCATTCGTGACTAGCATGTTTTTGCAACTCTGACAAACTCTAACTGACCTGGATTGCTTCTTCTCATACTTTTATTCTGAAATGTAACGTGAAATGACTTGTCGGGGGAACTAGACCTGTTTAGCAAGGTCATTCCAGTGGTTGTAATGACTGAATGCTCTGATGATTTAATTTTAAACATTAATTTTACTAAGAGTTTCATGATATTGTAATAATGCTTTTCTATGCTCTCTTACTGCATATTGACATTCACTTTGTCCACAGAGGCTACCCTCATTTCTCTCTACATGTTCTACGTGACAAGCTGAGAGACATTCGACTGTGTTTGAGCAAAGATACTGCCAAAAGTGGATGCCCTGATATTGATGTTTTCGCAGAGCCCTGTTCCTACAGTGCTCTGATCAGGGGAGCTGCTCATGGGCCTGGCAGACAAATTAGAGGGTAGTCATGGTTCTGTCTGCTCTTCCATTATTGCTCTTTCTCCATCTGATTGTCTCTTTCACAAAGCTCTTTGATTATTGTCAGGGCATGTGGTAAAAGGTCCACCATTTAGTTACAATATTTGATATTGTTAATTGTATCCTGACTGACCAGCTGATCTCAAGACAGATCTCACAAACTAATTTCTCTGTGACACACTATCATTATTCTCTTCCATATGTTTTTACTGTCACCCTGAAACCTGTCTCCTCTCTTAACCCTGGATTAAAATGGTAAATTAGCCATCTAGTTTTCAAAAGGGAAAAAACAACATACAACATTGAATGAGATAATACAGGGTGTTCACTGTCTGTCACACATGTCTAGGCTGGGGCATGAAAGAAGGGGGGTTGAAGTTGCATTGTGCCATGTCTCATTTTCATGCTGACAGTGGGTTCAACCTGCCTGGAATAGACAACTACTCCAAACCCCACCACTGTCCCTCCTAAAACACTAAAGAAACTAATTCTGGGGAAAAAGGAACCTGGGCCAACATCCAGAGAATGTGCATTAAAAAAGTGACATGCCATTCTGGGGGTGTTTCATCCTCCCTGCTCAAAGCAGAGAGAGGTGGCTGTATTCCTTGCAGTAGCTGCCATGAACTGCTCACTGAGTCAGAGCTGTTAGTGTGATAGGCATGCCAGCTGGGGAGAGAATGGCTGGCTTTGCCACACACAGAGCCCTCTCCAGCATGGAATAGAAGAGGCAAGTTTTTCCCTCGCCTGTGCCCACACATTAGGTTTTTATGTTCCTGCACTTCTTGTCAACACCGTGAAATCACTTCAGTTGAAAACAGTGCTCAGCAATACAAAAGGGGTTGTGTGAGGCGGATCTTGCTGAAAACCATCATAACAGTGAACTCCTGAATGAATCTTGAATAATGATGAGTGACAAAATTACAGAGGCATAATATCATCCCCCCCCCCCCCCCCCCCCCCCCCCCAAAATGCTAACTTCCCCTGTTATTGTAATGGTGTTTGTAACTTTCTCACAAATCATTATTCACAATTCATTCAGGATTATCCGTAATCATGGTAGCATCCACATTAATGCAGAAGTGTTTACAAACATATTCCACTCTTATTTACCATAAAAGTGAATCCAAAATGACACAATATATTTTACCATTCATTTCTATTGGGCACAAAATACTCTGAAACACAACCAAAAAACAAACAGCAAGCTTGACGTAATCATTGCATGCTAGGAGTATAGGACCAAATACTAAACCTTTGACTACTTTAATACACATAAGCAAATTTGTCCCAATACTTTTGATCACCTAAAATGGGGGGGGGGGTCTATGTACAAAAAGTGCTGTCATTTCTAAACGGTTCAACCGATATGGATGAAAATACTCTCAAATTAAAGCTGACCATCTTCACTTCAGCCCCATTCTATCATTTCAAATCCAAAGTGCTGGAGTACAAAGCCAAAACAACAAAACATTTGTCAATGTCCCAATACTTCTGGAGCTCACTGTATCTAATGTGGTTTTTATGGCTCTGACTCACCGTCAAGAAAGGATACTTGTATTGCTTTATACAATGTATTGACAATGTGATGCACCTGCCATTAAATTTAATGTCACGTCAATAGCAATGTTGCCAATGAATGCATTGGCAAAATTGTATCATTAGAAGTGCACCTTGCTCAACAATAAACTGTACTACACATCTAGATTGGGTGTGGGTTTTCAAACCTTTCTCATTGACTGTCAAAGTGTTATCCAATACTTAAAGATTTGAACATGACGGTCCATCTTGGTGATCAACACTACATGAGTTGGCGTACACTGGACCTGGTGCAGCTGTAACATTATTGAAAACTGATATTCTGTTATGAGGAAATCCAATGCAGCTCAAATACTCTTTCTGCTTTATTATTTGAGAGTGCAGTACTGACATCTAGTGCTATAATGTGATACTAATTCCCTTAGAGGACTGACAGTGCTATTGCATACTGATATTGCATTGATAGAGTATTATGTGAAGGCTACATCATTTTTGGCCAAAAATATACAAGACACAGAAATGTAATGAGCATGATATTTACTGCTTACAGTTTGACACATTCATTGAAAATGCAAAGAGTAACCTAACTAGTGCCACAATATAAATTCTATACCTATCATTTCAGATGATGTGTTGTTGAGCAGTCTTATCATGCCCGTTCATATTATTGATATTAGTGAAATAAAACCCACACAATCAATTAACAATAGGTGTAGCAAACAGTGATAAAAAAAACATTCAGCCTGGATTTATAACGCAAAGTATTCTCCAGCAATGCCCTGACTTAGTTGTTTTTTAGAGCAAATATTTATTGCCTCCTGTGGCAGTGTAAAATTAATCCATTCCACAAAAGGCCCCCCAGAGTGGAGGAGATTTGTGGCCCCACACAATACTGTTACCGCTCCTGAGTGGCGCAGCGGTCTAAGGCACTGCATCTCAGTGCTGGAGGTGTCACTACAGACCCTGGTTTGATCCCGGGCTGCATCAAAACCGTCCGTGATCGGGAGTCCTATAGGGCACCGCACAATTGGCCCAGTGTCGTTAGGGTTTTGGTGCTGTAGGCCGTCAATGTAAATAAGAATATGTTCTTAACTGATGTCCTGTCGCGACTATCATTAATGTGATGACGGCTATTCAAAGAATATTTACATACCACATTCAATTATTGCACGATTAAATTAATCATAAACATAACAATTAATTAAATAGTAATCTGGGGCACCATGGGAAAAGTTTATTTAACGCATTACCGTTTCTCGAATTAACTCAAATATCGATCAGAATATCTAAATATCATAGCCCCTCAGGGGTTTGTGCTTACTCCCTGTTCACCCATGACTGTGTGACCACGCACAACTCCAACACTATCATTAAGTTTGCTGACGACACAACGGTGGTAGGCCTGATCACTGACGGCGATGTGACAGCCTATAGGGAGGAGGTCAGTGACTTGGCAGTGTGGTGCCAGGACAACAACTTCTCCCTCAACATCAGCAAGACAAAGGAGCTGATCGTGGACAACAGGAAACGGAGGGCCGAGCACACCCCCATCCATATCAATGGGGCTGTAGTGGAGCAGGCTGAGAGTTTCAAGTTCCTCTGTGTCCACATCACTAAGGAATTAACATTAAATTAATCATGTAACAATTAACTCATTAGCAATTTGGGGCACCACGGGAATAGTTATTTTTAATTTTTTGTATTTTTTTATTTCACCTTTATTTAACAAGGTAGGCCAGTTGAGAAAAAGCAGTGCAACACAAACAACACAGAGATACACATGGGACAAACAAACGTACAGACAATAACACAGTAGAAAAGGCTATATACAGTGTGTGCAAATGTAGTAATTTTAGAGAGGTAAGGAAATAAAATAGGCCATAGTGGTGAAATAATTACAATTTAGCAATTAAACACACCAAACACACTTTAACAAGTTACTATCTCCCAACTTAAACTCTAAAGATATTATAAATATCTCACATCAGTAACAGTCAATTATTAACTCATCAGTCTCATTCTGAACGCCGTTGACTTCGTAAATCTGCACGAACCCGTGATACACAAATTAGCTTAATTATTTATTTACTAACTAAATAAACACACACACATGGTATAGGTTATTGATTACTAACATAATGCAATGAAAACAGTCCCTAGTGGACTAGCCCGATATGACGGCTTGTTACACAATGGAAAGGGGGTGGGGAAAGATAAAGAGCAGGAGAGACAAAGAGAGTGGAATTATCGTACACACATTTGGAAACTACGCTCACTGTAAATATGAATATTTAGCAGCCTAACAACCGCTCATTCAGATTAGAAATGCAACATATATTTACGCATAGATGTCATTCGCTGTCATCTCTCTGTTGAAACCACTCAGCCCGTCTATGGGAAGTAGTTCAATGTAAGTCTCTGGTTGTCCACTAGAAGTCACAATGTCCTTCTAGTTGCTTCTTTTGTTCTGGAGTGTTCTTAGGATGGGTCCTTCAGGTGTACCACAAAGTGGTGAGAGGGATAGGTCTTCCCTCCTGTCTTAAGTCAATTGTCCTAGACTACTTCACATGCAGAGCTGCAGATGGTGCATGTTTTGGTCTAGTCTTTACTTGTCGAGAGTTTGAGGGTCTTATCCTTTTCTGGTCTTGTAGTTTTAACCATTTCAATGTGTGGACCGTCCTCACGTTCTCTAGTCTGTATTTAAATTCTCAGCGAGTCCTTTTAAGCACTCTGGCCTTGGAGGATGATCCGTCTTCTTGACACAATGTCTGTGCTCACGTGGGCGTGGTTACTGACTGGGCCCAGGTTTATATGAAAAGCCATTATCTCATTTAGAAGGCTAAAATAACATTTCTATCTTCACAAAAGCATTCTTATACTTAATAATTTATGTTATACATTTAGATGCAAACTTAATAACTAGGACCCCCACTTTCAGAGTTACAGTTATCTTGTTATACCATCCTTAATGACATCACAAAATAATACATTTTATGACATGATTACTGTTTGGATCCCCACCACCCATTCCAAACGTTTGGATTTCAAAACTAATGTTCCGATGTCCAATCTTTTGATGTTAGAGTTCTCAGGCAAGAGTCTCTCTTTATACACAGCACATTCCTTTGTTCAATACTGCTTGGCAAGAGAGAGAAAGTTTACAACCGGCGTTAAGTCATAAAACCAGCCCAACTCCCCCTTCCTCTCTGGTGGGAGAGGGGGTGGGCTCGGCACAGGGCTATCTGTCAGCCCTGTGCCGAGCTGATCTGGCACCTTTGATCCTCACCAAGGAGAGAGAGTCATGACACTCTGTTTCCGCAAGGCAAGCGTTCCCGATGCACGTCTGTAACCAACAGGACCCTGAACAGCATCTACCTCCAAGTATTAAGACTGCTAAATAGTTAACCAAATAGCTACCCAGACTATCTGCATTGACCCCTTTTGCATTAACTTTTTTCACTCATCACATATGCTACTACTACTGTTTATTATCTATCCTGTTGCCTAGTCACTTTACCCCTACCTATATTTACACATCTACCTCAGTTACCTCATACCCCTGCACATCAACTCAGTACCCCGTGTATATATAGCCAAGTTGTAATGGGTGTCGTCGGAAGGAAGAGACCAAGGCGCAGCGTTCTTAGAGTTCCACATAATTTAATCACGAAGTGAAACTAACACAGGACTAAACAATAAAGAATACACCGACCGAACAGCTTCGATGTGGAAACTCCCTACACACAAAAAAAGAACAAGATCCCACATAGAAAGAGGGAAAAGGGCGGCCTAAGTATGATCCCCAATCAGAGACAACGATAGACAGCTGCCTCTGATTGGGAACCACACTAGGCCAGAAACAAAGAAATACAAAACCTAGAAATACAGAACATAGAATGCCCGCCCAAATCACACCCTGACCAAAACAAAATAGAGACATAAAAAGGATCTCTAAGGTCAGGGCGTGACACAAGTAATCGTTACTCATTGTGTTCCTCGTGTTTTCATTTTTTAAATTCAAAACAAATAAGTCTCTCTGCATTTTTGGGAAGGGTCCATAATGTAAGCATTCACTGTTAGTCTACACCTGTTGCTTACGTGGCATGTGACAAATAAAATGTGATTTAATTTAAAACTCCACCAAATTCAGCATTCATAAATAGTGCTCCCAGGAAACCAAAACATAAAGGCAGCAATTACACCATGATATATTCTACACTCAGTGACCAGTTTATTAAGCACATCCATCTAGTACCGGGTTGGACCCCCCTTTGCCTCCAGAACAGCCTGAATTCTTTGAGGCATTGAAACGTTGCTCAATTGGTATCAATGGACTTAACGTGTGCCAGGAAAACATTCCCCACACCATTACACCACCGCCACCAGGCTGTATCATTGACACCAGGCAGGATGGGGCCTGCTTACACCAAATCCTGACTCTGCCATCAGCATGACGCAACAGGAACCAGGATTCGTCAGACCAGGCAATGTTTTTCCACTCCTCAATTGTCCAGTGTTGGTGATCGCGTGACCACTGGAGCCGCTTCTTCTTGTTCTTGTTTTTAGCTGATAGCAGTGGAACCCGGTGTGGTTGTCTGCTGCAATAGCCCATCCGCGACAATGACTGACGAGTTGTGGTTTCCGAGATGCCGTTCTGCACACCACTGTTGTACTGCGCCGTTATTTGCCTGTTTGTGGCTTGCCTGTTAGCTTGTATGATTCTTGCCATTGTCCTTCGACCTCTCATCAACAAGCTGTTTTTGCCCACAGAACTGCTGGATGTTTTTGTTTGTCACACCATTCTCGATAAACCCTAGACGCTGCACTGAGTGAAAAGCCCAGGAGGCCGGCCGTTTCTGAGATACTGGAGCCGGTGCGCCTGGCACCGAAGAGAATACCACACTCAAAGATGCTTAGGTTTGGCCCATTCTGACATTCAATCAAACAGTAACTGAATGGCGCAATGTCTGTTTTCCTACTTTATATAGCAAGCCATGGCCACGTGTCTGTAGGAGCGAACAATTTTTGTGAACAGGGGGGTTTACCTAATAAACTGACCACTGAGTGTATATTTCTGTATTATAATAGGCCTTCAGCTAAGCCTTCTAAGCTAAGGGAGGGACTATTCTTACAATTTTGCACAGATTTTCTTCATTTTAGGATCAAACTGTCACACCCTGATCTGTTTCACCTGTCTTTGTGATTGTCTCCACCCCCCTCCAGGTGTTTCCCATCTTCCCCATTATCCCCTGTGTATTTATACCTGTGTTCTCTATTTGTCTGTTGCCAGTTCATCTTGTTTGTCAAGTCAACCAGCGGTTTTGTGTTTCAGCTCCTGCTTTTCCCAGTCTCTCTTTTTCTCGCCCTCCTGGTTTTGACCGTTGCCTGTCCTGACTCTGCGCTCGCCTGCCTAACCACTCTGCCTGCCCCTGAGCCTGCCTGCTGACCTGTACCTTTGCCTCTCCTCTGGATTTTTTTCCCTCTGCCTTCCCTGACCCTGAGCCTTCCAGCCATCAGGTACAGTTGCCCTACCTCTGGTTCAGAGGTGACCTGTCTATTGCCTGCCCCTGTTGGATGATTAAACCACTGTTAATTCGACGTTGTCTGCATCTGGGTCTTACCTTCACACCTGATACAAATGAAGCGTGTCATACTCTTTTGGTACCGTCAACTTTATAGTCCACTGTTTTGTATTTTTGTTTACACCCCAGTTGTGTTTGTAATGGTATGGTCTTTACCATTAAATAAAGACCTAAGTGATTATTTCTACCAGGGATCATGGGGTTGGCCAAATAAACAGAACACTATTTACATTAATAAAACAATATATATACATATATCACTATGTAATTTCACTCCCAAGGCAAAGCCTATAAAAGTGCGGGTTCAGTCACCGTATAACTATAGGATAATAATGCTCAGACCACTTCAGATAGAGCCACTCGGACCGTGAGGCGCAGGATGAGAGTTGGCAGTAGGATATGTTAGGTCCTTTACTAGCCATCAATTCCCTATTAGGTAAGTGTCCTTTGGGCTGCAAAGCTCACTGGGAAAACGTATTCTAAATAAAAATGAGGGCTTTAAACTAAGTTGACGACTTTGTCTTTTTATGATTAGATTGTTTTAGGCGTACAAATTATATTTGTTAGTGCTATCGAGTTTGTAGGACAATTTTTAAACTGTAGAAAAGGCCTACATCTATAATACCGTCAGACTCTGAGCAGCTGACATGCCACGGGCCACTTTATATTTCACTGTGTTTTGTATTTTTGTTTATTTTCCTTTTTGGAATGCACTGGTTGCTTTGGGATATCATGCTGTCATAAGGCATTTGATGTAAGCAAATTTAGAATCTGTAGGACTACATTACTCATAGTGCTCATTGACTGGATATTCTAAATTACTATGGAAATTATGCATCACAATCAAACAAGCTAAGTCCCAGTATAGAGACAAAGTAGAGTCGCAATTCAACAGCTCAGACACAAGAGGTATGTGGCAGGGTCTACGGTCAATCACGGATTACAAAAAGAAAACCAGCCCCGTCGCGGACCAGGATGTCTTGCTCCCAGACAGGCTAAATAACTTTTTTGCTCGCTTTGAGGACAATACAGTGCCACTGACACGGCCTGCTACCAAAACCTGCGAGCTCTCCTTCACTGCAGCCGAGGTGAGAAACATTTAAACGTGTTAACCCGCGCAAGGCTGCAGGCCCAGACGGCATTCCCAGCCGCGTCCTCAGAGCATGCGCAGACCAGCTGGCTGGTGTTTAAGGACATATTCAATCAATCCTTATCCCAGTCTGCTGTTCCCACATGCTTCAAGAGGGCCACCATTGTTCCTGTTCCCAAGAAAGCTAAGGTAACTGAGCTAAACAACTACCGCCCCGTAGCACTCACTTCCGTCATCATGAAGTGCTTTGTGAGACTAGTCAAGGACCATATCACCTCCACCCTACCTGACACCCTAGACCCACTCCAATTTGCTTACCGACCCAATAGGTCCACAGACGATGCAATTGCAACCACACTGCACACTGCCCTAACCCATCTGGACAAGAGGAATACCTATGTGAGAATGCTGTTCATCGACTACAGCTCAGCATTTAACACCATAGTACCCTCAACTCGTCATCAAGCTCGAGACCCTGGGTCTCGACCCCGCCCTGTGCAACTGGGTCCTGGACTTCCTGACGGGCCGCCCCCAGGTGGTGAGGGTAGGTAACAACATCTCCACCCCGCTGATCCTCAACACCGGGGCCCCACAAGGGTGTATTCTGAGCCCTCTCCTGTACTCCCTGTTCACCCACGACTGCGTGGCCATGCACGCCTCCAACTCAATCATCAAGTTTGCGGACGACACTACAGTGGTAGGCTTGATTACCAACAACGACGAGACGGCCTACAGGGAGGAGGTGAGGGCCCTCGGAGTATGGTGTCAGGAAAATAACCTCACACTCAACGTCAACAAAACAAAGGAGATGATTGTGGACTTACTTCAGGAAACAGCAGAGGGAGCACCCCCCTATCCACATCAACGGGACAATAGTGGAGAAGGTGGAAAGTTTTAAGTTCCTCGGTGTACACATCACGGACAAACTGAATTGGTCCACCCACACAGACAGCGTTGTGAAGGCGCAGCAGCGCCTCTTCAACCTCAGGAGGCTGAAGAAATCCGGCTTGTCACCAAAAGCACTCACAAACTTCTACAGATGCACAATCGAGAGCATCCTGTCGGGCTGTATCACCGCCTGGTACGGCAACTGCTCCGCCCACAACCGTAAGGCTCTCCAGAGGGTAGTGAGGTCTGCACAACGCATCACCGGGGGCAAACTACCTGCCCTCCAGGACAACATACTGACTCAACTCCAGCCACTTTAATAATGGGAATTGATGGAAATTATGTAAAAATGTACCACTAGCCACTTTAAACAATGCCACTTAATATAATGTTTACATACCCTACATTACTCATCTCATATGTATATACTGTACTCTATACCATCTACTGCATCTTGCCTATGCCGTTCTGTACCATCGCTCATTCATATATCTTTATGTACATATTCTTTATCCCTTTACACTTGTGTGTATAAGGTAGTAGTTGTGGAATTGTTAGGTTAGATTACTTGTTGGTTATTACTGCATTGTCGGAACTAGAAGCACAAGCATTTCGCTACACTCACATTAACATCTGCTAACCATGTGTATGTGACAAATAAAATTTGATTTGATTTGGTAAAAACATTTTATGCAGCAATCCACGGTAGGCCTATGCAAGGTCTGTGCATAAAACCTTCAACTGCATAGCCTCATGACCATTTATTTCCCAACTCTCATTTTTGACCGTTTTAGCACGGATTGAAGCAGGTCTATATGATTTGATATAGCCTAGGCTACAGAGCGCGCGTAGCGCCACATTTACCATTCAAGGTGATTGCATAGAGGCGGGTCCCCCCCCACCCAAAATTGGGAAATTATATTATTTTATACTTATACAATTGCCCAGAGAAAAAGATTTTGTTGAACAAATGCGTTCTTTTTATTATTGCCACCCCGGTTTTCAACACCTTTCAATACCTCACCTTACGAGGATAACAGCACTGAGCCTCTTTCAAAAATGTTTTATGAGATTGGAGAACACATTGGGAGGGATCTTGACCATTCCTCCATACAGAATATTTTATGGACTGCACTCTTCAATTCAAACCACAGGATTTCAATTGGCTTCACTTCCGGAGACTTTGATGTGTGCTTGGGGTTATTGTCTTGCTGGAAGAGCCACTTGCGGACAAGTTTCAGCCTTTTGGGAGAGGCAACCAGGTTTTGGGCTAAAATGTACTGGGTAAAGTTTATGATGCCGTTGACCTTAACAAGGGCCCCAGGACTTGTGGAGGCAAAATAGATAATTAGGTATGGGGTTCTTTTCTGCTAATACATCCTTATTTGGACGTCAAACCCACCACTGTGTATGGTCAAAGAGCTCTAATCTGACCATAGCACCAGTTCCAATCCTGTTTAACAAACTCCAGACATTTACATGTATTGGATAACATGAAAATATAGCTCTTAATACTTGTTAAACAGCATCTCTTTCTCCGAGCAACTATATTAGTATAACATAATATGATTAACCCAACTTTATTAGCATTCCAAATGAAATGTGAAAATCACTGTAATACTTAACAAAGACTTGCAGTCAGTTTTTTAAGATGGGTGGCAAGTAATAAGCTGGTCCTAAATACTTCAAAAAAGAATTGTATTTGGGAAAAGTAATTCACTTAACCGTAAACCTCAACTAAATGGAAAATGGCACCGATGGACAGGGCTGCCGTGCTTCAAGCTCTTAGGAAACTCTGCAGTATTTACTTTTTATGTGTTATTTCTTAATTGGCAGAGGAAATGTTTTGTGTTATTACATACAGCCAGGAAGACCTTTTGGGTATCAGAGTGACACTAACTCACCAACATTACCAGCATTACGACCAGGAATACGACTTTCCCGAACCGGATCCTTTGTTCATACCCCACAGGGCAAATGCACTGATCCCAGAGGCTGTTCTAAAACTCCGCCGGTGGAAAAGAGGTACTCGTAGCAGACTTTTAGTCCGACTCAGAAGGCATGCACACCACCCACCACTTCAGAGTATATTACTTTCTAATGTTCAGTCTCTGGATAATAAAGTTGACGAGCTCTGGGCAAAAAGGCTGTTCATGGCGTCACATAATATAAAAAAAATAGGAATAATGTTATAAAGTCATTCACCGTGCTGAGATGGTATGATTCAAGGAATACAGTAAGTTGTTTCATCGAACAATGTCCAAGCAGGAATGCATGAAAGATATTTTAGATGTACAATACCTGAACCTGTCACGCCTGCTCGCGCTCTTCTCCCCTGGCGCTCGAGGGCGCCAGGCTGCCCTGCATTACGCACTCCTGCCACCATCATTTACGCACACCTTACACAGGTAACACGGACATATGACAAACAATGCAGCAGCAGGGAACAGAGCTGGGGAACTGACAAACATAGGGGTGGTTATAAACATTTGAGTGAGTCCAGGTGAGTCCAATATTCCCTCGCCACGCGCTTCAGCAATATTGGACTCACCTGGACTCACTCAATCAAATGTTTATAACCACCCCTATGTTTGTCAGTTCCCCAGCTCTGTTCCCTGCTGCTGCATTGTTTGTCATATGTCCGTGTTACCCGTGTGCTGACGCTGTTCCTGTCTTGTTCTATGTCTGTTCCCGAATAAATGTCTGACTCCCGTAACCTGCTTATCCTGTCCGGCGTCGGCCCTTACAGAACAAATGATTGGCATGAATTTTGGGTTGACAATGAGGCTATTGTTGCAATAATTTTAATGTCAAAATAATGTTAGGAGATTAATTTGCTTACATCTTTTTGTGTATTAATATACTTGGGAAGTAGGTGAGCTCAGGGCGAGCATCCCCTTCCAGAGAGACATCAGGGACTATAACATACTCTGTTTCACGGAATCATGGCTCTCTCTGGATATACTGTCCCAGTCCATAGAGCCAGCTGGGTTCTCAGTACATCAAGCAGAGAGGAATAAAGAACTCTCCCTGGGAAAAATAAAGGGGGTGTATGTTTCATGATTAACTACTCGTGGTAACGTATAGGAACCACATCCTTTTGTTCACCCAACCTAGAATACCTCACAATCAAATGCAGACCACATTACCTCCCGAGATAATTATCAAACAGGCAAAACATCAGTGCAGAGACAAAGTAGAGTTGCAATTCAACAGCTCAGACACTAAACATATGTGGCAGGGACTCCAGACAGTCACGGAATATAAAGGGAAAACCAGCCACGTCGCGGACACCGACGTCTTGCTCCCGATCAAGCTAAACACCTTTTTTGCCCGCTTTGAGGAAAACACAGTGCCACTCCCATGGACCGTGAGCTCTCGTTCTCCATGGCCGATGTGAGTATGACATTTAAGAGTGTTAGCCCTCGCAAGGCTGCTGGACCAGAAGGCATCCTTAGCCAAGTCCTCAGAGAATGCGCAGACCAGCTGGCTGGAGTATTTACATACATATGTGACTGACTGGCTCAAATCGGTCTTATGTAGCAAAATTTGAAGTTATGATTTTTACATTGGATAAAAGTAGATACTCAGAGCTACAAAATGGTATATCATACAATACAGTTGAAGAAAAATGAGAGTAATTTTGCTTGAAAGTTGATAAACTTGTAAACTCACTTTTGAGAAAATGGCCTTTGTTTTGGTACTTCTACTGGAGAGCCCTTCTTTGTCTACACCCATTCAGCATCGTTGATTAGAATGTACTAACAGCAGCAGTCAAGCACCCAAGCTAACTTGCTGGGTACCTCCAGACATCTAAGTGAGAGAGAACAGCTCACTGAACATTTCTCGCCCTAGCAGAGCTGGTTAGGCTGTTATGTTATCCAGAGTGTTGGTGACTGCAACTGTGCTGTCAGATTGTCCGTTCGTAAATTCAGAGCTTTTCGCGTTCAGAGCACACAGCGGACGCACTGGCCACTGACTACTGACACCGGCCATATTCAACAGGTGTTGAGCGTTCGTAAATTCATCAGTTATTCTGCGCTCATTGGCACACTCAGATGAGAGTGGTTTGAAATCAGAGTAGATGGCCAGACTGAATTTACAAATGCACCCGAAATGGTTACTTGCGTAGTGGAGATAGCTAGCTAACTGGTTCATTGTTTACCTATAATCACAACTCATGACGTTACTACCCTGCATGAATCTGCAGGTAGCTAGCCAACCAGGTCCAATGTTAGCTAGCTAACATTAGGCTATAGCTAGCCAAGTAAATTACTCTTTCTGTCAACATTAGAAACATGTAACATCTGATAATGTAGCTAGCCAGACTATCTTACCAGTATACATCATTTTAATTTAGTAATTTTCTATTTAACCTTTATTTAACTTTATTTTATTTTAATCATTGGACGTGTCTCCTGTTGGATGCCATGGTTGCCCTTAGTTTGAAGATGTAACACGGAAACTATCATTCTCGAATTCCACTGATTTTAAAACGGAGTCCTCCAGAAAGTGGAGCAACACTTACTGTATGTAGTTTTAATACACAATACATTTAGAAAAAAGCCGCTTTAGACAGGATTACCTAGACATACTGACGAGCTCAAATAGACAGAAGCATGCTATATGGCAGACGAATCTGAACTCATCTCATCATGTCCAGCCCACTCATTAGCTCAGCCAATCATGGCTAGCGGGAAGGTTGCTGACTTTTTCTTTGGCTAAACCAACTAGGCTCGTTTAAATGTAACAATTTTATTAATATTTACAGATGTCTGTAGAAAACAGGGAGAACCAATCTCCAGTGTCTTTAAAGAAAGGATTTAGTATTCTAGGTTGCATTAGTATTTTTGTACAAGCAAGCAGTAAATGAACTAGAGACAGATATTTGGCCCCATGTATATCTTGATGTCTGTTGCATGAGAGCAAAATGTGCCTTTGAATACATTCTCTCATCTGTGATTTATCATGAACATCCAGGAGGATGGACTTTGCTATAAAATGCCTTGGCTTAGTCCTGCTGGTTGGGCTCTCAACGAATCACCTATGGGGGGCTCGTTGACAAGCTCCATTACTGCAGTAATTTAAAAATAAGGTTTACTTGTTTTGAAGAAATGTAAAAGTCTCTCTTTTTTTGATTACAATAATTCCACGACATCACCCATGACTGCATGACCACGCATGTCTCCAACTCAATCATCAAGTTTGCAGACGACAAAACAGTGGTAGGCCTGATAGCCTACAGCAGGGGTCGGCAAACTTTTTTGTGTGGAGTGCCAATTAAGGATTTATCCTACCATTTAATCCTAGGGTTAGGGTTATCACCACTTTATTTTAAGAATGTGAAATGTCAGAATAATAGTAGAGAATGATTTATTTCAGATTTTATTTCTTTCATCACATTCCCAGTGGGTCAGAAGTTTACATACACTCAATTAGTATTTGGTAGCATTTCCTTTCAATTGTTTAACTTTGGTCAAATGTTTCAAGTACCCTTCCACAACCTTCCCACAATAAGTTGGGTGAATTTTGGCCCATTTCCTCTGACATAGCTGGTGTAACTGAGTCAGGTTTGCAGGTCTCCTTGCTCACATGTGCTTTTTCAGTTCTGCCCACAAATTTTCTATAGGATTGAAGTCAAGGCTTTGTGATGGCCATTCCAATATTGTGACTTTGTTGTCCTTAAGCAATTTGCCACAACTTTGTAAGTATGCTTGGGGTCAATGTCCATTTGGAAGACCCATTTGCGACCAAGCTTTAACTTCCTGACTGATGTCTTGAGATGTTGCTTCAATGTAGCCACATCATTTTCCTGCCATCTATTTTGTGAAGTGCACCAGTCCCTCCTGCAGCAAAGCACCCGCACAACATGATGCTGCCACCCCCGGGCTTCACGGTTGGGATGGTGTTCTTTGACTTGCAAACCTCCCCCTTTTTCCTCCAAACATAACGATGGGGATTATGGCCAAACAGTTCTATTTTTGTTTCATCAGACCAGAGGACATTTCTCCAAAAAGCACGATCTATGTCCCCATGTGCAGTTGCAAACCGTAGTCTGACATTTTTATGGCGGTTTTGGAGCAGTGGCTTCTTCCTTGCTGAGCATCCTTTCATGTTATGTCGATATAGACCTAGTTTTACTGTGGATATAGATACCTTTGTACCTGTTTCCTCCAGCATCTTCACAAGGTCCTTTGCTGTTGTTCTGGGATTGATTTGCACTTTTCGCTCCAAAGTACATTCATCTCTAGGAGACAGAACGCGTCTCCTTCCTGAGCAGTATGACAGCTGCATGGTCCCATGGTGTTTATACTTGCGTACTATTGTTTGTACAGATGAACATGTACCTTCAGGCATTTGGAAATTGCTCCCAAGGATGAACCAGACTTGTGGAGGTCTACAATTTTTTTTATGTGGTCTTGGCTGATTTCTTTAGATTTTTTCCATGATGTCAAGCAAGAAAGGCACTGAGTTTGAAGGCTTATGGCAAGCCTAAATAAGTTCAGGAGTAAAGATTTGCTTAACAAATCATATACAGTGGGGCAAAAAAGTATTTAGTCAGCCACCAATTGTGCAAGTTCTCCCACTTAAAAAGATGAGAGAGGCCTGTAATTTTCATCATAGGTACACTTCAACTATGACAGACAAAATGAGGAAAAAAAATCCAGAAAATCACATTGTAGGATTTTTTATGAATTTATTTGCAAATTATGGTGGAAAATAAGTATTTGGTCACCTACAAACAAGCAAGATTTCTGGCTCTCACAGACCTGTAACTTCTTCTTTAAGAGGCTCCTCTGTCCTCCACTCGTTACCTGTTTTAATGGCACCTGTTTGAACTTGTTATCAGTATAAAAGACAACTGTCCACAAGCTCAAACAGTCACACTCCAAACTCCACTATGGCCAAGACCAAAGAGCTGTCAAAGGACACCAGAAACAAAATTGTAGACCTGCACCAGGCTGGGAAGACTGAATCTGCAATAGGTAAGCAGCTTGGTTTGAAGAAATCAACTGTGGGAGCAATTATTAGGAAATGGAAGACATACAAGACCACTGATAATCTCCCTCGATCTGGGGTTCCACGCAAGATCTCACCCCGTGGGGTCAAAATGATCACAAGAACGGTGAGCAAAAATCCCAGAACCACACGGGGGGACCTAGTGAATGACCTGCAGAAAGCTGGGCCCAAAGTAACAAAGCCTACCATCAGTAACACACTATGCCACCAGGGACTCAAATCCTGCAGTGCCAGACGTGTCCCCCTGCTTAAGCCAGTACATGTCCAGGCCCGTCTGAAGTTTGCTAGAGAGCATTTGGATGATCCAGAAGAAGATTGGGAGAATGTCATATGGTCAGATGAAACCAAAATATAAATATAACTTTTTGGTAAATCAACTCGTCCTGTTTGGAGGACAAAGAATGCTGAGTTGCATCCAAAGAACACCATACCTACTGTGAAGCATGGGGGTGGAAACATCATGCTTTGGGGCTGTTTTTCTGCAAAGGGACCAGGACGACTGATCCGTGTAAAGGAAAGAATGAATGGGACCATGTATCGTGAGATTTTGAGTGAAAACCTCCCATCAGCAAGGGCATTGAAGATGAAACGTTGCTGGGTCTTTCAGCATGACAATGATCCCAAACACACCGCCCGGGCAACGAAGGAGTGGCTTCGTAAGAAGCATTTCAAGGTCCTGGAGTGGCCTAGCCAGTCTCCAGATCTCAACCCCATAGAAAATCTTTGGAGGGAGTTGAAAGTCCGTGTTGCCCAGCAACAGCCCCAAAACATCACTGCTCTAGAGGAGATCTGCATGGAGGAATGGGCCAAAATACCAGCAACAGTGTGTGAAAACCTTGTGAAGACTTACAGAAAACGTTTGACCTCTGTCATTGCCAACAAAGGGTATATAACAAAGTATTGAGATACACTTTTGTTATTGACCAAATACTTATTTTCCACCATAATTTGCAAATAAATTCATTAAAAATCCTACAATGTGATTTTCTGGATTTCTTTTCCTAATTTTGTCTGTCAGATTTGAAGTGTACCTATGATGAAAATTACAGGCCTCATCTTAAGTGGGAGAACTTGCACAATTGGTGGCTGACTAAATACTTTTTTGCCCCACTGTAATAAGTTGCATAGACTGACTCTGTGTGCAATAATAACATGATTTTTGAATGACTACCTCATCTCTGTACCCCACATATACAATTATCTGTTAGGACCCTCAGTCAAGCAGTGAATTTCAAACACAGATTCAACCACAAAGACCAGGGAGGTTTTCCAATGACTGGCAAAGAAGGGCACCTATTGGTAGATGGGTAAAAAAGATTTTTAAAGCAGGCATTGAATATCTCTTTGAGCATGGTGAAGTTATTAATTACACTTTATGGTGTATCTATATCCAGTCACTACAGATACAGGCGTCCTTCCTTACTCAGTTGCCAGAGAGGAAGGAAACCCCTCAGGGATTTTACCATGAGGCCAATGGTGACTTTAAAACAGTTAGAGTTTAATGGCTTTGATGAGGATTCTCTTAAATGATGTTGGATGCGGCTTATGGTAGAGAAAGTAACATTTAATTATCTGGCCACAGCTCTGGTGGACATTCCTGCAGTCAGCATGCCAATTGCACATTCCCTCAACTTGAGACATCTGTGGCATTGGGTTGTGTGGCAAAACTGAACATTGGTCTTTTATTGTCCCCCAGCACAAGGTGCACCTGTGTACTGATCATGCTGTTTATTCAGCTTCTTGATATGCCTCACCTGCCAGGTGGATGGATTATTTTAGCAAAGGAGATATGTTCACTAACAGGCATGTAATACAATTTGTGCATTGCATTTTAGAGAAATAAGCTGTTTGTGCATATGGAACATTCCTGGGATCTTTTATTTCAGCTCATGAAACATGGGACCAACACTTCATGTTGCATTTATATTTTTATTCAGTGTAAATTTAGAGATGTACCATGGGCCTACATACTGAATGTTGTGTTATTTCCAAGGTTTTCAAACATTTCAAAGGAGGAAAATATATCCTGACTGATATTAAGGCACATTTGTCCAACATGAGAAAAGACACCTACCGGTACATACAAAGTTTCTGTTTTCTACAGCGCTTCCTATAGGCCAATCGGTGCCCTTATTTTTTTGGTCAAGTCTAGTTTTGCCAAATAAGAAAAAAGATGCCAAACTATGCTTGAGTTATTTGAACATGTCAAGGGGGGAAAATAATTCAAAGAATAAGAATAGGTTTCACAGATGTAGATAGATGTCATATTTTTACTATGATGATTATTACATCCATTGCACAGTGATCGCTGAACCACTCATTCCTGAATAGAAACAGATGAAATGAAACTGAGTGAACATGGTAGAGTTGACCCGTGTCACGTGACGATGGGAAGGGAGGCTCTTATGTTTACACATCAATGCGTGCAAGAGCAGTTGCGAACTGTATAATCTAGCATCATTTAAATGTTTCGCTTTCTTTTCTTTATAAATCTAAAATTGCAACTTTGCAAATCGAAAAATTAAAGCGTGCAAAAGGGTAACGACGTTACCGAGAGATTCAAGACCGGAGTTTTGCACTCATAGTGTTGTAGCTAACGTTACCCAGCTAGCATTACATTAGCTTAGGTGTCATGGACGAGCTAGCTGTTGAAGTCAGGGGGACGAGTGGGGCTTTTTACAAGGTGGGTTGGTAATGTTAGCTAGCTAGCTGCTAGTTCTAGTATTTGAATGCGTTTCTGTTGTACAGCGGTGTCCAGTAAATATGTATGCGTTGAGTCAGTCAGTGAGCTATCTTGCTACAGCTAGATAGCTAGGGGGTAACGCGTCAGGCCCAGACAAGACAGCACAGGCTTATTCTACCAGACGTGCAGCCAATGCTAGCTAACAACACATCTGAAGTTGTTTCAATAAGGCCATAAATAATTTGAGTTTCGTGTCGTTGGTAGCATTTGTTATTTCGTCGAGTAACGTTAGTTTCAGCTGTTGGCTAGTTAATATTGTAACGTTAATAAGACTTGCTATCTAACAGTCAATGAGATTAAAATCTATTTGGCTTTGACCTCTTGTTGGCTCAATGACTGTCTGCTTCATGTCTTGCTTTTTCTCAACCCTTTTCTCATTTTAGGGATATTTGAAGGATGTTCATGAAAGTGCTGTCACAGTGTCCTTTGAAAACAAGTGAGTGTTTGGTTTCCGGCAACATAAGCCAATTAGCTAGCTAGTGTTCAAATCTAATATGGCCTTTCCAGCTAGCCAACTAGCTAGCTACTGTAACTAGTTTGTAGTTAGATAAATAGCAACGCAGTATGCTACTTTAAATCAGACCCAGCTATTGAGTAATAGTTAACCACCATGGACTACATGTCTACTATAATTAGTTGTACTTGCAAATAACATTGGTATCTCTTTTAATTGAACTACAGTGTATGTGCACCGCACACTTGTTCAGTTGTTGATTAATTCCCCTTGTGAAGTGCCCTGGTTTAATTTGTTTATTTCTATTCTTTCAGTTGGCAGCCAGAACGTCAAATTCCCTTCCATGATGTTCGATTTCCTCCACCCACAGGTTTTCAGAAAGAGATAAACGAGAGTGATGAAGTTGAGGTATGTGCTGTAAGTAATGGATAAGGACTTCCCTCCCACTGGTCAATGTCAATTAAACCCAATACTTTGCTGATTGCTAGTAGGCTAGGATATACAATAGCAGCTCGATAGTTATGTGTTTCTTGAAAGCAGAAGGGAACTGCTGTTTTGTGTTCTTTCTGTTTGGTTATTCACAGGGTTTTGGTGAATGTGTATCGCAAACAATTGAAATGGATTTCAGTGAGAATAACTCAACAAGATGTACTTAATTAATCAAATATTATCCACTGTTCTATCCACAGGTTTATTCTAGGGCTAATGATAAAGAACCATGTGGGTGGTGGCTGGCGAAGGTCCGGATGGTGAAGGGAGAGGTAAGTCCAATGCAGCGGTTCAAGTGAGAGTTTGCATTAATTTATTATTATTATGTAGCTATTGTAATCTTATCCTGATGATCCCCATGTAAGTCTCTTCTTCTCAGTTTTATGTCATAGAGTATGCAGCTTGTGATGCCACGCTCAATGAAATAGTCACATTAGAGAGGTTACGGCCTGTCAACCCAAACAAGACAGCTACAAAAAACTCCTTCCTGAAAATTCAACTAGACGTCCCAGAGGACTTGCTGCAAATGTAAGTAGGTCTATTCTTCAAGGCTTTTTCAAGTAAAGTACTGGAGTTATGTTGTCATTGCTGCCGTATGTGTGACTATTGGTTTTGAGGCTTATGTGTGACTATTGCTTTTGGGTCAAAACTGTTTTCTGTTCTTAGGTGTTCGAAAGACTCTCATAAAGATTTTAAGAAGGCAGTGGGAGCATTCAATGTCACTTATGACTCAGACAAAAGACAGCTTGTTATTCTGGTATGTTCGATTCTTTTTCTGGCTTCTCAAAGTTTCACACCTCAGTCCCTGTTAGGTATTGTTTCATACAGTTCCCGCATAATTTCTCTGATTTTAGTCTGTGAATGAGATTACAACCAAAAGGGCGCAGATGCTGAGCGACATGCATTTCCGGAGCCTGCGCACCAAGCTGTCCCTAATGCAGAGGAACGAGGAGGCTAGCCGCCAACTGGAGGTACTTAAAGTTTAAGCACACTCGCAAGTCAAACACATTAGCTAGATTTCCATCCAATTGGTGACAGATTTTCATGCAAATATTCTAAAATCTGCATAACAATATGCACACTATTTCATTGCATTTTCAACTCTACTGGTGGTTTTCTTACACAAATGCTGTGTTATATAGCGAGTGTGCCCACTTCGGTATTGGCACGTATAGCCTACATGAGATTATTATTATGGAGAAATATTATTCGTATTTGTCAAACGGCAGCCAATAAGACCCTCAATATTTATTGGAAAGGAGTTTTAAGCTCATCACCTTGTACTTTCACCACCCTCTGAAGTTCGTCATCATTGATTTCATCTGTAGCCTTATAAACTTCATGCTTTCCCGCCTGGTCATAGTGGGACGACCACACAAGTCCCCAAGTTTACTTCGATATGATGGTTATTATATAAATATTTACGCATAAAAGCATTTCCACCGACATTTCTCACGTAATTCATTTTACTGACACAAAGATCCTACCTGGTCTAGCGTATTTTGTTTTGTCGACATTTAGAAAGTCTACCGAAACATTTTCTGTTTCCATCAGGCCTGTCATGGTGTTTTTTTTATCCGACATGTACTTTACTCGCATAAAAAGATTGAATGGAAACCTGCTTATTGTCGCATATTAAGACAAAGCCATGTTAGCGTTGTTAACCTCAATAGGCTCTGTCTCTACATGAGGTGAACTATGGTTAAGCTATGCGTGGGGTTATGGTTTGTGTGCAGAGCTCTCGGCAGCTGGCATCTAGGTTCCATGAGCAGTTTGTGGTCCGAGATGACCTGATGGGGCTGGCCATCGGGACTCATGGTGCCAACATCCAGCAGGCCAGGAAAGTACCTGGGGTCACCACCATAGACCTGGACGAAGAGACCTGCACTTTCCACATCTATGGCGAGGTAGGGAGCTCACCACACAACTAGCACAAATATGGAAGCTCACAAACCTCTACTCACAAGCTATATTTACTTGGTCATACTAGTGATAGACATGCATGTATTTTATCTCCTCTGGGTATGATTCAATTGCAGGATCAAGAGGCAGTGCGCAAGGCTAGGAGCTTCTTGGAATTTTCTGAAGATGTCATCAAAGTACCAAGGAATTTAGTGGGTAAAGTAGAAGATGATAAAATTGTGTTCTGTTTGAAAAGTCATCAAAACTCAGTCTCCATTTTATCGTCATTCATAATCTAATACCACATCTCCTTTGCCAGGGAAAGTCATTGGGAAAAATGGGAAGTTGATCCAGGAAGTAGTGGATAAATCTGGTGTCGTTCGAGTTCGGATTGAGGCTGAGAACGACAAGAAGCCACCTCCAGTGGATGAGGTAAGTGGCTAGAATCAAATGAACTCTGTATTCACTTTAATTGCTTTCTACTGATGGCTTTGGAGCCACTCTGTCCTCATTAGATCCTGTCTATTTGTTTCTCTTACAGGGCATGGTGCCGTTTGTCTTTGTGGGTACAAAGGAAAGCATTTCCAATGCTAAAGTACTGTTAGACTATCATCTCAACTATCTGAAGGTTAGAAGCTTTCCCCTATTGCTTTGCTAAAATTTGCAACATGATTATGTTCCTTTTATGGATGTTAAGATAAATGCCACATAGCAGAAGCTTTCATCCAAAGACTGATATCAGGAGTTTGTTTACTGTTCTATTGACTGTTGACTTCATCAGAATGATAGGTTCTGCCTAACATTCATTATTAGATATATAGGTTACTTTTAAATAAGTAAGTTGTTATTGAATACAGTCATGATACAGACACACTGTGTCTCCCTGTAGGAAGTGGACCAGCTGCGCATGGAGCGGCTGCAGATAGATGAGCAGCTGAGGCAGATTGGGGGAGGAGGCCCCAGGGCCCCGGGGACTGGACGGCCTGACAACAAGATCTTCATTGTAGACAACGGTGGCCTGGGCATGATGAGCATGGGCTCCCAGAGAGGAGGGAAGCCGTTCAGCAGGGGAGGAGGCGGCCGTGGCCGACGCGGTGGTCCCTCTTTTACCTCCGGTATGTAACTAGAGAGAGTGGAGCTGTATCTGCATGTCCATATGGAACAGTAGGCTATGTCCAGAAGGCACTGATTGTCTTCTATGTTTTACTGTATGTTCATACGCAACAAGTTCAGCCTATATGGAACCTTATTTCCTTATTTTCTTCACAATACTATGGCTGTATGGGACTGAGTGGAACTTGGTAAATTGGTGATTATTTACAGGATAACTAATTATCGCTCTCACCAGGCACCAACTCTGAGGCTTCCAATGCGTCTGAGACCGAGTCGGACCACAAGGACGAGCTGAGCGACTGGTCTCTGGCCCCCACTGACGAGCTGACAGGGGGTTTCCCCAAACGACCCGATACACGCAAGAGAGGGGGAGGAGGGCTTCGCGGACGGGGAGGGAGAGGAAGAGGAGGGGGAGGCTTCAAAGGTCTACTATCCATATTTGAACTAGCCTATCTATTCTTACTATAATACCCCTACTGTGCAAGGGCCCCGTTTCACTGTCTGTATATAAATGCATTCGTTGCCTTAGGGTTTTATGTACTGCTGTATGAGTCAGAGTAATGATACAATCATTCTGCCATAATAACATTTTGAGGTCCTGTATATTACCTTGTCTGTCTCTGTAGCTGAAGACATCCAGTGGACTGAGTCACGTTCACGGAATACCAGAGACCCTAAGCTAAGGCCTCAGGAAGATTCTTTGCAGGTGAGGAATTCCAGAAGCACCAGCTGTTCTTTGATCCTGGCAGCAGCCTCAGTTGCTGTGTCATAACACTACCAGTAGATGTCACCATGTACCGTTTCAAGACCTCTGGGAAATGTAGAAATTAATACAATTTGCGCTTTGTAGGAACTTGATTTTGTCATTTGGTCATAAAATGAGCCATTTTGGTCACACAACAGGAGCCGTTTTGCAACTTAGTCAATGACCTCTGACAAAGGCTTAACAGGTAGCAGATAATGGACCCTATCAGATATTTATGTAGTTAGTGCTGTATAAAAACTATTGTACAATTTATGCTCCCTGCATATACAAACCACGAAGACTGCCCGAACGCAATATAGTAATTTTGATGACTCACACGGTGAGTCTACTGTAGCCTACTGTACATGGTAAGCTGGTACACAGCTGAGGATTCTTCTGCAATATTCTTAACATTTTGACACAATTACAATCTTTATAGAATTTTTTTTAATTACATACATTTATTTCAGTGAACAGTATCAAGCCAGCAGCAGAGGAAACAAAGTGAAGTCTTTCCTCTAACTCTCCCCAGTTTTATATTTTGGCTCTCACTGTCTAGCTGGCTAGCTTTAGGATATTTACTAGCCCATACCACAGAGAAACTTTGCTATGTTATTGACATATGGCAGTACACAAACAAAATCTATCTCACTTATTTTGCCAGTTAGAAAGAAACGGCCACAAATTAATTCAGAAACGGAGGAGGAGAATAACTGGCTATAGCGAGCTAATGTTAGCTGATGACTCTTCAACAAGAAGCCACTGTGACAACATTTATCCTACGATCAAAAAATAAACTTTCCCATTGAACAAAATCCACAATTCACAGCTCCAAAGAAAGCCTGTGTCTGGGACTTCACCAAAATGACCCCAGATCTGCGATCAAATCCATTACCAAAGCGTCGCATTTCAATTTAGCCCGCAGGCAGGCTCTATAGAAAACTCCCCTGTCGCCACAGACACTTTCCAATGAGCCATCCACACAGAGCCCAAATGCAGACAGCCAGCAGCTCCAAAAACAATTCATGCGGCAAGCTCCGTAAATAGACAAAACTTTCGCATTGAGCAAAATCCACAATCCACCCCTCTAAAGAAACCTGCCTCCTTTCTCCAAAATTTCACCAGATCCACTATCGAATACATGGCCGTCTCATTTCAGTTTAGCCCGCCATCTACACACAGACCCCACATCGTTCCCAGCCTCTGCTCTATACAGAAACATTGACTTGCATCGCGACTCTTTTCCCATAGGCTTGTACTTTCTATGACATCACCAGCAGTTAGCTTTCCACAGCTGGTAGACATTTGGTTACTTTGGCGTTAATCAGTGTTATTTAGGTGGAAGACGTGCGCTTAATGCTGTAGCTCTTTCACTTACACAGTGACGCCATGATAATGCTCTGTCTCTGCTGGTGCTGCTGGCTGTTCGGGATATTTTATAAGCCAACGTGTTGGTAGGGACAGTATCCACTTTGGAAAAGCAACGTTTTGCTGAACCCTCCTTCCATTGTTGATGGCCATGGAAGTTCTCAAGTCCTGAAATGTGCCCCGCAGATTGATGAGGAGATGCCCAATTCAACCCCGTCATTCTCACAAATGTTTCTCACTTTTTAAGTTTTTAAGTGTTTAATTTGCGTGGCCATAGAGGCATAGCAAGTGTTTCTACACCCTACTACCACACAAAGCTTGGCCATCTTGATGAATAAAAATGCAATTGTTAGTTAGCTCCATACTACTAACACACAAGTTTTATTTGTATTTTTTTACCCACGAGTAGATGAAGGGTGAGCATGGATTTTTATTTCCTCACTGTGGAGCTGACGTTGTGATTGTTTCCAAAGTTAGTGCTGATTTGGAGAACCTCAAACCCAACTTTTAGGACAATATTACAGTATTATACAAATGTATTTAAAAGTTTGTAATTTGTGAATGTTTTCTTGAGTTGCTCTAGTAATATTTGCATTTCTGGCATTGAGAAATAGTTGCTTTATGCCCTTTTTAATTTAAATTGGGGAGACATGGGAACAACAGTTCGAGCTCCGACCATTGAGTTTTTCACCACACGACTGACACGCAATTTATAGAAGTGCCGATTTAATGGTCATCTGTGGCATGTGCAAAGGTAAAGTGATAGCACATTAGCCGACACTATTCTCCAGGAGAATCGAATATCAATGCATCTGGCTGGCGGACAGACTGCTCCAAACTCTAATTCACCTGTACGTGACGCTACTCCGTTGTCCTGCATCTCCCCAATCTACCATCTCATATAGTATCCTCTGGTCCCACAGATCCGAGTGGACAGTAACAATGAGAGGAGTGTGCATGCTGCAGCCAGAGGTCCCCCTGGCCCCGCAGGCGACGGAATTGTCCTCGGAGCAAACCGACAGAGACCCATCAAAGAGCGACCTATCAAGAAGGAGAAGCAGGAGGGCCCTAGTGGTGAATCCACCGCTGTGCCCCCGGTGGTGGTGAACGGGGTGTCGTAGATGGGGCCGACGGAAGGCACCCTCGTCTTTCACACACACACGTCTCTTTCACACACACACCACACCATCAATCCAGAAGCTTCTTCATTAGAGACACGTTAGGCCAAAGAGGACAGGTCAGGGCTGAAATTAAGCACACTTTGGACAAAGCAACTCCGACAGCATCAGCGGCAGGTGGATGGGGTGTTGGGTGGGTTACTGTGTACAGGGAAGGAGCCATCTACGCTTTTAGTTAACGGGAGAAGGAAAACTGAGACTGCAGTCTTTTTCTAATTGACATTGTTGACAACTACCTATCAGATGATTAAAAGCTGTGGGGAGAAAATGTTTAAAACAAAAAGAGGGGCCACCATGATGAATCTGTATTTCTAAAAGATATGGTTTTCTATCACTTGTTCATGTACAGTACTAGCCTTTTCTCCGGCTAGAGGGTTGGATTGTTTGGTCCTTCCTGCCTTCTCTTTCCATCATGATGTGTTTATGGAGCCGTGTGTCACAGTGGAATATAGAACTCATTACCATGTGAGGTCACGGCTGCATCATTAGCAAAAAAAAAAAAGAATAACCCTCCTCTCTGATCTGTGCCTTTATCTCGTGTGGATAGTATCACAAATAGAAGTCAATCAGGGAAGAAGACGACATTGGAAAACAGTAATGGATTTTACTCATGTAGTGGACACACAGCTCACCTTCCAAAAAAAAATATGAAAAGTTTGTCTTTTTAACCTTGCGATGCATGTAGGCTACATCTTTATCATTGGTTTCGACATTGGCGAAAGTCAGCAATCTTGACTTTTCCGAAGCGTTGCTTGGTTTCTGTTTCCTAGTGCTGAATATTGCTTGAATAGGGATGATGATTTTTCTAGCCAATGATAAAGCATTTCTCTTTTTTTAAATGGTGGAACGACCATGAATTCAATATCTATCTTACCATAGGATCACAGTGGAGAAAGATGCTGTGAGTTTATTTGTGTGAATTTTTATTCAAGTCTCAACAGATTCATGTCATTTCACACTGGCTACATTTAATGGAGACTATTAGATTCAGATAGGACTCCATATCGTCAACACTGTACAGTACCTTATGACAGAAGCACTTATATATGGACCTTTTAACATGAACTATGTCGAACTGGGGAGCGATATTGAGCACATGGTCCTTTTGCCATACATTGACCAACAATCACTTTCCTGTTGGTTTTTCATTTAAAAGTGTCAATGGGAAGACTGGCACACACACATCTCTCTCCAACCCTAATATATTGTTCATAAGATATTGACAATTGGTCATTAGATTGTAAATTATATAAAGGGGGGTGCATACTGTATATTATCTCATTTGTTTAAAATACTTTTTTGCTATTGTTTTGGACTGAACTTCAAATGTGCACTTATCATTCTTTTTGGTTTATTTGCAACTACTAAATAATATGAACCATAATAAACGGATGATGTGATAAGATTTCTTCAGCAGGTGAATCACATGAATGCTGTCAACAATATTACCAAGTTTAGATAACCCTATAGCTAACTCTGAGTCTAATGTACCTTTGCCGTATGGAGGATGAAGTTTAGTCCCATGTTATAACCATATGTCTTATATCGGAGCAGTGCTTGTGCATTAAAACTTTAGTTTACAGTTGAAGAAAAAAAATTACTGTGAGGGTATTCCTAGTGTCTTGTTTTAATAATTTTTGTTTTCTTGTTTACACTCTAAATTGCAACATTGGATGATGTACAGCCAATGGGCATCAGTGAACAGCTGTCTGAGCATCTCTTGTGTTGCTGTTTTTTGCCAATGTCCAATGAGCAAAATTGTCTTTCAGCAGGCTAACAGCAACTGTTCTCCCCAGCGTTAACAGTCAACAATTGAACTGGCCCCAGTCTGACTCAGTCTTAGGGATTTTATATAAATTAGATAAGTATGATGATGAAATTACATAGACATTAATTGAATATTTTGTACTAATAGCGGAGGGGTGGGATAAGCAAAAAAGCTTTTTAAAACAGAAAATTATGGCAGGTTTAGCCCAGTTTAATGGTGCAGACTTGGAAGAGATGTTTGATCAGATCGTTATGAACGGCCTGAGCAATGTGGGCCATGGTCTCTTCAGAATGGCACCATCCATCTGGGACTTTATCTAACCCTGCCTGGGGCATAAATGGTTTACTCAGTATTTGAATGACATTCATCTATCTGACACAGACAGTAAACTGACAAGATGTTGCAGATCAGCTCACAGTCTACTCTGTTGTCAAGTCACAGTGTTGCCAAACAGACTGTTTTCTAGTTATTTATTTTGGGAACGTATATGATTCAAGAAAAATACAATTGTAAAACATTTATTCTTGCACACATTGTAGGGTGTTGTGTTTTGAAAGCAGAACTGAAACCAGAAATACTGTAGATAGTGAACCAACTGGGTAGACTGACCTTGTATGTTACACCACTTTGGGCAATATTTTCTTTGTACATATTAGCGGAACAGATTGGGCTTTATGTTGACATTGTCTGGTTATAGTGCAATATATTTTGTATGCAAGCAGTTTCAATAAATAAAGGTTGATCTTCCTCTGCTACTTTAGAGTATTTTGTTTATTTTGAGCTCTACATATAAAACGTTGGTGGCTATGGATTGGGCAATAATTATCATGAAAGTTAAATATTTGTAGCCATATTTCATCCAAGAACAGTAGCTGCAAATATGTAATGATACTTTGAATCCCTGACTATGAAAAGCTGTCTAATTTTAGAATATTAAAGTGTTGGCACCCTCTGTAGCCATCAATTATTATCTGACCCTGCTGGTCGTCTATGAACGTTTGAACGTATTGTAAAACAATCTGGCCTTAATGGTCATGTACTCTTAAATCTCTACCTGGTATAGCCAGAAGAGTACTGGTCACCCCTCGAAGCCTGGTTGCTCTCTAGATTTCTTCCTGGGTTCCTGCCTTCTCAGGAGTTTTCCCCAGCAACTCTGCTTCTGCCTCTGCATTGCTTGCTCGTTGGGTTTTTAGGCTGGGTATCTGTAAAGAACCTTGTGACAACTGCTGATGTAAAAAGGGCTTTATAAAATACTTTTGATTGATTGATTGTTTCTTGCCCAAAGGAAACCTTACAAAGAACCATGGAGAAGGAGATGAAGGACTGTGGCCTGTTATGGGAAACCCTCTCCAAAAAGGCAAAAAAGTAGTAGTGGTGCTTTCTCCTGGAAGGCTTATGTTCCTCATAGGAATGAAGAGGATTAAGTACTTGGGACTTGTGCAGGACACATTTCAGTACCACTGGTACGTATAGTAGCTAGGTAATTTATTTGAAGAGCGCCGATGGGAGTCTCCTTTTGACCACGTGGTGGAGCCCTGGCACAGACTTAGTCCAATCCAATTAGCCTTGTGCCAAAAATTGGTTGTTGCACATTGAGCAGTCATGACATGAACTCAAGAATCGCAACTTCTGCAAAAGATATATGCCGATTATACTGAGCACAAAACAAAGAGGGCACACACTCTTTCTGTCTCTCTCTCTTTCTCATATATATACATATATATATATATATATATATATATATATATATATATATATATATCCCTCTTTTTCTCTCTCTGCTTTGGCAAAGCAATTTAGCCTGTCATTTCTGTATCCCAGAGACTGACCTAGTTTTGGCCAGCCTAACAACAGCCGCCATGGAGAGAAAGAGAGACCTGGTGGCCTCTTCTTTCACCCACTGCTCTCTCTGCCTCTCTCCCTGCTCTTTTTCCTGTTGTCACTGAGGTCCTTGTCAATTGAACCCAGCACTCCAGAGCCCCTCATCCCTTGCCAGTCCCCTCCCTTCCCCTGGCCAACACTGCCTGTACTCTCATTAATACATGCATGGAAAATCAATGGCAACACTTAAAAATGGGCCTGGAGAAGTATTTAATTAGCATATAATGACAGACATACATTCATTAGGTGATTTTATTAGTCAAAATAGTGTTTTGGCTGAATTCAACGTGCTGCGGTTTTGAATGGTATTTCAGAAATCTCAAATAAATTGTGGTGATGTAGTGAAGCATTTTATAGATTATGTTTTATTTGGTTTATATCTCTCTGTTAAAGAGGTTTATTTTCAGTCGTCTCAGCACAATACAATTGAGGAGCCCTTTTCCTTTCTGCTCTTGTGGCACTCTACCCTGCTTTGTCTTTGTTTTTTTCAACCAGGCCCAACTTTCTTGGCATTGAGCTGCCAAGAAGAGTGCTCTCTTTCTCTCTCTCTCTCTCTCTCTCTCTCTCTCTCTCTCTCTCTCTCTCTCTCTCTCTCTCTCACACTCTTTGTGTGTGTGTACGTCCGTGTGTATAGAAGCGTAATAGAATAAACTGAAGCACCATTATCCTTTCCATACTTCCAAGGCATCACACAGTGGTCTAACTGTGAACAGCACAACAAACATCCTCCTTGCCTAAACTATTAAAATACACAGATTGGTTATCATTACCAATGATTAGATTTCCTACTATCAAGTTGCTGATTAAAGTCTTAATCAAGGTATGTGCATGTAACATTTAAATTGTCCTGTTAATCTGTATTAATCATTAAGATAAAATGAAAATAATTATCAAATTCAGGGTGCATTTGGCTGTTTTCCAAGCAACATAATAATATATAGCTACAGTTCACGGTCTCATTTCTGCTCAGCTGGAAAAAAATGACTAAACAAAGAAAGAGCGGAGGGTCCATTACATCCACCACATTGTATTAGTTTGTGGTTGTCCACTTATATTACTTACCTTTGTGCTTCCCATTTTGGACAGAGATAATAGAGTATGCAGTCATAGTCATTATTTCCAATGTGCACTAATGCTGATGGATGAGCATAGGGAACCCATGTTAAAAATGCTAACTAACCTGTTAGCTCTCTTAATTGAAAACTGAAATTAAAGTATTGATTTTTGTATTTTCTCCAGACAAATGAAACATCTTTCCGCTAAGGCCACATGATGGCTGAGAGCAAGGCTCTTCCTTTAACGCACATTAAACTAAACAAATGGCCTTGTCCAGTCTCGATTCAGACTAAGTCAGTCCCCTAGAAGTAGTGAATAGTTTCTACTAGCATAGAATAGACGCTTACCCGTGGGGTTAGTTAGTAAGTAGTAGGTGATGTCGTCACTGAATGTGCTAAACCCTGCAGTACTCATCCATTGAGTAAAGCAGGCCCTAACTCACTTTGTCAAATTCAATTTGCACAAGAGCTATTTTAGAGCTGATGTCAGATGCTTGTCTACTAATGCATTTTGATTAGTATGAAGTCTTCCCCCCTAAATGAGTCGGTGCTTGTGTAATTATCAGCCATCTGATATCTTATCTCTTTGAAGGAGAAACAATGACACTGTGAACAAACTTGCATCTCTTTATCTACACTTCAATGGGACTTAAACAGGCTTATTTACATTCCACTACACATCTGACTGAAAGCCTCCTTGGTGGGATGGAATCCAGTGTTTATAAAGTGTCAATCATTTTCAATAGTGAAAAAATCCCTTCGGTTGGCTCCTGTTTAGTAATCGCAGTATTGTATAAGGCAGGGGTTCTCAGACTTTTGGGTGCTGGGGACCCCTTTTGTGATAGCAAATTGATCAGAGACCCCTTCATAATCAGAAATCAACTCGAGTGAGATAAAAATAGCATGCAAGGAGTTTTACTATGACTTTGGCAGTGCATGGCCAGACGAACCAAGTCTTGTGCCCTAGGAAGGAACATTTTAAAGGCCCACCTCTTGGCATAGGAGAGAACATTATAAAGTTTTCAAGCTAATTTCCTGTAATTTTGCAAATCTTTTCATGGGGCAGGGAGACTTTCTGTTGTTGCAGTTTAAAACGTATATCCTGCAATTCTACACATTTTGCCATGAGGCGGAGAGAATAAATTGCAGTTTTAAACATTAAATTACAGTGCATTTATATATATTTTTAAAACATTTTAAAACATAATTGGAGGAGGACTGTGGACACCAATATCCATGTGAGCCTCCGAGGCCCAAAATATGTCCTTAAAGGGATACTTCGGGATTTTGTCAATGAGGCCCTATATCTACTTCCCCAGTGTCAGATGAACTCGTGGATACCATTTTTGTGTTGCTGCACGCACTTTGAAGGAAGTTGCTATCTAGCGCTAGCGAGCAGATACCATATACTTCCAGTCATTGTGCTGGAAGTCTAAGTCTAACTCTAAAATCAGCAAAAAAAGAAACGGCCCTTTTTCAGGACCCTGTCTTTCAAAGATAAGGACAGGACTGGCAAAAAGTGCTCTTCACTGACGAGTCGCGGTTTTGTCTCACCAGGGGTGATGGTCGGATTCGCGTTTATCGTCGAAGGAATGAGCGCTACACCGAAGCCTGTACTCTGGAACGGGATCGATTTGGAGGTGGAGGGTCCGTCATGGTCTGGGGCGGTGTGTCACAGCATCATCAGACTGAGCTTGTTGTCATTGCAGGCAATCTCAACGCTGTGCATTACAGGGAAGACATCCTCATCCCTCATGTGGTACCCTTCCTGCAGGCTCATCCTGACATGACCCTCCAGCATGACAATGCCACCAGCCATACTGCTCGTTCTGTGCGTGATTTCCTGCAAGACAGGAATGTCAATGTTCTGCAATGGCCAGCGAAGAGCCCGGATCTCAATCCCATTGAGCACGTCTGGGACCTGTTGGATCGGAGTGTGAGAGCTAGGGCAATTCCCCCCAGAAATGTCCGGGAACTTGCAGGTGCCTTGATGGAAAAGTGGGGTAACATCTCACAGCAAGAACTGGCAAATCTGATGCAGTCCATGAGGAGGAGATGCACTGCAGTACTTAATGCAGCTGGTGGCCACACCAGATACTGACTGTTACTTTTGATTTTGAAACCCCCCCCCCTTTGTTCAGGGACACATTATTCAATTTCTGTTAGTCACATGTCTGTGGGACTTGTTCAGTTTATGTCTCAGTTGTTGAATCTTGTTATGTTCATACAAATACTTACACATGTTAAGTTCGCTGAAAATAAACACATTTGACAGTGAGAGGACGTTTATTTTTTTGCTGAGTTTATATACTGTACACAGTAACTAGTTATCTGTGGAAATGGTGGAATGAAAGTGTTTCACAAATTTCTTCCCATTTTTTTTATTGGGCCGACATAAAACTGCATTTTAATGGTGAATCCTTCTTATTGGTCAACAAAAGACGGACCAAAAGACAGACCAACATTATCTGAAATATTATTATAACATTGTATTGTATTGTATTACACCCTCTAAACTTATTCCACTGATCCCTTGGCCAAAAGGTATTTAATCTGTTAGTAAAATGTAATAATGAAATGTAAAACAAATATAGAACAAAACATTCTAATAAAAATAAGAATGAAAAGTATGATTTAAAAAATATACCGTACCAGTCAAAAGTTTGGACACACCTACTCATTCAAGGGTTTTTCTTTATTTTTACTATTTTCTACATTGTAGGATAATAGTGAGGACATCAAAACTATGAAATAACACATGTGGAATCATGTACTAACCAAAAAAGTTTTAAACAAATATAAATACATTTTATATTTGAGATAATTCAAAGTAGCCACCATTTTCCTTGATGACAGCTTTGCAAACTCTAGGCATTCTCTCAACCAGCTTCATGAGGTATGCATTTCAATTAACCGGTGTGCCTTGTTAAAAGTTAATTTGTGGAATTTCTTTCCTTCTTAATAATGTGTTTGAGCCAATCAGTTATGTTGTGACAATGTAGGGATGGTATACGGAAGATAGCCCTATTTGGTAAAAGACCAAGTCCATATTATGGCAAGAACAGCTCAAATAAGCAAAGAGAAACGACAGGCCATCATTACTTAAAGACATGAAGTTCAGTCAATCCGGAAAATTTCAAGAACTTTGAAAGTTTCTTCAAGTGCAGTCGCTAAAACCATCAAGCGTTATGATGAAACTGGCTCTCATGAGGACTGCCACAGGAAAGGAAGACCCAGAGTTACCTCTGCTGCAGAGGATTAGAGTTAACTGCACTTCAGATTGCAGCCCAAATAAATGCTTCACAGAGTTCAAGTAACAGACACATCTCAACATCAACTGTTCAGAGGAGACTGCGTGAATCAGGCCTTCATGGTCGAATTGCTGCAAAGAAACCACTACTAAAGAACACCAATAAGAAGAGACACAGAGTAGGTGAACGGATGATCTCTGCATGTGTGGTTCCCACCGTGAAGCATGGAGAAGGAGGTGTTGGGATGGTGTGGGGGTGCATTGCTGGTAACACTGTCTGTGATTTATTTAGAATTCAAGGCACACTTAACCAGTATGGCTACCACAGCATTCTGCAGCGATACGCCATCCCATCTTGTTTGCACTTAGTGGGACTATAATTTGTTTTTCAACAAGACAATGACACAAAACACACCTTCAAGCTGTGTAAGGGCTATTTGACCGAGAAGGAGAGTGATGGAGTGCTGTATCAGATTACCTGGCCTCCACAATCACCCGACCTCAACCCGATTGAGATGTTTTGTGATGAGTTGGACCACAGAGTGAAGGAAAAGCAGCCAACAACTGCTCAGCGTATGTGGGAACTCCTTCAAGACTGTTGGAAAAGCATTCCTCGTGAAGCTGGTTGAGGGAATGCCAAGAATGTGCAAAGCTGTCATCAAGGCAAAGGGTGGCTACTTTGAAGAATCTCAAATATAAAATATAAAATGTATATGTTGAACACTTTGTTGGTTACTACATACTACAATGGAGAAAATAGTAAAATAATGAAAAACCCTTGAATGAGTAGGTGTGTCCAAACTTTTGACTGGTACTGTACATATTTTGAGATCTGGCCTCGGACTCCCTTCAGTACCTCTGACCCCACTTTGAGAACCAAGAGCGACATGCACTCATTATTTTAGAGGATTCACAATGTACATCAGGATGGAGGCGCGTGGTACGTAGTGAAGCTGTTCCCCCCTCCGGAAGTTTGCATTCTTCAAACACCTAACACAGCTCATTCGCTTGCTCTATAGCCATAATCCTTACACCTAATTCTATGTCAAAAATATGTATATTTTTCTGCATAGGTTATCTTAGCATACCTCTTTACCTGTTCAATTGTTATTTTAATTAATGGTGCACATTGATTCTTTAAGAACTTGATGCCTTAGTTTAGTACCGCTGCCACACTGGTAGTATCATAACCAATAATTAAAGCATTTTTTGTCAACTGTGTATCGATTTATTGTTATTTGAGTTTTGAAAAGAACAGTCTAATTGTCTGTCAATATTTGCATGCATAGCTCTGTCTATGAATTTCACAGTGGAAAACATCCATGAGTACATAAACAGTGAATTTGAATTCACTGTTCATGAATTTCCAACTTCAGAAAATTGTTAGGTGGCTAATATTATGGAGAAATAACAAAACTTTTTTTAGACTACATAGCTTGATCAAATGAATTTACAAAACATACTTCATGCCAGTCACCTGCAGCTAAAATCAAGTCAAATGCTGTGTGTGTCACTACACTCTCTCTCCTCTTACAGTGACGATACTGCACACACTAGAGTATCTAGCATCCTGCCTAGGCACCTCTTTGCTCCGTGCATCTAGGAAGGAACCACTTACCTGGTCCAGTCAGTGGGCCCCCCCCACCCCCCACCCGCAAAATACCGCTGGCAGATCTTTTTACAAATAATTATGACAAAATGTGAGCTTAAAGGACACATCTGAGGGGCACATGCCTTTGTGCCCCCTACGGGCATGACACCACTGTTGAGAACCCCTGGTATAATGGTTTTAGTTTAAATACGCCACTGTTCCTTGATTTGAAAATACCTTGGACCATAATAAGCACTATGATATATCGCCCTTCCCTCGGCAGGTATATTTCTCACTGTGAAGATTAATCGCTGAGAACAAGAATACATGAGGCTGAGACTGAAAAACAGGAGTAATATGCAAAGTGGGACCAGGTTTCAGTATTGATCAGGTGGCCACATCTGGGGGTTCTGTGGTGGAGTGCTATGAGCCATTTTAAGTAATAATACTTTTTTTTTATCAGGGAAGTCAGTGCAGCTGTAGCCCTTGGTTGTTTCTCCCAGACAGACTACCACAGCATACAGACAGTCAACACATCACTCCTACAGTTTGGCCACAGTTATGCAGACAGCTTTTGTTGACTAGTTGAATGAACTTGTTGAGTGCTCCATAAACACTACCCACTTGGCACTGACGTCAATTCAACATCAATTCCACTTTGGTTCAACGTAATTTGATTGAAATGATGTGGAAACTATGTTGATTCAACAAGTGTGTGCCCAGTGGATAAGACCTCCCATAGAGTACCACAGTATGAGTCATCATACCCATAAAACCTAGCGGTCACACAGAGAGATGGTTCCAATCGTTTTTCAATCATTGATTTTTCCCATAGGGGATTTTAGAAACACTTATAAGCGCACAAATAAGGGCTGTGTTTTAGGCTTACCCTGGCGTGACGTTTTGATAACCGTGTAAATCTCTCTTGGACAAGGTGACTTTTATCAATATGTTCCCCTGAATTTCCCCCCCCCCCCCCCCCCCCAAAACAAAATTAACTGCTAATTAGCTGCTAATGTGGCTATCACAAAGAACTACAAATGCCATGTTGATCTGGACGAGACAGCCGAATCGAGGCAGTAAGAATCTCTGGATTAACTATCTAATGTTAGCTAAATATAATAATGCCTAAATTGGCTACATTTCTTTAAATTTACATTAATGTGAACTGTCTTGTGGAAGTTTTAAATTGACACAATACCTGTTAGCAAAGGTGTCAGCTAGAGATGACGTGTAAGTGCTTGGAGGGATTTGTTGTTTTGCATGATGTCTACTTTGAGGCTAATTATCATTTTCAAATCTAGTAATAAATAGAGCAGAATATATTGATAAAAGTCACCTTGTCCGAGAGAGATTTACATGGTTATCAAAACATCACGCCAGGGTAACGCTTCGAACACATCGACAGCATCCTTGCGCAAAATAGTTTGCAGCATCATCTGGATATGTATGTAACAAAAGTTCAACATTCACCTTCTGCTTCCATTTCTGTCAAGCCGTCTACACACCGAACGCACTGAAACTGCCTCTGCAACACAATGCTGCAAGGAAAACGCAGAGTTTCATTGGAAATGAATGTAATTCTGGTGTACCAAAATGCAATGACATTGTCGGTGTGATCGAAGCGTAAGCCTACACGAAACACAGCCCTTATTTTAAGTGTTTCTAAAATTCCCTAAGGGGAAAATTAATAGTGGAAAAATGGTTGGAACCATTTCCCTGTTTGACCGCTAGGTTTTATGGGTATTATGACACCTCCACTGTGGGACTCTATTAGGTCTATCTGTCACATTGGCCATGATTGATGGTTCCTGTCCATCAATAGTTACTACCAGAAATTTCTTTTAAAAAAGCTCAGAGCAGGAGGAAGCATACCATAGTGTTTAAGGCAGTTATTCCGATCTCACAGGGTTAATAAACTCAAGGTGACTTATTTTCCCCTGATTTAAAAAAAAGCTGTCATAGGAAAATATCTTGATGCTTAATTCTGAGAAATGTCATGCTCAGTCTCATACTCCGGAGGTGCAGGCAGCGGGAATTAGGGGATGAGTCACTCTGGATGTGGGATAGAGAGTGAGACTAGGCTAGGCTGGGCTGGCTGGGCTAGCTTTGGCTGTGTTCCTCCTCCTGTGTGTCCAGTCTGTGACAGCGCCTCCGTGTCCAGGGCTACTGCAGGAGGCAGGGCTGAGGCCACTGGATGATTGGTCCTGACAGGTCTCTGGCCATGCGCCTTGAGTGGGGTGGTTGTCAGGAGATAAGGCTTTCGTCACACCCCACTACACAGCCTTGGAAAGGCTCCCATCCCCACCCTTCCCACAGACAGAGAGACAGACAGACTGATCCTCCCATGCGGACTGTTTTCACACTCGGATGGGCTACAGCAGGGACCAGGCAGGTGTAACATACGCGTGGCGTTTACAGGGTGGGAGGGAAGGACAGACAAAACATGGATCTGGTCCATCCTCCTCTCCTCTCTGGGCCAATCCCATCCCCTCAAATTTCTTTACCTTTATTTTCATTCTGACTTTCATAATTTTAGCAACAAACACTATATATAAAAAGTATGTGGACACCCCTTTAAATGAGTGGATTTGGCTATTTCAGCCACACCTATTGCTGACAGGTGTATGAAATTGAGCACACAGCCATGCAATCTCAATAGACAAACATTGGCAGTAGAATGCCGTTACTGAAGAGCTCAATGACTTTCAACGTGGCACCGTCATAGGATGTCTTCTTTCCAACAAGTCAGTTCGTGAAATGTCTGCCCTGCTAGAGCTGCCCCGGTCAACTGTAAGTGCTGTTATTGTGAAGTGGAAATGTCTAGGAGCAACAACAGTTCAGCCACGAACTGGTAGGCCACACAACCTCAAAGAACAGGATTGCCGAGTACGGAAATGCATAGCGCGTAAAAATCACCTGTCCTCGGTTGCAACACTCACAACTGAGTTCCAAACTGCCTCTGGAAGCAACGTCAGCACAAAAAATATTCGTCGGGAGTTTCATGAAATGGGTTTCCATGGCCGAGCTGCCGCACACAAGCCTAAGATCACCATGCACAAGGCCAAGTGCCGGCTGGATTGGTGTAAAGCTCCCCGTCACTGGATTCTGGAGCAGTGGAAACGCATTCTCTGGAGTGAAGAAGCATCGTGTTCTCTGGAATGCTGAATCACGCTTCACCATCTGGCAGTCCGACAGACGAATCTGGGTTTGGTGAATGCCAGGAGAACGCTACCTGCATAGTGCCAATGCATAGTGCCAACTGTAAAGTTTGATGGAAAAGGAATAATGGTCTGGGGCTGTTGTTAATGATTTGGACTAGGCCCCTTAGTTCCAGTGAAGGGAAATCTTAACGCTACCGCATACAATAACATTCTACACGATTATGTGCTTTGTGGCAACTTTGCGGCAACAGTTTGGGGAACGCCCTTTCCTGTTTCAGCATGACAATGCCCCCGTGCACAAAGCAAGGTCCATACAGAAATGGGTTGTCAAAATCGGTGTGGAAGCTGGCCTCCAAACAGCCCTGACCTCAACCCCATCAAACACCTTTTATAATGAATTAGAACGCTGACTGCAAGCCAGGCCGATTTGCTCAACATTCTTCCCCGACCTCACTAATGCTCTTGTGTCTGAATAGAAGCGAGTCCACACAGTAATGTTCCAACATCTAGTGGAAATCCTTGCCAGAAGAGTGGAGGCTGTTATAGCAGCGAAGGGGGGACCAACTCCATATTAATGCCCATGATTTTGGAATGAGATGTTCGACGAGCATACTTTTGGTCACGTGGTGTATTATCATATTTTCTATGCCAAGACAGTATAAGCACATTCATTCCCTGTTAATACTGAATCTAGCATTGGTAATAATAACACTGTTATTTTAATTGAGAACTTTCACTGTCTAGATTCTAATAACACATTGGAATGAATCTGATATACAAATGTCAAATGTTCTCTTTTTTCCCTCGCTGCCAGAGTACTAAGTCACCATATTGCCGTCTACAGTCTGCTAAATCCGTTGTGTCCTCTTTTCACATTAGCAGCAGCCCTTGTACGTGGTTAGCCCAGGAGATTTTCCTCATAGTGGGAAAAAATGTCCCTCTGGATCCAGCAGGGAGCACTCCTCCACAGCAGCAGGACGAAAGTGGGAGGCCAGAGTAGCCAAAGCGTGTCAGGTGTGATCCACCTGTGACACACACAACTCGCCGCCGGGAAACAAAAAACATTGTGTGTATCTCCATTCTGCCTGTGGCATCCGACTGCTGCTCGGAGGCATGTGTCCCTAGCTGTCAGGCCATAGGGTGTGTGAGGCCCTGTACTGATACACACTTCCAGACCCCTTTTTCTCCTCAGTCTAGAGTCCCTCTATCTGTTTTGCCTCGTTTGTTCTCCTCAATTAATCCTTCTATTGATGTGGTACTGATGACAAATAGCAAATGTGTCGTTCAAACAGGAAATTATTGCACCATCCATTGTAAAAATATTTTGGGGTGTATTCCTCTGTCAGCTAGAATGAGCCAAAGTCACACATTTGGGATAGGCAATCCATAAACTGTAACGTTTGATAGAACTACATCTTTTGTGAGATGTATGGCCAGTAAGCCTAATGGCAAATTGGAGCAGGCATTGGGAGGGTGTGTCTGATTGGCGGTACATTACTGGTCCAGGCTGGTGAGTGACAGCAGTGATGCTTCCCACCACCTTGTGAACAGATAGCAGATTGATGTGTTCTTCAGGTGGGTGGGTTGCTGGATGGTGTGGACGCAGCAGCATCCAGATGGCTCATTACTACTGACAGCACTTTGTTTTATCCCCCATACTCACTAAAAGGTCACAGTTTCTGCTGACGTCTGCCCATGCTCTGGGCAGGGGGGTTTACACAAAGAAGTGGGCGATTTACGAAGGATCTGCAGTACAGTGCTATTGAGTTTATTATTTCTTAGAAATGTAGCTAAGACTGGGATGAGTGAGGTGAGGACCAGCACTGTTCCAGGAGCTTTGATATAGCAATGGTAGTAAAGCAGGTAGCATCTTACAGTGATCTTACAATAATTCCATAGTCCTTTCATATTGCAACTTTTCATTTTTTTGCACGAGAAACTGTACATGTGGACTCCAGTATTCTCTGTGTATTTGGACCTTGGTGTTTCCAATGTTTGGGTCCTGTGATGCTCTGTGTGTTCAGACTGCAGGGTGTCCAGTGTGTGCTGACTGCAGGCTACCGTGTGTGTCTGGACCCCCAGGATACTGTAGGATGGCAGGGCTGGTGTATGTGGACCCCAGGGTTCATGGGCTCCCAGCACAGCCACAGCCAGCCTCAGACATCAGCCACAACCATCCTCCTCAGATCAGCCTGAGAGCGTTTAATGTGGCCGGCTTGGCTGTGCTCACACCAGCAGCTCCCATGGAGCTCAGCGGTACATTTAAGCCACAAGAATTAGGAGGGAGAGAATGTTTGGGCCCTATTCCCCTCCTCAGTCTATGATTAATCCCGTCATCCCGCAGAAAACACTATCATTATCAATTCCCCTGGATCCAGCGGCAGGAATTATTTGATTATTTTCTTCAAAGACCTTCTATCTATGTGGTCATTATTTCTGCCGGGAACTTTTTCTCTGGCTCCGCACAAACAGATGATGCCAGAAAAGAAAAGAGTTAGGGGAAAAATACAAAAGAAAAAAACATTCAAAAACGAACACGGAAGATTTCACCACAAGAAAATAATTGATGGTTTGTAATACAATGGAGATTGTGGTGGTATAGTCTTTCATAGGGTTCATCATCATGGTTATGCTGACAAGTTGATGATGACAGGCAGACAGACAATGGCACAAATATAGATATGTGGTGTATCGGCTTTGTTTGTTTAGATATGGAATGGCTTCCAGGAAATGTTAAATTTAGTCATATTGGCATTATGCATCCCACACACCTCTTTTATTACAAAAATATATTGGTATTTTTTACATGTTGATGACACAGAGAATCTGCTGAATATCACCTTGATTTGTTTAGTTATGGAATGGCTACAAGGACATTTACAATTCGTCAAAACGGCATTGTATGTATCCTACTTTATTTATTTTCTTTTGTAATTTAATTGGAGCTTTGAGAACACAAATACAGTATTGAAATACCGATCAATGCCAAAAAGATTTCACTGTTGAAATTAGCCAGAGGCACTTTGGTTTTGTGTTCACGGCATTATAGCTTTCTCTCTTTTCACACTGAAAGCGTTCCGGATGACTGCTACTTAAGAGAGACTTTCTAGACAAAAGAATATGGAGTCTACAGCGAATAGAACTGTGCATGGCTTATAAAGAAATCAACATTACACTAGTCACTCAGAGGCACAGAACTAATGCTTATGATATTTGGCCTATGTTTTGAGGGAAAAATAACCAAAGGCAATATTTCCAGAATCATGTTCATATCAAGTGCAGCCAGTTGATGGATCACGCGCATTTATCAAACGTATATTGAATTTGGGGTGGGTAATGGAGTAATTTGATAATGGCCATAGAGAACAATGGTACTGGTCCGCTGTAAAAAAAAAAAAAAAAAGAGAGTTTACATTGAGCAAATGTCCCTTGGCTCTTCAGTGTTTGAGAAGAATGCGAGGAATCAGACGGGCTAAGGTAAATGGCTGTTGAATCGTTTTTTTTTTTTAAAGAACACTTCATCCTCTTCCATTCTAATCTTCAATACTGCCACACAAAAATACTGTAATTTATAATGAAGACATTTAATGCATCTGGAGAGCTGGCATTTACAATGAGTTGTCAGAAACGAGAGAGAAAGAGAGCGAGAGAGAGAGGGAGAGAGAGAGAGAGAGAGAGAGAGAGAGCAGATTATTTAGTGGGCCTGACGAAGGTAGCTAATTAGCATCTGTCACTCAGCAGGCAGGGCTGCCATGGAGAGGTTGATTCAGTGCCCCGCTGCCAGTGCTACTGCCAATTATCAATGAACACATTGGAGAGCCATGTTAAAGAGCTGTGTTCATATTACTATATTCTGGGGACCATGAAGACAGAAGCAATATCAATATATTTTTATTTTCACTCAACTGCAGTTTAAAACTGTTTCTCTAGAAATTGCATATTCATCTCAGAGATTTTTATGAGCTGAATTTATGATACACACATCCAGAGTGATGCTGTTGCTTTGGCCTGTGGAAGCTAGTTGTGGAACTCATGCATAATACATTGATGTTGTCAGTTATACTCAGATGAACAGACAAAAATGAGCCATACTCAATCAGAAATGCAATGATACCAGCTAAATGGATCCTGCCACCCAACAATCATCCTCAGGGAGTTTTGACTGGACCTATGCGTTTTTAATGTTTACTTAAACTGCCAGACATAGGAAGTATACACAGCTCCAGTCTGAGAGGATGACTTTCGCCAGACTCACCTTGATGTTGTGGCTGCTCTGGGGTTAGTTGTGCTGATTGAGGATCTGTCTGGCTAGCCTAGGTACGTGAAATGTGCTACTGGATCTGTCTCCTTCCACCTCCTCCAGTCTGGACAGATATGATCCTGAGCCTCCACTTCGCCCTGTGAGCTAGGGTTGAGGAGAGTTGAGATTGTGTTATGAATGGGCCGACAGAAGAGGGAAGTTAGAGACATAATTAACTCTGAAATTACAGTGGTATAATTAGGAGGTGATCCCCCTCAGACCGTATCAACTTAGCTCATAATGACTCTTTTTCATTTTAGGGAGATGAAAAGGGACACAGAGACAATTGCAGGGCCTCCTCTCACTCTGATGAGGTATTTTCCAATCACTTCTCACAGCTTCTGACAAGTGATTTAACCACAGGCAATTTCAACAAATGGCTGCTATGTCTCTTGCAGTGAATTATGTCCATGGGTGGACAAAGGGATTGGGAAAAATGTTGATGAACATTCAAAAATATAAAAAATCTCACCACCCTAGTATGGAAGAAATGATGAAGACATCTATTTTAAAACATAATTATGACAGTTGTGTACAAATACAGAACAACTCAAAAGTTTGGACACACCTACTCATTCATGTCTTTTTCTTTATTTCCACTACTTTTCAACATTGTTATTAATACAATTTTCTACATTTCTACCATTTTCATACATTTTCTACATTGTAGAATAATAGTGAAGACATCAAACATTGAAATAGCACATATGGAATCATGTAGTAACCAAAAAAACAAATCAAAAAATATTTTATATTCTTCAACGTTACCACCCTCTCAACCAGCTTCACCTGGAATGCTTTTCCAACAGTCTTGAAGGAGTTTCGACATATGCTTAGCACTTGTTGGCTGCTTTTCCTTCACTCTGCGGTTCAACTCATCCCAAACCATCTCAATTGGGTTGAGGTCGGGTGATTGTGGAGGCCAGGTCATCTGACGCAGCACTCCATTACTCTCCTTCTTGGTCAAATAGCCCTTGCACAGCCTGGAGATGTGTTTTTGGTCATTGTCCTGTTGAAAAACAAATGATAGTCCCACTAAGCGCAAACCAGATGGGATGGCATATCGCTGCAGAATGCTGAGGTAGCCATGCTGGTTAAGTGTGCCTTGAATTCTAAATAAATCACAGACAGTGTCACCAGCAAAGCAACCCCACACCATCACACCTCCTCCATGCTTCACGGTAGAAACCACACATGCAGAGATCATCTGTTCACCTACTCTGCGTCTCACAAAGACACAGCGGTTGTAACCAAAAATCTCAAATTTGGACTCACCAGACCAAAGGACAGATGTCCTCCGGTCTAATGTCCATTGCTCATGTTTTTTGGCCCAAGCAAGTCTCTTCTTCTTATTGGTGTTCTTTAGTAGTGGTTTCTTTGCAGCAATTCGACCATGAAGGCCTGATTCGCGCAGTCTCCTCTGAACAATTGATATTGAGATGTGTCTGTTACTTGAACCCTGTGAAGCATTTATTTGGGCTGCAATCTGAGGTGCAGTTAACTTAATGAACTTATCCTCTGCAGCAGAGGTAACTCTGGGTCTTTTCTGTATTGACTGACCTTCATGTCTTAAAATAATGATGGACTGTCATTTCTCTTTGTTTTTTTGAGCTGTTCTTTCAATAATATGGACTGTCACAACACAGTTGATTGGCTCAAATGCATTAAGAAGGAAAGAAATTCCACAAATTGACATTTAACAAGGTACACCTGTTAATTGAAATGCATTCCAGGTAACTATCTCACAAAGCTCGTTGAGAGAATGCCAAAAGTGTGCAAAGCTGTCATCAAGGCTAAGGGTGGCTACTTTGATAAGGGTGGCTACTTTGATAATCTCAAATGTAAAATATATTTTGATTTGTTTAAAACTGTTTTGGTTACTACATGTTTCAATGTTTGTTATTTCATAGTTTTGATGTCTTCACTATTATTCAAAAATGTAGAAAATAGTAAAAATAAAGAAAAACTCTTGAATGACTAGGTGTCCCCAAACTTTTGACTGGTACTGTATATTCTAGCTACATTGTGTATGCACAATGTGTATGCACAATGTGTATGCACAATGTGTATGCACAATGTGTATGCACAGTACACATTGTGCATGCGCAATACATTCTATTACAGTGTATGCACTTTAAAATGTACAAACTGCAAAGTGTATGTTAATTAGTGGTGAGACAAGGCAGGTTGTGTAAGAAAGAAAAGCATTCCCACCATGAAGGTTCAGATAAGGATTTGGGAACGGTGTTCTCCCTTTCTCCCATCTGTCTGTGCAGCCCTGTGTTTCCCCTGCAGCCGGTTTATGGGTCAACAACGCAAATGCAGTGTGGGGGCCTGGGAAGCACTGGGAGGCACCCAGAGCATGACGCAGAGCAGTGCTGGCATCTACCCCAGACTACCCCAAACAAAGACCCAACTAGAGAGACAGAGACTCTCACAGGCCCTTTCCCACCATGGCTTCGTCTATTGCCATCACAAAATACCAAAGACACCCCTAAAAATGCATGACAAACAAAGCACAGATACAGATTATTAGTGCAAATCATGTTTCCCTATGCTGCTTAGTTTATTTTGTATTATTTAGCATTTCCTTCCATAAGTTGGTTGATTTTTTGGGGGGGTATAACCGAGTACTATAGTGAATTGGCTGCGTAGTTAAATAAGCATTAAGTCATGATAAAGGAGATGTCTGCTTCTCTGAAAGGCAACATTCCCCATGTGTGGCATGGTGTGTTGTGCACCTGAGCACCCTGGCATAAGAACCAACACTATTATGCCCTCCATCTCCCCTCCTCTCCTCTGCTCTCCTCCGCTTTACTGCTGTCCATACAGAACAGGCAATAAAGCAGACACTACTTGTTTCAATTTGGGCCATATGGGTTACAGATGACTCCCAGAGTGTGTTTGACCAAGACATAGGTCCCTTTACTGCTGCAACCTGGTCTCAGAGCATTTTATTATTATTCTGTAATTAAATTTGGGATACTCCATTTAGTACGATATGTTACAGTTCGTATGGTTTGTATTAATTTGTGGATGTCCATCACCCATTTTATATGATATGTTATGAATTACAATTCATATTATATGTTACAAATTTGTGAAATGTACAATATGATACAAATTCTAGCTAGGTGGAAAACGTTAGCTATCTGGCTAATGTTAACTAGGCTAGGGGTTAGAGTTAGGGGTTAGTTTAGGGTTAAGTTTAGGAGTTAGGTTAAAGGTTTATGGTTGGGGTTAGGGGAATGGTTAAGGTTGGGGGAAGGGTTGGCTAAAAGGGTTAAGGTTAGGGTTAGGGTTAGCTAACATGCTAAGTAGTTGCAAAGTAGTTAAAAAGTAATAAGTAGTTGATAAGATAAAATGCTAAAGTTGTCCATGATGAGATTTGAACTCACAGCCTTTGGGTTCCTAGACATGTGCACCCATCCACCCCAAGTCTTATGTAAACATACCAAATTTAACATGTCATACTAATTTGAGTGTCCCGGATTTACTTTTACTATGTTACATCTAGTCTATGAGACCAGGCTGCTGACTATTCTGGCAGTGAGATTAATATCAACTAGGAGGTATATGCCATAAATCAGAACAGACTTCCAGGCTCTATATGTGAGGAGGAGAGATGTATTGTAATAACGCATTACATTACCAACATTTGCCACGGCATGGTAGCTAGGCAAATCACGATACAGTAGGCTAGACGTAGGCTAGATGTAGGCTAGACATGTCTGTTTTGATGTTGCATACACTCCTGCTCCATATTACAGGACCCAGTCGCCCAGTTCTATATGCTGTTAATGGAAGGACACTGTCTTTCTAGACACACATAGTGCTGATGTTTCTAATGTTGCCATCATGGCTTCCTCACTACAGTATACATCAATTTACAGAGCTCTTTCCTCCACTTCCTTACTGCCATGCCCCCTGTCTGTTCCCCACAGGGCACTGCCAAATAACTTATATCATACCTCTTTTCATTGTTATGATTACACCTGAGATTGATGAAAGCAATTGGCTCGATAAAAAATATGAAATGCTATCTCATGTCTCGAACATATCACCATTTACTGTGAAACTCCATGATTTATAGCACCTCTGTGTGAGGCTGTAGGGCCCAATGGGTCACAGTGTTGTCAACAACACCCATTTACAAAGTCAATATGGGTCATAGACACTAAACACAACTCCTGAACTTGCCCTAGTCTATGATCAGTCAGTAGTAAAATGATCTTTAGTCAACAACTATTGTGAATAATGCTAATGCATGGTAATGCACAATTATCACACCCACTGCTTGAAAATGCATAATCTGATCATCATTTCTAAAGGGGTTATAACTTTATTATAACCTGTATAAAATAGTGTTTGTTTTCCTCATTGGCCTATTTACTATTGGCTTTTTTAAATGTATTTATTTTTTATTACATCTGAAGTTATTTTTGACAGGTGACTTTGACAACTAAAATGGGTGGGGCAAATATAATTTCAGCTAATTGGAAATGATAAACCGAATACCTCAATTTGGTGTACCCGGGCTCCATGTCGCCGCTTCTGCCTGTCAAGCTCCGCCTTCTGTTCACTGTGGAGACGCGAGGCAGGCAGTGGAGGCAGTCGCGTTTTCCTGGCTGTGTGTGTACTGTATGCCAGTTCGCCAGCGAGACCACGGTACAGTACAGTACATCTAGTTACAGTTAGCAGATCCACATAGAATTGATGTATGTAGACTGACGCATACGTTGAGCAGGCACCGGTTCCTTCCTGAATCAGACAACTGGGACCAACCATGGACCTATTCGAGTTTGACTTCTTTAGGGACTGGGAACTGGAGCAACAGTGGTACGTACAAGTGTATATTTTTATTTCCGTTATGTTTAACGTCTTTGTTTGATGCTGGGAACTGAACATCGATGCGCCCGGCTTTTGGCGTTGGGCTCCTGGAATGCTCGCATTCCTTCTCGGAACGCATTAAAGTGAGAGATGACTGTTATTAATTATTTTACAGCCCTCTTCGTGTCTACGCGGTACCTCTATTGTCATATTGTGCGTTGTAGGACAAGTAGTGGTAGAAAGTGTTCGGTGCGCACTGACATCTATTCACCTAATGCCACCTCATGAATGGGGGAAGTTCGCCCCTTTGCTGGTTTTGCGCTACATATACTACTGTATGTCTGTATGTCAGCTTCAAATTTATCGGGATCATTTGATTCGTAATTGCATAGTTTTCACCCTGAACATGCGATTCATAGGGTTTTATTGATGTCGCCAATGTAGCTGCTGTGGATAAATTGCATGACAACTGAATCAAATGCCCTTGTCTGTCTTATTATTGTTTGTAAATATCCCTGCTATTCTTTGTCAGATGCTTTACTCTAAAACACATTTTAAGCATCTGTGTAAGCCTATTGTAAAGTTTGTAATAGATTTTATGGATCAAATAGATTGTGATTTAGAATGGTTGAGGATTAATCAATTAAGTAATTACCTGAACATATTCTTCAGTTCACTTCAGTTTCCTCTGCTAGCATGTACATTGTCTAGTATGTACATTATTATATATATTTTTGACCTATTGCAATAATACTATTTCTAACCATATGATGTTTTAATTTCAAATTGGTGTGCTACTAATGTTTGTATACTTTCATTTGAATGCCATTGATTCCCTAAAGATTGGGGCGTTCTATTCATTGTCAGAAGTAGCACCAACACATGGTGAGACAGTAGGAGGTAAATAACTGTGAACATGATAACTCAACCCATGAGAGCAGGGAACAGCCTACAGGATTTTATTCTTACATCCCCCCCCCCCCCCCCCCCCCCCCCCCACAAATTTTTGTTGTTTTCCTACTTCATTCATTCATTCATCCCTCCTCTTAGTTTTCCTCTCCCCACTCCCTCGCACAATAGTTAAAACCACAGAATAAATCATACATTCAGCATCAATTGTTTTATTTTCTCATCTTAGATTAATATACTAGGCCTACTATAGCTGATAAAGTGCTACTGTGCATTTAGACTGTTGAATTCCCACACCATCAGGGCTTGCTAATCACGTTTGTTTCCATTGCTGCTTTGTTCATTGGATGCTGCAATACTTACATTTGTTGATTTTTGAGACACCTCTTTGGTTTAGTTGTTTCCATTTAGATTCATTCAATTCAGATCATGTCTCTTCATTTCCCCTCTATCTCTGAGAGTGATAGACTGGAATGGAATGTCTAGCTATACACAAATAGCTAATTACAGCTTTCCATCAAAATACACTTTCTTGCAATGTCATATCCCCTAGGCTGTTTCACTAAATGATGAGTGATTGAGAATCTTTCATGCTGCTGTAGTTGGTTTATAATGGTTGGTGGGATCTGGAGGTAAATGTTGGGTGTGTTCAATGTGACCACAGTAGCATGATCTGTTTAATAACCAGATCACACCTTAGGCCTACCTGCAAGAGTTAAATAATTTGATGGGGGCTACCTTGGTATTACACAATTCAGCTTGAAGGACAGGCACGAATGAGATATGTTTGTTTACATATATTTTTATTACAGCAAATAAGAAATAGAAAAAGCTGTACGTGTCTTCTTTGCACATATCATCATGTATAATCTCTCACATAGTGTAGATGATTTCCATTGATTGATGCCTGCCATTACTATACTGCTTTGGCTTCTTAAATAGGTTTTTCTTTCCGCTTCACAACTAGAACGTGTGATAGTGATGTGAAATCATGTCCACCTCTTAAGCCAAGGGCAATATCCCAACACGGATATTGATTATAATTTGATTACTCTCATGCTGGTTTAGGTAGAGCAAGTGTTGGGTATAATCAAGTCAAATTCAGTCAGTTCCACGGTGAGAAGGAGTCAGTGAGGTGGGAAATGAGCTCCAGAGAGAGAGAGAGAGAGAGGGCGAAAGAGAGAGCAGGGTGTACAGAGGGAGTGACGGACTGAGAGTGCCACCACACAACACTACACCACACCAGCAGTAGTGAGAAAAGATGAGGCTGGGTGCTGGGGATATGTGGAGGGCTAGGGCCGGTGGTGTAGTTGTGCTTCGCTCCAATCAGCCAGTCATATATTATGGCCTCAGCACCAGTAATAGCAGTTAAACCTCATTTGATGAAGGTCATGGTCCTCCCCTTCTTTCCATAATGGTTTCTCGTCACTCAAGGGGGAATTAGCAGATAGACGGGGAATTGACGCCTGTGTGTGGGTATATATGCCTGGACTACTGTACTGTACCTGGCGATGCTTCACTCTGTTGGCATTGTGAGGAAAAATTAGAAGTCATTAAACTAACACCTACAAATAATGTGTGCTAAAGCCTGTTTTATGGACATCCACACCTTGGAATGGGTTTAACTCAGCCCTTTAAATAAGGCCTAGCTATTTATTGTCACTTTCTCTTTTAATTTTCTAGCTACATTATGACTTGACTGATCCCCAGGGATTACCCTATGACTCCAGTGTTTCTCGTGAAATAGTCATTTTCCCTTTTACTTGTACTTCTCAGCAGGGATTGCTGTCCAAATAATTCATTTTTATTTGGCTGGAAATGTGTAAAGCCTCGCAGCGTTGCCGGACGGTGAAAATAGAAAAAGAGAGTCTCTTTGAGGCTATGTGGGTATTGGATATGTAAAGTGATACCGGCAAGGTCTCTGCCTGGTGAATCAGGATGGAAGGAAAAATAAAATCTACTTCTACTGATATTCTCACCAAAGGGGCCCAAGAGCTCTGTAATTCTGAACCGACGTGTCTGGGGGATTAAGCTATGCTGCTATGGCGGCAATATCAATGGATAAAGAAAACGCTTCTGAATTAAATAGTATTAAGACTTATTAAGATGGTTCAACGGACCATCATAATTATTAGATAAAAATACACTGTACACTGTAGTGTAATTCAGACCTTTGAGCAAATACATACATTAGAAGTGGATGTGAGGTGTACAGTATGATGACTATTATGTGTGGACATAATGGGTGTCTTATTGCTGTAATATAAGATAGTGCCCATAGAGCAGTGGTTGTTGTATGTAACACTGGGCTTTCTGTGGATGTATATAACCCGGTCTGAGTTCTACATTTATATTTTTTCAGTTTGGTCAAAATCTGTTTTCAGAATTTCTCCACATTTTTGTAAGCTGTGCCTTCCAGTCCCTTTTCTGCAGTTTAGTCACAGGGATTTTGTTTTCTCAAGGCCTGCAGCAGACCCACCACATTCCGCCCTGGTGCGCAGACCACAGCTGGGGGGCCACATATTATAAAGTGCACCCGAGGAGCCTCTCTCAATGCCAATCTCATTTGTGCCCGGCGTGAAGAGACGGCCATGCCAGGCGGCCTGGTGGCATCTCTCTGCCCGTCCACCTCCTTTACGCTCCGTCACCGTGACACGGGTGCAGGCTCGCAGTGGTTGGCATCCTGGCTCTGCCTGACAAGTCCGCTGCCTCGAGGACTCGTTCTGCCATCTGCCAATGAGCAGCGAGTGCTGTGGAATGATAAAGCAGAGCCTCTCAGTGATCATGCGCTGTGGAGACTAAAGGTGAGGGTATCATGGCCCTTCTGCCCTCCGGTCCAGTGTGCAATTAACAAGTTCATCTGGAGCAGCTCTTCCTGTCAGACCTGGGAGACCTCACCTCACTAATATCCACCTGGCCTCGGCCAAGAGCTGGACTGAAGCTGGCAGAGGGGAGAGGCCGGGGAGGGGGGGGGCGGCGGCAGTATTTGATATGTGTCTCAATCAAAGGATTTCTCTTTTGTCCTTGGCTGGGTGTAAATAGCCTGTGGTGGTGTTGGAAAGTGTATATTTCTGTGATGGAGAGAGAAAATTATTGAAGATACTGTAAGTACAAAACAGTAGAGGAGGAATTGTATACAAATAATCCTCCTTGACTGTCTAGTAGCCTGTCTAGTGTGACGTAGCGGATGAGAGTACCCTTATGGCGCCTACTACAGAACTATAGGATCAGACCCCCCCCCCCACTTCCTCCCTACTACGTGCACCCCTGCATCGTACAATCAAAAAGCATGTGCCTACCTTTGTCATCACACCTGTCTGTCACAGTCTATCAGGCCTTACTCTGTCCTCCATTAGTTCCTCAGTACAGTGTTGGAGGGGAGGAGAGGGCATTCCCTAAGACTAGGCTCAGGCAAATAAGACCCCGACTTCCAGTCCTTCACTACCAGCTATCCCGAGCCATCTAAGATCCTGGATTCCTGGCAGGCACTCCTCCTAGCACCCTCTACAGTTCATAACTCTGCACTAATTAGTACACTAATTAATAAGGACTGTAGTGATGGCAAAAGTGAGGTAAATGGGAATTTAACAGGCTTGGCCAAGCAGGCTTGACACTGTTCTCACACTGCCATGTGAGCAGAAAGGAAAGGCTGGTGTGAATGTGAATGTGGAGGAGACCATGTGAAGGGGGAAGAAGAGTCAAGACTCTATGCACGCTTGAATGGACAGACTGGTTTTTAAATATTTGGTACACTACCCTCCTTCTAATCTGTTACAATGTTGTAATACTTAGTTCATCATCATGTTACTTTCTATTAACTGTGTTCTTCTTGGATAAGGACTATGTAGCTTATTACACCAAGCCCTGCTTAGGGGAAAGCTCTATCAACTCTGGGAATTGAGTTTTATTGAATTCCAGCTGATAGGACTTGAGTGAAAATTTGAGTGCCTTCTAAGCACTAGCTGTTCTTTGGGGAGAAATGCTGCTTTATTATGTGCTGTATTTTCTCTGTTTGTATCGGCTTTTGACGTCCCCGTGGACTTTCACATATTTAGTTGACCCTTCATTCATGCTGTTGTTATTAAGCCTCTACCACCAAAACGGAGAACATTTTAACAGTTCTCAGAACAGTAAGTGTTAGAGAAGTTAAACAGGTTCATTAGAGCAAAGCAGTAATGAAACTAACAGCTCTGACATTTTCTCTCATCAGCTGCCAAGGTTGTATTAACTTGGTGGAATAAACCCACTTCTGAGATAACCATTCAAACGATAATTGAATTAAACAAGCTAAAAACATTTGCCTGGTGAAAATAATTGAAATCTACAAGCAAATAAATTTGAGCACGGGTCCTCGTCAAGGCTGCCGTGTTGTATCGTCACCTGATTGGTCGGGCTATAGCTTGAGTACCTCCGAGTTAATAGCATGCCTTACTGCCACTGAGCAATTTACTTTCCAACTTCAAAGGTCAGTGCCTCCATTGAAAGCAGTGTATGACAAATAAGATGATTCAGTGGAGCCAGGCGAGGAATGGTCGAGATCTTTTTTCTCTCATGGTAAATCAGTTTGTTTTAGGATGACCTTTCGTGATTGGTCCAGTGTAAGCCAAAGGAAATGGCAAATTCTTTCAAGTGAACATACTATTCATGGCCATTTGGAATAAGCAACGGTATTTGTCTCTTCTGCCAGAGAACTGAGCTTGTTGTGACATTATTTCACTGTTTGCTTTGTGAAGCCGTTCTGAATAGACTCGGAATTGACATGCTGGATAAGTGACCGGCCAACATTGTACAATGTAATGAGCTGTATAGAACACAGGTTTACTAATACTGTATGTCAACTCCCTCTAGACTTTATCATCACACAGCTGCTTTGCTTTTATAGGGTGCAACACAATAAGTTACAATATAATATTATTAATCTACATTTAATTATGAATGAGCTAGTACAGTTTATGATCGTAGAGTATTCACACATACTGAATGCAAGTAACTTCCTCCCCCCATCCTCCTCATCACTGTAGAAAAAGGGAGAGGTAGCTAGTGGAATATATTTGCAGGCCCTCCTCTCCACTCCGGCAGAGAGCACAAAGGAAGCCTGGTGTCTGGCTGCCTGTGAATGAATCACACCTTGTTTGTTTGGGGAGACAGACAGAGGAGCAGTGAGAACTGCTAAAGCTCTGCACACCAAACACCTTGGCAGCAAGAGACACATCACCAGGCTTTCCACTTTTACCCAGGCCCCTCAAATCATCCTTTATTTACCTAGTGCTCAGACTGTCTTAATTATAATTATGTGTACCATTTTACCAAGGTGTATAATTTGTGTTCCCCTTTGTCAGTGCTACTATTCAGTACCAATGCTATTCATTGTCTGTTCAGGTACGGTTTATTCAGTGTTGTAATGTAATTGTGTGTTACACAGTATTTTCAATATTCCCCTTTTCCCCCCCATTATCTGATGGGGCAAAAAGTACGTGAGGATGACTGGGGGGTGGTCCGGAGGCGGAGAATTTTGAATTCTTCAAACACCCGAAACAGCTTTTTTCCTGCAATCTAGAGCCAAAATCATTATGCTTAATTCTATGTATTTTTATGCATATCGAAGCATACTGTGCCTCTTGAGCTGTCTGCATCCTCCTGACTGAATATGCTTTTTTTGCATCTCTGCTAAAGTCTGGGTAAAAGATTGAAAGGAATGTGAGGTCTTATTCCGTACATTTAGTTATTGCTTGCTTTTCTAAACTCTACCACCCTTGCCAGCAGGTATGCCAGGTAAGATAGTTAGAACAGCTAGCTACTCTAACTTGATTGATAGCCTGAAATGGCTTCTTGGCAGCTAGTTATTAGGATGGGAGATTGGGAACCTATCTGGGCTAGCTAAACATTATTTATATTTTTTTACAGGACAAATCTTAGGGGGCACGTGCCCTTATGACGCCTCTGCCCCTATGCATTGTTGTTGTATCATGCCAGAGTACATTGCACTCAGCATACACAGAAAAGCAGTGAGAAGAAAAGCAGATGTACCTATTTGCTGTCACTAGGCTAGTGTGTGTGACAGAAGAGGCTGCTGTGTGACATTACTGTCATCTTCAGAGCAGCCCAGTGCAGTGCAGACCAGGGAAATGACAGTCCCAGTGGCTTTTACTGTCTGATAAAGATCACTCCACAATGCACATCTGCCTTACCACCAAAAAATAGATAAGGGAAGAATAACATCCAAAATGACTTGAATATAAAGAGCTATCTGCTCCTTTAAAGTCCCTGTGTTGTTAAGTGTAGTGAGCAACAAAAGGAATAACATGGGGAGGAACAGGCTGCTGTTATCTGTAGAGGAGATATACAGTAGCCTGGTGATTGGGACATTTTGATGGGAGCCACTCTGAGTAGGTTGAGGTTTGAGACTGAGACTCACTTAAAACAAATGCAATGGTAGAGTATACAAACCACGGGGCATAATACATAACACAATGCATTTCTGCTTTTGTCATTATGTAAGATATGAAATAACTTATTGCACTCAATTGGTATTTGAAATTGTAATAATAAGTAATTTGCCTGTTACGAGATTAACACAATGTATTCTGCTTCAAAACATTTGAAATGCCTACTCAATGGATTAACTTGGGAATTAAATATGTTTTTTCCACACAATTTGGGACAATAGATTTTATGGATATTACTATGCCGTTAAACATAAGCTATCAAAGTAGACTTCTAATACTTTTGTCATTCATATTAGTCCTCTGTTATTAGCTCATTGCCAGATGAAACACTTTTCTCTGGATAATGTCATTGTAGCTTTTATGCTCTTTTGGGAGTTATTTTCCTAATATCACAGTGGAGAGAATGGGGATCTGGGTAAAACCCCAATTAAGTCAGGCAGTTTGTTTAGTTTAGTAACACCCCTCGCCACACTAAAAACCCCAAAGAAAACACATCTCATGCTGGGAAGACTTAGGTGATTCTACAAGGTTAGTTGCTGGAGGAGAATAACACTATACTGTGGAGTTTTCACATAGCTCCCCTTTGATAAAGTATTTCCAATTGCCCTTGAATTGAATCACTGTGATAAATTCAGCAAAATAGAGCTATTGCTTTTGCCATTATAGATCCCTGTGCTTCAGAGCTGTCAGACCTGGAATACGTGAGATATTCATAGAATCGTCTGTTATTTCTCTCAAACTTCAAACGCTGTGTTCCTTTGTGTCGGCATAGTTAGCAGCCGTTACTGCCACACATTCACTCCAAGGTAGAGAAATGTCACAGGCTGCCATGGTTTTGTAATACATATTCATGCATAAATAAACAGCAATGAATCACAGCCTAGCCTCTTTATAATGGAAGTGTTTGTGACACATCCATTGTTGTCATGAACCGAAATACGAAATAAACACGGAAGAATATAAGCCAAAGCCTTCATTGACATGCAACGCTCTAGGCAGGTGGATGTTGGTCTTTTACGACACATAGCCTAATCTTCGGAGCTTCCTCTTGCATTTTCTTCTTCTTCTTCTCTTTTGTCCCCTCAAGCGTTACAGATGCATCCAAGTTGACGCGGGATGACGGGCTAGCACGTGAAGTGTGTGTGAAGCGTGTGTGGACCTCCCAGACCACTAACGTTATCATCATGGCTAATGTTTCAGCCATGCCTTAGTGAAGGAGACAGATGAACTTTTGATACTGTGGGGGCCTATAGCAGTGGCTGGTCTAGTTTACGCTGCTGTCTAACTGTTAGTAACAGTAAGTCAGCTGTGCCTTTCTCTGTGCAATATGTCTGAACGTAAAGGGTGGTGTCAAGGTTGACAACTTAACAACCTAGCATAAATATATTAGCTTTTTTATTTCAGCCCCGCCGCTGTAATTCTGTTCCTCTGGCTCACAGCAATGTTTTCACAGTAAAGAGGCAGACTTTAGCATCACATTAGTACTTCTTTATTATTTGTCTTTTACTTGAAGCTCTTGTAGAATTCCCTGAAGCTCTTCGCATTATCTGAACCTAGTGGGATTCCTCGCCGCCTTCTCCCTGTGTGAAAAATCAAACCTTTTAGTGAAAAAGTGCCGCAGGGATTCATAGCTAAAAGGCCTGTGTGGCTGTGAAGACTGAGAGAGACCCAGGAATCGGTAGCTGGGCTGGGAGGGAAGTCAACAAGCAAATGCCGGGAGGAAACGTCATCAATTGAGGAGTGATGGCCACTTCACGGGGGCCTGGCGTTGGTGATTTATGGCATGTTTCTGTTTTCCCAGCATGCCTTTTCACAGATCTCATGGCATTGACGTATTACTCTAAGTGTGAACAACATACCTGTTAGAAATCAATTTGACATTTTTTTGTTGAGTGGCCTGCTAGTTGACAAGACCAGAGGAAGTGTGTAGTGCATGTTTGTGGCCACAGCCTCATTGATATTTTGCTATTCATCTCTGCTCTAATTTCTGTCTTCCTCCCGAGCCGGACACACAGCAGAGTTGTATTTAACCAGCTTTATTGTGATGTGACAAAGATGGATGTGACATTGTCCTCTATTGCCCGCCAGAGTGTGTGAGTGTTAATGAAGCCATTAGCACAGTCCGAGCCACTGGAGAGAATAGTGAAATTACCATTATTCTGCAGCCATTAAGCCATAATATGCCACCGTCTCTCCATACTCAACTCCTCCCCTCCTTCTCTTTCTCTTTTTACCTTTATCTCTCTCTCTTTCTCTCCCTCCCTTTCCTTCCCTCTCTTCTCCTCATATGTGCTACCTCCCTCTCTCTTTTTCTTACGCTGTCTCTCTGTCACTGTCACACTGATCCACTCCTGCTGTCATTTAAAGCTTCATTAATTCATTTGCTATCAAAAGCAGTTAGGTGCAAAAAAGACTGGCGGTGTTCATAATATTGTATCTTAGAATTACCATCCTCACACACTGGCTCCAGAATGCACTCTCTTTCTCTTTCTCTCTGAGAGAGACCTTCAAAAAAAAGCAAATGGCCTATACAATTCATGAATCTTATTATCTCCAAATCCCGTTTGTCATGTGCCTAAAGAGACAGAAGTCTGTTTTCCTGACACAAAAGCAAGAAGATCCCACTGCTAACCTTGAATTGATTTGAAGTTTTCTAAACTCTCTTTTTTTCTTGCTGGGGATGGAGAGTGGGATGTGTTCTTCTGGCTGTTCCTGGTATTGTGTAGGCTTTGGCTCCCAGATTATACACACCCTGGAATGCCTGCAGCTCTCTGTCGCTCTTGTTTGCTGACGGACTGTGACTAATTACAAACGATTTTAATTAAAGAGGTAAAGCTTCTCTCCAGCGGACGTCTGGGGAGTTGACAGGGGAATGGTTTCTGGGAGGCGTTGCGGGTGAAGCAGTTGTGATGTCTTACGTCTGCTGCTGCTTCCCACAGCTGTTTGGATGCTCACTATCAAAACGCCGCTAGGAGACAATGGTGGCCCCACATAACGCTAGGAAGCGCCATATGACCACATTCACTACATTACCAAAATGATGTGGACACCTGCTCGTCGAACATCTCATTCATAAATCATGGGCATTAATATGGAGTTGGTCCCCCCTTTGCTACTATAACAGCCTCCACTCTTCTGGTTAAGACTTTCCACTTTCCATTGTAACATTGCTGCAGGGACTTGCTTCTATTCAGCCACAACAGCATTAGTGAGGTTGGGCATTAATGTTGGGCAATTAGGCCTGTCTCACAGTCAGTGTTCCAATTAATCCCAAAGGTGTTCGATGGGGTTGAGGTCAGGGCTCTGTGCAGGCCAGTCAAGTTTTTCTTGGTGATCATGGTGATCTTAGGCTTGTGTGCGACTGCTCGGCCATGGAAACCCAGTACATAAAGCTCCCAACGAACAGTTCTTGTGCTGACGTTGCTTCCAGAGGCAGTTTGGAACTTGATAGTGAGTGTTGCAACTGAGGACAGACGATTTTTACTTGCTATGCGCTTCAGCACTCAGCGGTCCCGTTCTGTGAGCTTGTGTGGCCTACCACTTCGCGGCTGAGCCGTTGTTGCTCCTAGACGTTTCCACTTCACAATAACAGCACTTACAGTTGCCCGGGGCAGCTCTAGCAGGGCAGAAATTTGATGAACTGACTTGTTGGAAAGGTGGGATCCTATGACAGTGCTACATTGAAAGTCACTGTGTCACAGTAAGTCACAGTAAGGCCATTCTTTTGCCAATGTTTGTCTATGGAGATTGCATGGGTGTGTGCTGTCACCAATGCTGTCACCAATTCTATACACCTGTCACCAATGGGTGTCGCTTAAATATCCGAATCCACTAATTTGAAGGAGTGTCCACATACTTTTGTATATATAGTGTATAAATTCTCCTTTCGCTGTATGACCTGTCTAGAATAGATCAAGTCAACATGCTTCAAACGTACACTAACATTAGCAATAGCACACTTTGTTTGACACCAAGTTTGTCTTAAGTTGGCTTGATACAGAGAAACCACTTTCACGAATGCAGAGAAAAGAGAAACAGAGAAAAGCATTGACTGGGTCAATGAAAAGCAGAGGAGTAAGGCATTTCTGGTCTGGCAGCATGAGAAATCTTTACAGGAAGTGTCCATGGCACACAGGAAGCAGCGAGTGTGTTGGGACAATGACCCAGCCTCTCTGTGTTCATTGATTGGCCGAGAGCAGGTTTGTGCTCCCAATTAACATTGTTCAGTTTCATTACGGTCATATTAGACACAGCCGGCTTCTGCTGATCCTGACTAAGAATCCAGTAACCGGGAAATCAATTAGAACAAAAGAATGGCTACTGCCTCTCTGCTGCCTCTCCTAAAAAACAGACAGACAACCAGTTAACTGGGGCCGCAGCGGAGTGGTTTTGGCAATAACGGCATCGTTTATGGATTATGACTCTCTGGGTGCGCTGGTCAAGTGTGATTTCTTATATTGAATTAACTTCAGTAGGATGGCGGTTAGTGTAGTTGAACACATCAATTCCATATTGTTACTGATCCCAGGCTATGATAGCAGAAACATTAGACTTGTCTCAAGTCATTAGGTATTCATTGGCTGGCTGAGCTGTAGCTAATCACCAGCATCTTAATTGGTTACAACAAGAGAGATTATTTTTTTAAATCATACATTTAGCAAAACAGATTATTTAATGATATTTTGGGATAAACATTATTATCATATTCCCATCATTATAATTCTCCTTATTCCATGATGTCACTTACTATCTATGCCATTGGCAGTATGTGTGTGCTGTTTGGTGGAAAGTGTGTTTAGAAGCTTAGTAAAGTGATATATGATTGGTTAGGTCTGTGTGTTTTGGGCCGGTGTGTGTCACAGCTCCCCCTCATCCAGGTTTCTGGGAGCGAGTCTCTTCCCAGTCCCCTCTGTGGCGTAGTTCCAGGTCGCGTCCTGGTAGCTCTGGTGGCTCTGTGGCTGCAGATAACAGGGGGCTGGCAGGCGTGTGCACGGCCATGGCAGCCTGCGGTCTCACACCGCTGCACCTCTGGCTGCCAGGGGGGCTAGCACTGGCTCCCTTGCTAGTATCAACACACACGCACACACGCACACACCCCTCCCTCCATACAACACATCAACACACACTTATGTCTAACATAGCTCACCTCTATCTGCCACCCCTCTACTGGCCTCCCCTCCAGCCCCACATTGTTGCCGTAGCATGTAAGAGAGACCAGTTTGGGAGGCAGTTTAACCTATGAACAATTTATGATTGGATTCATTATTTTATCAAAAGATTGCATTTTTGGCTGTATAGCATTCAAGAGTATGTGCAATTCCATTTTAACAGAATGATGCTGAGACTGATTTTTCACCTTAAAATGTATGTCAAACAAAAAACATTGATTGCAAAGTTAAACAAACCATACAACTTTATGCACAAGGACTACTTTCAACAATTTCTACTGAACATTTTAGAGTAGAGTTCAATACAGTAGAGTACAGTTCAATTCAGTTCGGTACAATGCAGTGCATTATACTGTAGTGTGCTCTATTGTACAGAAGAAGTACTGTACTGACCTACAGTATACTCTACTTTTTTTTACTGTACTGTACTGTAATGTGCTGTCCAAACTTGTGAAACATAGACGTATATGATTGGTTTATATTTAGACTGACCAAATTTCACATCCGTGGATGTTTTAGTGCTCAGTGGTTGAGTATGCTGGTTGCAGTAAATGGAAAGAGAGGGCTCATGGATAGGTGATAGTAAGAGCTGGGAAAGGTGACATTAACTGGAGTGTCAAGGCTCAGGAGCAGACAGTTTCGAAGTAACAAAAGTTGTTTACAAAAACAGGGGGGCAGGCAAACGACAGGTTAAGGGCAGGCAAATGTCAGTAGTCCAGAGCAGAATCCGACAGGGGCAGAACGACAGGCAGGCTCAAGGTCAGGGCAGGCAGAATGGTCAAAAACCGGGAAAGCTAGAGACAGAAAGGAGCACGGAATAAACCACTGGTAGGCTTGACAAAACAATACGAACTGACAACAGACAAACAGAGAACACAGGTATAAATACACTGGGGATAATGAGAAAGATGGTCGACTCCTGGAGGGGGGTGGAGACAAGCACAAGGACAGGTGAAACAGATCAGGGTGTGACATGGAGAGAGAGAGAGAAATAAACAAAAGTGTTATCAGTAAAAACACTATAACTAATTATAACTAACTTATAACTAATTTTTATTATCCTCCTTCCTCATGAGGGAGAGAAATTAGAAATAATCTTAAAAATATGTAGGGGGAACAGAATGACAAGACACTAGGCAATAATTCTGCAAAATGAAATAAACATGTTGATATTATTTGGAAATGGTCTTCGACATTATTGTTTTGTTTTAATGTATTTCTAATAGCTATTAAGACTTTTTCTGGTCGACGTTTTCTAAGATCACTTTTCCATCTGTTTGATCAGACACTAAAGCCTTAGCTTTTTCCTAATTTTAGGATGCAATATGGTGGGAAAATGTATATATGCCTTAATAAAAAAAATAGACTCTGAGCTTTCATTTGACACCAAATGTCATGTGTTCCTATGAATTTCACATGCTACCTTGAGTTCTCAGTCACCTCCGAGTTCTGACACAAGTTAAAAGATTGCTTACTTTCTTCAACAAGAGAGCCAGTCACATAGTTCCTTTTCAAAAATGTCAATACTTTTTCTGTCTGCCCTATCCCTGAGGAAGGCCATTTAGCAGACCAAGCCAAATACTGTAGCTCTAGTTGCAACATTTCAATACCTTTTCTTTTCCTCAATAAAGGACTGCAATCTAGGCTTTGATGCTCGTCTGGTTTAGAGGCAACAACAGTCTTTTTGTAAAGTATCTGTATTACCTCAGTATATTCATGCTTACAGACTTACAGAGGAGAATAACAACGAAGTACACACAGAGGCAAATCGACCAAAGGTGCCGCTTTGCTAAATTATGCACTGCTTCTCCAACCGCTTGGCATCAAGCTATCGGTCGCCGCTGTGCCGGCCTGAAATGGCAGAGGAGACTAAAAGGCAATTTTATTATTTTGATAATGTTGATTTTATTGGAAAATCAATGGACTCCAACTATGCATGTACGCTCTGGGTATTTGTACAGGATGAATGTAGACATATGCAGTGTATAGAAATGTAATTAGTATTGAATGGGGAGCAGGGAGATGGATCCAGTGGTCTCTGACAGACAGCGATTGGAAGGTCAGACGCTTGAATGGAGCCACTGACCCCAGTTGAGAGGGGACTTGAGGGAGACAGCGGGCGCAATCCATCGAGCGGAAAAACCCACAACGCACCACCATGTCTGACCACCGCGGCTTCCGTGACCTTTCTGAGAGGTGGAGGAGCTTTCCACGCACCCAGATCACTGCCCCTCTTATCTGATGGTGTCAGAGCATGTCATGCATGAGTGGTTGGTGTGTGTAATGTGTTTGCCTGGCGTGGATGTGGGTGGTGTCTAATTTGTTTGAGAGATGTTGTTGACTGTAGTGGGCAGTGATGTGTCTAATAGAGAGAAGCTAACATGGCTCAACCAGACTGGTGTTAAGAGGTGCTAGGTGTTAGTTCCTTTTTCCCTCGTCTCTGCTCCATTTGTCGTGGCGACATATATAAGAGGGGCTTGTTGTTAGTGCTAAATGGCCTGCAAAAATGATACACCTTCTGCTGTAGGGGTGTTTGTGGAGTGCTTGATTACGTTCTCTCTCAGTGAGCGGAGAGAGCGGAGGGCTGTGGAGCGCTGCGGGGTGAGACTGGGGCTCTTTGTGAGGCCAAACACAGAGACAGTGTGTGAGGAGAGAGAGTGGCCAGTCTCTGGAGCATGCTCATCCGACATGCATGGGAATGAGAGAAAGAGGAGAGGAGACCCTGTCTGCCTGACACTCTGCTCTGTCTCTTCTGCTTCGTCTCAGGGTGGATAAAACAGCATTGACACTGCACTGATAAAATAGTACATAAACATTATTTTCACCAGTTAAATGTCTTCCATACATTGTTTGTGTGGTTTGATAGCTTATTGTTGGCAGTGGCACTAGCCTAAAACCTGGCACCAGAGTGTTTTACCATTTTGCTTTAAAATGTATTTTCCATGATTGATGCAATATTGATGATACTGATTGGTGTGGCTTTGAGGGGGGCTTGTCCCTGTCACAGGAGAAGGGAAGATGTCTTCATCTCACTCGTCATCTGTGTTGTTTCTCTCCTCCTCCTCTTCTCTTTGTCTCTCAGTGTGAGTCTGTGAGTGTGTGTGACTGGAGCTGTTAGAAGCAGTGGGGATCTCGTCACTCCCCGGTCCAGACATTTAACACACAGTGAGAGCTTTAAATAAGTAAGCCATCGCATGTGAAGAGTTGAGATGAAGAGGAAAGAGAGTGCTGCCTGGCTGTCTGTGTGATGCTACATATAATCAGGCCCTCCGCTTTGTTTAGTACTCACCATCATTAAGAGTCATGCTGTTGTCAGATCAGGATATTATAGAGGCTATAGAGGGTTTAGATGAGTTTGTTAACCCCTGTCAAAGGATATTATCATAACCTTAAATGTCAATTAATGTCTGTAAATAGTGCAAAGTACATGCAGCCAAGGAGGGGATATCAAACGCTTTGGATAAGGTGGAAATAAAGATCACATTTCTATCGCTTTCTCTCTGCTCAGTTTTTCCCACATAAGCCGGACAATGAAATATTATTGCTAGTAAGTCCGATGCTTTATTTGATGTTTATTGAAGACAATAAACAACTTCTCTAGTTTTAATCAGCCTATGTGGCATCGATATTAGTCAGAAACATTTATTCTAGTGTCCACATTGACAACAAAATATAAATAGGATCATTTTGGTCATAAAGTCAGTCTCATCCAAAACTGAGTTTTGTAAGTGAGTTTGTTATGACTTGAGGGTTGGGTTTTGATTTCGACAATGCTCACTTGCCCACTTACACAGCTGCGCTGATTGCACTCTGTCCAGTCCTACCACAGAACACACAGACAGAGATACAGACTGCCCAGCAGCGCAGGGGATCGGATTGGACTGTTTACATAAGACAACACATCACACATTTTTTTACTTGAGAAATACTGCACCAGACACCTTAGCTAGATGTAAAACCTCCTCGGAAAAAACATCTAAATGAATCACAGATTCCTTGAGTCTTAGATTCATTCTGACATTTTTGAGGGAGGGATACTGGCTTTGTTCTTATGGTGTCTCATCGGGGACAATCATATGTAACTGCCACATCGAACCACACCCCAAAGAATGAAATATTGTTTTTCTTAATGTGCAACAGAGAAACACATGCGGAATCAGTGCGTTCAGTCGCTCTTTAAAGATTTTCCTCCAATATATAGACTACATGTGCTCTCATTCTTCCCAGTCGTTATGTGATTTAGTGGCTTTTAGCACAGCAGGACGGAGCCTCATCTAAAACCCAGAGCATGTAAAAGAGAATGAATATACTCGTTTCATCTTGAGAGAAGAAGAGGCGTGGTGGAAGAGCAACAGATGGACCTGTGTTTATCTATATGGAGGCGATCGCCTCTCCTCCTCTTCCAACGATAACCTTGTATTTTGTTACTGTGTATGTTGACTGCTGTGTGCTGGCGGGCTTGTGGCTGAGGGCTGAGACAGAAGAGCAGGTTTATAGTCCGGGAGGATATTGCTCCTGATGAACCACAGATTTGCTCCTCAGCATGTTGGCTTGAATTAGAAAGGGGACCCCTAAGCATCCTTAAACGTGATTATCAGAGCAGCAGTTCAGTTGGGTGGAGGATGATTGAATTTGACAGAGCTGTCCCTGTGGAGTTCCCCCCTGTTGTTTCGTTTTAATGTTTCATCTGTGACTCCTCTCACAGGGCAGATTCCTTTGTCTTTGTCTGTCCTGCGAGAGAAACGGGATAGTAAAAACAAGCTTAGGCTGTTTATTATCAGTGTTCATCATGAGTTTATGGCCATCACTGCTCTGAAATCACCAGATTACGCCAACCCCACACACAAAATAAAATCAGGCACTGAGATTAAGTCCATCTAGTATATAAACCCACAACCTCTTTCGCTTGGCTTCCCTCCAAGATCATATCTACATGCTGATACAGTAATTATTGATGTTCAGTGTGTGAGACAAAGTGAAAACATCAACAACAGAGCAAAATTCAGAATCATCTCATCTTTACCATGCCAATGACTCCTCCTCATCGAATGAATCAGCCTCCTCAAACATTTGACAAGTCCCTCTAGTTTCATGTCTTTGTTTCCTTGTGAATGCACTTAAGCTCATTTGCTTTTTAGCATGCTGATGTAATGTACAGCAGGGAAAATAATAAAGAGGAGCAACCAATGAATTTCTAAAAATGTATGCTTTTGTGGTAGGAAGAGAGGGGCAAGTGACGTTTCTAGTGTCATTCAAAGGACTGTCCTGCTCGGCAGGACTTTATGGAAACAGGCGCCCGCTTTCAAAAGGAGTCTTCAAAAGCAGAAGGTAGCATCATGGATACTGAGTAAGGAAGGAGGGGTGAAGGAGGCTGCATCACAGAGCTCAGTTTAACAGGGACAACCTTTGTCACTCACAGTGTGGTGTATTAATCTATGAAAGCTAATCTTCAAACAGATTACGATTAGGGCTATGTGTCGCCAAGGAGATTGTGTGATTTCAAAGAAAGAACACAAGAGTCTTCCATCCATGCAACCCAAGACATGCATGCCAAGACACCACACTAAAACAATATTCATATTATATTTTTGGGCAAAATGGGTGGATGAATGAGGCTTGGGATGATTATGTGTCATTCTCTGACAGTGACTAGGATCACAAGTGGGACAGAAACATATCCCTCTTTTCATCATCCAGCTCTATCTACCTCTGGCACTAAAATGTTATAAAATCCTTATTCCTCCTACGGTCGTTTTTAGTCCGGACTGTCTGTGAGTTTCACTTCAGTTTCCACTTCAAGGTGGTTTAGTTAATTAGCTTCCTCAAACAACGTGTAAGCATAGTGAGCATCATTAACTTAATCAGTACTTTAATTGTGCCATTTCCATTTGTAGCCAGGAGGGGAGTGTTCAACTCTGTAGCAGCGCTATCGCAGAGGACGATCAGCTCAGCTCAGAGAGATGTTGCCACGCTCATTTGTACATTTTTGCATTGTGCTGCTATTGTTATCTCCAGCCTGTCTCTGCCTATTCCTCCAGGGAAGAGCTTCTCTTCCCTCTCATTGCCAGAGCAGAGGAAGGTCAGGACTATAGTGTCAGCTCAGCGCCTGGCTCTGGATCTTCTGCGTCACACCACATGATCTCAGTGAGGCTGCACTGCCCATGACCCGGGTCTGTACGAGGGGCCTGCCATCCAGGTGGCTGGGCAGCTGTGGTGCTGCCTGGGCTGGCTCTGTTAGCCTCCCTGCTTCCCTGCCTGGCTGCCCGAGCTTTCCCACTGCCTGATCTAATTCGTCTCCTGGCAGATATGCAGCTGCTCAATACAATGTTAAGACTGTTGGCCTGCTAGCTATAAATAGTGTGCAGCACATCGCATCAACAAGCATCAGAGAGATAAACAGAGATAGGGGGGAGAAAACGCAACCCGGCCAGTACATGTTTGCGCTTGTTCAGGTGTGTGTTGTGCGTGTGTGTGTGTGTTTGTGTGTGTGCACACATGCGTGCGTGTGTGTTCGGTGACACACACACAAACACACAGCCGGAGGCTCCTGGCCGGGTGGGTCTGGTCATCTCCTCTTGTTCTTTGGCCCCTGTCCAAGTCTTTTAATGGGCCCAGAGACAAAGAGTCACCTTGATGACTCAGCCAGCTCCGTGTTAATGTCTCTCCTCTGATGGATCTGAAATGACACTCAGCTGCTGGGGTCCAGAGGCATCGCTTTAGAGTGCAGGAGTTAGCCATCATCACAGAATACGACACGTTTTAAAACCACGGGCTGCTAGATTTACAGGTGACCCGGTACATAGTCGCTACAGACCCTCCCTTGTCCTCTAGCAGCACAACTCCAGTCGAACAAAGAGAAAGCACACAGGGAGACAGCGCTCCTTATCCACCACGGTGTTGATGAAATCTCTATTTTCATTCTCATTTCCTATCTGTGCCAGCCACCTCTTTGATGTTGTTGTTATTCTCTGGACACATTAGGAAAAAAGCAGGTCAATCCACTACGTCGGGCAAATAATAGCTCTTTCTTTTGTGGTTTATTGATAGACTTTATTTGTGTGTGTAATTCTGATTAGATAAAAGATAATAATTGTCTCTGTTGGAGAGTGGTTTCGTGGTTTGGAATGTAGTTTTAACTTTTCATCCTGTAATTATTTTCATATCATGTTTATGTTTTTTTTATATAAAAGATAACATTATATTCTGTTCTGGTGATCAAGTGAAAAAGGTTTTGTTCAAGAGACTCTCTCTCAGGCTTGGTAATTAAGAAGGATTTCCTCTTCAAAACCGTGAGGGATTTTGCGACTCAAAGCCAATAGGGATTTTTTTGTCTGCAATCATAGAAATATATATTTATTTTAATAATTTGTCTGTTTCTTTTATGAGCCGTTCTTTATTAAAAGGTTCTGACGGGAAAGTCAACAATCAAGAGCTTGTTTTCTTTTCATCTCAAATTCTTTTCACATTTCCAAAATTTCTGAGCCCCTTATTTTAATTTTCTTGGATTGTTTATTCTGCCGTTATTACCAGTGGAGTTTTCCCTAGTGCTAAAAGACTGGCTAGCTAGCCTGTGAGTGCAGTAATGTCTTGTAATAAGGGCCAATATGAGGTTGGAGAGCAGAGGAGAGGAGTTAATTCACACCACACTCTGATATCTTCAAACATTTCCACTTTAGACTGGGATTAAAGGCTCGCGACCAGCCATGTAATGACATGCCGTCCCCTCTCTCCTCTCCGGCCTTCACTATTTTGACATCTCTGGGATTTTTTTAGGAGTATTGTTGCTGATTGGTTGTGTATTTGGCCTCATCTCTAGGAAGCGTGATGAAAGCTCATCTGCATTCTGGTCCAGGCATGACGGCCTTAACCCTTGGTTTGCAGGGAGCAGGGTAATTGGCCCTGGCTTTGTGTGTGCGAGTGTGCGAGGCTTCGGCAGCAGCAGCTCCGGCGTGTGTGTGTCCTTGGGGGCCTCTCCTCCTCATCACACTGTCTGGTCCAGGAGCGGGTTACCATGGAAACCGTGGAAGAGTTAATGCAGCCCAGGCTCCAAAATTGTATTATCTTTTTTATTTTTCATGGTGAGGCAAATGGTTACAATTCCTGCTTATTCTCATATGCTAATTGAAATAACCATCTTCCAAAATGGCTGGAGCTTTTTTCACGCTTGTTTGGACAGAAAAAAAAAGTTGAAAAAGGGAGTTGCCATACTATAAATGATTGCATAGGGCAGCATATTATTTTATTTATTTAATTCATTCATATTTGATATTTGTTGACCACAGATAAAATTTGGGATGAAAACGAGTGATCCAATTATGAAAATGGTTATCTGATCCGCGGTTATTGCCATGTTGTCCTGGGTGCTTCTGCTGTGTTTTTCACAACATTTGTGAACATGTCACAGACTGTTGAAGATCTCCTTGTTTTGATTTCTGTCCAAAATCTGTTTGCTTTGGTGACACTTTTTGTATTATTATTTCATGTTCTTAGACAGCATTAGACAGGGCTACATTTTGGACCCCCCTTAGTGCTCTAGATTTTCCATAAATCCTTGTATTAACCCCTGTGTAATCCTGGATGCTCTGTGGTCAGAGGGTAGTGTGTACATAAACACTGCAGATGAAACGGCAGGAAGCTATCAATTTGACAACTGTAATGATTTATTTAAACAGTAGGCTACTTAAATAGTCATTGTTTTGATGTATATTGACATACATTAAAATGGGACTAATTACAGATGTAATACATTTGGTTTAATGACACCACCCAAATATAGCCCACATTTTAATCAGGGCATTTGTTGTGGATATTACAGATACATTACAGACACAGAGTGAAACACATGGATTATGCCTTACAGATATTATCAAACATAATATAATTTGATATGGCACTCCTCCTATCCCAGCTGTATAAAGAGAATGAGGGAGATTCAAATAACTAGATGGTTCGAGCTTGCAGGCCGTGGTGGTGAACCCTTCCTTCCCAGAGGTAATTGTTGATTAATTTGTGAGCGCTTGCTCTTGGTGGTGTCCTGTAGAGGGGAGTGACACAGGCAGGTCCAACCAGACTCCTGCCCTGGCCCCCAGGCCCCCGGCTGCTTTGTGTGGGATTTATCTGGCCCTGTGCAGAGGAAGGTGGAGGGGGATCACCCATAATTCTAATCTCCTTTTTGTCTTCTTTCTTCCCCTTGATAAAGTGGCTGTCCGTTGTTATTCTTTGTTATCAGGGATCAGCGGCCGTGTGTGTGGGTGTTGTTCGTGTGTGTGTGTGTGTGTGCGTGCGTGCGTGCGTGCGTGCGTGCGTGCGTGCGTGCGTGCGTGCGTGCGTGCGTGCGTGCGTGCGTGCGTGCGTGTGTGTGTGTGTGACTGAGTATGGGTCACCACCATTCGAGCCACCCAATTGTGATGCAGACTCCAACGTCATGAGCACTTTTGTTCGAAGCCCTCTGCCTGTCTGTGTTTGGGTGTGAGATTGTGGTTTTAGCGGTCCAAGGAACCTAAATCACCCAATTCTGGACAGCCTTGTTTATTGGATAAGTCCTATATGTCGGGAGTTGATAGTCCCTCCCTTGACAGTCACTGATATAGGAGGAATTTCTTCTTAGAAATCAGCCTTATGAAAAACATAGACCTATAGGACTATAACCTACTGCTCCGACTGTATTCAATTTAGAAATGTTTGTAAATCTTAAAAATTGTCCTCATATTACCATTCATATGCCAGATTGGGAGTTTAAAGATAATATTTAAATGAATGATTATCCATCATAATAAATTCATAAGTAGCCTAATCATTTTGATGATTATTAAAGATAAATTAACCAAATCTTCATTACTGGTGTTGTTTAATGGAAATGCATTCAGATTACAAAGAATATAACATTTCTAAAATATGTTTCCTTTTTCTCACTATAAAGCTTTTCTGTGATGATAATTATCAGGAGGATTTCCCTGCTCTGTAGCCGCATACTATTTAGATGACGCACAGCCACTCAGATTCCATATTGAGCATTAGTAACCAAGTGGATGATGTACAAAAGTGTAATACAGTGTAATAATGTATTAAAGTGTAATAAACCCCCTCATCCCCTGTGAATGATCTGCTGTTTAAAAACTCACACGCTTGGAGTGCGTTGTGTTTGGTGCACCGCTCTGGGGCCCGCTTCCCTCTGCCAGGAGTGTAAGGAATCCAATGTTCCTCCAGTGAGTGTTTGTTTGCTTGGCTTTGACGTCGGCCCCGACCGGGTCTCAGACACCCACCAGTGACACACACTTTCCTCCCCAGCAGCTCCCCTTACTTACCCCATGTGGTGGCTATTACCCTCCCCTTCCTTCCAACATCTTCTCCTGTTTCCGACATCTCTCTCCACACAGTGTGTGGTGCCAGGTCAGCCAGCTGAGTGCTATTAGTACCTCTCCATTGCCCGACCCAACTAACGGAAAGCCACACAACTTAATAAGGTCATGAAAAGAGAGAGGAAAACAAAGGGGGAAAAGAAGAGTTTTGGCTGCCAACGAGGCGTGCACTAATAATGCCAATAAAACAATACAGTCAAGCCTTCTCTGAGAATAATTGCCGATCTGTGTTTTTATTTGAGAAGGCTCTAGGTTAATAAATTGGATAGCATTCAAAACTAGCAAAATGAGGCTATGAAAAATAACGGCTGTAACAGAGAAATATTGTGCCCTGTCTCTCGCTCTTCCTGCACTCGCTTTTATTTCTGGATGAAGGGATGGTAGGCTGGACCTGTTTGGAACAATTATCATAAAATGGCAGTATAGGTTGTGTTTGCCTTCAACTCTCAGCAGTGAAAGTATTAGCTAACTTTGTGGTCAGGGCAAAGGGCTCAATAACGTCAAGAGCTTTACAATATGGCTGTCAAAAGGAACAGGGTGGCCCAAAGAGATTTCGGTCTGAGCTTTACAGTATTTCCATTCCTCGTTACCGTGTCTTTACTGGTTTGCATACCTCTGGGTTCCGATTTGCATATTGTAGGATACATGAAGACAGCTGCTGCTGTTTCCTCCTTAGCTTGTTTAACAAGGGAATCTTCACCTCATAAAAGACAGTTTACTGCACCCTCATTCAGCATGCTACTATTTATTTAGTGACAAATGTGGCCGCTGCAGTTATTGTGAATGGATTGTCTAATTGAAACAAATGACCAATAACAGATTTACAGGATACTGTTTTACTATCAGCCTATCCTGAGGATAGGATCCATAGCCCCACAAGGAAGAGATACGGCAGACAGATAATATACTTTATTGTAGGATAGTGCCTTGGAAAGAGGTTACTAAACGTTGTCTGTGGCCTAATGTTTTCTTTGAATGTGTTCCCCTAACGAAAGGGTCCTATAGTAACACCAGTCTTTCTTCCTTAGGAGAGAATGAAGTGACTTGGAGAGTCATTATCTAAAGATTAGTGACAGTATCAGACGCTGGCAGTAGTAGCCCCTGAGGTCAGTGGGGCCTTGGCACTGTTTCCTCTGGGGCTGCGTCGAGGACTGTAGTGTGGGGAGGAATGGAGCTCCACTGGGCCGAGGAGGAGACGGCCCCTGAGGGACCGCATGGCTTTACACCAGATTAGCACCGAGAGGAGTGAAGGTTTATCACTGACTCGCTCTCTCTGTCTCCATAGTCTGGATTCTATCTACCACACAGTCTATCTCATCCAATAATCCAGCCCCAATCACCTGCACTCCATCTGTCAGTCTATCCCTCTCCCCTCTCTCCTCCTCATGACGATTACTGTCTGTAACCACCCTTCTTCCTCCACCTCCTCCTCCGCTTCCTCCTCCTCCTATCTCTCTCTCTTTGCTCTACAGCACCCTACAATCTGCCTGTTCTGTTCCCCTCCATTCACAGTACAAATTGTGTTGTAATGAAGTCAGAGTGGAGGGAGCATTTTTCATGTTGTCTTTTCTAATCAGAAGGGAGGTATGCCTGTGTGCCACTGCATGGCTTTTCAGAGTCTGGAGTCTGACGTACATGGCGGGGTTAAGAATCAATCTGTGAGGAGCGCTGACACATACAGGTCTTGTGTATTGAATATTCATCTTGTGGGTATTTAGGGTCATTTCACCTTTCTAGTGAAGTTTAAAGCTGGGTGATTATGTGCTCAGAGCAGCATGGGTGAACTGCTCCATCACCCTGTTACATATCAGTCTCTTACTCATCTTATTGAGTCAGACCTTTCTCTCTCTCTTTATCTCTCTCTCTCTCTTTCTCTCATTCGCCGGCCTCTGAGGATAAAAAGGCACTTTGTCTTCCAATTTTATTTGATTAATAAAACCATGTGAAGTCATGCTTAAACTCTTTAATATACCCTTCTGTTTAGTATTACTATCTATCTGTCCAGTGGATGTAATATACATTATTTAATTAATGTGGTCAGAAAGTCAGATCCCTTGATTAAGCGTTAATTTCTCCCTATCAGGAGAGAATCAAGTGATTAAGGAAACAAACCAGTGTTCATCTCACTCTTTCCGAAACCTTTAGGCAGCTCAGCCCTTGTGTCCATGGATTGTCTATGGATTTTCTCCACTCTAGCAATTTAACATAAACTACACATTGCTCATTTATTTTGCCTTTTGAAGTGATTTGTATTCACATGACATCCCCTATGTGAACAGGTTGTTTCTTGTTTTGAATAAGTTAGCCACAGGCAGATCTGATAAGCTGAGGTAGCTTTATGAAAACTGCCACATGCCTTGTGTGTCTGTCTGTTATGCATTCTGTGATATATTTATGCTGATGTATTCGCTCTGTGTTTATGTGAAAGGTGGACGTTATCGTTCACCAAGGGGAGATAGACGCGGATGTATTACCAGCTGTATATGAGGGATAAGGCCTGTATGTTATGTTATACTGTATGCTGAGACTCTCACCATTAGCTGTGGTATGAGCCCAGGATCAAGTTAACTGTTGTTTCTGGAGTGTGAACCAAGCCTCAGTCAAACTTGATGAGTATGTCGTTGGAGGAATTTCTGAAATATAATGGTTCTTTGTATTGCCAGCCCACATGGTATCAATTGAAGCAGCTTTTTAAGACCTTCTGGTAAGCCAGTTCAGTTCAGCGCAGGAAAAGGGAATGCTTGGCGGAAGCAGGTGGAAAGAATTGCTGTAAGACAGAATCCCCGAACGCCCAAATCTGATCACATTATGAAGCCCTAAGTTATGACAGTTCTTAGGAGCAATCGTCAGTCAAAGGGACCATGATCTGGATACCCTCATAGATAAAAATAGTCTTTAGTAAAGCAACATCGACTGAGCTCCTTTCATTAACTGAGAAAACTCAGGGATTGACAAGTGCCGGGTTGTGAGGGGGATCACATTTAGCATAGTTGGCAGCCTCTGTACATAAAAGTTGAGGCTAGAGTAAACTGAACCAGTGATCACCACACTGGCTGAATACTGTGTACTAAAGGAGTGTTCAATGTCTTCCTCGGAAAGTATTTATCCAAGCTGACAGCTTTTAGGTCATCCCGGTTATTACCATCTCTGCAGTTCAAACAAGTCTTAATTATTCCAAACTTGCATTAACTTCATGATTGCCTCTCATTCATTTTTACTGGCGATTATAAAACTGGAACAGTGTGTCTATCAAACGGAAAGCTCCATGATTCATCGGCTGCATGGTGGAACAATGTAATTTCACACGAAAGGGAACATTCGTATGAAAATGTATCCCTTATATAAACATGTGTCAAGAGTTAGAGGTCCTCAGAGGTCCTGGTTAGAGTCTCTAACTCCCTGTCTCTAACTGAGCTGCCCATCAGTCTGTGAAAGCATGCAGAGTATTTGAAGCGCTTGGCGGAGGGTCTGCCAGATGTTTGCCTCGCCAAAGGGAACTACCTCTTGGTGCATTAATTACTGTGACATTGCTCTAACTCCCATTACATTCATTTAGAAGCTAAACTTCTTAAGGGAGGCCAAGCTTAGAAAGTCTGTGTAAGATTTCTTCTCTGTTAGATGTATGTTTGGTGAACTGTTGACTTACAACCTCTCACCCCAGGATCAGATGGACTCAGTACATGTGAGATAATAATCATGTAAATAACTTAAAATATCAGCCTGTTATTGGTTTGCATACATTTACTGTAGTCCCCACACAGTGTGATGTGAACCCCGTGGCATGTGATATCTGTACAGAATTTGTCCCCTAGGACCAGCAGCACCACAGTGGGTCTAAGCCATGGTCAAAAGTAGTATACTAAATAGGGAATAGAGTGTCATTTGGGACACAGCCTGTGAGAACAAAGAGCGGTGAGGAGCCAAGCTAGCAGAGCAGAGGAGTCACAGTGATCTTATCTCACACCCTGTTAGAGGAAACCTCCCTCCCAGAAAAACCAAACAAACCCAAAACTCAGCTGAAAACGATCTCTTCATCATAATGAGCAGTAGCCACTCCAACCATGCCGCTATATTCTGCCTTACGGAGAGCACACAGGGGTGAGGGATGTTGATTGATGCCCTACTCTCACCCCACCGAGCTGCCAGTGCCTAGAGACACACTGGTCCAAGAGCCTGTGTGTTTGTGTGCGTGCGTGCGTGCGTGTGCGTGTGTGTGTGTGTGTGTTAGCTCGGAGCCCCCTGTTTTGAGCCCACTCCTGATTCCCCCCTCTCATCACTGCAGTGAGATTAGCACACGGCACACTTTGCCTCCTTCTTATTATGATTGAAATTAAGCCACGTGAGCGCCGGTCGGTCAGTGTTAGCCTGTCCCGTGGTGACCCCTCTCTGGCAGGCTCATTGTCTGAGTGTCCAGCACGTCAGCGGAGGGTCCCTGTGGACCTTTATCAGAGAGTAGCCAGACCAGGCAGGGCTACACGGGGATTAAGGTCAGTGTTCCACTCTGCCACAGTGTGTTTGCTCTGCTGATTATGCTTAAAGAAAATGTTTGCATATTGAAATATGGTCAAGTGTTTATTCTCTGCATAATACAGAGGCACTCCACGGCGCAGCAGCTCTCCTCTCATGGAACCCAGAGAGGGTATCAGCGGTGTGCCTGGAGTACCGGCACCTTGTGTTAATGGGCCCAAATACGCACAAATGCCTCTTTCTGCTTCCCAAATAGGGTGTTTATAATTATGACTGTTGAGGGCCGTCACTTGTGGTTTAATGAGGTACGGCAGTGTTGTTTACGTTTCTGTGTTGAAAGGCTCAGCAGCCTGATGTGAAGTCACTCGGAGGCAACTGTGGGGTGTAATCGGTGTCGACGCCACATGGTGGGGTCTTTATGAGGCTCGCTGACACTGAGTGTGAAAAATGGCACGAGTTCCTCAGCATATTTATTTCTGCAGATAGGAGTCTTTTAGACCAATAAGAGAAGGGCAGGAAGCCCTGATGGTGGCAAGGCAATCTCCTGCTCTGGTATTGGCCTCTCCCAGGGGAAGGCTTTTAAAAGGACAGAAAGAAATGTGTACAGCCGCCCGCCACCGCAGTGGCAAAAGGCTTCCATCCCTCCCTCCCTCCCTCCCAGGCCTTAGTGATATCTCCCTCTCAAAGCCGCTCATTATCTCAGCTCCTGCTTAATGCATGTACATTCAGCCATGAACGGCCAGGAGAAAATTATATATCATACAGACAGAGACAGAGAGAGAGAGAGAGAGAGAGAGAGAGAGAGAGAGAGAGAGAGAGAGAGAGAGAGAGAGAGAGAGAGAGAGAAGCAGAGATATAGAGTGGAGAGAGCAGCAGAGATATAGAGTGGAGAGAGCAGCAGAGATATAGAGTGGAGAGAGCAGCAGAGAAAGATAGGGATAGAGAGTGGAGAGTGCAGCAGAGAAAGATAGCGAGAGAGAGCAGTAGAGATATACAGTGGAGAGAGCAGAAGAGAGATAGAGAGTGGAGAGATAGAGAGTGGAGAGTGCAGCAGAGAGATAGAGAGAGAGCAGCAGAGATAGAGAGAGAGCAGCAGGGATATTAGAAAGAGAGCAGCAGAGATATAGAGAGTGGAGAGATGGAGAGTGGAGAGAGCAGTAGGGAGAGAGAGTGGAGAGAGCAGCAGAGAGATAGAGAGTGGAGAGAGCAGCAGAGATATAGAGAGTGAAGAGAGCAGCAGAGAGATAGAGAGTGGAGAGATGAGGAGAGTGTGTGGGGGAGAGGGGAGAGGAAGGGAGGTAGTGTGAGATGTACAGGGAGTTAGAGAAATTGTGCGTGTTATGCTTATGTGCATTAGCATGTATAGAGTCAGTATTAGTCGACACACACTGTGGCCCGGAGAAAAGTTAAACTGTTGTCGCTGTTGATGTCTCTTTCAGTCCTCTTCCTCTCTATTAGACCCCTGCGTGTCTGTGATAGGGGGGTGAAATTAACAATAACAGAGTGTGAATGAAGGGAAAGACCCAGAGAGAGGGGTAGAGTAGCTGTACTTCCAGAGCCTTCACTCTTCCCCTGTGTCTCTCCATTATCTGTGGCATAGCAGCACCTGATTAATGAGGAAGCGACAGGATCACCTTGGTTCTGAGGTCAGAGCAGCAGATCTCATTTGTTGGAGAGCTACAGAGCACCTTGTCCCTCAGTAATGGAGGCACACAACTTTAGACTCATTCGGGTTTGCCCATATCACTCAAATTGAAAATACAGTGCTTTCATTGTTTTTCAAAGTAGCTTTTGAACTGGCTTTGGTGTGACTGTCTTCGGTTTGATTATCTTCATAAACAGAGATTTTCCAAACACACCCTGCTATTTAGTCTCCCTCTAGACTTATTCCGCAGTCCCTCATCATGGGTTTTTGATGAAATGTGAACACTTTGTTTCACAAAGCAGCAGTGTTCCGCTTGTGCTTTTTATTCACAGAGTAGTTAAATGTATACGGCAATTCATATCAAATGCGCCATAACACATAGCATTTTGTGTGACACTAACAATGCCTTGCTTTAATGTTGGCTGGTTTTCTCATCGCAAACATGCCTATTTCCTCAGTCTTTATATTGTCAGGCTATCAGGCGGAAGGGATGCGTGCGGGCGGATATGTTCACGCCTCTAAGACTGATTATGAGGGTCTTCGCACTTACTAGACTTTTCGCAAAAATGCCCTTGGCTACACATATACTGCAATGTAAACTTGCGAACTTGTCACATGTTGTCCGTACCTCCGACAGGGCAGGGCAGTGTAAACAGAATTGTCTCATTGAGTCAGCACTCACGGTAAAAATTGTAATAGCATAGCAATGTTTTGAAAACAGCTGAAATGTACAGACATTTTCCTTCTTTTTTTTTACCTGAAATTGTAGTAACAGCCTGTTACATTCTGAAATGGTCTCCGTAACTTTGAATCTCAACAGTGTTCATTTTTTTTGCTTGACTGCACTGAGCCACCACCAAGGTCCAGGCAGGAAGCAACTCCCCAGGGAATTATCAATGTCGCAGTTTGCTTTCACCTTGTATAATGACCTCCTTGAAATTGAAAAAATGAAGCCTGGTTTGTTCTAATTAATACGGTAGCTAGTGTGAGCCTAAGAGCTCCTATCTAGCTATGGTTCAGCTAAATGTCAGCATTCAGATACAGACAGGATGCAAAAATTATTTTGTTTAGCTAGCTTGCTAGTTAACGTTACCTACCTGTCTGGTCTATATTTAAGCAATAAGGCCCGAGGAGGTGTTGTATATGGCCAATATACCACGGCTTAGGACTGTTCATAAGCACAATGCAACGTGGAGTGCCTGGACACAGCCCTTAGCCGTGGTATATTGGCAATATACCACAAACCCCTGAGGTGCCTTGTTGCTATTGTAAACTGGTGTCAAACGTAATTAGAGCAGTAAAAATGCATGTTTTGTCATACCCGTGGTATACGGTCTCATATACCACGGCTGTCAGCCAATCAGCATTTAGGGGTCGAACCACCCAGTTTATAATTAAGCAATAAGGCCCGAGGGGGTGTGGTATATGGCCAATATACCATGGCTGTTCTTATGCATGACGCAACACAGAGTGCCTGGATACAGACCTTATTGCTATTATAAACGGGTTACCAACGTAATTGGAACAGTAAAAATAAGTGGTTTGTCATACCCGTGGTTTATGGTCTGATATACCACAGCTGTCAGCCAATCAGCATTCAGGACTTGAATCACCCAGTTTGTAATATAATATGAATGACACTGTATGATAACGTTTCTCTACATTTATATTAGCATGGGAGGGGTAAATCTCCATGATTGATATGCTAACGTTACTTGATCATGAAGCATGTTGTTTGTTAGTTAGCTAGCTAGCAGGAGTTAGCTGTGTCTTGTCAGCTAATTGAATGTGCACTCCGAAAACAAACCCTTTAATTTTCAACGCTCAGGAGAAGACCCAAATGCAGACAGTTTTGAAGTAACAAAAGTTTATTACAAAAACAGGGGGGCAGGCAAACGACAGGTTAAGGGCAGGCAGAGGTTAGTAATCCAAAGCAGAGTCTGAAAGGTACAGAACGGCAGGCAGGCTCAGGGTCAGGACAGGCAGAGGTCAAAACTAGGAAAACTAGAAAACAGGAACTAGAGAAAGACAGGAGCAAGGGAAAACCGCTAGTAGGCTTGACGAAACAAAACAAACTGGCAACAGACAAACAGAGAACACAGGTATAAATACACTGGGGATTATGGGGAAGATGGAGGACACCTGGAGGGGGTGGAGACAATCACAAAGACAGGTGAAACAGATCAGGAAGAAAATGAGAAAAGTTGGAAGAAAAGGAAGAAAAGTTTATTGGATTGTTAAATAGTTTGTGCTTACTGGCTAGCGGCTACTGTGATATTTACGGTCAATTTGAGTTGCAGTCCAAGAATGTTGCGTTTCCAGCAACAACGAAAGGTAAGGCAAGGATGTAATGTTTATTGAAAAGTAGAAATCTCTTTTGACACTCCGCTCCTTAAACTCCCGTAGTGGGAAAAGGGCCTAAGAGGGGTTGGTAGTGTTAAATATAATTTCTTTATATTTACAATGGTTTATTGGTCTTATGTTTGATACTCAACATTGTACTGATAGCAGTATAGGATATATTTTCTTACTTACAAGAACATTTTTCAGATTGTTATTATTTCAGGGCACATCAAATAATTGAATCCATACATCATAAAGAAAAAATATTTTGCCTCTAGCAGCATTAACAGCATATAGGCTTGTAATAGGTTTGAAAATCTTGTTGCGTTGTGCATGTGTAAATGGCTCAAAAAGTTAATTATATTCTTGATTAATTTGAATTTGCACATGTTTTATGTTTTCACATGTAAGAGAAAATGTGACTGTAGGGTGTATTGGTCCCATTTCCTCTTGTCAGTGTGTGGATGTGAGATCAAAGGAAGGCAGTCGCCTGTCTCTTTCCAGCCCAACACTAATTTCCTCTCCTCTCCTCCTCTCGTCTCTCCACTCCTCTGAGGCAGATTAATCCAGTTCTCTGCCTTTTCGAAGTGAGAGATGGTTTTTACCCTTGAAAAAAATGAAAAGTGACCGTATCAATGTGTTGAGTGTATTTGGGGGGCTTGCGGAGAGGAGTATGATGACGTCACTGAGGCTGTCTAGACATGACTGAATATTCTCAGTTGTCTGTTTATTTATGTTGGGGGATGGCACTGTGTGCGCTAGGCTGATGAGTGTTAACACTCCTACCCACCAAGAGACAGACACATGCCCTCCAAACTGCCATGGATTGAGAGCTGTGCAGTGCCAAGGAAAATGAGCTGTGAGAAGAAGAAAAAAATCACTAGTTTAGTCCACAGTTTCAATCTCCAATGCATTGACACATTATGCATTGGGATCTGAAACAAATAGACTCGTGATGATCTCTGAAGTCGGTAAAGATTAGCATCTAATGAGAATAGTCACTTGTCACATCATGGAGAGTGGCCCTGTACCCATTATACTTAATAACAGCACAGCTCTGTAATGGCATCCACATTATATATCCCCCTGACACCTCACACATCCACATCTGCTGACGTGTGTAGCATGATAGCCCGTGTGCCATGTTGAAGCATCATTTACAAGGACAACCACTAATCGGACTAGCAGGGGTTCTGTTGCGAAGGGGAAGTGATTATCATGGTTCCTCTACAGTCAATTCAATTTGTAGCCTATCAAGGTCAGTTTTATTGCAATGCAAATGTGAACTGTATGTGATTAGAACCAAGCGGCTGTCTGTGTCGTGTTGCACAGCGCTAAACTGGCATCTCTTTGAAAATAGTCACGCAATTAAAAATGTTGGTGTGGGAATGGAGATGAGCCTGTTACTATCCGGACGTATAATTTGACCATTTATGCCAAATATTCACTACTTTTGAAAGAGACAACAAAAATGTAGACAGTTTCGTTGACTTGGATTTCTCCTATTATGAATGACAAAATAGATAGCTAGCCGTATGTCCTTAAAATCTTCCCATTTCTGATTTCTTTCAACTGAGCAAGATCCATTGTGATTTAATCAATCTGTCTGCCCTGCTATGCTCTTAGGCATTTAATTGGTTGAAATTATCTCTCTTTAAATCTAAGTTAATCATTTAAAAAAAAAAATTGGATTGTCAAGGCCCAAGGGGAGATATTTAATTTTCAGCAGCCCACAATTAGATCACACACTGCTGTGAGGCTAAATGACTTGACCGGAGCTGACCAAAAGGCCTATCCAGAAACTACCAAAAAGATAACACACTATGGGTTGAATTATAATTATTAGGTCAAATTTGATATGAAGATCACAGACGTTATACTTTGTGTAAATTGGACAAGCAATCATTCAGTAAGTACATACTGGAGGTAGAGTATAATGTGAATGTGATATCCACATTATATTTATATTAAAGGCTGATGAAGCCGCAGCTGTCACATCCTGTGCTGATGACATACTGTATTAAGAGCTCTCCAGTGGCGTATTCCATGTTTAAAAATGACTCACCTGGATCAGTCCTCACCATTTGATGACATTGTAGATGGTCACTTCTTCCTCTCATTGTCTGTCAGGTTGATAGTGAAGCATCGAGATGAGTCATACAGTTCCGGTTTATCCCTGTGAGGTAGACATTGAGTGTGTTGTTTCTGGACACTGCGATGATGTTATAGCACATCATGAGGTCTGTTTGCTAAATTGGGTCAAAATTGGAAATTAGCCCCTTGCTCTTCTTCAAATATTCATAACATGACATTTCAGATGTAGAGCAGCCCCAGACAGTGCTCCCTAATTGGCCAGTGCATTTATTCATGGTCTCATGTACCATATTGTTATTGGAGGGAGGGAGGGAGGGCAATACAGACAGAGAGAGAAGGAGAGGGAAGAAATAAAGAGAACGAGAGAAGAAAACCGACACTTGATTGTGGAAACTGAGGGGTTGGCTGTGTATTGGCTGTGTCTTTGTGGCAAGCATGGCACCTCCATAGTAACGCAGGATCACTGGGAGTGCAAGCGCAAACAATGGCCTCCTTGTCAAAAATGGAACAAATCCCTGAGGAAGAGGTGTCAGTGAAAAGGTTGATGACCTGGCATCTGGCAATTACTGCCAGTCCAAGTCATTAATCAGAGAGGCTCTCAGTCTCTTACTCCGACCGACCGACTCAGCAGCAGTAGCAGCAGCAGTCACACCATGGAGCACTCCTCCACTGAGGCCGGGACGGCCCTTAATGTGCTACGTTTGTTGTACCTATGTTTGTTGCTTATATGGGAGAATAATAATGAATAGCCTGGGATGACTGATCTGTAAAGACCCGAGTAGTTTGACTTTGAGAGAATTCTGATTCAAATGTGTTCCTCTGTGGAGGTACACAGTGTGTGTACCTGTGTGTCTGTTCTGTCTCTGTCAAGCCACATGTGCTGCCTCATGTCACACATGGAAGTGGTGTGTTTGTGTTGTGGATGATGGCAGCCGCTGGAGTGTGAGTTCAGATGCCCACTTGAGGCGGAGGAGGACGAATAGGACACTGCAGCAACACTGGCACGGCTGCCGCATGTCACAGCTGGGCTGTGTGTCGACACTGGCACCAACACGGCTAGCATGTCATAGCTGTTCACTGTGGTGACAGGGGGAGCCCTGCTCTCCTCCACACACTGCTACCGACACAGCCATCAGGCTCAACCCTGGAACCTGGGGTAAAAACCTATCCTCACAGCTGTCATCAGGCTACAGCCCAAGAACCTATGGTAAAAAAAAACACTATCCACACTGGGTTCGCTACAGAGAGGAAGTAGATACAGTAAGAGAGAGAGAGAATTTGTGTACTATAGTAGTGTTCTCTATAAGAGTCGCCGCGTTGTAGTATCCTGTCATTACAGCTACTATATTCAGCATTTGCAATTACTGCTGTGCCCACTTAAGAAATAGAGAACAAAGTTCATGCTTGTGCCATGTGTAAGAGAGAAGAAGAACGGGAAAAAGCATGTAAGTTAGTGCCTCGTTATTTTGCCATTCTTATACAGAAGCATATAGCACAGTGGCTTTGACAACAGCGTATTCTTGAATATGTTCCATCCAAGACAGACGCTAGCTTTTCATCATTGGATGTTTTATTATATTTTGATTCATACATTCAGAGTTTTAACTTCAGGAAGGCTTGCTATTTTCAGATGTCTAGTTGTCATTAAAAGATATTCATATTAGAAAATTAGACATGAAGAATACTGGATTCCCTTGTGCTCGCACATCAAACAAAGCTTTCTGTGGCAGGCAGTTAGCTCTCCTCCCAAACCCATCCCCTCCTCATCCCTCTCCGTCTTGTCTCAATCCCCAAAGCACATCTTTCTATAGAGACTCCAGATACCACTGGACCTGGCAACCCCAGGAACTACCGCTGATAAACCCTCCCAATCTTCTGATCATCACCACAGTGTCTCTCTTTGAGGAATCAGAATGAAAAGGGTTGCCAGATTTCACCTTCCCTGCTCCAGCGCTAATAGAGTAGATAAGCAGGTCCATATAATTAGAAACCAGTGAAATAATTGTAACAAGGGGCTAAATGCCTAGCTGTAGTTTTAATTAGCCGGTGCTTGAATTAATAATTGCCGCTTTTTAAATCAGAAATCAGTGACTGTTGTTTAGGCTGCTAGATTGGAATAGTGGTGGTGGTATTGGCTGCTTTTTACATCTCAATATGTGCGCGTTTCACTGTGATGCACACTGGGCCTGGGAGGGTAGGGGAGGCGGAAAAAACCTGGGTCTATTTGGTTATCTTCCAAGTGCAGCGTAGCTCAGCCAAGATTAAATTCACTGGGTTTACGGTGGATATCAGTATTTGTTTTTTTATGTTATGTTGGAAAGAGCCAGGGGTGGGAGGCAGGCCAGGCAGTCTGCAGGGGGAGGAGAAGGAAAGAGAGGGGAAGAGAGAAAAAAAAGCTGCCAGTGCTACAATTTACAGAGAATATCATCATCAACATCACCATCATCATCATTATAAAAACCCTCTCTGCTATTTAAACCATCGCCGGAATGAGAAAAAAAGATATGCTGTATATCTCCCATATCCCATATAATTAAAAAAAGGATGAAGCAGTGTCATCAGCTATCTGTTATCTGTTACCACTGTAACATCATGCCTCCAACGCTTTGCCCTTAGAGGATAGGTGGTTCTCTACAGACACTGTGTTAATGACAAGTCCTGACCTCACACCTCTTAACAACTCGTGCATTAGACACAGGACTTAGTGGCAGGGGACTGCTCGGGCACAGCACACTGGTGCCAGTGACAGCTGTAAATTTGATCAATCGGACTGTCAGGGTACACTGGCAGGTGTGGCAAGCGGGGCCGGCGTAAAGATAACTGACATCTTGCTGTCATTACCGCGAGGGCCCTGCCGTCAATCTCGCCCTGATGCATTCGTTCCCTTCTTTCTCTTCCTCCTGTTATTTTTCTTTCCATTCAAATAATTGCCTGTCGCCCTGAAACGGGGCCTCACTTTTCTTTCCCCAGGTCCCCCTTTCCAAAAGAATTTGGTGATGGATTAAATGCTTTGGAAACACCATAGGACCCGGAGGTGTGTTTGGGGAGAGCAAGGGCAGATTGAAGGCAAACTGATTCCAGCTCTCCGTTTCTGTCTCCTATCTATCACTGCCAATTGCTGTGCCTCTCAGGCCTGGGATTCTCATGCAGTGTTAATCACAGCGACAGAGTCGTAGATGGGAAATGGGTTTATTTGGTTTGAGAAAGCTGTGAAATCCTACTTCATAATTTTAGGGGTACTGTATATTCAGGTATTTAAGTTAGAGTTTTTTTTGTTGTTATTATCGCCAGCTTGCCTTTTATTTTATTTAAATTGAGCAATTTTGTAACTTTCAATCACATTAGCGTCAATCAGTTTCAAATTGAAATCCTCATTTAATTGAAATCATAATAACAAAAGGCACTGTTAACAAAATGGCTGAAACATTTTGATGATCACACAGTGCTGGGTATTGTTTAATGTGCTGTCTATATAGAGTGGTTACAGGCAGTACCATCTGGTATTTCTAGATGGAGAGCAGAGCAGGTACTCAGGCTTGGCTTTCCATTACCCTTGTCAGTGCATCACTGCTGTGAGTCAGTAGATAATGTGTCCTGCGCTCCGCTCTGCTCTGCACCGGCTGCATGTCTGTCCCAGGTTTGTCCCTCTCACCTTCTACCACCCTTTACACCACTACAGAACACTACTGCATTGCTGTCACGTCCCCAGCCCTGGCTGGCCCCTCCGCAGCCTGTCTTAATGCCCTGCTCCCCAACAGACCCCACGGGGCTTGGTGAAGGCCCGGGGCCATGGAGCTAACGCTGCGACGTCGCTACGCTAGCTCAGCTCCCACCGCTGCGGGAAGAGCAGCAGCAGTGGTGGAGGAATGTGGGACGTTATGCTAATGAGAGGACTTAGAGCAGGGTTTTTAATCAAGTGTTGGTAGTGGTCGGACAGCCATAGGACAGCTAGGCACAACTTTTACATCAGCGGACAAAGGAGAAAACAGCTGCATGTTACACTGTGGATTTATTAAGCTGCCTGGCTGGCGATAAGGAGGTTGATATGTCTGCGCCGCTCACCAACCAGGTCTAACAAACCTTAATGGAGACGGTGAAGCAGGGGGTTTTCATGTAAGACAGTCAACCTGTCTTTCTAGGACAACTTTTATTTTCAGTTATTACATATACTGGGAATGTATTTACTAAACCGGCATATTGTGAAAAAGTCAAATGAAGAATTAGATTGGTTTTTGTGTGCTCTTCAATGTAAAGAAATACAAAGTGTGTATAAAGGAATCAACATACACTAAAGAGCCTAGAATTCAAGTCCAATTCAAGTCCTGGCACCCAAATGGTGGAACCAGCCTCCTCCTGAAGCTAGGACAGCAGAGTCCCTGCCCATTTTCTGAAAAACCTGAAACCCTACCTCTTAAACAGTATCTTAAATAATCCTCCTCCTCACCTCGACCACCCCCCCCCCCCCCCCCCCCCCCCCCCCTTCTAGCTACGTTATTGGGGAAAAAATGACTTTCTATGCCTGTGCAGTGGTGGAAAAAGTACCCAATTGTCATACTTCAGCCAAATTAAAGATACCTTAATAGAAAATGACTCAAGTAAAAGTGAAAGTCACCCAGTAAAATACTACTTGAGTAAAATTCAAAAAGTATTTGCTTTTAAATATACTTAAGTATCAAAAGTACAGTGGGGCAAAAAAGTATTTAGTCAACCACCAATTGTGCAAGTTCTCCCACTTAAAAAGATGAGAGAGGCCTGTAATTTTCATCATAGGTACACTTCAACTATGACAGACAAAATGAGAAAAAAAAATCCAGAAAATCACATTGTAGGATTTTTAATGAATGTATTTACAAATTATGGTGGAAAATAAGTATTTGGTCAATAACAAAAGTTTATCTCAATACTTTGTTATATACCCTTTGTTGGCAATGACAGAGGTCAAACGTTTTCTGTAAGTCTTCACAAGGTTTTCACACACTGTTGCTGGTATTTTGGCCCATTCCTCCATGCAGATCTCCTCTAGAGCAGTGATGTTTTGGGGCTGTTGCTGGGCAACACGGACTTTCAACTCCCTCCAAAGATTTTCTATGGGGTTGAGATCTGGAGACTGGCTAGGCCACTCCAGGACCTTGAAATGCTTCTTACGAAGCCACTCCTTCGTTGCCCGGGCGGTGTGTTTGGGATCATTGTCATGCTGAAAGACCCAGCCACGTTTCATCTTCAATGCCCTTGCTGATGGAAAGATGTTTTCACTCAAAATCTCACGATACATGGCCCCATTCTTTCCTTTACACGGATCAGTCGTCCTGGTCCCTTTGCAGAAAAAAAGCCCCAACGCATGATGTTTCCACCCCCATGCTTCACAGTAGGTATGGTGTTCTTTGGATGCAACTCAGCATTCTTTGTCCTCCAAACACGACGAGTTGAGTTTTTACCAAAAAGTTATATTTTGGTTTCATCTGACCATATGACATTCTCCCAATCTTCTTCTGGATCATCCAAATGCTCTCTAGCAAACTTCAGACGGGCCTGGACATGTACTGGCTTAAGCAGGGGGACACGTCTGGCACTGCAGGATTTGAGTCCCTGTCGGCGTAGTGTGTTGCTGATGGTAGGCTTTGTTACTTTGGTCCCAGCTCTCTGCAGGTCATTCACTAGGTCCCCCCGTGTGGTTCTGGGATTTTTGCTCACCGTTCTTGTGATCATTTTGACCCCACGGGGTGAGATCTTGCGTGGAGCCCCAGATAGAGGGAGATTATCAGTGGTCTTGTATGTCTTCCATTTCCTAATAATTGCTCCCACAGTTGATTTCTTCAAACCAAGCTGCTTACCTATTGCAGATTCAGTCTTCCCAGCCTGGTGCAGGTCTACAATTTTGTTTCTGGTGTCCTTTGACAGCTCTTTGGTCTTGGCCATAGTGGAGTTTGGAGTGTGACTGTTTGAGGTTGTGGACAGGTGTCTTTTATACTGATAACAAGTTCAAACAGGTGCCATTAATACAGGTAACGAGTGGAGGACAGAGGAGCCTCTTAACCTTTTATGGCGGCAGCCCGACACCGGTACACCTATGACAACATCCAGCTCAAAGTGCAGGGCGCGAAATTCAAAAAAATATATTTTTTAAATATTTAACTTTCACACATTAACAAGTCCAATACAGCATATGAAAGGTACACATCTTGTGAATCAAGCCAACATGTCCGATTTTTAAAATGTTTTACAGGGAAGACAAAATATGTAAATCTATTAGCTAACCACGTTAGCAAAAGACACCACTTTTCTAACTCCATCAGTTTCTTACTCCATCAGGTGCTATCACAAATTCGACCAAATAAAGATATAAATAGCCACTAACCAAGAAACAAATTCATCAGATGACAGTCTGATAACATATTTATTGTATAGCATATGTTTTGTTCGAAAAATTTGCATATTTCATGTATAAACCATAGTTTACATTTCAGCTACAATCAGAAATTGCACCGAAAGCAGCCATAATATTTACAGACACCAACGTCAAATAGCTAATTACTCATCATAAAACATTTCTGAAAAATACATAGTCTGCAGCAATTGAAAGACAGGCATCTTGTGATTCCAAACAATATTTCCGATTTATTAAATGTTTTACAGCGAAAACAAAATGTATCGCTATATTAGCGTAGCCACAATAGACAGAAACAATTGGGCGCCCACGGCCAGTTCACATGCACGACAGATATATGAAATAACATCATAAAATGGGTCTTACTTTTGCTGATCTTTCATCAGAATGTTGAACAAGGTGTCCTCTGTCCAGATGAGTCGTTGTTTGGATTCAGAATGGCAAATGTCCCTCTTCAATTAGCATTGGCACTAGCCGAGTGGCACAATTCTCTCCAACGTAATCAAAGTCAGAGGACGGAACACGGCAAAACTCCCGAAAAAATGTCAATAATCTGATTAAACTATATTGAAAAAACATACATTACGATGATATGGTCACATGTATCAAAAAAAATCCGAGCCGGAGATGTTAGTCATCCATTACGGCAGCAAAACAGAAGGCAATCGCACTTCCAAGTCGCGCGCTTCAGATTACCGGAAGTGGACGGTCACGTCATACAAAGAGCTTGTATTCCACCCCAGATCAAGATATACACAAAATTTCTTCTCTCACATCATCTTGACACCCAGAGGAAGGCGTGTGGAGTGTAAGTAGACTCCTAAGTGTCAAGACCATGTATAGGCATCAAGTTGAAAAGAGCATCGATTTCTGACATTTCACTTCCTGGTCAGGAAAAGTGCTGCAGAAGGACTTCTGTTTCACTCAGAGAAATAATTCCAACTGTTTTAGAAACTAGAAAGTGTTTTCTATCCAAAAAGAATAATAATATCCATATTGTACGAGCAAGATTTGAGTAGGAGGCCGTTTGAAATGGGCACGATTTCACTGGCTACTCAACACTTTGCCTTGCAGCCATAAGAAGTTAAAGAAGAAGTTACAGGTCTGTGAGAGCCAGAAATCTTGCCTGTTTGTATGTGACCAAATACTTATTTTCCACCATAATTTGTAAATAAATTCATAAAAAATCCTACAATGTGATTTTCTGGATTTTTTTTCCTCATTTTGTCTGTCATAGTTGAAGTGTACCTATGATGAAAATTACAGGCCTCTCTCATCTTTTTAAGTGGGAGAACTTGCACAATTGGTGGCTGACTAAATACTTTTTTGCCCCACTGTAAAAGTATAAATCATTTCAAATTCCTTATATTAAGCAAACTAGACGGCACAATTTTCTTGTTTATTTTTGTTTATGGTTAGCCAGGGGCAGTCTCCAACACTCAGACATAATTTATAAACACATTTTACAACCCCCCCTATTTAAAAAATAATAATAAATAATGAACAAATACACACAAAAAAGGCATTCATGTTTAGTGAGTAGGGATTTTCTCTTGATAAGTAGATTAATTGGACCATTTTCCTGTTCTTTTGGGTGTCAGGGAAAATGTATGGATTGAAAAGTACATTATTTTCTTCAGGAATGTAGTGAAGTAAAGGTAAAAGTTGTCAAAAATATAAATAGTAAAGTAAAGTACAGACCAAAAAACTACTTAAGTGGTACTTTAAAGTATTTTTACTTTAGTACTTTACACCACTGTGCCTGTGATATGTGGTTGTACCACCTAGCTATCTTAAGATGTATGTGCTAACTGCAAGTCGCTCTGGATAAGAGCGTCTGCTAAATTACTCAAATGTAAATGTTAAATGTAAATTCAATAGGTCTACATCTTAAGACCCGCTCTGTGTTGATAAATAAACTGTGCTTTGAAAGTCATTTGACAATACATTTGCTCCTCTTGGATAAGCGATCCCTTTCTTTCCAACAGTGCCTTGCCTTGGCAGTGTTTTGTAAGTATTTGTGTGACAATCCACTTCCTTTATCTCCGGGGCCGCCTATCCTTCATCTGCTTAGTGTCAGCTCGTGCCTATTAGACAGATATGGGCTTCCCATACATCTTTTCAGGGAAAGGGATTTCAATGTTTCTCTGTGGCATGCCAGCTGTGATTACTCTGTTTCTACTCTGATGGTCTGGCCTCATCTTCTTCTACTTGTCTCCCCATGCAGTCATTACGAGCAGGACCGCAGTGCGCTCAAGAAGAGGGAGTGGGAGCGGCGGACTCAGGAGGTGCAGCAGGACGAAGATCTCTTCTCCTCCGGGTTTAATCTGTTCGGGGAGCCATACAAGGTAAGGGGCTGGGAAGGAAGGAGGAAGGAGTGAGAGGAAGTGGGAAGGGGGGTTGTCAGCATCCAGCATCCATCCCTTTTTCTAGGACATTACCTGGCAACAGGCATGATGGAAGTCGCTAAATAAAATAAGATTATTCCTCCAACTTAAACATGTATTGATGGATAAAGACCACATTAACCCCCAGTAACTGAGCAGTCTTGTCAGTCTATCTCCAGTCTACTCTGGCTCCTCCAGTCTTTGGGTTCCATCAGTGTCTGCCAGTCTCCAAAAGCACATTATCCACTGCCTGCCAGATCTGTGTGTGTTCTCTCATGCTCTGTGTGTTATTGGATGAATGAGACACCACAGATGGTCAAAACAGTATTTCTATAGTGGGCCAAAAGCAGCTTCTTCTATGCCTTCCCTCATGTCCTGTTACTTTATGTTATATTAATTGAAGGGATTGGAGACAACTGACTGCATCCAAGCAGATTACTATCCATGCGGGGACTGTAGGAATAGACAGCTAATGTGGAAAGGATAAGATATTACAAATGTAGAATTGTTTAAAACGATCTGCTTCTCTATATTCCTTGAAATGCTTTGCTATTCATGCTGTAATGATGTTATGTTTTGCTGTAGTGTGTATTTTCCATTGTGCACTGAACACATCCCTTAGGCCCCCCATATTGTCCATTTGAGTGATGTACAGTAGAGTAATGACAAATGTGAACGATGATCACACCTCTCATGTGTACGTCATGGAGGTGCCAAGCGGTCTCAGTCCTTCATGTCTCCCCTTCTCTCCTGTATGATATGTATCCATTGGCTGACTGGCTGCAGACAGGTGACAAGACCGATACTTGAGGAGTGTGTGTGTGTGTGTGTGTGTGTGTGTGTGTGTGTGTGTGTGTGTGTGTGTGTGTGTGTGTGTGTGTGTGTGTGTGTGTGTGTGTGTGTGTGTGTGTGTGTGTGTGTGTGTGTGTGTGTGTAGCTAAGCAGTGTCAATAGAGAGGGATTCTCCTGTGTATGGGTTGTGAGCAGGATCAATGGAAGCCTGAGGTATGAGGGCAGTCAGTGCATTGTTCCATAGCCAAGCTTGGGATCTCTTAGCTAACTAACTGGACAGATGGGGGACTCAGTCAAGAGGACTGTCATGTTTTTACTAAGGCCAAGGTGTCCCTTTTTAAGAACCCTATCTTCTGTCTCAATCACTTATTGCGTTCTCTTCTCCCTCTCTGTATCAATTCACCTAGGTTCTTTCCCCTTTTACTGTATTTGTGTTTTCTGTCATGGCCATTCCGACAGACATGGAAAACGGTTATCGCTGTAATCAAAGAATACCGATTGTGATAACTGCCATTGTAACTGTGATCAAATTATCGCTATTGGTTTATCACAAATCGTATTAAGTCCCATTTAATTGAGATATTTGCACTACAAATGACATGTGCCACCAATATTCTCACAAGGTCCCCACATGTTTCTTGGGTTTTGGAGAGCCATCTAGTGTATTTCCCAACATGTTGTGCTGCTGCATTATGTCCTCCTCTGTACCAGCCTGATTGGGCAATTAAAAGTGATTAAAACTGATCTGAATAAGTCCTCGTTATCCGCATCTGGTATAATTCATCCCTGCAAAGGAAACATTCCTTCAAGATCATACACACTATTTATACTTTCATACAGTAAGTAGCTTTCTAACATGACAGATTATCTGTAAACGGCACCTTTAGAGAGAGAGTGTGGCTTTCAAGGAAAGAGGGCGTGGAACCTGTCCATCACATCAACATGGAGGTAGACGTATTTGTGGAAATAAACAAGTAGTGACTGTGTCCCCTTTGAAGGCTAATTGCCCCACGTCACATGACATGGTGCAGTCTCCCCTCAATGCGGCTTCGCTTCAATAGTGGATCAGCGCCACCACACATAAATACACGCGCACATACACAGGGGAGCACGCAACGTGCGCGCACAGACGAAACCGTTCATCTTCATCTGATCGCCCACTGCTCCTCTTAGCCTGGGAAATGAGGTTCCAGAACACATGAGTGTTCTCTTAAACACACGCAACCTCTCTGCAAACTGGGTCACACTTAATGACAGAAAAACAGGCACAGCTATCTACTCCCTTTATTTTAATTTATACTAAAGGGTGTCTCTACCCCTTATATAGGACTGTGTGAAATGTAATTGTGGATGCTGGTATGTGAGTATGTATGTGTCTTTGTGGAAATGGGGTGTGTTTTTGGGGGTGGGAGGATGTGTGTGTGAGTTTGTCTGCTCGTGCTTATGTTGGTGTGTTTGTGTGTGTGTGAAGGAATGCGCTGGCCCAGCATTCTTCCAGTGAGTAAGCAGACAGACAGCAGGGGTAATGGGGAAAGGAACTCTCAGTCTAGGTGGGTGGACTGGTACAACCCGAGAGTCAGACAAAGAGCAATTTATTAGCCTTTCAGTAAATATGCCAATGTATTGTTTGGAATTTGACCTTTGACAACATTTTACAGATGCTGATGTGACTGTATCATGAGGGAACATCCTCATTCACTTTAGGTTTAGATTAACAACTGCTAGAGTACAGTGAGGTCACATATTAACTTATGTATTGTCAATCATGTAACTGCACTTTCCTAAATATAGATGGCTTTCACCAGGCTATACTGTAGTTAGAGGATTACAGCCTGAGACAGATCTGTTCTCCAGACCCCCACAGTGTCAGCTAATAGTCATTGATGTCATCACATCTGCAGGAAAATGGACTCTCCACTCCAGGCTTTAGTATTTGGGCATGTAAGCTGGGGGACTTAAGGGCCGGTAAAGATGATGTGTGTTTAGAAACCAATGTGTCCTGTTAGTGCTTGACTGGTTCAGCGATACTTTCTCCTTAGCTTTCTCCTTAGCCCCCTCTCTCTTCCTCTCTCTCCCAGCCTAGTGCTCAGTAGAGAGTAATAGCAGTACTTTCCTCTCCTCTGCGAAACACTGTTTGTAGTTCTCCCACATCTCAGGCCGCTATTAGTTAATCCCCCTTTAATCCTGTTTAATGGAACTATGCTGTTAGCAGCTATTTGGGACTGATTTACTGCTTTCCCAGCTCCACTGGCACCCAGAGAGACGCCACACAGCCGAGGAGAGCTGGCTGTGCCCTCAGAGGTCCCCTGCTCCCCCTGGCTGCCCCTGGTCCCCCCTGGCCTTGGTGCCATCAGCAGGATGTGTACTTCGTGTACTCCCGGGACCCCTCTCTACCTCCTCCTGGACAGGTCTCTGTGAACGCACAGCCAAGCTGTTTTTAAAAGCCTGTAAAGCCCAGTGAAGGTCAGGCCTTTGGACTTCAGCCAACGCTGCTGCACCACTCTGTCACAAAGAGACCTACCTTTTTCCCTCTCAAGGCAAATATTCCCAAATAAACCTCCCTAACCCCCTCCCTCCTTCTTCCTCCTTCTCCCTCCCTCCATCCTCCACCAACTGCTGAGTCAAGAGGAGCAGCAGAGTAAATGAGGAAATAGCCGCCAAGTTATTCAGCCATTTTCTCAGTTTTCTGCAAATGTATTTTGTGTTCCTCCTCAGTCGTCAGCTCCGGTACTGGATGTTTTATTCATGGGCACCAGCATTACTGTTGAGGAGCAGACTCTTAGAGATGGAGAAGGAGATTAATTAATTTATTCAATGCTAACGTTTGCTCTCCATGAATGTAAGAGATGCAATATCAAATAGTTATATTTTTTAGGATGTAATTGTATATTCCCCCGACCGTCATCGCTGTCAGATTTTATCAATGGGTTTAAAAGTAGGATTGCGACATATTAAATTATTAGTCCATTACGTTCCCAGTTTATTTCCGAATTGTATTGTGGTTTGTTGCTGATTCTGTTAGGAGGCTACCTTACATCTGCTAGCTCCTGGATCCCCTGCTGTCATTAGTACTCTATTGATTTCAGATGATTTGTGCTAGGTGTTTACTCATGTGGACCCATATTGATGCTCTTTATTGGGAAGCACTAATGGATATTATGCAAACTGCTGAGGCTTTCTGCTCCTGCACCAGTGAGGAAGGAAGGCTTTTACAGATGGGCTTACAAAGGAGAGAGACAATTCAACAGATAAGGATTGCTGTATGAGTCTTTGCTCTGGGTCATTCTTTTTTTTTAAGACTTAAGATTGAAGTTTTCAGATTTTTCTTAAGTTTTGAATTGAAGGCAAATAACTGTTAACAGACAACCACATGGCCCATTGTAAACACTGCCAATCCCATGACAAGCAGTGTGAGAGAACAGTGCACATAACATCACTGTAGGATCAGCCTACAGCCCATCATAGTATTGTATTGTAGCATCAGTGCAGATTCCTTTATCCTAGTATGAGCCTATAGGCTTTAGGCTGGAGACAATAATGTACTGGCACACAACTCCAGGTAAATAAACTTTGGACACAAATATTAGTGCTGGGATGACATGAGATGGATTTATTTCTTTGTAAGGTCTCAAGGACCCTATATAATATCCCTGTAATGTATCCCTGTAGCCTGTGCATTTCTCAACATTCTCACTTACAGACAATATATGAAATGGGTCAATGTCTTCTCCACACAGAATCCCATTCACTCACATCCTTGAAAATCCACAGGAGTCCTCTTTACTATGCTGTGATATGACAACAACAAAAAGCTAACTTTGTATGGATAAAACCTACTTTCCCCTTCATACAGTACTGTATGAATCAGCTCATAGTCAAATTAGCTTTTAATTTTGCTCTTTGTTTCTCAGTTAAATCATAAAAGGCTAGCATTAAGGCATGATCCCAGTGAGGTGCTTTACGATTGCTTGGCAGAGCCGTGATGGCAGAGCTGTGGTGGGGTGGCAGAACTGTGGTGGCAGCCAGGGTGTGAACTGTGGGATCTGATGCTGATTTAGAGAGCAAACGAAGCCTCCCATTGCGAGCCTGTTGGCATGCACAGAGTGGTATTGCCCTAGTGCCCAGACCTGCCACCATACAAAGTCTGTCTCTTTAGTATTCTCCTATTCAAAGGCTTTTTCAGATCCTCACTGCAAACACACACACACCCACAAACACTTCAACAGAGCTGCTTCCTGGGGAGAAATGTCCATTGACAAGAGGCCAGCTGCTTTCCTCTTGATGAGTGCCTTTCTCTTTTTTAAAACCTTTCCAATTTGAGTTGAGAAACACGGCAGGCAAAGGTTCATCAGTCTCCACCCGTTGAAGAAATGCCATATGCTCTGATATAAGAGATGAAGTATTAGGCATGTCATTGGAAGCCTTTAAAGTAATGGGGATCAGCTCAGCAGAAGTCTTGTCAGCTGATGGCATGAGTTCATGAAGGCAGTGGAGTATTGTAGCCTTTGTTCCATGAAGATAAGGAGTTCTGACTGAGGTACTTTAATCATTGTTTATAACCTGCTACCATGTGGGCTCCTGGGCGGCACAGTGGTCTAAGGCGCTGCGTCGCAGTGCTAGAGGCGTCACTGCAGACCCGGGTTCGATCCCGGGTTGTATCATAGGGCGGCGCACAATTGGCCCAGCATCGTCCGGGTTAGCGGAGGGTTTGTCGGGGGGGGGGGTTTACAAGTAGGCCATCACTGTAAATAAGAATTTGTTCTTAACTGACTTGCCTAGTTAAATAAAGGTGTAAAAAAAAAAATGACAGCAGTGTAACTCAAAAATATAGTAGATAACATTGTTATACTTCTCTGTTCTAGTGAAGCTACTCCAGTCCTCAACTGTAGTTAGCCTGCAGTCAGACTGCAGTCAGTGCACTGAAGGACAGCCCTGCTCCAACTCAAGCTCCAGGTCTACTCCAGCAGCCCAGGGCTTCCTTCTCTACACAAGAGCCCTTTGTGCACTGTCGTCCACATTGCTTTCCCCTCACTGAGAATGACAGCATCTGGGAGGTCCACAAGTGCCCCTTCAACATCACACTCACTAAAAATATTGAGCCCTCGCAGCATGGCTTAAATAACCTGTGTGTGCTTAGGCTCCTCTTTGGACGATACACAGACTGTGGAAAACAGACTGCTGCTTTGGGCTGGTTGCTGGTTTTTCAAACACAGGTTGCTGTTACTGTTAGGGGGCTGTCAGGGCTGTTTGAGGCTTTTCCCTCTCTTGCTTCTGAAGTTATGACTGGCCTGATACAGGGGCCACTCCTTCGTGTGTATCACACACGCACTCAAACCATACACTCCAACCCAAGCAGTCCAATCTGCCACCTCAGGTCCCTTGGCCCTCCCACCCCTACGGGAGGGCAGCTCCCGCTCAGTCCAGTCCAAGCTTTTCTCTGTCCAAGCACCCCAATGGTGGAAAGAAGGACACATTTTTTTTTAGCTCTGACTATGTTGTTGAGGAAAATGTACTTCTTATGGCTGTGATATGTGGTTGTCCCACCTAGCTATCTTAAGATGAATGCACTAACTGTAAGTCGATCTGGATAATAGCATCTGCTAAATGACTCAAATGTAAATGTATCACTGCTCACTGGAGACATACTGTTCTTTTGAACACATCCAGGACTTTAAAAGATCATTTGAAAGCTATCCTGTTTTCTAGTTAGATACCCCAAAAGCTTGTTGTATCTCCCCCTCTTTCCCTATACCCCTGTGTCCTAATATAAACTGCCCCTTTTTCTGTCCCTAATATCAACCTCCCCCATCACTGCTCAGCAGCAACTACATGGACAGTAACTCGGCATAGTTATCCATTTGGGTGAGCTTAATTGTAATACATTTTGGAACAACAAGTGCATGGCCATTAGTTTTATGGGGGACATTATAGTGATGCTGTGCAAGGTCAGGGGTGGTCAGGGGTGAGTCTTGGCAGAGAGCAGTTTAGCCCTAGCTGGCATCTTCTATTTTTTATAGAGGTCAGAGGTTAAACACCCAGCAGATAATTCCCCTTCCCAGCAGCATAATGGCTCTTCATGCTCCACACCCTCCCTTCCCCTAACCATCAACCATCATTTGATTATTGTGCAAATACACAGGCTTATGCTTCCTGAGTCTGACAGAGTGTTGCGCTATTATCACCACCATAGTCCTCTGTGATACCAAAGGGATACGCTGCTACACTGTACATATTTATCATTTTTCCTTTGTTGCCTTTGAATAGCCTAATTATATCCCTATACAGAAAACAGCTTTGCATGGCTCTGCAATTTTATTGTACGACTGAAATTAATCTTCATTTGCAGTTCGTTTCAAATAGATGTTATAATTTCTGTTTATATAGCGTGCATCTTAGCATAATGCATCTGCAATTGTTGTACGTTCTTACTAGGCTCTTACCTCTTACACGTAAAAGACCAGTAAACACAGGCTTGGGCTGAATTTAACAGTAATGTGTTGCACATTAAATAGAATGTTGCCTGTTATGAAAGTAATGAGTTTGGGGGTGGTTATGCATGCCTTTTGTCTGAAAAGCCCAGTATAAAATAATTATATGCTGAACTAGCCAAAAGAAAACAAGTATTGTAACAAGGGCCTTTTGTTGCAAAATAATTCCTACAGATTAAAGTGTACCCCTGAGAGAAAGGATATTAGAAGACAGGAGTGTGTTAACATTGCCACATATCACTATTGACTAAGAATACAGTTGAACAGATTATAAGATTATCAAGGTCATCCCATTGGTCTACTATATCCCCCAGTGTGACTAGATTATAAACTACTGTCTTTTTATACTGACAGACAGAAGCAACCAGTCTATCCACTTTGGGGGGGACCAACAACCTAAACAAGGTATCTATTATCTATAGATCCACACTAACAATGCTTGTTTTAATCACTTGTTTAATACACGCTAATACACCAACTGTGCCATCTTAAAGATGGATTTATTAAAGTGCTTTGGATAGAACTATAGTTTCATACCGTTTGTAAGGTGCATATTAGACTCTGTAATGATAGCTGTTTTTAGCTTGGAAAAGGGGCTACTTTTTCATTTTCAGAGTTGCTTGATGTACAGCCTAATGGTCTTGCTCACTGAGGCATGATTGCACCCTTCTCTATGCGCGCACACACACATCAACCTCTCTCTCAAACACACTGCCTGCAGTGTTCCTGGCTGTCTGTAATTAGGTGTAGCTCTGATGACCTGCTGCTCTCTGTCTGTTGTCAGAGTAGTGGGGGAATGATGATAACATGGTGGAGGGGGCTGGGGGGTATATAGTAGGGACTGAATATCTATACATTATACATCTCACCGTCTCTCCTCTCTCTGTCTGTGCAGACCAACAAAGGTGATGCCCTGGCCAACCGGGTACAGAATACTCTGGGGAACTACGATGAGATGAAGGAGCTCCTGACCAGCCACTCCAACCAGAGCCACCTGGTGGGGATCCCCAAGAACTCTGTTCCCCAGACCCCCGGCCCCAGCTTCTTCACCGAGGGGGCCCAGAGGACGAGCAACAGGACTGGCACGGGGCACAATACCACCTCCATGCCCCCTCCGCCCTCCTCTTCCTCCCTGACCAGCTCCACCCGGCTGAGCGGCCATCAGAGCTCCAAGAAGTCCCGCTCCTCCGACTGGTTGCAGGGCGCCCACTGCTCCAGCAGCACCAGCACACAAGAGGTGGGGGGGCAGGTAGTGGGGGTACCAACCAGCAGCAGGGGAAAACACTTGTCTACCCATGAGCAGCAGCAGCAGCAACCCCAGAGACACGAGGAGCTGTTCAGCTCACAGGGCGACGTCGTGGGCCACAAGGGAGACTCCAGCAGCAGCCCCAACTCCTCCACCTCCAGGAGGCATGGCGGTGGGCAGCAGCAGGCCCCTTCGGCGGCTGAGCATGGCGGATACAAGGACAGCAACAATCATGTTAAGTCTCCCCTGGAGCAGGAGCCGGGCTCCCACGGGTCCATTTCCCCCGTGGCCTCCACCTCCCTGCTGCCCAGCGGCCTTTCCACGCCAACCTTCCCCCAGGGCCTGCACGTCAAGCCCAGCGCCGTGCAGCAGCAGAAGCCCACGGCCTACGTTCGGCCCATGGACGGCCAGGACCAGGTGCCCCTGGACTCCCCGGAGCTCAAACCTCCTCTGGAAGTGGGGGACATGGGCTACAGCAACCTAGCCTTTGGCAGCACCACCACCAGCTCCAAGAGCAAGCTGCCTAAGCTGACCCTGACACAGACTGGGGAGGTAGGTTCCTGCATGATTCACTTGACTCTACAGTACACACACACACACACGGCTTGTTGATAGATAGTAAGTGCTGGGGAACAGGTAACTTGTGCTGTGTTAGATCGTCTGGCAGTAGGAAGGGGAAAGAGGTTCAGCCAGATACGTTTGGCTGTCCTGGCAAAGACTGAGCCTGACATAATGGAGAGCCCTTATTAATAATCATCCGTTCAGTTCTCCTCCTCTGGCGACTCCTGGTCCTCAATCCAGCCAGCTGAGGGGCCACAGGGTTAAGGGGCCTTCCTTACACACACACACACACACACACACACACACACACACACACACACACACACACACACACACACACACACACACACACACACACACACACACACACACACACACACACACACACACACACTACAATCCCTCACTATGAAATGAATCTCGGGTGGAAAATCACTCGTGATTAATAGCCATTTTAATTCACATGGGCCCGCTTTACTTATTCATGTAACTAGTTCTGACATATGATTTGTTTTGGCCTCGCTGATGGATTGTATTACAGTTAGAGTTTTAGCATTTACCCTGTGGTCTTATATGTTTATGTATAATATATCCTGAATATGCAATACTGTATAAACTTTTGTTTTAACCTCCAGATTTTTGGCTTGTTCCTCCCGTAATATTGTATGTAAGTGGCTTGTCATGTATACATGATGATGATGAATGTGTTATTATTTCTGAACAGTTTACAACACTGTAAAGTAATACTCATCAGTTATTGCTGATAGTTGAGAGGAGGTCTTGTTTAATGAGCGTAAACGACGTATTTATCCCTCCTTGTAGCCTCTTAGCTTGACACGGTCAGACCATCTTAGTCTGGAGTCATTTGTGATCTGAAGGCTTGTCATGTCAGTTTCATTTGTGTGTCAGCAACACGAGCAGGGCAGAGAGTCTATTGTTGTGACGACTTTAGCCCCTGACTGTTTATCTTGTTCTAATGTTGGGAGGCAAGGGATGTTCATTTTAATGCCGGGGAGCGTTTGTCTCAGCTCTCAGCCAGTGGCGTGCTGGAGAATATTTTTGAACCAGACAAAATGGGCCTGCTGCTTTTGAACGCTTTGCAGGTTAACACAACATCCGTCCTAATGTATTCTCACCTGAGGTCACGCACTCATTATTTTAGAGAACTTTGTCCACCTGATTGGAATCCGCTCCGTTTAATCCTGAACATAATTAGCCAAGGCGTACTGAATCTCTCTTCTCTCCTTATCTCCCCCTCCTCACCAGTTAGGACAGTGCATGAGGAGAAAATAGCTACATGGGAGGGATCCAATTTTAAATATCCAAACACGATGATGCCCATACCATTATAAGACCAGACAGAGCAAAATGAGAATTGGTGCAGATTTTTTTTATACATTGGGGCATCTAGGCTACGTTTACAAAGGCAGCCCAATTCTTCCACGAACTGTTTTTTTCGCCAATCAGATCAAATTTCTTTGATAATAATTGGGCAAAATATCAGAATTGGCCTGCCTTTGTAAATGCAGTCCTAGAGGTATATTATAGATCAGGATTCCTCAAAGGAGTTGACTGAGAATTTCATCATGGCTAAGACTAAGACGGAAAGAACTAAGAGATGCCCCACTCACCACTCACTCTACTTACCAGTGATAAGGATTAATTTCCCTCAATTATTGAATTAAGTCAAATTCATGTTTTTCAAAGTATTTGAAGAATGATGTGAGGTGACCAAGTGATGACTGAAGCAACTGCACATACTGTTCTTTGAGAATTTGGACTTTGTTCCTGTACCCACTCTTTACCAATCAATCCCCTGCAGCCTCTGTCTTCACTCCTTTCCCCACCGTTTCTCAGTGGCCAGCCTCGCTAATTGAGCCACTATAGAGATTCTGCCATGTGGGAGGTCAGGCCACAGTCTCAAACAAAGAAATGCATTTGTAGTATTCTTCCTGTTATTGGAGGAAGCTAGGAGTGCATGAAATACAGTGTCTCCTGTGAGACTTACTCATCTACACACCATGTCCCTGTATAGCTAACACATAAATAAGTAGATAAGCAACAATAAACAAGACTGACGTATGATTGAACAGGTTGACACACAGGCACCCAACCATGGCGCGCCAACCAGCTGTTCCCTTTCTTTAATAGTGTAGTCGAAGGCTATTCCCCACTACAAATTGCGGTATCTCGAATCTTGGAAGCATATGGCGCAGTTACACCGTACAGTTAAGCATGTGGCAAGGCTGAAAACCTGGGGGATTTGGAGAGCTGCTTGTTGTGCCCGGGATGCGGTCAGCTTAGAGGAGAATGGAGATGGATGTTGTTATTGGAGCAGGAAGGGAAACGGGGTGGGGAGGGAAGGCGAGGGACCCCCTGCACAGCACAGCAGAGCATAGCGGAGCCCAGCTGGGGAGAGATGGGGGGTGGAGGTGAGCACCATCTCTGCTCGTTCACTGACAGATGAGTCACTCGGTAAGAGACGGGGAGGAAGAGAGAGATGCAGATAGAGAGAGAGAGAAGGGAGCAAGTGAACTGAAATTGAGAGACGCGCAGAGTTAGTCAGAGCGAGACAGGCAGGCAGAGAGAGAGAGAGAAGCGTCCTTTTAAACATGTCTGTCAGGAAAAGAGAAAACATCTTCAAGAACTTTGATTTGATTTTGTTTGGCTTTGGTTTGTTAAAAAAAAGAGTAGATTCTATTGAGCTTAGTCTCATGAGAGCCCTCTGTTTTGTTGTTGTTTATCCTCTTATATTTATCCAGGTTTCTCAACAAGCATAGGTGTAGAATAACTAAAGCCAGAAAAATCATCCCAGGTTGTATTCTTTCTCGTTTTCAAGGTCCCACCTGGATAGCCGTTGTTTAGTGTATGTGGTCATATTCTTATGCTTGGTAATTACTCTTCCCCTCATGGTCGTGTGCAAGAGCCCATCCCTAACACTACGCAACCCGTCGTTGTTGTTTTAAAGCCTAATTAGATTATCTTATCCTCAAGCTCCTCCTTCTAACATCCTCCTCTACTCTTTATACAAGCCGAACCCTCTGAAAAGAGAAGAGAGATATCACTTTCATCCCCCTTTCAAATCAAACGGGTGTGGGAGAGGAGACTTCACAGGTGTGAAATGTTCCTCTCATTCTCCGCTCTGCCCCTGGAGAAAATATTTTGACAGGTTGCGTGTAAAGTCCCAGAGTGATAAGGGTTTGCTAAATGGCTTTGGAAGCATCCTGTTAATACTGAGGCTATTGATTCTGCTCACTCAGAAAAGCTCTGCCTGGCCAGCCTCTGTGTCAGAGAGGGAGTATGAAACATTGACAAGCAGATAACACCTATTGATCCCCCCCCAAAAAAACTGTTATTGCACCAGGCATTACATCGGCTTTATAGAACTAATAGCCTTATCTCTCGCCTCGCTAAGCACACGATTTGACGAGACAATGAGAGGTTTAGGAGGCGCTCTTCATGATGGATATGGGAGCGATATAGAGAAAACATTTTACATATTCAATGCATTGAGGATTTGTTGTCCTCTTTTTCTCAAAGCCCTTGAGACATTCAATATTTCTGGAGTGGTATAAACCTAAAGGCTTGAATATGCCTCTATTCATTTTGTTCTCTATTTATTATACTTACCTGAGTGGACTTGAGCCGGTTGAAAGGTTTGAAGTGTGTGCATTGATAATACTGATAAAGAATAGGCTACAGTGCATATTGTATGGGCAAGGGGCTGGTGGTCTAAGCTGGAGCATGATGATGTCATTCCTATAAGTTCATAAGGGCTGTGAATCAGAGGAGGAGACGCACGGTCGTCTGTTTCTCCGACGTCTGTCTGACTGACTGCCAGCCACCCATCAGACTCCAGACTCCTGTCTGTCAGCTAACTGCCATCAGATATACTGAGTGCGTGAGTAAGAGAGAGAGAGTGTGTGCTGCATAGCAATGGCCCTGAGTTTGTCTCATCCAGACTGCTAAATGTGGGGACAGGGACTCACTCTCATTAGACTGATCATAGGAACGTATTCACACAGGGCCCTGAGCCCGGAGCAGATCTGACCTCAGTTTAGCCATGTTTCCCCTCCCACCCGGCAGCCTGCTGATGTTAAAGGCCTTGTTTGCATTTAGAGAGCAGAAATTAATCATGTTGCTGTCTGATTTATATTTTCTTATAGCCATCATACAAAAAAAAAATGGAGACCCCAGAAATGATCATGAAATATTATTTAAAATAATCACATACTACTGTAGAATAATAATAGCATGTTTCAGAGCCAGTGTTTTGGAAAGGCTGGAACAGTAACTGGATGAGTCCATTTCTCAGACAGACAGTACATCCCACGCTGACCAGCAGGTTGGCTTATTAAAACAGCCCCTGGCGTCATGGGGCAGAAATCTTTATCTTCCGTTCTGTGGAAGCAGGCTCCGTCTCTCTCTCCCTCGCTTGCCGACTCACTGGACAGACAGGAAGTCAGTTCCAGGAACATTTGATTATGCAGCGCTGCCAAGACTCACAGAGAGAGACAGAGAGGGTGGGGGGGCAGAGAAAGTCAGCTTCCCTGGAACAAAGCCTTTACCCTCACCCTGAGTTTGAGTCACCCTGCCTGGAGTCTCTAGTCTTTCCTCAAAGGAAGCAGTCCTGTTACAGACTAAGGTCCCCACCTTGTCATCTCACTCCTCATACTGGGTTTAGGTAGATAATAAATAAATACTAACAAGGCTCTGACATATATTCTGTGTTATTTTTTTTGTTTCTATTTGTATGGATGATAATGAACCTAGTATAATATAATTTGGGATATCATGAACATTTTCTTTGAGCACAGTTTTTTCCCCTCACCCAAATTCACTTGCAGAATTCCTTTATGCCCATATTGCTTTTTACTTAGGCATTTTAATTATACATTACACACCAAGCTCACAAACGTTGTTTGCTTGGATTTGGCTTTGAAGTCTAGCTTTTTGTGAAAGGGTACATTTTGCTTATTTGTCCGTGTCAAGGTAGAGGTGTTAACATTTTGATAATGTTGTGTTTAGTGAACCCAGAGACGAACATCGTCCTTACAAGACAGTGTAATTGGGGATGACAAGGAGGTATTGGTCATCACACAGTCGGCTGGTTTGGAGATGGAAAGAGACAGAGAGAGAGGCTGTGGGCTGAAGTGTTTGGATTTGCTGTGAGAGCACACCCTGAGAGACTGGGGTTAAGGGGCTGATGAGTGAAGAGAGAGTCGGGCCCAGGTTGGCCTTTCTTCTCCATGTTGGATGGATGCCAGCTCTCCTCTCCCTTGATTTATACTGTTTACAGATCCATTATATTTAGTTGAGAGCAGCAGGGTTTTACTGTTGCATATCTAAATAAGTCTGATCTTAGATCAGATATGAACTACTTTAAATACTACTTAACCATTTTTATATTTCCTAACACCTGATCTTGAACTGACCAGAGTCCACAACATAACAACCTTCTTTCAGAGATGGCAGATCAGCCTCCGTTGTGTTTTACCGCCTGTAGGCCTCTCGATAATGACTCTCTAATATGACACAAATGAAAACAGAAAGGCACTTAGATGAACGGAGATGTTAAAAAACATATTTACATATAATAATTTATATAATTTAGGGGAAGCCGAGCGCATCCGTAGGTGGGCCTGGTGAGAAGAGATAGAAAATGACAACGCGTGAGTCGTGGGTGAGAATTAGGTCACCCACTAGGGCTCACACACACTTCCTCATTCCTCGCCCACTGCGTTTCACCCAGTCATGCTTGATGGGTTCTTCCCATCCGCCTTTGTAAAATCACTTTGGAGTTCATTAATGCAAGTCTTTGGTACAAATGTACTGATCTAGTGAGTAATGTGGCTAATAAACATAAAAGGATGTGCTGTAACTCAGTCCTGGCAGACCCCCTCACCAACAGAGAGGAGGGTAAAAAGGGAAATGAAAAGAGGGGAAAAAAAGCTGAGATGAATATCACAGTGTAAGAATGGATCTGATCAAAGAAACCTGGATGTTGAAATGGGTTATTGTGCTTTTTCCTCCGTATATTCTGCCCTGTTCTTCTTCTTCTTCTATAGACTTTGTTCACAGCTTAGTGTCTGCACAGAATGTACCATGCTTTAAAAATCGATATCTGCTTTTTGTGCTTATTCTTTACATGCTCAGAACTATCTGACTATGTTCAAAGCCCCTCAAGGCATTCCATATAAATTGTCCTGTATTGTATACCATTAATTGCATCACAGCTTTATATGATTCTGAAAAGTAAATACATAAAAAACACGACTAATAAAACTTGAAACTTTATAGTAAGACTACTTTGAATGTTTCTCAAAGGGGCACGTCAAATAGAAGAGTCCCTCTTTAAACTGAGGTCAAGAATATGTGTTGACAATATCCTGATGGGAGTTCCCTACACAGTGGGGTGACCTGACCTATCCTCTCCTCTGCTCTGCTCTGTGAATGAAGACTGGAGTGAACCTGCTGGTCAGAGAGAGTCCACTCTTTGAAAGTGAACAGCACTTGTTCACAGTCCACTCTAAAAGACCCTAACTGAACTAGCTCACCGGCTAGGCGACACTCCAGGACTAAACAGTGTCTTCAGATGACCTCTTCTCTGCCACATCCCCAGAGATAATGGGCTCCATTCCCACTGTGGAGCCACCAAAGCACCAGGCACGCCTCGCCTTGCCCTCCAGGACGGAAACCTGGGAGAAGAATGGTCAGCCCCTCGCTCCCTGTAGAGTAAACCCTATCCCCCAGACAAGCCTTAATCAGGAGATACTTTGGGGTCCTCTCTTCCAGACGTGTCACCCGCACGGCCGACCGGATTAACCGGCCAGATAAGGCTACCCCAAATGGCGCTGTATTCCATTTATTGTGCACTACTTTTAAAATACTGCAATATATAGGGAATAGGGTGCCATTTGCGATGCACAAAATAAGATTCCTCTCTTCCTCACCCTAGAAAAAGGGACAGTTATTAGGAGGCTTCCCCATTAGAAGTAACAGCTGGGATCATTTGCATAATACCCATCAGAAATATTTTTTTTCAGGGCTGCTTGTCAGGGCGGGGGGGTGGGGGGAAGAAAAAAACAACAACAATTAAAGTATTTTCATTAGTGCTGCTAGAATCACAACCTGTTTATATATTTCTGCTGCTTGTTATTGAAAAACCAACGTAGAACTTGTATACTACCTTTCCTACTCATCGGTCAATTGATTTAGGAAAGTTGAGATTTGGTTGTTGGGAAATGTCTAAATGTTTTGAAATGAGAGAATGACTAGATATTAGGTGTGTGTGTGTGTGTGTGTGTGTGTGTGTGTGTGTGTGTGTGTGTGTGTGTGTGTGTGTGTGTGTGTGTGTGTGTGTGTGTGTGTGTGTGTGTGTGTGTGTGTGTGTGTGTGTGTGTGTGCGTGTGTTATTCATCTGAGCTTCTGTTTCTCTCTGCATGCTGTCTGATGCTCATTATTTCCTTGCTTGTCTGAACACTTTTTCTGCTCCGTGGTTAAGAAAAGGAGGAGTTTAAATAAGGACCCCTAAACTCAGCCGCATTCTGTATCCAATGGATTATCATAGCATTAGTTCACATTCTTAGGGAATTGGGAGGAATCAGCAGCTCACATTTAAATACTGAAATAAATGTTACACAAAAAAAGCATGTATATCTTTAGATCAGAGAATGGATGGTAGGAAGGAAAGAAAGTTGGATGTTGATTCCCGTGAGTGAAGGAGTGGAAAGGTGGTTTTAGGTTGCGAGGTTGAGAAGAGGTTGCAGTTAAAAGGTAGTTTTTTATTTCTCTGAGGTGGAGGGAGAGGAAAGGGTAGATTTGATTCCATCTGGTCCCTATTGGCCCTCAGCTATAGTCGTGGTTGGTTATCTTTTACGAAAGATACCCAGTGCTAATCTCTGCCGGCCTCTCAGAAAACCACAGCATGTTTGGATATTGAATGAGAACATTTCTGCTTGACTTCCCCATGCCTCATAGGTAATACTGCGTTGCAAAGCACCCATACATGAGCAATGATCTAAGGGCTCATCAAATGCATGCCCTCCCTCATCTCCTCCCCTCCTCTCCTCCCCTCCTTCTTTTCCTCACACCACATGTTTTCTGTTAGTTTTAGCCCCTATAAATACAGAGTGATGGCAACAGAACACAATTACACTGTGGATTTAGTATGCTGTAATTGCAGGGGAGCATGATAAACATACTCTCATAGAGCCAGCCCATCCATCCCACCCATTTACCGTAATGGGGACTAGGAGAGGTCAGTCCTGTGTTATCTATATAGTAAGCCCCACACTCACCTCTGAACAGTATCTCATTCCCCTCACTATTCATCAATTCTCATTCCTTATATGTGGCATAGTTTGTTGTCTCTTGAAATTAGATATTTATTTATTTGCTTTTTGAATAGATGCAAATGACTATGAGTTATCAGTAACACTGAAATGGATTGGATATCCCAAAGCCAGTCAAATATTGCAATACAACTATTACACGCATACTATCAATGAACAAATGGCAAATACAGACCACATTTAAGGTTTAACATTACATTAAGCCGTTGGAAATCTGGGCTCAGTCAATTTAATGCAACAGAAAACCCTGAGTCCCTAAATTACTTTTCCCTCTCCGCCATCCAAGCATGGTTCATGCCTCTTGCCCTGAAAAAAAGAAACGCTTTATGGCTCTAGGCATTGCAAAACAATACACTATGTGGCCTACTGGTAGCTCTTTAGTCTTTTTAATTTATTTTTGATGCCCTCTGCTGTCGCTGAATATCTGTGGTGGCTTGTAATAAAATACCCGCTGTGCAATTTTGCGAGTATGTCAAGCAGAGCATGACCAGATATGCAAATTTAACACAGAAGAGCAAAAGTGGAATTTTTAGTATTTTGCATCTGCAGAAGCTGTTAAAGGCAGTTTAGAAAACCATGAATATATAATACAGAGGTGGCCCGACCGGAGGCTAAACCCTATTTATCAGCTGGGAGAAATAGTTTGTTATTTTGGTTTCAGATATTTTTTAGAGAGAGAATGAGAGTATAAAAGCGGGAGATGTAAGTTGCGATTAGATCTGTATGAATGACAAAGGGATTTGGAGGGTCTCAGTGAGGCTCTCGCTGTGAGGGTGAAGTCTTCTGACTGGAGCCCCATGAATCTATTGAGCGTAAATATCAAGGTCAGATCATCCCTCAGCTACCATATACTGACTGAGATCCTGGAGACAAGCGTATACACTCTGCTTCTCCTACTTCCAAGTGTGTGTACAGGCTTTGACTTTCTCGGCAGTTAGGTGTGTATGTGTTAGTTTGTGTGTGAGCGTGTACGTGTGTGTGTGTGTGTGTGTGTGTGTGTGTGTGTGTGTACAGTAAGTATGTCTGTGGTTATTTCTTCTCCAGCATAGTGAAACGAACCTGATCAGTCACAGCAGTAAGCAGGTGTTGATGACTCAGGTAAACTGGCCTGTTTATTGACAGTGAGAGTCCTTAGTCACAGAGCCAAATCTAAGACATGATGGATGATGCTTATTACTGGCTGTCTGCTCATGTTTAAATGTAGCCCTGGCGCTGCCGGTGGATACACAAGCAAGCCATTAGTCTGCTCTGGGGTCAGTTCACACCTCTCTGACCCCACTCAGGTACCTCTGTGCCCCTTCAATAGCTCTCCATGCCACCCCCAGCCTGCCTTCCACTCTCTATAACACTTTAATTGGAGATTATTTAGTTGAGTTTAACTATTAAGAAGATTCTCAGCTGGATTTTCTCTGAGCTTACACGGTTTGCGTTTTTTGCATCAGTGCTTTACACATCAAATCCGCTTGGTTTAAGGAAATGGGAATTGTGTTGGCTGAGGAAAGAACTGTTGTAAGAAGAATCAGTCTGGTGTAGTAATGCTCATATAGATCCTATACTTCATAGGATTCTATAATTGTGATTTAATAGGATCTTTATGATAATGCCATCCAACAGATAGTTGATATTTCCTCCACTCATCATATACACTACCGGTCAAAAGTTTTGGAACACCTACTCATTCAAGGATTTTACTTTATTTTTTACTATTTTCTACATTGTAGAGTAATAGTGACAACATCAACACTATGAAATAACACATATGGAATCATGTAGTAACCAAAAAAAAGTGTTAAACAAATCTAAATATATTTTATATGTGAGATTCTTCAAATAGCCACACTTTGCCTGGATGACAGCTTTGCACACTCTTGGCATTTTCTCAACCAGCTTCATTGTTGCGGCAGGTAGCCTAGTGGTTAGAGCGTTGGGCCAGGATCGGGCTATCTTCTGTATACCACCCCTATATTGTCACAACACAACTGATTGGTTCAAACGTATTAAGAAGAAAATACATTCCACAAATTCACTTTTAACAAGGCACACCTGTTAATTGAAATGCATTCCAGGTGACTACCTCATGAAGCTGGTTAAGAGAATGCCAAGAGTGTGCAAAGCTGTCATCAAGGCAAAGGGTGGCTACTTTGAAGAATCTCAAATATAAAATATATTTTGATTTGTTTAACACTTTTTTGGTTACTACATGATTCCATATGTGTTATCTCATTGTTTTGATGTCTTCACAATTATTCTACAATGTAGAAATAGTAAAAATAAAGATAAACCGCTGAATGAGTAGGGGTGTCCAAACTTTTTACTGGTACTGTATAGATGTTGATTCAACATACAATTTGTAAGGCAACCAGTTGCAATAGGATGTTGTTGAGCAAATTCACAACAAAGAGTTTGCGTGAACATTTTGTTGAGCAATCCTATTGCAGCTGTTTGCCTTATAATTGTACATTGAATGGACAGTACATATTTTTTTTTACAGTCAACTTCTGTCTGACCTTTACTTCCCTGATGGGTTCAGGTGAGAGATTAACCAGAGTTCACTTCCTGACATGGCACTTCCCGGTTTAACCTCACTTCTATTGCAGACTCACGCTGAGTCAAATGTCCGTGTTTTGAAATTGTAAGATAGCCAGTTGTAGTGAAATCCACAATGTGAGTCATTCTCGCACATTGCCTTTTGTGTGCACATCTGTTTTGTTAGTGTATAAAATGCAGACTGTAAATCGAAGAGAAATCTAATTCAAAATGTCATACAGGGGTGCATGCATGCCGTACAATCTTAGAGCCCTCTACCCATGTATCTTGCGGGAGCAAAGTACATTTCGAACTCAAAGTGCTTCTACAGTATGTGATTTAGTACTCTGAGATACTTTCTTTTAGCTTGTGAGTGTAATTTAATGAATGTGTGTATGTCAGCGTAAGATAGAGGATGAGAGAGAGAGAGAGAGAGCGCTAGAGGGTGTGTATGTCTGCCCTCTCTCGGGGATGCATGTTCTTTTGCCTCCTCTGTTTGCAGAGTAGTGAAGTAGTGTTCAGATGCACCGTGGCCTTTAATGAAGGTTTGAATATAAAGTGACAGAGTCATCCATTAGCTGTGCATGTAACTGCTCTGGCCCCACTGTGTGCTGATTAGAGAGCCGAGGAGAGAAGAAGAGAGATAACGTACACATTAGGCCCCACGTGTAAATTGCATTAGCTAATCAAAATACCAAGTGGATGTATGCTCACAGAGATAAATTATTTCAAGGTTATACGATTTTTCTTTGGCAAAAGCAATGAGTTGTACAATAGTTTAAACGTTCAATGTACAGTGCAAAATTATTGTTTACCAGTTGCTTATGCTAATTAATGATAAAGGATTTATGAAGTCCTCTGGCTGCCAAAGCCCCGGCTCCGCCCTCCTCCTATGTATTAGCCGTATCTTCACGCACACAGATCCACTTGTTCCACCCTCAGTGATCTGAGGGAGAGGGGCTTAGAGAGGACAGGAGAGGAGAGAGAGGGGGGGGGGGGTGAGAGCGGGAGAGGGAGGGAGAGAGAGGGGTGAGAGGGGGAGGGGGACAGAGAGAGGAGAGAAGGAGCGAGGGAGAAAGAGAGGGAGAAAGAGTGAGAGATAGAGGGGTGAGAGATAGAGAGGGAGAAATAGAGAGAAAGAGAGATACAGAGAGGGAGAGAGATACAGAGAAGGAAAGTGGGGGGAGGGGTTCTGGGGAACCAGGGAACTGACACCACTGTTGTGGTATCAAGGGGACCTCTATCTCTGCCCCTCCAAAAAACTCCAGCTCAGCCAGCCAGGCCAGTGGCGGCGGGGTGGCCAGTGGCGGTGGGGTGTCCAAACTTGCCCCCACTGAGGTCTGGAGCATGTTCCCACTTGCCACAGGACAATGACAGCTCCCACTGGCACTGCCAGCTGGCCCTGGGCCACTAACCACAGTCATACAACAACAATTGTGGCCATGAAAAGACAAAGGCATGCAGCCATGCACTCACGTCACAGTCCTACACTGTCAGTTGGTATTTTTTAAAGTGATTGCCAGTTCCAAAGCCCTGGGTGGTTAATTGTGAAATGTCACCACTGATCATTCTCATGTAGAGGGGTTAGATCTGCCTTGTTGTACAGTATCATGTACTTCAACTCAATGAATTGAGGGACTATCTTAGAGAAAGGGCCAGTGTTGCACCTGTTCTTACTGCAGCCTGCAGTTACACACCCTCAGTCAGTCATGTACTGTAGCAGTCTGGAGTATCTCCTTACTGCAGGCTCTGATGGCTGCCGTCTTAGCTCCCAGATTACAGACATACAGGAAAGAAACCGGAGAGGTGCGGTGGTGTGATTCTCCTCAGTTTGAGTTACAGGGCTGTGCACCTGTCCTCTCCTCTCACCAAATGACTGGCTGCTCGGGTTTCAGATCTCAGCTCTGGTCAGGACAAGGGTGGAATGAGAACGTGCACAGCCTGCAGGTAGTACCTCAAATGCCCAGGGCTTCAAACCCAGACCACAACTGCACGGCTATACCATGGTGGCCAGAGAGCACAGTGTCTACACCAACCTTACCCTTGACCCAGTCCCACCTATTCTCAACTGTCCATTTAGAAGTCTGTTGGTTGATTGGGTCTCTGGTGCCAGCTGGATGGTCCTCATCCACATTTCATTCATTGAATTTGTCAGCTGTAACTGTGTCCTTAACCAGGCTTTACTGTAGGCCAGTGGCATATTGTCTGTTTGTCAGGACTGGGTTTTTATAGCTCTCAGTCTTGTCTGCCATCAGTCGCAAGCTCAGATGGTTCAACCAGGCCTGTGTTACACAGGCTGCCTTGTTGCCTCTCCTGATGTCTATATCAGGTAAACATTGACATACTATGCACATGCTCCACCTAAAGGGGAAGAATATAAAAGTCATGTTTATAACTGCAAAGTAACATTACTGTTATTATCAATTAATGATAATGTGTTTAGTTATAGATGACTTCAGTGCTGGATGTATTCAAGTGAATACTAATGTGTATTTGTTACTATTTCAGTCTTTAAACTAGTCGGGGTCTTGATGCTTAATGGAGCAAGATTGTCCCACAGGTTGACATGCTTATATCTTTTTCTCTTAAAAACATAAAAGTGCCAATAGATGAGATACCCAACATATTGTAGATCTACCACCGGTGGCGTGTGAGCTCAGAACAACAGCAGTTTGTTATCACAGAAAACGTGATCACCTTTGATGCCGTGCTAGCGTGAGAGCAGGGTGTAGTATGAGAATGTTTCCCTGACACCTGACTTTTCTCTGCGTAGGGATAAACACAGAAGGTGGACCGAACCACTGCCAGGTCAAAGGGTTTAACATGCAGGAGGAAAGTAGGCCGTTATAACGGCCTAATGGAAGGGAGATAATTAACTATAGTGATGAGCCACTGAGATAGGAAAGGGGCCAGCGGAGAAAGGTGACTCCTCACGGTTGACATGGAGCCTGTTGACCCTGACGAACAGGCAGGGCGAGTCGCTCAATGAACTCTGGCAGGTTTACCCAAGCAGATCAATGGCAGTTAATCTTTCTGTGTTGGCTGCTTCTGCCATGGCCTTGGCTGCAGCCAGGCAGTTGGAGGGAGAGCAGAAGTGAGTGCCTGTCCATGAGTGCCTGTCCTTACAGCGGTGTGTAGTTCTCTCGCCCACTCTCCCTCTGCCGCCATTGGCACAGAGCTGGGCAGGGCAAGCATACATAAGCAGCACACAGAGAGAGAACCACACACGGAGGGACCACACACATAACTACACAGAGACAAGCGAACCCCCTACCAGCGAGAACCCACACATTTAGCAGGAGCTATTTCTCCTCTCTGTTCGACCTGTCAATCACACTCCATTCTCTTCCACCGCTCATGCAGGCGGCAGGCAGGGAGGAGGAGGAAGCGCTTCCGAGCCAATTAATTATTGTTGTGAATTTCCCAAACCCTGGAGATGGTATCAGCTGCAAATTTTCCTTCACCACAATTACAACGACTGCTGCGAACTATTCACATTTGCGAGGGTGCCGATTTAAATTATCAGAGACATTAGTCATTTGTGTCTCTAAGTGGGTTTTGATTTCCACTGAAGACACAGGCACAGGGGTGACGTGAGGAGGAAACTGGAATTAAACAACAACAGTGCACACAGGCTGGCTGTTAAAAGCCCCAGTGCCCTTGGTGGAGACAGATAAAGCAGTCAAGACTCTGAATAGCTCCTCTAGGCTTTATACACTTCAGCTGGAGAAGACACATTGCTGTAGTTCCACTGTTCAGGATTGAATAACACACGCTGGGATTGTTTGGGATTGCCATTGGAGCATTGTGTGTGTGTGTGTGTGTGTGTGTGTGTGTGTGTGTGTGTGTGTGTGTGTGTGCGTGCGTGCGTGCGTGCGTGCGTGCGTGCGTGCGTGCGTGCGTGCGTGCGTGCGTGCGTGCGTGCGTGCGTGCGTGCGTGCGTGCGTGCGTGCGTGCGTGCGCGCGTATGTAACTTCTTGTGAACCCATGTCTCATGCTTTTGTTATTTTGTCATGTTGCGGATGGAGAAAAGGGAGTTCCTAAACCTGCGGTATCCTTTAAACCATAGCCCAGTCTGATTTATGATTTATAGAACCCACTGGAATTCTGCAGTTAACCAAGTAACCACTGGGCTTTCAAGCTCCTAGCCAGGAAAAATCTTACATTATTGTTATATATTTTATAATTCACTGATCCTCAAAAAGAGCATGTCTATCTCAGGGGGCCTTATTTGATCCAGCCCATTGGTAAATGAGTGGTGGCGCAATGTTTCTATAAGGCTGCAGTGCAGGTCCCTCTGGGTCTCCATGCACTAGTCCAGGTCACTGTTCTCCCTCTTCCCATGATTATCATGTTGAACAACAGATAGTGTTTAGAAGACTAGCTCTTGAACTTGGAAACAAATTCGCAAATTACCCGCAGAAATTGGATATTACAACCTCCACTGGCGTAATGGTCAGTGACTGCCGTATAAATCAAAACATAATTATGGCGGGGCCCCCGACTTCCTCATTTGCATAAGTGCTCATAAGATGGGGGAATATTATGTTGTACCGAAATGAAATAAATAAACAAAACTAAAAGTGATGAAGCAGCCGGCACACAAATACCTCCCTGGCAAATAACAGTGAATTCATCAAACAGATGTTATTGCCCCAGCCACTGTGTTGGTGGCCATTTTATGAGGCTTTAAAAAAGAAGAAAGACCTACTGCTGATGGATTTCGCACAGAGAGCTTCGGGGAGGATGGTGGATGATGTCACAGTTCACACACACGGTGGTGCTGCTGTGTGCCTGTTTTCTGTATCCACCCGTCCCTCACCCCCATCACCCCCTCACTCCCTAGCCCCAAACCACCAGTGGATCCCACTGCCCCCACAGAAATGTCAGCCAAGACATATGCTGTTGGACAGTTCATGTGACCAAACAAGGGAGTCACCCATGGCGAAATAGGGAAAGCTTGAATGGATTCCTTGGGAAAGGTAACCCTGCAATTGTGTCTTACTTGTTCGCCATTTTTTTTCTTTGATTGACATAATCAGAATGTGACACTTATTGTCCTTGACAAAAGATAATTTTGTGACCAAAGACAATGATGCTGTGAATGATGATGTGTGATATGGTGTCAGTATAGCCACTTGTATAGAACAACCACAATGGCTGGCTAGTGTTACTCACAGTATTTTATTTTGTTTAACCTTTATTTAACTAGGCAAGTCAGTTAAGAACAAATTCTTATTTACAATGACGGCCTAGGAACAGCGTGTTAACTGCCTTGTTCAGGGGCAGAACAACAGATTTTTACCTTGTCAGCTCGGGGGATTCAATCTAGCAACGCTCAAACCACTAGGCTACCTGCTGCCCCTACACACTGAAGTGTTTAGATGACTGCCATGCTTTAACTAAATACAAGGATGTCACACATTAGAAATAAGGCTAATGTTTCAGCTAGCCATATTCTATTGCAATTATATGGTTCAATAGCGGTGATTATAGTTCTTTTTCAATCTCCCTCTCTGAAGTTTTGGTTTGCTGGCTCCCTCATCATATCCTGCCTGGGCATAATGGGCCAGTCTGGTGGAAAAAGGATGATAAATGGAGCTGGCAGGGGCTCATAGATTTATTAAATTTCTATCAAACCCTGTAACAAAAAATCTGCTTTGGTTAGGAACGGGCTTAGATTTTTTAATCAAAATTCATGAGTCCCCGATTCGTGGTTGAACAGGCCCGAGGAAGACTTGAATCGAAGACTGATTAAAGAAAATAAAAGGCTTATTTGAAGTAATTTTTCAATGACGCCTTTTAATTGGATGTTAAATCAAATTCTTATCTGCTTTCCCGCAGATAGCGTTCTATATGGTCGTAGCATGGGTGTCACTTCCACTGTAACCGATACTCGGAATAACAAGGACTTCACACTTCCTCACTCGGCGAAGGATGGAAGGCAGCATGAGTAGCTGCTGCGTGCGTTCCGAGGCTGCATGGGCCGGCTGATTAAAAATGCAAACGAAGGGGGTTGGATTTGTTTATTTCTGCTTCTCAAGCTGTTTGAGAAATCCTTTAGGAGGGGAGACAGACAATGTTGTTGGGGGAAGGGTGTTGGACGGTTGTTGGGGGGAGGGGGGCTCATTCTGTGATGTGAGGAGTGGACTATGTCCTAGTAGTGGATATATGGATGCCAGCTTATCCCAGCCACTAGTAATGAGACTGGTCCTTTTGATTACTTATTCCAGTTTACTGTAGATACACATACATCCACAGCCTACACACTCATCTCAGAGATATTGTACACAACTTCAGTGCATAAATGCTAGCTACACAAGGGCAAGGGAAAGCGCCCTCGCTGGGTATAAAGTACGTCTTAGCTGCTTGCAGGTCATTTTAATTGATGCGGTTGGTGTTGAGGGGAAATTAGATTTGCAACAGTAATGATATTTAACTACAATGCCCTCTGTGGTAGAGTAGTGTCTTCTAAATGGTGATTCCGTGGAGAGCAGAACAGAGCATGTTCCAGACTCAGTTGTTCTCTAGTCAGGCCTCGGAGGAAATAGAGGAGATGGTTCATCAGCCAGAGATGTAATGCCATTGTGTTTTATAGCAGCGAAGTGACACTGCGTCACAATGACCTAAGAACATAGTGTAGTCTCTGAGCGTTTCTGTCATCTTCTCCATAAAAATGCAGCACCTCGTCACTTTGAACCACTGCCGCTCTTAATGGGGAAAAAGTGATGTCTTTGTCTGTCCTGCAGTTCAAGGGTTGATTCTTACATTCAGGATGTCCACTTGTTCTGTCTGGACTCCTCAAAAGTGTACCTCTTTGTGTGTGTGTGTGTGTGTGCATGCACACACGTGAGTGAATTTACATTTCAGTCATTTAGTAAACACACTTATCCGGATCCCAGGATTGTATGGTTGTAAGGGTGTATCTGTTTTTGTTTGTATACTGCCTATGTCAACAAGAGAATGTATCTCTCTAGATGAGCGTTTGTTTGTCAGTGATTGTGTGTGACTAGCAGACTTCAGATGCAGGTATTTACGCCACACAATGCCTCAGGGGGATCCTGGTATACATTAGTTGGTGCTGTAGCTACAGGCCTCTGGGCTATCTGTCAACACAGGAGAGATTTGGGTTAGAGCCAGGCTCCTGTCACGTCCTACTGGTGTGATTCAGTCGACAGGCACACTGGCATGCTCTTACACAGGTCCTCTATAACGATTACCATAGAGCACAGAACAGGACCCATATACAACAATTCCTCTTTTCCAAATACAACTCACCCAAGAGTAAAACATATTGGAAGTGGATATATGGGTCTCCAGCCACATCCATTCAACATTTACACTAGGTTCAATAGCTCAGTACTGTCATGGTTGAATGAGTTTCTACCTGATCCTGGCTGACCTCAGGTGAGACTTAGGGGCCTGTGGGATTGTCTTAGTTCATCATGTTTTTGTATCTAAAAGAGTTCAAGTCCATGATAGTGGCCTGATTTGAATTTCATTGAGTTTATTGTTCCACTGAAACAGCATGTCCTCACCGGCTGAATCCCATACATATCATAATGTTGTTCAAGGCTGCTCTATTCATTAGCTTGTCTGCTGTATCTCTTAAGTGGGTGTTGAATTTTTATTTTGGTTGTGGTGCCACCACGCACAGACAGATGCACGCAAACACACTCACGTGCGTGGATAAACACACACACACGCAGAGCACTCGCATAAGCACACACACACAAAGCTCTCAAAGGGCACTACTATGGAGATCAATCCAGCATTGTAATTATTCACAGAAACAAAGCCAAAATGGGCAGTCAAAAAAAGAAGAAAAAACTATGAGAAATCATTAGTGTGTGCAAGTTAAATTAATAACTGAAGGACAAAAACAAGTCAAAGGTCAAGCACTGAATGATTCCTGAGGGCCCATATTTCTGCATGTGATTTACTGCTGGCTGGCTGACATTGTTTTGTGTTGGTGTGGAGTGAGTGTGTGTGTGCGTGTGTGTGTTTGCATTCCAGTGATACAGCAGCCACTGGCTCCCTGGCTCATTACATTTTCGTTGACTGTGAGAATGCAGAGAATGCAGAGCTTATCTGTGCCCTCCATCCATGTGGCTGGCTACCACGCTGCTCATGCTCCTGTTGTTGGAGAGTTCCTGATGAAATGTTTGTTCCCCTCTAATCTAGCACATTATTGCCTTTCAAACGGGCCTGTCTGGGGCAGAGAGGGGCTGGCTGAGTTGACTGGGCTGTGCTCAGGGCCTGGACTGGGGCAGAGAGGGGCTGGCTGAGTTGACTGGGCTGCGCTCAGGGCCTGGACTGGGGCAGAGAGGCTGCTGAGTACTAGAGGAGGTTCAAGAGGTCATGGGGTGGTGTGGTTAGAGGGTTGATGGGGGGGAGGAGAGGGGAAGACAACATTTAAAAGATTGGTAAGAGATTATAAAGTAGTATAAAGTGGTTGGAGGTACAGTTGGTTAGATGCACAGTTGGAGAGCATTAATGAAAGGTAGAGGACTGGAATGTAGGTAAAGTAGAGTTAATGTAATTTACAGTTATTCACCTGTCATCATGTTGTCCTCTCCACTGTGGGACCAGTGGGAGCAGTCAACCATTGGGTGAGCCCGGGAGCCTCATTTGAATACATGGTTAGTCAGTGATGTGGAGCAGTGTGGTGTGCGTGTCACAGTGGCCCTCCCTCTCTCACTATGCCTCTCCACTAGATTAATATTAATTGAAGTCAGGAGCCATCAGTAATGTGGGCTTGACAGCCGACAAATCAGCGGACACAAATGCCCTCTGAAACAAGTGCACACGATACCCCATGTGGTCTCACTGTTCAACGTCCCTCAATGCTGTTTATAAACTGGGCTGCGAAGATAATGTGTGTGTGTGTGTGTGTGTGTGTGTGTGTGTGTGTGTGTGTGTGTGTGTGTGTGTGTGTGTGTGTGTGTGTGTGTGTGTGTGTGTGTGTGTGTGTGTGTGTGTGTGTGTGTGTGTGTGTGTGTGTGTGTGTGGGAGAGAGAGTGAGTGGGGGGGGCATGCGCATGTGTGTGTGTGTGTGAGAGAGAGAGAGTGAGTGGGGGGGCATGTGTGTGTGCTTGTGTGTTTGTGTCTGCATGTATGGAAGGAATAACAGCAGTAGGCAGTAAATCACAGTTTGGTGAGGGCCATATTTCTATAATCTGGTCTCTAGTTAGTGGTATTTGGAACAATCATCATGTTTGAAGCTCTCTCCTCCCCATTTGGCTATCCCTTTGCCAAAGTTCTGTTTTCTCCCCTAGTTTATGTAATGCTCTATTTGGCTCATAAAGTGAAGCTGCAATCTATAACCTGTAACTATGACTGGACAACTCACAACCACAGCTCTGCACAGTTAATTTGTCTAGGTATCTGAGTAGCAAGGCAAGAACAATACAACTCCTCATGTGTGTCAAAAATGACAGTGAATATCTCAGTGTGTGTGTCAGTGTTTTCTGCTCATTTGTGTCTATCCTCATTCATATATTTTATATCTCACTGGCTTGCTTTCATCAGCCTTGTTTCCTCTCCCCAGAGGACTCTCTAAGAACACAACAAAGCACCATTTATTTATCTGCACCCAGGTAGCTACACTGTAATCAAAACTTTAGCAGCTTCACGCCTTTAAAAACAAACCGTGAAATGAAATGGAAAATATATGGAAACAAAGGCTGTGTGTTAAACTCTAATGACAGCTATATGTGATTGTTATATAGTTCCATTGATATTAGCTACAGTAGTCTTTTGTAACTGCCTGTGATTGCCATATCGTCCCGATAGCGATGGAACTTAAGCTTGTTTTAACTCTGCATCATTCCTATAACAGCCGAGTCATTTAGCAGACATTCTTGTGCAAAAAGTTAGACCCTTTCCGAAATGGACCTAGGGCTTTCCTATTCAGACCCGATATGCATAAATAAATGTTTTAAATATAGAGACCAGTCCCGAACGGACCCGAGGACAACTAAACCCGTTCTGTAAAGACCTGGTCGGATCCAGACCTGGTCCGATCCGAGTGAGTGAAGCATCAGAAAATTATTATTGTAAGCTACTTTATTAACCAGAGCTGATAAGAGGGAGAGTGGTGCCGCTCTAGCACGCGGGAGAGGGGCCGTACTGTGAGCAAGTGACATGGGGAGGAGGGAGGGAGAGATGAGAGACAGCAACCAACCAAACCAACTGGCGCTATAGTAGACTAATAGCTGCCATAGCTAGGTTATTTATCATCAAATATGATTATGTAGTACCTGGCCTGGCTACATCAAACCGGGATAAGCTAGTTAAGCTAGCTAACCATAGCTAGCTAGGTTAATTAGGCTGCAGTGCATGTTTTGCATCCTACACTTACAAATAACTACAACTTCAACTGCTCTTCGACTGTAGCCTATTGACACTTGTATTACTTATGATTGGCCAACAACAAGCTACACGCATCCTGCTCCACATTTCTCTCTCGACTGCAGCTGTACAGGCCCTTCTGGACAATTCTGTTAAAATTACACATTCCCAAAACTCGTGACAATCATATCAGATCCGACCCAAACCCGTGAAATTATTTCGAATTCTGGATCTGAACCCGCTCGGGTTTTTGGGTACAGGTGGATCTGTGAAGACCTCTAATCTGAAGAATTCAGTAAATAAAAAGTGTTTTCAAGTGCAACTTTTGAAACAATAGTTTTGGGAAACCGCTCAGAGATTTGGAGAATTGTTTTTGAAACGCTGCTCAGCCACCCTTGCACTCTTTATTTTTTATTGAACCTTTATTTAACTAGGCAAGTCAGTTAAGAACAAATTCTTATTTGCAATGACGGCCTACACCGGCCAAACCCGGACGACGCTGGGCCAATTGGGCGCCACCCTATGGGACTCCCAATCACGGCCGGTTGTGATACAGCCTGGATACACTCTACTGAAACATAGCTTTTATGTTATAACACTGAAGGGGCTTATAGTGAACATAGTTCATATTATACCTACAATACTCAATTTAGCCATCCTCCTACCAATCCCTGCTTATTTTTTCCTCAAACATTGACCTCTATCCTGAGAGCAGACCCACATCATTTGCATATGCAGTCTGCTCCAGAATGATCCCCTAAATCATTATATCTATGGAGAACCCGAGTGCCCCTTCTACATTATCCATCATCCTTCCCTCTTTACCCATCTCTTTCTCTCTCTCTCTCTCTCTCTCTCTCTCTCTCTCTCTCTCTCTCTCTCTCTCTCTCTCTCTCTCTCTCTCTCTCTCTCTCTCTCTCTCTCTCTCTCTCTCTCTCTCTCTCTCTCTCTCTCTCCTCATAATGATGAAACGCAGATGGAGACTTGCATACTGTGCATAAATAGCATATTTAATTGGTCTGCAGCGCGGCCTAAATCAAATTACTCTTGGACTGACAGGAACACTTACGTTAACATCGTTCCCTAGCAGAGCCCAAGCCAAAATTTTAATTAGTAACAGATAATTAGGATAAGAGAGGGAACTTAGGCTGACGTCGGCGCTGCGTAATTGGAATGCATGTAAAACATACTGCTGCTGCTCATTAGTGGTAGCCTATAGCTCTGCCCACTTTATGACCTCACTCACACTCTCCACAGTAGCAGTGTGGAAACATACAGCATCACTCGTTTGAGATTGCTAAGAGTAAAGATCCCTAGGTAATTTACCACTTTGAATCGCTCTGGCCATAGCCAATCCTTCTGTGATTTAAGCTGTGCTTTAAGCACTGAAAGTTAGTAAAATTGAGTTTTACCTTTGGCGTAGTGTTTTTGAGACTATTTCCGTTCTATGTGAGAGATGAGAAGATCTAAGCGTCTGGCCCCTGAGGGCCTCGGTTCAGCAGCTGGTGTATTTACTCCATCAGCTAATTGCTGTGGAGGGAGCTTTTACACCTACAGTGGTACGACGCCCCTCTCTCAGATGCTGGCCCCTCCTGACAACACGTCACTTAGCGTTCCACAATAAAGGTCAGCTTTTTGAGATGATGGACTGGAATTCTCCCAGGGTAACCATTATAATTCCCCTCATTTGCCCCCTCTCTTCCTCAACGATCCCCAGTCTTCCTACTGTATCATTTGTTAATGCTGGCAGAGCTCATTACTTTACCCTTTGAGGAGAGGAGTGGTGCTCGGTGCCTCAGCCTGGCTGTAGCTCCAGGCACTTGGGGTATCATGCTGAATGATTAGCAAGCCAAGATTAATAGTGAATTAAAGTACCTGGAGATTACACATCTCCCTTCCTGCAGCCTGGCTGCCTGGCAGGGAAGCCAGGCTGGGTCCTCTGCTTTATGCCTGGGTGGTCATATGGGGGAGGTTTCCCCTGCAGGACCAGCTAGCGTTCCCCCTGCCTGTAGTCACGCTTTCACTAGCATCTGAGGGATGTTGTGCTTTGCATGGTAATTAGGTCCCTTTGTTCCATCTGTTTGGTGGTGTAAGCGCTGGGGGGCGGCTGAGGCAGAGGCAGGCAAGGCTGCACGCTGAGCCCCAGGGATTGTGCATTCTGTGGGGGTGGCAGGAGCGCAGGCTGGGCCTCTAACTCCATGCCCAGCCCTAGGGCACTCTACTTCTTACCATAGGATAGGTGCATCTTATTTGTTTGGGTGTTTGGATGTTTGGGTGTTTGAATGTGTCTGTGAAGTGACTCTGTCTGTCCATCTGTCCATCCGTATGTCTGTCTGTTTGTTTTTGTGAGTCTGTATGTCTACCTGCCAGTTTGCCACAGTGTTGTTTGGCCTCATGGCCGGCGTCACGCTAAGCAGAGGTGGCAGGGGCTGTGCAGCGCCTGACAGGGGAGTCTCCTCCCCTCCACTCATCCCAGCTGGGTGTCTCCCTGTGTTAGTGTCCATGCCCCAGCAGACCCACACCCCCAGCACGCCCACACAGAGGGCGCTGTCCCATGGGGCAGAGGGCAGAGCAGCAAGCCTGGGAAGAAAAGAGGGAGAAAAAAGTCCTCTATGAGCTCTAAGAGGTGCCTCAATACCTTCCAGAACTATCTTTCTGAGGGCAGTCTGTAGCATAAAGCTAAGCTGCCTGTTGCTGTGTTCAGGTACAGTAAAACATCTGATGATGAGTACACAAACGTGTTAAATGCTTCAGAGGGGCCCTGGCTGTTCTGAAACGCGTGAGAGGTGTGTGTGCGTGGGGGAGGGGTATCCGTGAGAGATGAGCCCGGCTGTGCCTTCACAAAAACCATTGAAAATGAAGTGTGGAAATCAGATTAAACGTGAAAGCCAGCTCCTACAATAAAACAATATGGAAAACAGTGGCAAGCAGAGGATGTGGAATAGAAGGGAGAACCGAATCAGTCAGGAGCTCAATGAATTCAATGAAGTACCTGATTATAACGATCCTTCAGAAAGAAAAAAATTTGGCTTATGCCCTGAGGAATGGAAGTAGGCCTGCGGAATTGCTGGAACCAAGCATGTTAGTGAGCCACTATTCAACTGAACAATCTATCGGTTTCCCTTATAATTGTGGTATTGCTGGGAAATGTCAGTGAGCAATGAAAGGGGTATGCAGGGTGGAAATTAGAATGTCCATTTAGAATGAACTGGCTGCATTTGATTGAGGTTTAGGTCATCTTGGGTAGGCATGTGTAAAACTTGTCTGATTTAATTTATTGTAAGAAAATGTACTTAAGGAGGCATACTCAGAACATTTATAAAATACTGAGGTATCTGTAGTGTTGTTGATTTAATCATGTTACTATTTTGAAAAAATATTTATTGTTCCGTTACTGTGTGTGACATGGCATAAATGGGAATTAGGAAGTTAAACTGTTTTTTCTCTCTGTTGATCTGACAGTTCAAAGAGCTCCTTACTGACTGACAACTTCATTGGGACAACTTGTTCCATTTTCATGCAAAACATCAGTGCCTCTGTTGTACTTGTTCCTCTGTGTGTCTGTTAGTGTCTGATCCCATCTCTGTGAGATAGTTCTGCTGGGTAAAGGGTCACTCAGATACAGTAACTACTCTCTCATGTGAGTTAGCCCTCTATTGTTAGGTTCAGCCTTGGGCGGGGGGGTTTCAATCTCAAATGCCCTAAGGACTCCTTAAGCGTCGTGTTGGATCACTGCCGTAACTGCCCAATAGCTATATATATACAGTTGAAGTCGGAAGTTTACATACACCTTAGCCAAATACATTTAAACTCAGTTTTTCACAATTCCTGACATTTAATCCAAGTAAAAATTCCATGTCTTATGCCAGTTAGGATCACCACTTTATTTTAAGAATGTGAAATGTCAGAATAATAGTAGAGAGAATGATTTATTTCAGCTTTTATTTCTTTCATCACATTCCAAGTGGGTCAGAAGTTTACATACACTCAATTAGTATTTGGTAGCATTGCCTTTAAATTGTTTAACTTGGGTCAAACATTTCGGTAGCCTTCCACAAGCTTCCCACAATAAGTTGGGTGAATTTTGGCCCATTCCTCCTGACAGAGCTGGTGTAACTGAGTCAGGTTTGTAGGCCTCCTTGCTCGCACACGCTTTTTCAGTTCTGCCCACAAATTTTCTATAGGATTGAGGTCAGGGCTTTGTGATGGCCACTCCAACACCTTGACTTTGTTGTCCTTAAGCCATTTTGCCACAACTTTGAAAGTATGCTTGGGGTCATTGTCCATTTGGAAGACCCATTTACGACCAAGATTTAACTTCCTATCTATTTTGTGAAGTGCACCAGTCCCTCCGGCAGCAAAGCACCCCCACAACATGATGCTGCCACCCCCGTGCTTCACAGTTGGGATGGTGTTATTCGGCTTGCAAGCCTCCCCCTTTTTCATTGTTAATAAAGATGTTGACTCAAATTGACTAATATCTCGCTTGGGTTTTGTGTGTATACCAGGATCCCCCTGAGGCATGGGCTGACTGCACTATATGCCTGTCTATCTGTGTGTCCTTTTTTCTGTCATCAATCATGTTTTCCCGTTTATTCATCCGTCCACTGTCAGAAGGATAGACAGCTAGAAAGCCCTCTGTGAGCTTCTGCTTATCGTCTCGTGTTCAAATCTACCTATTTGTTCCTGGAGCTGCTCTTCCACTTTTTAAGCACAATTTGAGTGGTTGCTGAGAGCATCAGAGCCTTGTGCAACTTTGATACTGTGTTTTTAAAAATGAGGCTAATACATCTTATCTGTTGTTGATGCACAGACGCTTTTCTCAACAGCTATTTCAAAGAAAACGTATTTCTGCCCCAGTAATTGCCTCTGCAATATTCCCTGGATCTGCACATCATTCAAAGCAATTGGTCTTATTTTTCCCTGAAAGCATTCTGCAGTTTGCAGAACGAGGTGACTGACAAAAAATTTTTCTATCCTTTCATCCCTTTTTTCCCATTTACCCATGTCTTGCCAAAAAAATAACTTGGAGAGAGATTAATGACACTTCCAGTGATCTCCGTGTGAGAAAAACACCAAGCATGTTAAATTCATCACTGTGAAGATACAATTAACTGCTTTAGTGTGATTAAAACGTGTGAGTTGTAACCGGTTGTAACACTGAGCTGCTCAATATTCAGTAGTGGATTTTCTGTGTTTTTCGATCCCTCATGATTTCTCCTGCATACACTTTACAGTCCATACACTGTCCACACAAATGATTTTTAACATGGAACTGTAGAGAATTACATCTGAAGAGCGTATCTCATTTTTATTTTACATTGCCCATGGAACCACGCTATTCTGGAACACGGGCATCTTGCAAAGCTTTTATTCACATGGTGAAATTGCCTATCGCAGAGAAATCATTTGTAAGTCCATTCAATCTGACTGGAACGGCAGGTACACAGAGAACCCTGCCTGAGTTGGGAAATAAGATCTCAGCTGGATAATTCTGTTCCAGTCATTTTGCAAAATAACTTTGGGGATATTGAGAAATTAACGCGCTTTAATGCGTCTGTAAACACACTCCTCAACCCATTGGAAATGCATTGTCTGTTCAATCACATTTGTCAAATGCTATCTGAAATGTCACAATTTATGTCAACCAGCCGGCTGCACTGCCTCTGACGCTCTGTGTTTTACCTCACCTGACTTCCATTAGCTCCAGCGTCATAACCATGACAATAACTTCAATCTCTGCAATATGAACCCAGATATCTGTCACATCTGACTTGATCCCGACAAGCCCAAACCTCTCAGAGTGGGTCTAAACTGTTTGTCACTGAACTGGGATTCCTCTTTATATCTTTGACATTTGGTGCTCATTCCCGAGGCAGAGGAACAAGGCAGACATAGAGCACCTCCGAGAGTCACGCCTGGAATCTAAATGGGGTTCACCACAGGTGACGGTGATATGGACCCCGTGTGGCTGGAATAAGTTGTGCCCCTGTACTTCTGTACCATGGAGTGATATTAGACAGAGCCAGGACAATGGTAGAGAACCCATCTGATTACAGTCACTTGGTTGGTTTCTATGGGAACAGGATATTATGTGCTGTTGGTTGAGCTAACAGGAAGTTTATGTCTGTCTGTGAGGCTTGTTTACAAAGCTCCTACAGACTCCAATGCCCCTTGTGGGATCTGGGATGAATAAGGATGGCTCCAGACACCCTCCGCTGTGGACTGGCACTGTATAGCATGGCTCATTCATAAACACACAGACACAGACACAAACAGTCAAACACTAATATCTCCGGAGAGGAATACCGGTGAAATATAGATATAGTTTTACTAATTCACTTTTTGATGTAATAGTTAAACAACGCGTTCTACCATTTTGTGTGTTATAATTGCTTTCTGTCATGGTTTCAGTTCTGTTGATACTGAGAATTCAATAGGAGCTGGTACTTTGCAAAGATGCATATTCATTAAATCACAATCATTTACAACTACAAAATCTTACTGAGTATATTTGATCTTTATTTATCTCCTCATTGCCACTGAGGCTTTGCATGTAGTTTAGCAGCTTTGCAGCACAGATCACACCATTGTGTCAAACAGAGTCAGAGGATGGTAGTGTAGAAGGAGGATGGAGGAACATGACAGGTCAGCCATGGCATAAGGAGCGTCTTGGGGATGCTACTGTGTGTAGCTACCCAGCTCCCTGTAGCCTGAGGTGGATAAAGCCCAGCTCTGCTCCCTCCATCACTCCTCACCCCACGCCTCCTCCCTACCCAAATCCCCTAACCCTCTCTTCGGACTCACTGACCTTTCCAGTGGCAAGATGCCCCCAGTCATGCACGGGGTGGGCTGATGCCACTACCAGAGCAGAGGTAAAGCAGAGCAGAGGAGACTGTGTGAGGGCCAGCCAGTCATCCAGGGTCCCATGTGGCTCTGTGGGTGGCATGATCTCATCAGCCAGCCCAGAGATCAACTACAGTACGTATGTTAGCCTACACACACACACACACACACACACACACACACACACACACACACACACACACACACACACACACACACACACACACACACACACACACACACACACACACACACACACACACACACACACACACACACACACACACACACAACATTACTGGAGATTCACTGCTATGGTCAAATTTGCTATGAACTGGCCATATCCAGTATAATCTTCACTCTCTCTATCAGTTTGTGATGAGGTATTAGGTTATACTTAGATTCCGTAATTATCTGTTGAGCTGCAATTAGCATGTTTGCCAACATGATCTATATACTGTATAGAGCCAGGTGGCATATTGAACTGGAATATTTTATCAGTTCAGCCTGTCTTTGGCAATGACTGCATGGTGACCTCATGGCATTACCATGGCTTGTCATTTGTTCCACTTGTAATACTGACATTATTGCAATTACTGCGAGTACATCAGGCATCTTCGTTCTGTATGCAATGAAAAGATGAGGTATTGTTTTCTGAAATAAAAATAAAACACAATCCTGGCCCATTCCAGGCCAAGGATTTATCTGACCCAGTCTGGGGCAGTGCTGGTCTGCTCCAAGTCTGCTGTGTGTCTGGGTTGAGGGGGTGAGCTGTTGGCTGGCTGGTACTGTGTGATTACCTGTAGACCCTTTGTGAGCCATTAAGAGGGATGTCATCCCCTAGCAGTCATCTCTCTGACTGAGAATAGATAGGCCTATTTGTCCTCTCTGTCTGTGAATAATAAATACCACTCAATATGGATATGTGTTTTCTATGTCTGCGGATGAAAATATCAAATATTCTGGGGGTTTTCTTTATTTTATCTGTTATTCTTTGTTGAGATGGACTTCAGTTCACCCTTTACATCAGAAGCGCTCTCAGAACCTTTTGGCTACTTTGAAACTATCTTTTGTTGTCTTTTCTTCCTCTCCCTAACAACTATTTTTCTTCTGTGTGTGTGTGTGTGTGTGTGTGTGTGTGCAGGTCAGCCTGTCCAGTGACTCCAGCTGTGTGGAGGAGATTCTACGGGTAAGTAAGATTCACTTCCTTTCTCTGGCCTCCGTTAATTACACCTGGTTACGCCTCAGCTACTGTTTGCACACAAAGCCACTTTTCCATCCAGGGACTGGGGCTCCCAGGCAGGGAGAAAAGAGAAAAGCCTCTGTGATCTTACTATAATGGGCCCTTGTATTCCAATACAAATCTGATAAAAATCATCAAGGGTGAATGCAGCCAGGCAAATTTAGATCCTTGGTGTGTGTAAAGCACTTTGACCTTCTTGCACGCAGAGACACAGTCTTTTGTTTAGAAATCAATTCTGTGCTTAATAGCCTGTACAGAATTTGAATGTAACGTGCGCTGGGACCATATGAACTGAAAAAGGAATTGCCTTTTTAGATGCAAACATATAGGCTGCCTTTTCGGTGAACTTTGACCTTTGTAGCAGGTGCTGATTGGCTCCAGAGTGACATACAGGTCACAGAGTGACAGACCAGAGTGAATAGAGATGCTGGTTGGGCTTTAGTGCAGGGGGCGGTCATTAGTGGTGCGCGGGTCAGCTGTATGTCCACCCGCACCCACCCGCGATTGCAATTACCCATCCGCAACCACCCGACTATATGTGATAAAGTTAAAAACTGAGGCCCACACCCGAACTCTAAACCGCTAATATAGAAAATGTGCTGTAGGCTACAGTCAGAGACGCCAGAACAATTTTTTAACAGGGGATGCAGGATTATTTTTGCCTGATTTTACAAATGTTTCTGCTTGTAATTAGATGCATGGGGCTTCTCTTCTGTCATTATACGTTGCTAAATAAACCCTTGCTCACCAGAATAATGTCATAAATTGATAGAATGAATGCTTCAGTCTTATTGACTTTGGTAAAGTTCTCTCTGTCATCTCTGCTTCTTTCACGAAGCAAATATGTTTAGAGGAGGAAAATGCAAGAACCCCCCAAAAAACTAGAAAGATTTTCTGTTCAAAATTCCCAAATAACATCAGTTTGACCGGTTGTAAGGAAATAGAAGGTTGTGAAAACGACCCAACATGTTTCTGATAAGATTTCAGTTGGGCTTGTATGCATATTTTATGTGGTTGAAATTCGAACAGATTTTATGATGCTGAGAAAGATAGCACCTCTACAGACGGAATACTGTATAACTGCACATTCGCATTCTCTCAAGACGCTGGAAGAAAGAAATCATATTTCTCCACTCTAGTTCCTGAGTCAAAATTGAACATAATTGTACTGCAAGTAATGCTTAATCCTGCAGGAGTTAATATTAAGGCTATTTGAGAGGTTATAGACCTACAGTCAGTGTCCAGATTTCAGTTTACATTTAACCCATCTGAACAGTAAGCTACAGCTCCCTTGACATGCCATAGGCCTGTTTGAAGTCCCCGTCTTGGGACTGTCGAATTTGTATAGTTCCAACACAATCATCACACATAACATAACATCACACATAACATAGCACTGCTATCATCTTTCCCAAACGTTACTTTTCTGGCCCTCCCTCTTAATTTCGCAGCTTTTTGAGTTAAACTCTGACATTGTCTTTTTTGCCAATGTAAACTTTTTCTACCCAGTTCCCAAAAGCATTTGGCGATTGGCTTGTAGAGTATTTGGCCCGCGTACAGTTAGGCCCTAAAGCTTAGGCTTACACACTAATGCCAGATAAAAATAATGAAGGAAAATCCCAATGGAGCCTATAGCTAGAGATTCCACAAGAATGATACATTTATATAAAAAAAAAGGTATTATTTTCTCTTTATTCAACCACCCCGCCACCCATCCACCCACCCTTCATCCACCCACCCACCCTTCAACCACCCACCCACACAATATTTAATTACCCTAAACCCACCCACCCGTGGATATATCTGTGGGGACTGCAGGTTATGAGTCAACCCGCACTAGCGGTTATGACAGTGAGTCAGGGACGCTCATTGATACCCTTGTATGGCTAAGGGGGATGCAGTGTGTTTGGTACTAGCCCAGCCACTGCATCACCGTGACGACTGACCTCCAGTCATGAACCCCTGCAGCCTCTCCACTGCCTCAGGCAACGGCAGTACAGTAGACATCACGGTAACCAGTGGAGGACTACGCACTTCCACCAACCGAACGACCGAACGGCTGAGTTATGTGGACCTGTCAAACATGGGAACCCTCTGGGAGGGTGATGATGTCAAATAATAGTTGCCGGGCAACTGGCAGTATGGCCATCAGGTGGAGTGAGTCATGATGGTGGGGCCCAGCGAGGCGAAGCTGAGTTTGTAAGAGAGAGAGAGCCACGCTGCCATGTGGCGTCAATGCCACACTGCTGGCTACAGTAGGGAGGGAGAAAGACATGGAGAGAGGAGTGATTCACAGCCGTGACTCAGGAGTCACTCAGACTCACAGGAGAGGAGCAGAGCAGCCTGGGAGATTCTAATACCGCCGCAGCCTTTTCAAATCCTCACACTGTGAACTGCTGCCACTTTAGCAAGCCTCTCTAAGTTCACTTACTCATCACTCACTGGCTGGAACGTCAAAAGACAGGATTTCAGCTGAGACATTTTTTGAAAGATCAGAATGTCTAAGACGTGAGGTGCCTATGAATGACACTCTTCATACTTGGAAAATGAGCTAATGGAACAAATAGAGATACCAAGCTCCAATCCTCTGCTATTGACAAGCACCCAGATCATGTGGACCACTTAAAAAGTCCCTGATCTCTTAAGTGCATATCTTAAAGGGATAATATTCTCTTTGCTCATACAGTATCTAACCGGGATTTTCAAAGTTTATTCTCTTGGGTGGCGTCAGGTGAAGCACCGATAGATCAGAAACGGTTGATTCATCCCCCTCAGATACAGATGATTACATTCCTCAACGAGAGGAACATTTATGACGTACACAGGCAAACATTTTTGTATCTATTTCAGTTATCCAATATTTTGACCTCCAATTGAATAGGATTAGAAAGGCAAATGTCAAGTTTACAAACATAATGTAATTATTACATTGTAATACATTTTTTATTATAATTATACAACTTATGTAATGTACATATCATTCAATATACAGCATTTATTCACTACATTCATAAGGATAGCATTGCATGGTTATTTCCAATAGAAGGGCTCCAGACCTGCTCTTCCATGTATTATGCTTGATGTATGAGTTTTTTTTAAATCTACAACAAAAGCCAGAGGGATGGGTGCATTCATTAAAAAGCACATGAGGTGGCCATTGTTGTATCCACACTGTGGATGGCTTATTTAGACAGCATGTCCTGCTAACATGCTGGCAACACACACACACACACACACACACACACACACACACACACACACACACACACACACACACACACACACACACACACACACACACACACACACACACACACACACACACACACACACACACACACACACACACACACACCAGGCCCAGCATGAATAATGACAGGTACTTCTCCCTGCATGACACAGTCTGCCACTATGTATCGGCTGCTGCCCGCCTGCTCTCTCTGTCTCTCTCTCTCTCTCTGTCTTTCTCTTTCTAACTCTCTCCTCTCTCTCTCACTCACTCTTTTTCTTCCCTCTCTATCTCCTCTCTCGCTCTCTCTCTCTCTTCTCTCTCTTCTCAGACAGAACATAACAAGGGGGAGTGGAAGCCTGTTCTGGGTGGGCCTCTCAGCCCTATTGCCTTTCAAACCTCTGTTGTGACAGCCTGTGTGACTTTCTGTGACCAATGGCAATGGATCAGATTATTCAATGGCCTGGAGTTTGTACACAAAGCTCTGATATCAACTGAGGATGTCAATATCCCATGATAATTTTTCCACCTCAACTGTGGGCACTTGTGAGAGATTGCCAAAACAGTATAGCCCCATAGTGATTTATCTCTGTGGGGAAGTAAAGTATATATTTTTGCAATAGTATTAATGATTTAACAGCCAATCATTTTCCTGAAAGAAATGTGACAAACATTTCAAATATTTAGCACATGAAAATATTATCAAAGACTCCAGGTAAACAGATGGTGTATGCTTAGAAAAATGATCTAAACTGATTAGAAAGTGAGCTTTTGGCTCCCTCGCCTATCTGCACTGTGCACGTGGTGTGTGCTTGTGCATGCGTGCTTGTGTGCATCTGTGTGGTATATTATAAATAGCAGGCATGTGTTCTCCTTCACCGTTGCTGATGAACAGGAAAGCTGCAGATTCATCATAACCTGCGGTAACTTTCCACCCTGATAGCACAATGCACGGCCATCTGAAAGGTAATACTTCATATACAACATTATCGCCGAGGTGGCAGGATCATATTCCTAGCACCTCATCTGTCTACCTCCACCCTCCGACCCCCCCTGCTCTCCACCCGCTCTCCTCTCGGCAGCCCGGGAGGTGACCCGGCTGATGTCACTCGCTCCATAGAGAGAGAGGAGGAGGAGGCCAAGCCAACGTTTAGAAGGAAATGAACTCTATAAACCAGAGGCATTATAAACAACAGACCTCAATAAATGACCTGATCCACAAACTTGGCTCTCTACACACACAGACTTTCATTTCCTCATCTTATTGAGATGTAGTTAAAACATGTCATGAACTCAACAGGGTCACTGTGTTACTCTGGGGAATTTGGGATGGAGTGATAGAGGGATAGAGAGATGAGTGATATAAATGAAAAGGATTAGATAGAGAGATGTTGTCCATATGCATCTTTATCTCTGTGGCTGACAGTTCAACAGTAGATCATGTGCCTGTGTGATGGGTCTGTCTGAGTGCATTAATAGTAGAAGTTGATCTGTTAAACCACATGACATGAGAGACAAGTGCATACGATACTGTGGGCTACACCACAGACTGTATAACACCACAGGACAATAAGAGTAACCCAGACCCAGATTGGGATTGGACATATAGTGGCAACAAAAAGTATGCAAACCCTTTGGAAATACCTGGATTTCTGCATAAATTGGTCATAAAATTTGATCTGATCTTCATCTAGGTCACAACAATAGACAAACACAGTCTGCTTAAACTGATAACACACAAACAATTATACGTATATGTCTTTATTGAACACACTGTGTAAACATTCACAGTGCAGGGTGGGAAAAGTATGTGAACCCTTGGATTTAATAACTGGTTGACCCTCCTTTGGCAGCAATAACCTCAACCAAACGTTTTCTGTAGTTGCGGATCTGACCTGCACAACGGTCAGGAGGAATTTTGGACCATTCCTCTTTACAAAACTGTTTCAGTTCAGCAATATTCTTGGGACGTCTGGTGTGAACTGCTCTCTTCAAGTCATGCCACAGCATCTCAATCGGGTTTAGGTCAGGACTCTGACTGGGCCACGCCAGAAGGCGTATTTTCTTCTTTTTGAAGCCGTTCTGTTGTTGCCATTCTGTTGTTGCTTTACTTCTGTGTTTTGGGTCGTTGTCCTATTGCATCATCCAACTTCTGTTGAGCTTCAATTGGCGAACAGATAGCCTAACTTTCTCCTGCAAAATGTCTTGATAAACTTGGGAATTAATTTTTCTGCCGATGATAGCAAGCTGTCTAGGACCTGAGACAGCAAAGCAGCCCCAAACCATGATGCTCCCTCCACCACACCTTATAGTTGGGATGAGGTTTTGATGTTGGTGTGCTGTGCCTTTTTTTCTCCACACATAGTGTTGTGTGTTCCTTCCAAACAACTCCACTGTAGTTTCATCTGTCCACAGAATATTTTGCGAGTAGGGCTGTGTAACATACAGGTGCACTTTTGCAAACTTCAGAAGTGCAGCAATGTTTTTTTTTGGACCGCAGTGGCTTCTTCCGTGATGTCCTCCCCATGAACACCATTCTTGTTTAGTGTTTTACGTATCGTAGACTCATCAACAGAGATGTTAGCATGTTCCAGAGATTTCTGTAAGTCTTTAGCTGACACTATAGGATTATTCTTAACCTCATTGAGCATTCTGCACTGTGCTCTTGCAGTCATATTTGCAGGATGGCCACTCCGAGGGAGAGTAGCAACCGTGCTGAACCTTCTCCATCTGTCTTGCCGTGAACTGATGAACATCAAGGCTTTCAGAGATACTTTTGTAACCCTTTCCAGCTTTATGCAAGTCAACAATTCTTAATGTTAGGTCTTCTGAGATCTCTTTTGTTCGAGGCATGGTTCACGTCAGGCAGTGCTTCTTGTGAATAGCAAACTCAAATTTTGTGAGTGTTTTTTTATCGGGCAAGGCAGCTCTAACCAACATCTCTAATCTTATCTCGTTGATATGACTCCAGGTTAGCTGACTCCTGACTCCAATTAGCTTTTGGAGAAGTCATTAGCCTAGGGGTTCACATACTTTTCCCAACCTACAATGTTTAAATGATGTATTCAATATAAACAACAAAAATACAATAATTAGTGTGTTATTGGTTTAAGCATACTATTTTTGTCTATTGTTGTGACTTAGATGAAGATCAGATTAAATTTGATGACCAATTTATGCAGAAATCCAGGTAATTCCAAAGGGTTCACATACATTTTCTTGCCTCTGTACCTCCAATATTTAAAGAAAGACAAAACAATCCATCCCTAGACCAAAGCGCTTTAGAAGATGGTCGGCTTAGACTATTATTCCAGTGTGTATTTATTTAAACACACATAAGTTTTAACCAATGGTCTGTCCTGTCGTCACAAGGGTGCAAGACTAAACAGTTGGTGACCCTTGCTCTGCTGTATTTCGATAGCCCTGTTTGGTTTGGGAGCCATGCTCGGCTGCTTTTAATACATTTAATTTGCAACTCAAAGCCTTGCGAGGGATCAGCCAAGCTCCCCACTGCCTTAACTGCATCTCACACAAATTAATGGATCATGTGTGTCTCCCAGACGGCAGTAATATTGGTGTTGTTGGGGGGAAAATAAGGTTAACTTAGTGAAATTTCTAAGTATGTGAGATTGTAATATTATTAGCCAAGAATGTTGTTGTTTACTTCCAGACATGGATAGTGGGTTTGATAACTGCTACTCTGACAAACGCGTTCAACCACACAGTGAAAACCAATTGCTTATGTTGTCTTGATCTTCGTAGGGATATCCAAGTACACAGTTTTAATTTGATACTCTAGATCATAATATTTAATTGACACATTGTGCAACTCTGAAATGTGAGTATCTATATTCGGGATAAAGTTCAGTCTGACAAATAAAGGCAGAGGTGTTTATTTTCATTTGACCCTCCCAAGTTCAAAACAGACCCAAATCAGATTGTGCAATCATGTTAATTTAAGTGTTGTGTGAGACAGAGTGTATGGACTGTATTTAATAAATTAGGAGAAAGCTCAACTGATGTGTGTGTGTGTGTGTGTGTGTGTGTGTGTGTGTGTGTGTGTGTGTGTGTGTGTGTGTGTGTGTGTGTGTGTGTGTGTGTGTGTGTGTGTGTGTGTGTGTGTACAGTATGCATGCAGTGTGTGTGTCAAGCTGTGATCTTGGGCATACTCACTCATATATTCACTGAAAGATGACACCCTCTGCAAGGTCACAACCTATCTCTCTCTGCTTCTATCACACACACACAATAGTGTAGTGGAGAGTATACGCAGGTACAGTGGGGCAAAAAAAGATTTAGTCAGCCACCAATTGTGCAAGTTCTCCCACTTAAAAAGATGAGAGAGGCCTGTAATTTTCATCATAGGTACACTTCAACTATGACAGACAAAATGAGAAAAAAAAATCCAGAAAATCACATTGTAGGATTTTTTATGAATTTATTTGCAAATTATGGTGGAAAATAAGTATTTGGTCAATAACAAAAGTGTATCTCAATACTTTGTCATTGCCAACAAAGGGTATATAACAGAGGTCAAACGTTTTCTGTAAGTCTTCACAAGCCTCTTAAAGAAGAAGTTACAGGTCTGTGAGAGCCAGAAATCTTGCTTGTTTGTAGGTGACCAAATAGTTATTTTCCACCATCATTTGCAAATAAATTCATAAAAAAAATTTTTTTCTCATTTTGTCTGTCATAGTTGAAGTGTACCTATGATGAAAATTACAGGCATCTCTCATCTTTTTAAGTGGGAGAACTTGCACAATTGGTGGCTGACTAAATACTTTTTTGCCCCACTGTATACACCGTATACCCACTTATTTTTCAGTGGGCATTGCATATATTCACTTCTTAATCCCCACAATGGGTATAAAAGTGGTGTAGTGGAGGTATACACCATACCAATTAATAAGGCTGATCAGAATGGACTGATCAGATCAGAATGTTAATCTTAAAATGTTGATAAACTATTATTTCTTCATAGTTTAGGCACAGCAATGTGTACATGGTGGTAGGCCTACGCGCAACTGTTCCAAAATGCAATTTGCGGGGAAACACTGTTCTAAAATGGGTACCGCACATACAGTCGTGGCCAAAAGTTTTGAGAATGACACAAACGTTAATTTTCACAAGGTTTGCTGCTTCAGTGTCTTTAGATATTTTTGTCAGATGTTATACTGAAGTATAATTACAAGCATTTCATAAGTGTCAAAGGCTTTTATTGACAATTACATGAAGTTGATGCATATGGTCAATATTTGCAGTGTTGACCCTTCTTTTTCAAGACCTCTGCAATCCAGCCTGGCATGCTGTCAATTAACTTCTGGGCCACATCCTGACTGATGGCAGCCCATTCTTGCATAATCAATGCTTGGAGTTTGTCAGAATTTGAGGGGTTTTGTTTGTCCACCTGCCTCTTGAGGATTGACCACAAGTTCTCAATGGGATTAAGGTCTGGGGAGTTTCCTGGCCATGGACCCAAAATATTGATGTTTTGTTCCCCGAGCCACTTAGTTAGCACTTTTTCCTTATGGCAAGGTGCTCCGTCATGCTGGAAAAGGCATTGTTCGTCACCAAACTGTTCCTGGATGGTTGGGAGAAGTTGCTCTCGGAGGATGTGTTGGTACCATTCTATATTCATGGCTGTGTTCTTAGGCAAAATTGTGAGTGAGACCACTACCTTGGCTGAGAAGCAACCCCACACATGAATGGTCTCAGGATGCTTTACTGTTGGCATGACACAGGACTGATGGTAGCGCTCACCTTGTCTTCTCCGGACAAGCTTTTTTCCGGATGCCCCAAACAATTGGAAAGGGGATTCATCAGAGAAAATGACTTTACCCCAGTCCTCAATCAGTCCAATCCCTGTACCTTTTGCAGAATACCAGTCTGTCCCTGATGTTTTTCCTGGAGAGAAGTGGCTTCTTTGCTGCCCTTCTTGACACCAGGCCATCCTCCAAAAGTCTTCGCCTCACTGTGCGTGCAGATGCACTCACACCTGCCTGCTGCCATTCCTGAGCAAGCTCTGTACTGGTGGTGCCCCAATCCCGCAGCTGAATCAACTTTAGGAGACGGTCCTGGCGCTTGCTGGACTTTCTTGGGTTCCCTGAAGCCTTCTTCACAACAATTGAACCGCTCTCCTTGAAGTTCTTGATGATCCGATATATGGTTGATTTAGGTGCAATCTTACTGGCAGCAATATCCTTGCCTGTGAAGCTCTTTTTGTGCAGAGAAATTATGATGGCACGTGTTTCCTTGCAGGTAACCATGGATGACAGAGGAAGAACAATGATTCCAAGCACCACCCTCCTTTTGAAGCTTCCAGTCTGTTATTCAAACTCAATCAGCATGATAGAGTGATCTCCAGCCTTGCCCTCGTCAACACTCACACCTGTGTTAACGAGAGAATCACTGACATGATGTCAGCTGGTCCTTTTGTGGCAGGGCTGAAATGCAGTGGAAATGTTTTTGGGGGATTCAGTTAATTTGCATGGCAAAGAGGGACTTTGCAATTAATTGTAATTCATCTGATCACTCTTCATAACATTCTGGAGTATATGCAAATTGCCATCATACAAACTGAGGCAGCAGACTTTGTGAAAATATATATTTGTGTCATTCTCAAAGGACGACTGTACAAGCAGTTTCATGTACAGAGATGGAAATATCCATTAGAAATGTTGAAATAGGGGAGATCTAAAGATGCAAAAATCATTATATGTTGCTAACATGACTAAGGTAATGCCTTTGGCTGCTGGACAGTTAAATACATTTTTAAGAAAACCAATAGAACAGGAGAACACATATGAGGATGTCTTTATAAAATAATTGCCTCCACGTTTCTACGGTGGGATTTTGTCTACAGGCTACTTTGAAGCAAGGTCAGATAAGCCTCATAATATGAAGTTAAATGTCCATGTTTCAAAGAATTAAGGAACAGGGAAAATATAGTGATGCTAATGATAGGCCTGACCGTCTCCTGGTAGATGAAAAGGCTTTCCCAAAAACCTTCTCAGCAAAATGTTAACTAGATACAAAGTAGCATATGCCTACCTTGCAGAATGATACCATGATTTTTTGCATCCATCCAGTGGCCATTTGTTTCGCAAACTCCATCTTATGTGCTAAATAAACACCGCTAGCCAAACAACTGTGCACTTGAATTAATCTGTATACAGTGGGGCAAAAAAGTATTTAGTCAGCCACCAATTGTGCAAGTTCTCCCACTTAAAAAGATGAGAGAGGCCTGTAATTTTCATCATAGGTACACTTCAACTATGACAGACAAAATTAGAAAAAAAAATCCAGAAAATCACATTGTAGGATTTTTAATGAATTTATTTGCAAATTATGGTGGAAAATAAGTATTTGGTCAATAACAAAAGTTTATCTCAATACTTTGTTTTATACCCTTTGTTGGCAATGACAGAGGTCAAACGTTTTCTGTAAGTCTTCACAAGGTTTTCACACACTGTTGCTGGTATTTTGGCCCATTCCTCCATGCAGATCTCCTCTAGAGCAGTGATGTTTTGGGGCTGTTGCTGGGCAACACGGACTTTCAACTCCCTCCAAAGATTTTCTATGGGGTTGAGATCTGGAGACTGGCTAGGCCACTCCAGGACCTTGAAATGCTTCTTACGAAGCCACTCCTTTGTTGCCCGGGCGGTGTGTTTGGGATCATTGTCATGCTGAAAGACCCAGCCACGTTTCATCTTCAATGCCCTTGCTGATGGTAGGCTTTGTTACTTTGGGCCCAGCTTTCTGCAGGTCATTCACTAGGTCCCCCCGTGTGGTTCTGGGATTTTTGCTCACCGTTCTTGTGATCATTTTGACCCCACGGGGTGAGATCTTGCGTGGAGCCCCAGATCGAGGGAGATTATCAGTGGTCTTGTATGTCTTCCATTTCCTAATAATTGCTCCCACAGTTGATTTCTTCAAACCAAGCTGCTTACCTATTGCAGATTCAGTCTTCCCAGCCTGGTGCAGGTCTACAATTTTGTTTCTGGTGTCCTTTGACAGCTCTTTGGTCTTGGCCATAGTGGAGTTTGGAGTGTGACTGTTTGAGCTTGTGGACAGGTGTCTTTTATACTGATAACAAGTTCAAACAGGTGCCATTAATACAGGTAACGAGTGGAGGACAGAGGAGCCTCTTAAAGAAGAAGTTACAGGTCTGTGAGAGCCAGAAATCTTGCTTGTTTGTAGGTGACCAAATAGTTATTTTCCACCATAATTTGCAAATAAATTCATTAAAAATCCTACAATGTGATTTTCTGGATTTTTTTTTTTCATTTTGTCTGTCATAGTTGAAGTGTACCTATGATGAAAATTACAGGCCTCTCTCATCTTTTTAAGTGGGAGAACTTGCACAATTGGTGGCTGACTAAATACTTTTTTGCCCCACTGTATATATAGCATCTTACTTTCTCGTGTTCTTCTGATATCCTACTTTTATTTATTGTGTGTGTTTCAAATCAAACTTTATTTGTCACATGCGCCAAATACAACAGGTGTAGACCTTACCGTGAAATGCTTACTTACAAGCCCGTACCCAGCAGTGCAGTTCAAGAAAGAGTTAAGAAAATATATACCAAATAAACTAAAGTAAAAAATATATTTCAAAAAGTAAAAAGGTCGAGGCTATATTTGTATTTATTTATTTTTATTTCACCTTTATTTAACCAGGTAGGCTAGTTGAGAACATTTTCTCATTTACAGCTGCGACCTGGCCAAGATAAAGCAAAGCAGTGTGACACTAACAACAACACAGAGTTTCACATGGAATAAACAAACATACAGTCAATAACACAATAGAGAAAAAGTCTATATACAGTGTGTGCAAATGAGGTAAGATAAGGGAGGTAGACAATAAATAGGCCATAGTGGCGAAATAATTACAATTTAGCAATTAAACACTGGAGTGATAGATGTACAAAAGACGAATGTGCAAGTAGAGATACTGGGGTGCAAAGGAGAAAAAATATATATATATGTACGTATATATATATATATAACAGAATGGGTATGCGGAAGTTGGATGGGCTATTTACAGATGGGCTGTGTACAGGTGCAGTGATCTGTGAGCTGCTCTGACTGCTGGTGCTTAAAGTTAGTGAGGGAGATATGTGTCTCCAGCTTCAGTGATTTTTGCAATTTGTTCCAGTCTTTGGCAGCAGAGAACTGGAAGGAAAGGCGGCCAAAGGAGGAATTGGCTATGGGGGTGACCAGTGAAATATACCTGCTGGAGCGCGTGCTACGGTTGGGTGCTGCTATGGTGAACTGTGAGCTAAGATAAGGCAGGGCTTTACCTAGCAAAGACTTATAGATGACCTGGAGTCAGGCGACGAATATGAAGCGAGGGCCAGCCAACGAGAGCATACATGTCGCAGTGGTGGGGCTTTGGTGACAAAACGGATGGCACTGTGATAGACTGCATCCAATTTACTGAGTAGAGTGTTGGAGGCTATTTAGTAAATTACATTGCTGAAGTCAAGGATTGGCAGGACAGTCAGTTTTACACGGGTATGCTTGTCAGCATGAGTGAAGGATGCTTTGTTGCAAAAAAGGAAGCCGATTCTAGATTTAAATTTGGATTGGAGATGCTTAACTTCTTAACATCCGGTGAAATTGCAGAGCGCGAAATTAAAAAATACCATATTCAAATTTTTTGCATTCTTGGAAATATATGTGTTACATCAAAATAAAGCTTAACTTCTTGTTAATCCAGCCGCTGTGTCAGATTTCAAAAAGGCTTTATGGCGAAAGCAAACCATGCAATTATCTGAGGACAGTGCCCCACATACAGACACATGAAAATCATATTTCAACCAGGCAGGTGCGCCACAAAAGTCAGAAATAGCGATATAATTAATGCCTTACCTTTGAAGATCTTCTTCTGTTGGCACTCCAAAATGTCCCAGAAACATCGCCAATGGTCCTTTTGTTCGATAATGTTCTTCTTTATTTGGCCTGTTTGATTCAGAAATACACCGGTTTCAACTCGCCCAACATGCCTACAAAGTATCTAATATGTTACCTGTAAACTTGGTCCAAACATTTCAAACAACGTTCCTAATCCAACCTCAGGTACCCTAAAACGTAAATAATCGATAAAATTTAAGATGGAATAAAATACCGGAAAAAAACAACCTGAAGCGCTCTCCAGTTCACGCGCACCAAAACAGTAGAGTCCACCTGGAGTGACTCTTACAATGAATAGCACTACTTCTTAATTTCTCAAAAGAAAAATATCAAACAATTTCTAAAGACTGTTGACATCTAGTAGAAGCCATAGGAACTGCAACCAGGTTCCTCATAAATAGGGTATCCCATACAAAACAATTGGAAAATCCTATGACCTCAATTTTTTTTCCCCTGGATGGTTTGTCCCCGGCGTTTCGCCTGCCATATAAGTTCTGTTATACTCACAGACATTATTTTTAGTTTTAGAAACTTTAGAGTGTTTTCTATCCAAATCTACCAATTTTATGCATATCCTAGCTTCTGGGCCTGAGTAACAGGCAGTTTACTTTGGGCACGCTTTTCATCCGGAGGTGAAAATACTGCCCCCTACCCAAGGGAGGTTAATGTGAGTCTGTAAGGAGAGTTTACAGTCTAACCAGACACCTAGGTATTTGTAGTTATCCACATATTCTAAGTCAGAACCATCCAGAGTAGTGATGCTGGACAGGCGGGCAGGTGCGGGCAGCGATCGGTTGAAGAGCATGCATTTAGTTTTACTTGCATTTAAGAGCAGTTGGAGGCCACAGAAGGAGAGTTGTATGGCATTGAAGCTCGTCTGGAGGTTAGTTAACACGGTGTCCAAAGAAGGGCCAGAAGTATACAGAATGGTGTCGTCTGCGTAGAGGTGGATCAGAGAATCACCAGCAGCAAGAGCGACATCATTGATGTATACAGAGAAAAAAGTTGGCCCAAAAATTGAACCCTGTGGCACCCCCATAGAGACTGCCAGAGGTTCGGACAACAGGCCCTCCGATTTGACACACTGAACTCTATTTGAGATGTAGTTGGTGAACCAGGCGAGGTAGTCATTTGAGAAACCAAGGCCGTTGAGTCTGCCGATAAGAATGTGGTTGATTGACAGAGTCGAAAACCTTAGCCAGGTCGATGAATACAGCTGCACAGTATTGTCTCTTATCGATGGCGGTTATGATATCGTTTAGCACCTTGAGCGTGGCTGAGGTGCACCCATGACCAGCTCGGAAACCAGATTGCATAGCGGAGAAGGTACGTTGGGATTTTAAATGGTCGGTGATCTGTTTGTTAACTTGGCTTTCAAAGACCTTAGAAAGGCAGGGTAGGATAGATATAGGTCAAATCAAATCAAATCAAATTTTATTTGGGTCTAGAGTGTTTCCCCCTTTGAAGAGGGGGATGACCACGGCAGCTTTCCAATCTTTGGGGATCTCAGACGTTTCGGCAGATAATTTTAAAAAGAGAGAGTCCAGATTGTCTAGCCCTCCTGATTTGTAGGGGTCCATATTTTGCAGCTCTTTCAGAACATCAGCTATCTGGATTTGGGTGAAGGAGAAATGGGGGAGGCTTGGGCAAGTTGCTGTGGGGGGTGCAGGGATGTTGACCAGAGTTGGGGTGGCCAGGAGAAAGCATGGCCAGCCGTAGAAAAATGCTTATTGAAATTCTCAATTATTCTGGATTTATCAGTGGTGACAGTGTTTCCTAGCCTCAGTGCAGTGGGCAGCTGGGAGGAGGTGCTCTTATTCTCCGTGGACTTTACAGTGTCCCAGAACTTTTTGGAGTTTGTGCTTCAGGATGCAAATTTCTGTTTGAAAAAGCTAGCCTTTGCTTTCCTAACTGCCTGTGTATATGGGTTCCTATCTTCCCTGAAAAGTTGCATATCGCAGGGGCTATTTGATGCTAATGCCGTACGCCACAGGATGTTTTTGTGCTGGTCAAGGGCAGTCAGGTCTGGAGTGAACCACGGGCTATATCTGTTCCTGGTTCTAATTATTTTTTAAATGGGGCATGCTTATTTAAGATTGTGAGGAAAACACTTTAAAAGAATAACCAGGCATCTTCTACTGACGGAATGAGGTCAATATCCTGCCAGGATACCCGGGCCAGGTCGATTAGGAAGGCCTGCTCGCTGAAGTGTTTTAGGGAGCGTTTGACAGTGGTGAGGGGTGGTCGTTTGACCGCAGACCCGTTACGGACACAAGGCAGTGATCGCTGAGATCCTGGTTGAAGACAGCAGAGGTATATTTGGAGAGCAGGTTGGTTAGGATGATATCTATGAGGGTGCCTGTGTTTACGGATTTGGGGTTGTACCTGGTAGGTTCATTGATCATTTGTGTGAGATTGAGGGCATCAAGCTTAGATTGTAGGGTGGCTGGGGTGTTAAGCATGTCCCAGTTTAGGTCACCTAACAGCATGATTTCTGAAGATAGATGGGGAGCAATCAATTCACATATGGTGTCCAGAGCACTGCTGGGGGCAGAAGGTGGTCTATAACAAACGGCAACGGTGAGAGACATGTTTCTGGAAAGGTGGATTTTTAAAAGTAGAAGCTCAAATTGTTTGGGCACAGACCTGGATAGTAAGACAGAACTCAGCAGGCTATCTCTGCAGTAGATTGCAACTCTGCCCCCTTTGGCAGTTTTATCTTGACGGAAAATGTTATAGTTAGGGATGGAAATTTCTGGGTTTTTGGTGGCCTTCCTAAGCCAGGATTCAGACACAAATAGGACATCCGGGTTGGCAGAGTGTGCTAAAGCAGTGAATAGATCAAACTTAGGGAGGAGGCTTCTAATGTTAACATGCATGAAACCAAGGCTTTTACAGTTACAGAAGTCAACAAATGAGAGGGCCTGGGGAATGGGAGTGGAGCTAGGCACTGCAGGGCCTGGAGTAACCTCTACATCACCAGAGGAGCAGAGGAGGAGTAGGATAAGGGTACGGCTAAGGGCTATAAGAACTGGTCGTCTCGTACATTCGGGACAGAGAGTAAAAGGAGCAGGTTTCTGGGCGCGGAAGAATAGATTCAATGCATAATGTACAGACAAAGGTATGGTAGAATGTGAATACAGTTGAGGTAAACCTAGGCATTGAGTGAAGATGAGAGAGATATTGTCTCTAGAGACATCAATTAAACCAGGTGAGGTCACCGCATGTGTGGGGGGTGGGACAAGAGGGTTAGCTGAGGCATATTGAGCAGGGCTGGAGGCTCTACAGTGAAAGAAGACAATAATCACTAACCAAAACAGCAATGGACAAGGAATATTGACATTATTGAGAGGTATGCGTAGCCGAGTGATCATATACAGCTGGTACCTGTACCGAGTCAATATGCTGGGGTACAGGTTAGTCGAGGCAATTTGTACATGTAGGTAGGGGTGAAATGACTATGCATAGATAATAAACATTGAGTAGCAACAGTAAAAAAACAAATGGGGGTGGCCTTTTGTTCCTAGACTTGGCGCTCCGGTGCTGCTTGCCGTGCGGTAGCAGAGAGAACAGTCTATGACTTGGGTGACTGGAGTCTTTGACAATTTTTTGGCCTTTCTTCTGACACCGTCTAGTGTACAGGTCCTGGTTGGAAGGAGGCTTGGTCTCAATGATGTACTGGGTCGTATGCACTACCCTCTGTAGTGCCTTACGGTCAGATGCAGAGCAGTTGCCATACCAGGCGGTGATGCAACCGGTCAGGATGCTCTCGATGGTGCAGCTGTATAACTTTTTGAGAATCTGGGGACCCATGCACAATATTTTCAGTCTGCTGAGGGGGAAAAGGTGTTGTCGTGCCCTCTTCACGATTGTCTTGGTGTGTTTGCCAGGTCTCTGACCTTCTCCCTAAAGGCTGTCTCATCATTGTCGGTGATCACTGTTGTGTCATCAGTAAACTTAATGATGGTGTCGGAGTTGTGTTTGGCCATGCAGTCGTGGGTGAACAGGGAGTACAGGAGGGAACAAAGCACACATCCCTGAAGGGCCCCAGTGTTGAGGATCAGCATGGCAGACGTGTTTTTGCCTACCCTTACCACCTGGGGGCAGCCCATCAGGAAGTCCAGGATCCAGTTTCCGAGGGAGGTGTTTAGTCCCAGGGTCCTTAGCGATGAGCTTTGTGGGCACTATGGTGTTGAGCGCTGAGCTGTAGTCAATGAACAGCATTCTCACATAGGTGTTCCTTTTGTCCAGGTGGGAAAGTGCAGTGTGGAGTGCGATTGAAATTGCATCATTTGTGGATCTGTTGGGGCGGTATGCAAATTGGAGTGGGTCTAGGGTATCCGGGATGATGCTGTTTTCGAGCCCTGCCCAATCCGACAAGCGTCATTCTCATTTACAGCAACGACCTGGGGAATAGTTACAGGGGAGAGGAATGACCCAATTGGAAGCTGAGGATGATTATGTGGCCATGATGGTGTGCCAGATTGGGAATTTAGCCAGGACACCGGGGTTAACACCCCTACTCTTACAATAAGTGCAATGGGATCTTTAGTGAACACAGACAGTCAGGACACCCGTTTAACGTCCCATCTTAAAGACGCCACCATACACAGGGCAATGTCCCCAATCACTGGAGGAAAGAGTGCCTCCTACTGGCCATCCAACATCACTTCCAGCAGCATCTGGTCTCCCATCCACCGACAAACCAGGACCAACTCTGTTATCTTCAGAGACATGCCCGCAGTGGGATGCAGGTTTGTGTGTGTGTGTGTGTGTGTGTGTGTGTGTGTGTGTGTGTGTGTGTGTGTGTGTGTGTGTGTGTGTGTGTGTGTGTGTGTGTGTGTGTGTGTGTGTGTGTGTGTGTGTGTGTGTGTGTGTGTGTGTGTGTGTCATATGTCTGATTTGAATCCTGTCTGCCCTGCAGGAGATGACCCACTCCTGGCCTCCTCCCCTGACTGCCATCCACACTCCAGGCAAAGCTGAGCAGACCAAGTTCCCTATTCCCTCCAAGGTGAGTCCTATAGTATGACCTACACTGTACTGTTCATTGACAAGCACAGCAATACTACTACTAATAGTACTTCAACTATGTTATAAGTGCTAGTAATACTGACACTAGTTAATACTATTATTACAATGATAGAGATGTATGCATTCTGAATGTCTACTGTCCTAGTCAAGAGGGTAATTTCCTACTGTCACTTATTTGTTTGGTAAGCAGTAATCACGTGATCCGTGTGTCAGTCGGAAGGGAAAACAAATCAAGTAAAAGTGGATGTATTAAATTCGACCCAGGGCTGTCATCCTTGTGAAAGCCTGTCAGGTTCTGTCACAGTAAAGGACCAGTGAAACACCCATGGCACCAGAGAGAGAAGGAGAAAGAGAGAGCGTGGGACCCAGCCAGAGAGAGAAAGGAGAGCTAGCAAAGAGCCTCTGCTATCGGCCAGATAGCTGTAGGACTTCATTTGTCTGGCTGCATGTGCCGGTCGGATTGACTTTTTAAGGACAAACTCCTGTCAGCACTTCAGCCGCACTGTAATAGAGTGTGATTTAGCTATAGTATAATCCATTGTCCTTCAGCCCATTCATCCTCTCCTCCTCTAACTCCCAGCATCTGTGTCTCTCCTAGCTTTTACTTCCTTTCCTCTCTACTGTCGTTCCCTAGCCTCAAATCCCCCAACGCCTAATTTTGCAGCTAAAGCCCTCTTATTTGTGTCTTAATAGGACATGGTCTGAATCTCATAGCTTGACCCAGCTGACATTCCTAATAATAAGCCCGTGTCTATAAATCCTGATTGAATGGTGCCATCTTTTAACTAAGACATTGTCCTGTCTACTGTAGTCCACTCACCACACTCTGAAACGTGATTTGTGTCCTATGTCTAATTGTATTAGTGTAAAATCAATTAAGTCCATCAGATGAGCTGTTTCCCTCCCATTTGTTCTCCTGTATCACCTCAGTGTGTGCTTATGTATTTGATGCACGCCTGTCTTCTTTCTCTCTCGCTCTCTCTCTCTGCTCAGGAGTCACAACACTTACCCTCAGGATACGCTGGACAAAGTAAGTCTGCTTTACATTTTTCCTACACACACATTTCGATTTAATCAGTCTAAAATGATGTTAATAGATGGAAGGCCATTATGCCATGCAACAACTGGAGCCCTGTCCATTTAGGGAAAAATATGATGCTGTGTGACATATTGCAACAAAAGCTAAATTGATAATAAGCTAGCTGTTGGTCAGGGTTTAATCAAAACCAGCACTCTGACATTTAAATGGAAATTCTTTCGCAGAGCGGTGCAATGTTCCCTGTAACAAGCCTGCAACCAAGTCTGTACCACAGAAGTCGTGAGTATTCATTTGATTAATTATTTTGAAAAAGCCTCGGGGGATAAATGCCACCATGGTTTCAGCTTTGTTCCCTTGCAAAACAAGTCCCTGTAGAATTCCCAGCTGAGAGGAGTGTTCATCACAAACAAACAGAGCAGTTGGCATTCTCTCTCTCTGTTAACCCGTACCCTCCTTGGCCTCTCCCGTGCCACCCTGCACTCCTCAACAGCACAGCACTGACAACACTGCCTGTCTCCCTAGTCACGCAAGACCTGGCCTACACTCAGTTTAGTTAGTGTCAAACACAGGCCTAGTGAGGTATTTTTGGTATTTTATTAGGATCCCCATTAGCTATTGCAAAAGCAGCAGCTACTCTTCCTGGAGTCCACACAAAACATGAAACATAATACAGAATGACATCAAGAACAGCTCAAACTACATAGCATTTATTTTAAGGCAAACGTAGCCTACATATCAATTCATACACACAAACTCTCTAGGTCAAATAGGGGAAAGGCGTGGTGCCGCGAGGTGTTGGTTTATCTGTTTTTTGAAACCTGATTTTCTGTTTATTTGAGCAATATGAGATGGAAGGAAGTTCCATGCAATTAGGGCTCAATAATACTGTACGCTTTCTTGAATTTGTTCTGGATTTGGGGACTGTGAAAAGACACCTAGTGGCATGTCTGGTGGGATAAGTGTGTGTGTGTCAGAGCTGTGTGTAAGTTGACTAGGCAAACAATTTGGGATTTTCAACACATTAATGTTTCTTATAAAAAGAAGAAGTGATACAGTCAGTCTCTCCTCAACTCTTAGCCAAGAGAGACTGGCATGCATAGTATTTACAGTTGAAGACGGAAGTTTACATACACCTTAGCCAAATACATTTAAACTCAGTTTTTCACAATTCCTGTCACGCCCTGGCCTTAGTATTCTTTGTTTTCTTTATGTTTTTTAGTTAGGTCAGGGTGTGACATGGGGAATGTATGTGTTTTTGTATTGTCTAGGGGTTTTGTATGGTAAAGGGGTCAGTGTCTTGTCTAGGTGTTTGTATGTCTATGGCTGCCTAGATTGGTTCTCAATTAGAGGCAGCTGTGGTTCATTGTCTCTGAGAGCCATATTTAAGGCAGTCATAGGCATTGGGGTTTTGTGGGTAATTGTCTATGTTGAACGTTTGTTGCTTGTCATTGCACTTACGTCATTTAGCTTCACGGTCGTTTGTTGTTTTGTTTAGTTTGTATTCAGTGTTCATTTCGTGTTTTTCCTTTCTCTAAATAAAAGAGAATGTATTTTGCACACGCTGCGCCTTGGTCCTCTCTCTCACCCATAGACGATCGTGACAGAATTACCCACCAGAATCGGACCAAGCGGCGTGTGAAACAGCAACAGGACCCACCTACACAGGATTTCTGGACATGGGAGGACGAATTGGATGGTAAGGGACCTTGGGCTCAACCAGGAGAATATCGCCGCCCCAAAGCTGAGCTGGAGGCAGCGAAAGCAGAGAGGCGGCGATATGAGGAGGCAGCACGGAAGCAAGGCTGGAAGCCCGCGAGTACAACCCAAAAATTTCTTGGGGGGGGGCTAAAAGGGAGTGTGGCGAAGTCAGGTAGGAGACCTGCGCATACTCCCTGTACTTACCGTGGAGAGCGAGAGTATGGGCAGACACCGTGTTACGCAGTAGAGCGCATGGAGTCTCCTGTATGCGTGCATAGCCCGGTTCGGTACATTCCAGCTCCACGTATCGGCCGGGCTAGATTGAGCGTTGAGCCGGATGTCATGAAGCCGGCCCAACGCATCTGGCCACCAGTGCGTCTCCTCGGGCCGGCTTACATGGCACCAGCCTTACGCATGGTGTCCCCGGTTCGCCTACATAGCCCGGTGCGGGTTATTCCACCTCCCGGCACTGGTCGGGCGACGGGGAGCATACAACCAGGTAAGGTTGGGCAGGCTCAGTGCTCAAGGGAGCCAGTAAGCCTGCACGGTCCGGTATTTCCGGCGCCACCCCCCCGCCCAAACCCAGTACCACCAGTGCCTACACCACGCACCAGGCTTCCTGTGCGTCTCCAGAGCCCTGTGCCTCCTCCACGCACTAGCCCTATGGTGCGTGTCTCCAGCCCATTACCACCAGTGCCTACACCACGCACCACGCCTCCTGTGCGTCTCCAGAGTCCTGTGCGTCCTGTTCCTGCTCCCCGCACTAGCCCTGAGATGCGTGTCCCCAGCCCGGTACCTCCAGTTCCGGCACCACGCACCAGGCCTACAGTGCGTCTCAGCCGGCCAGAGTCTGCCGTCTGCCCAACGGCGCCTGAACTGTCCGTCTGCCAAGCGCCGCATGAACTGCCCGTCTGTACTGAGCCTTCAAAGCCGCCCATCTGTACTGAGCCTTCAAAGCCGCCCGTCTGCCATGAGCCTTCAGAGCCGCCCGTCTGCCATGAGCCTTCAGAGCCGTCCGCCAGACAGGAGCCGCTAGAGCCGTCCGCCAGACAGGAGCCGCTAGAGCCGTCCGCCAGACAGGAGCCGTTAGAGCCTTCCGCCAGACAGGAGCAGCCAGAGCCTTCCGCCAGACAGGATCAGCCAGAGCCATCCGTCAGCCAGGATCAGCCAGAGCCGTCCGCCAGCCAGGATCAGCCAGAGCCGTCCGCCAGCCATGACCAGCCAGAGCCGTCCGCCAGCCATGACCAGCCAGAGCCGTCAGCCAGCCATGACCAGCCAGAGCCGTCAGCCAGCCATGACCAGCCAGAGCCGTCAGCCAGCCATGACCAGCCAGAGCCGTCAGCCAGCCATGACCAGCCAGAGCCGTCAGCCAGCCATGACCAGCCAGAGCCGTCAGCCAGCCATGACCAGCCAGAGCCGTCAGCCAGCCATGACCAGCCAGAGCCGTCAGCCAGCCATGACCAGCCGGAGCTGCCGTCCCTCAGTCCGGAGCTGCCGTCCCTCAGTCCGGAGCTGCCGTCCCTCAGTCCGGAGCTGCCGTCCCTCAGTCCGGAGCTACCCCTCAGTCCGGAGCTGCCGTCCCTCAGTCCGGAGCTACCCCTCAGTCCGGAGCTACCCATCCGCCCGGTGGCGCCCTCTGGGATGGTCTTCAGTCCGGGACTTGCTACAAGGGTCGCCGCTCCAGAGGCGCTACCAAAGCGGGTATTGACAATGGTGGAGTGGGGGCCACGTCCCGCACCCGAGCCGCCGCCATAATAAGGCCCACCCCGAACCCTGCCCTTCAATGTCAGGTTGTGCGGTCGGAGTCCGCACCTTTGGGGGGGGGGGGGGGTACTGTCACGCCCTGGCCTTAGTATTCTTTGTTTTCTTTATGTTTTTTAGTTAGGTCAGGGTGTGACATGGGGAATGTATGTGTTTTTGTATTGTCTAGGGGTTTTGTATGGTAAAGGGGTCAGTGTCTTGTCTAGGTGTTTGTATGTCTATGGCTGCCTAGATTGGTTCTCAATTAGAGGCAGCTGTGGTTCATTGTCTCTGATTGAGAGCCATATTTAAGGCAGTCATAGGCATTGGGGTTTTGTGGGTAATTGTCTATGTTGAACGTTTGTTGCTTGTCATTGCACTTACGTCATTTAGCTTCACGGTCGTTTGTTGTTTTGTTTAGTTTGTATTCAGTGTTCGTTTCGTGTTTTTCCTTTCTCTAAATAAAAGAGAATGTATTTTGCACACGCTGCGCCTTGGTCCTCTCTCTCACCCATAGACGATCGTGACAATTCCTGACATTTAATCCGAGAAACATGACCTGTTTTAGGTCAGTTAGGATCACCACTTTATTTTAAGAATGTGATATGTCTGAAAAATAGTAGAGAGAATTATTTATTTCAGCTTTTATTTATTTCATCACATTTCCAGTGGGTCAGAAGTTTACATACACTCAATTAGTATTTGGTAGCATTGCCTTAAAATTGTTTAACTTGGGTCAAACGTTTCGGGTAGCCTTCCACAAGCTTCCCACAATAAGTTGGGTGAATTTTGGCCCATTCCTCCTGACAGAGCTGGTGTAACTGAGTCAGGTTTGTAGGCCTCCTTGCTCGCACACGCTTTTTCAGTTCTGCCCACAAATTGTCTATAGGATTGAGGTAGGGACTTTGTGATGGCCACTCCAACACCTTGACTTTGTTGTCCTTAAGGCTTTTTGCCACAACTTTGTCCATTTGGAAGACCCATTTGCGACCAAGCTTTAACTTCCTGACTGATGTCTTGAGATGTTGCTTCAATATATCCACATCATTTTCCTACCTCATAATGCCATCTATTTTGTGAAGTGCACCAGTCCCTCCTGCAGCAAAGCACCCCCACAATATGATGCTGCCACCCCCTTGCTTCACGGTTGGGATGGTGCTCTTCGGCTTGCAAGCTTCCCCCTTTTTCCTCCAATCATAATGGTCATTAGGGCCAAACAGTTCTATTTATGTTTCATCAGACCAGAGGAAATTTCTCCAAAAAGTACGATATTTGTCCCCATGTGCAGTTGCAAACCATAGTCTGACTTTTTTAAGAACATTTTGGAGCATTGGCTTCTTCCTTGCTGTACGGCCTTTCAGGTTATGTCAATATAGGACTCGTTTTACTGTGGATATAGATGTTTTTGTACCTGTTTCCTCCAGCATCTTCAGAAGGTCCTTTGCTGTTGTTCTGGGATTGATTTGCACCAAAGTACGTTAATTTCTAGGAGACAGAACGCGTCTCCTTTCTGAGCAGTATGACGGCTGCGTGGTCCCATGGTGTTTATACTTGCGTACTATTGTTTGTACAGATGAACGTGGTACCTTCAGGTGTTTGGAAATTGCTCCCAAGGATGAACCAGACTTATGGAGGTCTACAATTTTTTTTCTGAGGTCTTGGCTGATTTCTTTTGATTTTCCCATGAAAGCAAAGAGACACTGAGTTTGAAGGTAGGCCTTGAAATACATCCACAGGTACACCTCCAATTGACTCAAATGATGTCAATTAGCCTGTCAGAAGCTTCTAAGCCATGACATCCTTTTCTGGAATTGTCCAAGCTGTTTAAAGGCACAGTCAACTTAGTGTATGTAAACTTTTGACCCACTGGAATTGTGATACAGTGAATTATAAGTGAAATAATCTGTCTGTAAACAATTGTTGGAAAAATGACTTGTGTCATGCACAAAGTAGATGTCCTAACCGACTTGCCAAAACTATAGTTTGTTAACAAAAAATTTGTGTAGTGGTTGAAAAATGAGTTTTATTGACTCCAACCTAAGTGTATGTAAACTTCCGACTTCAACTGTATAAAAATTTGCCGCATAATTTGCAGCTGGTCTTTCCTTGCAGCACTGGACCACACGACTGGACAATTATCAATATTTGACAAAACGAGAGCCTGCAGAACTTTCTTTTTGGAGTGTGGTGTCGAAAAAGCAGAGCATCTCTTTATTACGGCCAGACCTCTCCCCATCTTTACAACCATTGAATCTTTACGGCTTGACCATGACCGTTTACAATCTAAAGTAACTCCAAGTAATTTAGTCTCCTCAACTTGTTCAACAACCACACCATTCATTACCAGATTCAGCTGAGGTCTAGAACTTAAGGAATGATTTGTACCAAATACAATACTCTTAGTTTTAGAGATGTTCAGGACCAATTTATTACTGGCCACCCATTCCAAAACAGACTGCAACTCTTTGTTAAGGGTTTCAGTGACTTCATTAGCTGTGGTTGCTGATGCGTATATGGTTAAATCATCAGCATATGTGGACACACATGCTTTGTTTAATGCCGGTGGCAAGTCATTGGTAAAAATAGAAAAGAGTAGAGGTCCTAGAGAGCTGCCCTGCGGTACACCACACTTTACATGTTTGACATTAGAGAAGCTTCCATTAAAGAAAACCCTTTGAGTTTTATTAGATCGATAGCTCTGAATCCACAATATGACAGAGGTTGAAAAGCCATAAAACAAGTTTTTCAACAACAGGTTATGGAAAATAATATCAATAGCTGCAATGAAATCTAACAGTACAGCTCCCACAATATTCTTATTATCAATGTCTTTCAACCAATCATCAGGCATGTGTGTCAGTGCAATACTTGTTGAGTGCCCTTCTCTATAAGCATGCTGAAAGTCTGTGATTAATTTGTTTACAGAGAAATAGCATTGTATTAGGTCAAACACAATTTTTTCCAACAGCTTGCTAGAGCTGGCAGCACGCTTATAAGTCTGCTGTTAAAACCAGTAAAGGCCGTTTTACCACTCTTGGGTAGCGGAATTAGTTTTGCTTTCCTCCAGGCCTGAGGACAAAGACCTTCCTCTAGGCTCAGATTAAAAATATGACAGATAGGAGTGCCTATAGAGTCAGCTACCATTCTCAGTAGCTTTTCATCTAAGTTGTCAATGCCAGGAGGTTTGTCATTATTGATCGATAACAATCATTTTTCCACCTCTCCCACACTAACTTTACAAAATTCAAACTTGCAATGCTTTTCTTTCATTATTAGTTTTTTTATGCGTGAATACAATTGCTCACTGTTCGGTGTTGGCATTTCCTGCCTGAGTTTGCCCACTTTGCCAATAAAATAATCATTAAAAATAATTGGCAACATCAAATGTTTTTGTGATGAATAAGCCATCTGATTCGATGAAAGATGGATTTGAATTTGTCTTTCTGCCTATAGTTTAATTTAAAGTACTCCAAAGATTTTTTCCATCATTCATTATATAATTGGCTTCATAATACAGTTTATTATTATTTTTGTGGAGTTTAGTCACATAGTTTCTCAATTTGCAGTAAGTCAGCCAGTCAGATGTGCAGCCAGACTTATTAGCCACTCCTTTTGCCCCATTTCTTTCAACCATAAAGTTTTTCAATTCCTAATCAATCCATGGAGCCTTAACAGTTCAAACAGTCAGTTTCTTAACACGTGCATGTTTATTAATAATTAGAAAAAGCTATTTCAGAAATGCATCAAGTGCAGCGTCTGGATGCTCTTCATTAATCACATCAGACCAACAAATATTTTTCCACATAAGAGTCACAGCAAAATCTTTTATATGATCACTATATTGTGATCACTGCATCCAATGGCTACGGATACAGCTTTAGAACAAAGTTCTACAGTATTAGTAAAAATGTGATCAATACATGTGGATGATCTTGTTCCTGTAGTATTTGTACACCCTGGTAGGTTGATTAATAACCTGAACCAGATTACAGGCACTGGTTACAGTAAGAAGCTTCCTCTTGAGCGGACCACTTGATGAAAACCAGTCAATATTCAGGTCCCCAAGGAAGTAGACCTCTCCGTTTAAATCACATACATTATCAAGCATTTCACACATATTATTTAGATACTGACTGTTAGCACTTGGTGGCCAATAGCAACACCCTAAAAGAAAAGGCTTGACTTAAGACTCTAAGCATTACAACGATATGGCTCTGAATATATACAGCAACACCTCCCCCATAAGCATTTCTGTCTCTTCTATAGATGTTATATCCTTGTATTGCTACTGCTGTATCATTAAATTAATTATCTAAGTGAGTCTCAGAAATGGCTACTTTATGAACGTTATCTGATGTTAGCAAGTTATTGATTTCATTAACCTTATTTCTAAGGCTACATATATATATGGGCTATTTTCAGCCCTTTCCTGGGTAGCTTATCAGAGATAGACATAATACTGAAAAGAGCAAACAAATCAAGAGAAAATAATATACATTCAGCAGTCCAGTAATCAATTGGTGTGTGTGTTTGTGTACTGTGGGGTTGAAGCTACGCACCCATAGGCTTGGCTCTCTCATCCCATCGGGCTTCTGGGAGGGAGGGTGGACAATGAGCCTGTCATTGCGGATGTAAGCAATGTCCCCACACGCTCTGGCAGCTTTCATGGCTGGGATCAGTTCTTTCCTCTTCGTACTGACGATAGGGTTGCAAAGCTACCGATAATTTACTAAAGTTACCGGAATCTTCAATAATTTTGTTAATTAATAGAAAACCTATGGCAACCTATCGTAACTTTGGTCATTTATATTTTAATTATTTTTTTTAATATATTTATATATCGTAATTATTTTGTGTATCTGTGTCCATATTTTCCATGAGTTTCTAATAGATAGACTATATGGTTCAAGAGAAAATAGCCTAATGAATGAAAAAAGCATCTAATCAACAATGCTATTATTTTCAATTACCTCTGCAACTCGTCCAACTATTTATTTTTTTCACAAAAGCCACCAGTTTGACGCCAAAACATTGACAACAAATATATTGACATAGTAAAATAAATAAAAGTGTGTAAAACAAAATATAAAGCATATTTCATGCTGAAACTCTCATATTAAACACCAATGGCATTCACTAAATTGATGGTTTATATTTAGGATAATGATTTACAGCTTTGTTCAGATTTTTTTTTGACGTCTTATTTAATCTGAAGTACCCAAAAGGGCCAGTAGATGTCTTGTGATAGGTTACATGAATTCCTATTGAAAGATACCACAATTATGATAGTTGATGATAGGATTCATACAATAAACAGAATACACAAATGAAAGACTGAAAAGCATCGTTTTTTTGCGTCCCAGAGAATGAGAAAAGTTGAGAATGAGAAAAAGGGTAGTGATGTTTCTTGCTGCAAGGCAAGCGTTCTATCGTTTTGAATGCTCTCCAATGTTGCACAGGAGGCCTTTTTTCCCAATTGAACACAAGATTCTGCTTTTGTGTCGCTCAATGACACTGCTCTTATTGGAGAAGTCTTCAATGATTTAACCAGTCCAAGGAAAGAGCATTTGTGTCAATACCAGCTTTGTCTGGCGGAGCTGAATGCATCGACTTCAGATCAGGCAGTGTCTCTTTCTTTCCCTGCTACTAACACAGGAAATGCAGTATAAGCACAAGTGAGTGGCAGTATTAGCTTTTATATTAAAACACACCGCTGTAGCTGTTAAATCTGTGTTGTGTTATGGTACTCAGGGCCTTTATTGCTCTGTATAAACATGTATACATTATATCCTGGCTATGCTTACCTCTGTCATCGTGTGCGCTCATATAAGACAAAATAAGTAGGAATGCAGAGATGATTTAAGATGAGATAAGTGAGATCATGAATAATGGAATCGCTTTGAATTTCAAAAGGACGGCATCTGGGAAAATAAAATAAAACATTTTAGGAGAAAGAGGGGCTCATTTGTAGCAGATCTGGTCTTCCAGGGAGGTAGCCTGTCTGTATGTGACAGCTGTCAGCTAACCTAGTGCAGTGATCCATGGACTTCTTACATAGTACATATGGATCATCATCCAAAATCATGAAGCTGTCTGTTTTTGACCGACCACCTCAATTCGGTCTTATGTAGCAACATCTTTGTCTACACCTATTCAGCATCGTTCACACCCTCTTAAGCCTTATCCCTACCCATCTCTTTAAGGATTCACATGTGAGGCCATGTGCTAAACAGAGTGAGTAAGGTAGTGTAGCAAACAACCAAAGATTTCAAGACTATAAGTGGTGAAAGTAGTAGACTACAATAAGGAAAAACAATAAGGAATACCATTAAATCTAGTCCTTGGCCTATTTCCTAATCTGACTTTGGTGCAGGTCATGTTGTTCTGAACGTTACCGTCTCTGGTAAACACACACTGTATCAAGTAAAATCTATGTTTATTTGTCACATGCACAGGATACAGAAGGTGTAAACCTTACAGCAAAATGGTTACTTGCATAGTAGCAATATCAAAAATAGAAAGTGTCCAGATAAAATATTTTATAAATATTTTATAAATATTTTATAGTTATTAGATGATGCTGACCCAGAAAATAGGGATGTGCCAATATTCTGGATACAATTATGATCCGAGTATTTTTTGTGAAAGAAAATGTGAGTGCCAGCAAGCATGTTTCTCATGCGTCAATGATAGAATTTCTAAATTATTGAGTCAGTCATGTGCGTGGTCTAAATAACTCAACTGGATAGTCTGCCTGTAAAGAGAAGAGCGGGCTGTACTTTGATCCTGCTGCTCTGATTGGATAGACTGAAGCTGTATTTCTCTGTCCACTCGCCTCATACTCACTTTTCCTTGCATTTTTTCAGTCTGATCATTTAGATTACTGCTGCCTGCTACTATGATAAATCACATGGCGAGGACGTTTGCTATCAAGCTATCAATGCACATAATATCAAACAAGTGGGGCAAGGGTATGGAAAAAATATGAAACGCAATGCGCATTCTGACTGAGTGACAGCAAACTTGACTGCCCACTGCAAATTGAGGACACACACACACAGACACCCATACACACCCACCCCTCCGTGCGCTGCCCCTAATCTGCAGCTTTTTTTGCAGTGAGAACATGCAGGGGGGTACAGTATTTTGCCAACAAATATTTAGGCATATCAAAAAAAAACGTTTTTTTTCGATCACGAATATCATCCGATCCGACTATCAACTGTCCATTACAAATACGAATAGGGCCATATCGGCACACCTCTACCAGACACTTGTCTAAATGTGAAAGAAATGCTATAACCACCCCCCAGCCACATCTAGCTAAGTGGATGGGTCACTATTGTCTAGACATGTAAACATGTTCATGAAATACAATAGATGGCCGTAATCACCCCCAGACACCTGGCTAACTTGATGGGTCATTTAATCATCTGGCGAAGTGAATTCTTTTGTTTAAACATCTAGCTAGCTAGCTAAACAATGAACCATAATCCCACCCATATTACTAGCAAGACAAACTGATTGTCATAGCTAGCCACAATGCATGAAATGCTGTAGTATGAATCTGCAAGTAGCTAAAGCTAATGAACTAGGTTTAATATTATTTAGCTAGCTAACAGTAGGCTATAACTAGCAATCATACACATAACGTAATCTAGCGTGCCAGCAAGCTCACATTCACTAGCTAGCTAACAGTACGTTTTAACTTGCAATGAAAACAACTTTCTGACATAATTAGGAAAGTATAATATCTGAAAATGTAGCTTGAATCTTACCCATTGAGAGATTGTCATGAGTGTGCGAAGCTGTCATCAAGGCAAAGGGTGGCTACTTTGAAGATTCTTAAATATATAAATAAATAAAAATTGTTTAACACTTTTTTGCTTACTACATGATTCAGTGTGTGTTATTTCATAGTTTTGATGTCTTCCCTTTTATTCTATAATGTAGAAAATATGTAAAAAATTAAGAAAAACCCTTGAATGAGTAGGTGTGTCCAAACTTTTGACTGGTACTCTACATGTATGAATGCTTCACAGCAGACTGGAACCCCTTTAACTCTGTTTTGTTTGTACAGCTTGTTTGGCTGGTGTTGTGTCAAGTTACTCCGGTTCACACTGACCGTGTGCAGAAAGTAGTCCATCACAACTTTTCCCCACTGTCTATAACGCCTGCTAAATTCAGGGTAGCGATGTTGTTGAGAGCAATAGCAACACTTTTGCAGTTCTCCAGGCTAACATGATATCTTTCAAAAAAGCTGTGGTAGCAAGGCTTATACTGATCAGCTCACGTTATAGACAGAAGCATGCTACTTGACAGACCAATCCGAACTCATCTCTCGCTATGTCCAGCCCATCCATTTCTCAGCCAATCATGGCTAGCGGGAAGGTCTTTTTCCATGGCTAAACCAACTAGTCTCGTAATTTAACAATTTCATTTGTATTTACAGATGGCATACACATTTGTTATTAAGGCACATGAAAGTTTACATGTTCCAGAAGGCATTTGTGACAAAAAAAAGGTTTTTCAATCAACAAACATGCCTTATTTGCTTCCATCTGATGATGGCTCTCTGATTCACAGTATTTATATCACATGGGTCTGCAGACCTAAATAAAGTCAGGAAGTCATCAAAGTAGAATTCATCAAAGTAGAGAGAGAGAGAGAAAGAGGCTGCTTGCTTGCCTGGGAAAGGTTGCATGTGGCCTGCAGGGCTGCCATGGCAGAAGGCTGAGGCTCCAGACTCTAATGAGGCCTTGTGTTTGGACCCGAACTGCATCACAGCCCCCTCCGGCAATCCTAGTCACCCCCCCCCCCCCACCCCCCACCTCTCGCCACTACTTACACAAACACACACACACAGACACAAATGCACACACGCCCACACTGCCATGGCAACAACCACTGCTCAAATCACAGTTCTACCAGACCCCTTGTAAAATAGAGTTTTGAAAAAAATGACTCTTTTCATGCTTTTCTTCAGAAATGTTACTTGAAGGATAATAATGTTTGTTGTACCCTCACCATGCGTTTACTGTGTCCTTCCACACGAAGGTAATATACTATCATCACAACACACACATAAAATTGCTGTGAACATACTATCAGAAAAGCATTGAATAAGGTATTGAGGAGGGACCCGAGTGTTACAGTAAGTAGAGCTCTCTACTGTAAGTTGTTTGGATGCCACCGTACTGTATGTGTTCTTGGTACTATCACTCTAAAGATAAATATTTGCAGGGAATTCATGACCACCAACGTTATATATTCAAGTGCCTTTAATGGTGAGGCGAGTGCTTGTTATATGCGACTAAGACAGGGGAGTTTTAAAAAAGCAGTAGTCAGATGTTTCCTACTTGGTGGAAATAAATGCAGAGCACAGAGTGGAGCCTCACAGGCAGGCAGAGGAGACGAGGGAAAGGCATCCATCACAAGCGTCAACGTAGCCTCTTGATGTGACACTCCAGTCAGCTCTCTCTCTCAAGCTCTCGGAAATTAGAGTGGTAGATGGCTCAGGGCCAATCTAAATAATCCATCGCTTAGGAAAAGCGAGGCTTCAGAGTACGGCTGGGGCCTTGCGTGTGTGTGTGTGTGTGTGTAGAGGGGCCAGAGAGAACCCCTACTCTAAATCAGAGGCAGGCCTGGCAGAAAACTAGAAGGAGGGAGCAGCAAAGGACAGGAGAGCAGAGTGTAGGAGAGGAGAGGAGAGGGGGATTCAGGATGCTTTCCCTCTGATCCCTGTAGCTCTCACCGGAACTCTGTTTCCAGCTCATTCCCTCTCATGTTCCCCGTTCATAGTAAACACACTCATTTCTTCAATACAGAATACTCATTCCATATGCATTTAATCATGTACAGTATTCTCTCGTTACGTGGCCCTTTATCTCGTATTCACTTATTCCTATGCATCCTATGCTTCAGACCACACACACACATGGCATGGGTAGTGATGTTGGGAGTGTTGATGGGCCTCTCTCAGCTGACTGGATCCTCAGACGACTGCTCTAAGTGACAGATCTGGAACAAAGCAGCGTCTCAGGGCAGGAGACAGGAGCACAGCGGACGACAGGCACTTTGCATGTGAGCTCTCGACACACACACACACACAAACACACACACAAACACACACAAGGAAACACACACACGGAAAAACATACACACTTCTCCTAGGGTAATGCACAGCATATTTATTTACTTCCATCTGTCCAAGTGCATTTCCGTGTACCTCGGAACTGATTGACACAATAACGTGGAGATGGATTGAATGCTTATTTAAAAGCACACTCGTTTTAAGGCACCCACAGTTACTGCATTTGCAGGCTTTCGCTCCGGAGGGAATAGAGAATAGGTAGGTACACAGGAAAGAATGGAGAAATGTTCTCTTATGCCTCTAAGGGGAAACTTAACAAGCCTAATGTATCTCCCCTCCCCTCAGCCTCTCCTTCCTGTCCTTGTCTAACACAGCATCAGGGAATCACCACAACCATTGCATTACCCAAAATTAACCCTGTCATCATCACAACCACCCACATACACAACAGTAGAATATAGCATCTAAATTTAACCCTCTCCTTCATTTATATCTCTCTCACTATGACAGTACAGCTCGACAGTGACAGAGCTGTCGCTGTAGGGGATATTAGAGTCAGTTACTGTATGTCCCCTCTGACACACACACATATCTGATACCCCTGAGATGATGCTGTCTCTCTGGGCCCAAGAGATGACGCATGGCCTCCCCTCGTCATGGTGATGTGTCTGTCTCCTGGCACAGTACCATGGAGTTAGTTACCAGGTACCAGGGACGTGGAAGGATAGAGGCTCAGGGGTGTCAGTCATCCCCCGGTGAAGTGTCACATCCCCGGGTATACAGTACAACCCTCCTCCCTTCCCCATCTTCCACCTCCAGAAGTTCTCTGAGGAGGGTGGGTCACACTCCCATGGTCCCCAGCTGCCTGGTGAGTGGTGACATGCCTCCCTCGCGCTCAAGAATAGACAGGAGAGATGTTGCTATTGTGGAGCTTCCAGCCCACCTAGCTACATGGGACAAAGCGGTGGTCTATACGCTTAACAAAGTCGACCTCTGCCATCAAACTGAAAACACAGAGGGTCACTCTTAAATGCCAATCTAGCAGCCCTTTCACTCCATTTAAAAATAACTTGAGAGCATGCAGGGGAATAATAACAGTAATACAGTGGGCAGTAGGGGGAGGGAGGGGTACTGCAGTGCCCAAGAGAGTGGTCTTGTTGATGAGTGCAATTATGTATCAGTGACACATTGACATGTACTACACTCAGTGATAAACAGTTTAATTCTGTGTTCAGGATAAATGTCAACATCAGGACATTGGTGATTAGATATGTTTAGAATGTTTTTCTGTAGTGCCTCTGACAACCGTCATTTACCACGTTTGTATGATTTACTGAGAACGTGTTTTGGTGGTTTCTTTTATTTTCTCAACAGCTTGTCATGTCAGTCCGACATGCTCAAGTCACACATGATTTTCACAAGGTAATGCAATAAAAACATTTGAAGCCATATGGGCACTCTTGATATCCACATTACTTAATATGAAGTACATTAAAATAATATATCATACCTTATCAAAATTCCAGCATCCAGTTCATTCAGAGTATCATAGTTACTTATCATAACAATTCTTGAACATTTGTCTGTATAGTATGTAGTATTTTTAAAGACTTCATAGTTTGTCTCCAGTATATGTGAATTCTGAAAGGCTGGAAGGGTGGAGAGATATTTTCCCTGAGGGTGCTGACAGATAGACAGAGGTAGTGATTGGGAGTTAGCTGGTGGCTAATGATCACAGCCTGTGCCTGTCCCTCCCTATCATTACGCCAGCTCTCTAGTGGGCTAGTGCCAGGAGACTCTGTCACCGCGTGTTGCTGTGTTGCTTCACACCACCAGCTGTGCTGCTCTAGTCTGGGCTTGCCCTCTTCAGCTCTGTACGACCTCTCATCTCTATTTTCCCATCCCCACCCCACCTCTCCTCTTCTCTCCCCCTATCACCCCTCCGCCCTTCGCCCCATGAACTGCCCTGCTGCCCTGAGTAATCTTCCCCTCCCTGACCCTCCCGTTCCCCTTTCCTGCCGTGCCCTAGACACTCCTGACCTACCCGAGACACTTCTACCCTGCCCTAGACACTCCTGTACGGTGTCTTTTCTAAAAGCAAAGGAAGAGGACGAAACAGTGCCAGTGCCAGCCGCACAATTCAAATGAGCCTCGCTCATGGGTGGCTTCAGTGGAAAAAGGCATGGTGTGGGTTGGTAATTCTGTTTCCATGTTAATGGTCCTGATAGTAAGATAGGACGTCGTAAATCACATTATTTCTCAAGGCTTCACCAGAGCTGACTCTAATCCTGTTTTAATCATTAGACTGCGCTTCACTCAGGTTTATCAAGGTGCTTTGAGCGCCTGTAAAAGAACACATATGTTTGCCAAAACGTCAAACCTGAAGCATACACTCAACTAATGCCAAGTAGGAAAGAAGGAGATTTTTTTTTTTTATTACTTACTGCAGATTGGGTCTCTATATCTCATGGTGTGCCAATTTTAATGAGGTGAATATTTCTGTGAGCTCGCTTCTAGCTGTGCTGCCAAAGTGTTTATTTTCAAGTTAAAATAATATAAAACTTAGTTTAACTCCTTGTCCTCCTTCTGGTTTGAAGGTTAATTTAGCAGAGTGATAAACACTGTCCTCTCAGGCTGAAACAGTCTATATCTATTATTTCTCCTCAAAGGTATTTATTATAAAGTCCTGTTAGTCCTGATATGTTGGTGCAACTGCGTATCTGTGGTTTCCTGACAGAGGGAGATGTCCTGGGGCTAATTATTTATCAAGCAGTTCATTAGGATCGGAGGTCTATCAGTGTTTCAAACGGATGTGCACCGAACCAAGTTCATCATTTATAGGGTCTTCAGGACTTCTTTAAGAGGGTATCGTTTTTATACACGTCTTTTGTGGTGTCATAAAAGTGAAAAGTATAACCACGCCTCTCCTCCTAGAGTGAATAGGGCTGTGGGTAAGATGCTGCAGTGTACACTGTTCAGGGGAATTTATAGGTATGCTTTTTCCTACTATTGATTTGCCTCCAATTAAAGGCTGGATTATCCACACCGACTGGAGAGAAGTTAAAAATGAAATAGACCACAGACAGTCCACTCTTTATTCGTGTTTGTCCCTCTCTTCTTTCTCCCTCTTTCTTTATTTTTCTTTCTCTTTTTTCTCTTTTCTTCTGTGTCTCCCTCTCAAATTCACACACACCCTCACACACACACACACACACACACACTCACACATGCATGTACATACAGACATTACCCCCCCAGTTTGGCTCCAACTGAGTGCAAGTCCACTGGAAGCGTCCACCTCAGCCACCTGGTTTTGTGTTGCGAAGATTTCTTCTCCTGACATCTGTTAAATATTATCAGGTTAATGACTGGCTCTCATAGAGCTCCTTTTATTGTTCTAACTCAGGGGGAAATTCCCCGCCGGGTTATTTTTTAACAGCCATGTGTGTTAGACACTCCGGGCCAGTCAGCCACTCTATGTAGAAATGTAGGTTGCTAAGCGCTAGCTTGCTGCTAGCCTGCCTGCTGGCCCGGTTTTATTGTGTTTTTACTATGATGTCATCACACCCCATAACCATTTGTCAGATGACATCATTCTTTCTGAAAACACTTTTTGATAGTTTATGGTCTGAAGCAAGCTAAGGGATTGGATGTTTTTTTCAATGTTGAATTGCATTGAAAGATGGTATATATAACAGAGAGTAGAGTAATGCCATCCCTCACTATGGAGAGATGCATTTTGCTCTTCTGTAAATAATGGCACATCATCTTAAAAAGTATTGTGCTAGTGTCCGAATAAAAAAATAAAAATAAATAAATACATGCACTGATTTGAATAATATAAAAGTTCTTTCCAGTTCTTTACCCACCAGTACTATATGTTTTGACTTTATATGGGGAATTGTTGTAGGGTTATTAAAGGGTTATTCATTTAATTAATATTTTATCATAAGCAAAATCCAAAATAGAGAGGTGGATGATAAAGGAGACCTCAGTATAAGTTTGTTGAATAAATGAGTACACAAATTGGTCACCTGAAGCTGTCTATTTGACCTGACTGGTGCTGTGTCTTTCTGCAGAATGCTTGAGGATGACCTGAAGATCAGCAGTGACGAAGAGGACACTGATCAACAGGTAAAATTCATCAACACCCTTCTATGTACAGTATACTGTATCTCTTTATATGATGTTTTTCTGAGCCAGAAAATAACACAGCAGGAACTATTGGATTAGTTAATTCGAGATGGCTCTCATTGTGCTTCTTTTGTATTTTGATCATAGTTATCATCCATTCAGGACCTTCGACCGGTTGGTAGTTTAATAATAGTTATTAAACACTAAGGCCATCATACTCACTCAGTGAATACAGGGCTCTAATATCACTCTAACAACAGCACTGCACTCCCATATTTGTGTGTGTGTGTGTGTGTGTGTGTGTGTGTGTGTGTGTGTGTGTGTGTGTGTGTGTGTGTGTGTGTGTGTGTGTGTGTGTGTGTGTGTGTGTGTGTGTGTGTGTGTGTGTGTGTGTGTGTGTGTGTGTGTGTGTGTGTGTGTGTGTGTAGCGTGCTGTACAGTATGTGTGTGAAATGCATTTGCATCTCTGTGTGTTTATAAGTGGCTTACTGCAAATGAGTGCATGGTACATTATCACGCTGTCATCGCCTGCAGTACACCAGCAGTGTCTGTACACAAATAAACACACACTAGTCTGCTTGGTCCCCCTCCTCCCCCTGTCCTCTGCATGCACAACAATACAGATAAAAACAAAAAACACATCCCGTCCTTATATAAGCAACCAGCTTAACCCCCCCGCCCCCACCCACACACATACAGAAAAACAAACACTTACACACATACACACACACACACACACAGCCCCAGTGTGAGTGCCAGACACAGTGGATCAGCATGCTCCAGCACATGTGACTCAGGGCAGTGGAGAGAGGAGGTATAATTAATATATTTTTGACAGAGAAGCAGGAGGGGGCTGGGGAGAACCTGCAGCAGTAATTTTGCTGCTTCTATCTCCCAGTGCCCACATAGTGCTGTATCTAAAGCAATTAGCATCAGCCCAGGCTCTCTGCCGTTTTTTTCGCTCTCTCATCCCTCTCTCTCTCTCTCCTCTCTTTCTCTCCATATTTCCCTCTACACACACTCTCTGTCTCGATTTCTTTTTTTGACCCTTTCCCTCTCCTTCTCTCCTGTTCTTGTGTGTTGCTCTCAGTCCAGCTTTGGTGCAGTTATGACAGTAGATAGAATAAAAAGGTCAGCCTAGCCCTACCTCAGACAAATCACCTGGCACTGAGGGGTAGGGGTGTGGTTCTCAGATGGGAGAGGGGGGCTAGGAGGGGGCAGGGGGGGGTTGCTGTGCCTGGACTGCTGGAGCTGCTAGCACCTCTGACCTCACTGTTATTCAGCTACCTGGTGCTATTCATCAGCTAGAAACACATCAACCCTGTTTTGTTCATGCATTCCTCATTTTCCTCTATGCAAGCACTTCCTTCCCTCTCCCCTTTGTCTACCAGAATTCACTGGAGATTTTCTAGAATTGTAGGATTTTTTTTACAAAATTGTGAGAATGTTCTATTGCTTAGTTCTGCAGCAGCACAGAGGATCATTGAGGACTGTGGTCAATAAGTCAGGGTTTTGTTGCCCAGTTTCTTCCAAAAATACTGCAGTGAAAGGGCCAACCAAATGAAAACATTCTCCCCTAAATCAACAGCCATATTTTCATTCAGATGTCCTGGTGGATTAAGAAGAAATCTAGTCATCACAAACAGTGGTGTCTTTATTTATGTTAGCCGGCTTTCTCTCTTAATGATAAAACAGCCCCCCTACCCAGAATGAATAGGATACTGCTGTGACTGATCACCATAGATGGGGGGGGAGGGAAACTAATGATAGTATTTTAACAAGGGGTATCGAAGTTCAATGACATAATTTGTTAAGAGATAGTGGAGATGGAGATGATGAATCTGAAGGCGGATGAGTGAGCGAAGAGGCCTGTTCATCTGATGTCTCAAATCCTGTATCATCAAATGCTAGTATTAGAATGAGCTAATTTAAAACAGACCTTTCTGCCCTCCCTGTAAGACTGATCTCACAACAGAGCTAATGCTTCTTAATCACCCCGCAGTTGTATTTTCAGGTTGAAAAGAAATTGGAGGCATACATCACTGTGTGGCATACATGACTTTTGGAAAGATATTGTCCTCTCTACAGGCAACGGACCTGTAAATTCAATAGCAGTGCATCACTCTCCTTGCTTGCCACAGTGAAGTATTCTTAAATATTGTTGAATTCCTTTTGTGTCAATTTCATGAACATCTTGCTTTGAGCTGTGTTGTATTACTCTTGGTGATACAGATAAGCACTTGGTCATGGCTGGCCTTTTAAAGGCAAATTTAATGGTAGTCACAAAAATGACACCGGCACAGCCCCATCCCTCCCCTCTCCCTTCTCCTCCTCCTTAGCGATAACCACCCTCTGAGTTTCCCACACACACATAACCCCTGAAACGAATGCCCAAAGCCACCTCATAAGCATGAAAAAAGCCCCAGCAGCCATTAAAACAGTTTGCTGGAGTACGTATCTACGCCGCCGCCGAGCCAAACACACTAGCAGCCATGCCCCCAGCTGCGTTGCCTAGCAACCTGCGAATGGGGAAGAAGGATGGAAGCAGCCCAAATCCCTGTGGAGAGGGAAACAGCAATAAGAGAGCAGTTGACAGATGATCTGAGTTGTTTCATCTAATATACTGTGAAGATCACTGGCTCCTTTCATGAATGATAAATGGACTGTACACAGATCAATGGTCACAGCAATAAACTTAGCCTGCCTGGCCAGTGTGTGGCTGTGGGCCTGCCTGTGCCTTGGTGGTAGTCGGGACAGGTTGTGGTGGCCAACAGCTTCACTACTTGTCGGTACCAAGGGGTTTTATTTCTATACCTTGCTCAAACACTATTTAAGCAGATGAATATGCTTTCAAAGAGGACTTTATCCCCCCCCCCCCCCCCCCACATTGTGGGCTACATCATATTTTCAGGACTACAGATGTAGCAGTGACACTCATCTCCCTGTGCACCCTTCATTCACTGTGAAGTGGCATGCTACGGTCCCTTGTGTCTGTCTGCATGTGTAATTGATTTCCACTGAACTGTCATCGGAGAGGAAACACTTTAATGTTCATTTGTTTGTTACAATGTGTTGTTGTTCTATTATAGGGAATACATTTGGGAAAAAGGGGAGGAGGGGGGCTGAACAAACAATCCTCATAGTATTAAATGACTGTCACCTGTCTGTGCTTCAAATCAGTGTCAGGTGTCAGTGATGTTGGTTCAAATCAAAGCCTATGGAAATCCATAGCTTAGTAGCAAGACCTTTCCTACTAATGTATTATGTAACAAGTATTATATTCTGTATGTGGACATGGAGCCTACTTTAAATGTGGAAATGCTGATTCGATGCAAAGTCTCTCTGCTACTATAGTAGGTGTAGGGCTGTGGCGGTCATGAAGTTTTGTCAGCCGGTGATTGTCAAGCAAATAACTGTCAGTCTCATGGTAATTGACTGTTAATGAACATAAACACATTTAGCATCTCCTGGCTTCCACGCATAGCCTACAAGCCAGTGATGCAGACATTTGGAACATCTACATTTTAAAAAGTCTAATAGATCCATTTATATAATATAGTCTACACCATCACAATAAATCCATTATTTATTTCAGATAGGTCTAAAGAAACATGATATGAAGAAAATGTAGTCTATTTCAGATTAACAGAATAGTATACTCTGAGTTGTCCTTATGTTAGGCCCTGATCTGGTTATGCCATATGGATGTGGGCTACATTAGTTCATTTAGCAGACAGGATGTGCTTAGAATTCTGTGGCATTATTTTGAAATGATTTTATAGTATGAAGAATACAAATCAAATCAAATACATTTTTATTTGTCACATGCGATGAATACAACAGGTGTTGTACCGTGAAATGCTTATTTACAAGACCTTAACCAACAATGCAGTTCAAGAAATAGAGTTAATGAAATGTTCACTAAATAAACTAAGGTAAAAAAAAATCTCATCAAAATGTAACACAAGAAAATGACATAACAATAACGAGGCTGTATACAGGGGGTAAGGTTAGTCGAGATCATTTGTAAAGTGACTATGCATAGATAATAAACATTGATGAATAAAATAGAAAGGATATTTTCTCCAAACGATTTCTGAGGGAGTGTGGACACACGGCTATTCTGTGTTGAGTGGTTAACAAAGGAACAGGTCCTCCTAAATGCTTAATTTAGAGTTATTTATGCAACTTTATTTGTGATACAAACGTTGGGCTATACTGTATGTTTGATTTTTAATACATTCTAAGGCTGCATGATGCGACTCCAATGATGTTTTGAAAAATGTTTCTTGCACAGGCTGCACACACTTCATCAGTCTCTAATTCACAATTTTACAAGCACTTGATAATGCCTCGAATTTCCCGGTTGCAACCCCCTTGTATGGCGGTAATGCCCCCCAAAAAATCACTGGCCTTTTGCGGCTGAATATAATAATTCACTTCTCCCTGCTGCGTGCTACGAAGCACCTCTCACTCACATTGCTTTTTCAGATATCTTAATTCTTATTAGCCAATGGTCGTCACCTGACCGTGTCCTTTTCAAAGGCATCTCAGCTTCGAAGTATGATACTAGTGAAGACAGACACATCTGGGATGTAACTGCGCGCATCCTTCTCATCGAATTCCAAGGCGCATATTGAAGATGTTAGAAGAACTGTCCACATTTATTTGTTATCAGCCAACAAGATAAGTAGGCCTATGTAAATCTACTGACCCCCATAGTACAAAAGTTGACTTGTTCTATTGGTATTCTACATAGTCTGAGACAGTTGTGGGATGCGATAGATCCCGAATTAATACAACCACTCGCATCAAAAAATATTAAAAGCAATGAGGTGATGCAACAGATCAGAACGTTTAGCTTAAATGTTGATAAACTATTAGCATATTTCTTCACATAAGCGCAGCAATGCGCACACGGCATTAGTCTATAAGTGGAAATGTATGGTATGCAAGAAAATGGCGTCGACAGAGAGTGTTGCCTCGCTTCTAGTCCTTAGGAAACTTTGCAGTATTTTGTTTTTTCATGTATTATTTCTTACATTGTCAGCCCAGAAAATTTTACGTGTTATTACACACAGAACTATTGGATATCAGAGCAAATTACCAGCACTACGACCAGGAATACAACTTTCCTGAAGCGGATCCTTTGTCCGAACCACCCAGGTCATTTGAACTGTTTCCAGAGGCTGACCCAAAACAACGCAGCCGGAGAAGACGAAGACGGAGCGGTCTTCTGGTCAGACTTCGGAGGCGCGCACACCACCCACCGCTTCCGAGTATATTACTCGCCAACGTCCAGTCTCTAGATAACAAGCTCAACGAAATCAGGGCAAGGGTTGCTTTCCAGAGAGACATCAGGGATTGTAACATACTATGTTTCACAGCTGTGTATATCCCCCTGAAGCCGATACCACGACAGCCCTCAAGGAACTTCACTGGACTTTATGCAAACTGGAAATCATGTATCCTGAGGCTGCATTTATTGTAGCTGTGGATTTTAACAAAGCAAATTTGAGAACAAGGCTACCTATATTATATCAGTATATTCACTATAGCACTCGCGCTGGAAAAACACTGGATCACTGCTACTCTGCCTTCCCGCCCTCCTTTCAGCAAATCTGACCACGACTCCATTTTGCTCCTCTCTTCCTATAGGCAGAAATTCAAACAGGAAGTACCCATGCTAAGAACTATTCAACGCTGGTCTGACCAATCATGTTTGATCACATGGACTGGGATATGTTCCGGGTAGCCTCAGAGAATAATATTGATGTATACGCTGGTTCGGTGAGTGAGTTTATAAGGAAGTGTATAGGAGATGTTGTACCCACTGTGACTAAAACCTACCCTAACCAGAAACCGTGGATAGATGGCCTAGAAGGCCAGCATCCCGGAGTTCCTTCTTCACTGTTGAGACTGGTGTTTTATGGGTACGATTTAATGATGCTGCCAGTTGAGGACTTGTGAGGCGTCTGTTTCTCAAACTAGACACTCTAATGTACCTGTCCTCTTGCTCAGTGGTGCACCGGGGCCTCTCACATCACACTGCACACTGCCCTATCCCATCTAGACAAGAGGAATACCTATGTAACAATTCTGTTCATTGACTATAGCTCAGCATTGAACACCATAGTACCCTCCAAGCTCAAAATTAAGCTTAACCCGCCCTGTGCAATTGTGTCCTGGACTTCCTGATGGGCCGCCCCCAGGTGGTGAAGGTAGGAAACAACATATTCACTTCACTGATCCTCAACACAGGGGCCCCACAAGGGTGCGTGCTCAGCCCCCTCCTGTACTCCCTGTTCACCCATGAATGCATGGCCATGCACGCCTCCAACTCAATCATCAAGTTTTCAGACAACACAACCGTAGTAGGCTTGATTACCAACAACGACGAGACAGCCTACAGGGAGGAGGTGAGGGCTCTCGGAGTGTGGTGCCAGGAAAACATCCTCTCACTCAACGTCAACAAAACAAAGGAGTTGATTGTGGACTTCAGGAAACAGCAGAGGGAGCACCCCCCTATCCACATTGAAGGGACAGCAGTGGAGAAGGTAGAACGTTTTAAGTTCCTTGGCGTACACATTACAGACAAACTGAAATGGTTTACCCACACAGACAGTGTGGTGAGAAGGCGCAACATGACTCTTCAACCTCAGGAGGCTGAAGAAATGTGGCTTGTCACCTGAAACCCTCACTAACGTTTACAGATGCACAATTGGGAGCATCCTGTTGGGATGTATCGCCGCCTGGTATGGCAGCTGCACCGCTCACAACCGCAAGGCTCTCCAGAGGGTGGTTCGGTCTGCACAACGCGTCACCGAGGGCAAACTACCTGCCCTCCAGGACAGCTACAGCACCCAATGTCACAGGAAGGCTAAAAAGATCATCAAGAACAACAACCACCCGAGCCACTGCCTGTTCACCCCGCTACCATCCAGAAGGCGAGGTCAGTACAGGTGCATCAAAGCTGGGACTGAGAGACTGAAAAGCAGCTTCTATCTCAAGGCCATCAGACTGTTAAACAACCATCACTAACACAGAGAGGCTGCTGCCTACATACAGACTTAAAATCATTGGCCACTTTAAATGGAACACTAGTCACTTTAATAATGCCACTTTAATGATGTTTACATATCTTGCATTACTCATCTCATATGTATATATTGTATTTTACACCATCTATTGCATATTGCTCATATTTCTTGGCCCAAGCAAGTCTCTTCCCTTTCTTATTGGTGTCCTTTAGTAGTGGTTTCTTTTCAGCAATTCGACCATGAAGGCCTGATTCACACAGTCTCCTCTGAACAGTTGATGTTGAGATGTGTCTTATACTTGAACTCTGTGAAGCATTTATTTGGGCTGCCATCTGAAGTGCAGTTATTCTAATTAACTTTTTCTCTGCAGCAGAGGTAACTCTGGGTCTTTCTTTCCTGTGGCGGTCCTCATGAGAGCCAGTTTCATCATAGCGCTTGATGGTTTTAGCGACTGCACTTGAAGAAACTTTAAAAGTTCTTGAAATTTTCCGAATTGACTGACCTTCATGTCTTCAAGTAATGATTTACTGTAATTTCTCTTTGCTTATTCGAGCTGTTCTTGCCATAATATGGACTTGGTCTTTTACCTAAATAGGGCTATCTTCTGTACAACACATCTGATTGGCTCATACACATTAAGAAGGAAAGAAATTCCACAAATGTACTTTTAACAAGGCACACCTGTTAATTGAAATGCATTCCAGGTGACTACCTCATGAAGCTGGTTGAGAGAATGCCAAGAGTGTGCAAAGCTGTCATCAAGGCGAAGGGTGGCTACTTTGAAGAATCTCAAATATAACATATTTTTTGATTTTTTTTAACAAACATGATTCCATTTGTGTTATTTCATAGTTTTGCTGACTTCACTATTATTCTACAATGTAGAATAGTAAAAATAAAGAAAAACCCTTGAATGAGTAGGTGTGTCCAAACTTTTGACTGGTACTGTAGATGTGAAATTAGTTTTGAATGAGAATGGACCATTATCATGCACCTGTCTCAGAACAGGGGCAAGGGGAAAAAATACATGTCACCTATGACTTAAATAGCGAATAGAGGGCGCTTTTCCCATGGTTCGTTTTCATGCCAGCCAGGTAGGCTATACTGCTATTGTAAAGCGAAGCAATGTGCTTAATATTGGGAAAGTTGACAAATAAATATTGTAGGGCTAGCATGTAGAAAGCTGATGGGATCCTCTTTTTAAAAGAAGCATTCAAATCTCTGTTTTCTCACACAATCACACAATTCCTATAGAAATGTTGCGCAACATGAGCTCATGAACTCTCATTAACCTTTCTGAACCACCCATCCCGGATCCGGGATAATTGTCATCAGAAACGCTGACTAGCATAGCGTAGCATAGCGCCACAGGTAAATAATATTACTAGAAAATATTCATATTCATGAAATCACAAGTGCAATATTGCAAAACACAGCTTAGCCTTTTGTTAATCCACCTGTCGTCTCAGATTTTGAAATTATGCTTTACAGCGAAAGCAATACAAGCGTTTGTGTAAGTTTATCGATCGCTCGACAAAACAATAAGTACACTTAGCATTAGGTAACTTGGTCACGAAAATCAGAAAAGCAATCAAATTAATGGTTTACCTTTGATCTTCGGATGTTTTCACTCACGAGACTCCCAGTTAGACAACAAATGTTCCTTTTGTTCCATAAAGATATTTTTTATATCCAAATACCTCCGTTAGTTTGCTGCGTTATGCTCAGGAATCCACCGGAAAGAGCGGTCACGACAACGCAGACAAAAATTCAAAATTATATCCATAATGTCCACAGAAACATGTCAAACGTTTTTTATAATCCATCCTCAGGGTGTTTTTCAAATATCTATTCGATAATATATCAACCGGGACAGTTGGCTTTTCACTAGGACCGGGAGTAACAATGGCTGCCTTTCCCTTTTGCGCACAACTCACTCTGAGAGCCCCCACCTATCCACTTACGCAATGTGGTCATTCACGCTCATTCTTCAAAATAAAAGCCTGAAACTATGTCTAAAGGCTGTTGACACCTTAGGGAAGCCATAGAAAAAGAAGTCTGGTTGATATCCCTTTAAATGGGCAATAGGGATGCATAGGAACAGAGAGGTTTCAAAAACAGGGGCACTTCCTGATTGGATTTTCCTCCGGTTTTCGCCTGCAATATCAGTTCTGTTTAACTCACAGACAATATTAAGACAGTTTTGAAAACTTTAGAGTGTTTTATATCCTAATCTGACAATTATATGCATATTCTAGTTTCGGGGGCTGAGAAATAGGCAGTTTCAAATGGGTACGTTTTTTAGACAAAAACGAAAATACCGCCCCCTAGTCTTAATAAGTTTTAAGTGTTTGGTTTGATTTTCGATACATTTGCATTGATGTCAGAGTGATTAGAGGGACAATACAGTGCTAAGTACCAGGCAGTTAGCAAGTTTTGTAAGCTACTAATGACCATCAGCAGCATCCGAGCTTGGAGAAGGCCAGCTACCATGACTAAAAGGTCACGTGGAATTTGACTGGGGTCATGACTCGTGACTGCCGGTGTGGCGGTAATACGGTCACCGTAGCAGGCCTAAGTAGTTCTCTAAAACTCCCCAGTCCTATTAAATCACACAGTTGTTTTTGCCTCCAGACAGCATTGATCGAGCAGTGGACTCCTCACTGCTTCTTTTAATCATTCACATTCCTCCATTCAAAGGGAAGGGGTATAAACAGACAAAACAGACGAAGAGGAAAGTGCGTGTTTGAGTGCCTATCTGTATTCATCATGAAGCTGCATCCTTTCATCCAGGGCTGTGATTCATCCCTCCTTTTATCCTTCCCCCAGTTCAGGGCTATTTGTGCTGATGTCTTAGTGGTATAGAGAGATGGGTATCACTATACATCACATACTGCATGTTCTGCACTGTAGAGCAACTAACAGGACTCTGTCTCTGTTGTGTCATTGTGTTCACAGGCAGCAGAAAAGCCCAAGCCCAGAAGTACACCTCTCAGGTAAGTGCCAGATCATGTTGAACTGGTGGCTTTGTGTTGAGTCGTGTCTGTGAGGCATATTGTATTGTATTGGATGTCATCTTGTTCTTTGCATAAGCGGTTGCAAGTGATCAGTTCTGCACACATATCTGTAATCAGTAACGGTTTATATCACACTTCTGTCATTGCAAACAAGCTGTGATTGTCTCAGATCATTGCTCCGTATAGTTTAATTACATGTATCTTTCTCTGGTGTGTTGTAATTGTGAAAATACATGATTTAGAGTGCGTGAAAATGTGTATTTTCAGCATAATGAAATTACTACACTGTAGAATTTAACAGAGAGAGAGAGAGAGAGAAACAGGCATGGGCTAAGTATAGAAATGTATAATTGCCTGCTGTATACACACACAACTATGGAATGTGATCTAAGGATATGTGGCTGTTGTTCATAAATAATAATTGTGTAAAAAAAAGGAGCACAGAGGGATGTACTAAATTGAAATGCTGCCAGCATTTTATTTTAGAGGTTTAGATATTATATGACCGCAGGCCTGAAGCAGTTTTTCTCCCCTGTGTGGAGCAGAGCGGAGCAGGTAGAGGAGACACCTTTCCTGGGCGTGCCAGTATGAGTGCATTAATATGCATTTCGCAGTAGATGTATGGGTGTTCTATCATCTCTAATCATGGGAGTATTACGGCTGCTGTGTGAATGGGCTCATTAAGAACGGCAGAGTGAAACATGGCCTGCAGCTCTTTCTCAAAAAGGGATTCTGGGACTGGAGATGCTGCGAGCACTCCCCCGGCCATGCCCCCCCCCCCCCCCCCCCCCCCCCCGGAACACCACACACACACACTTATGTGTACTCATACACACTCATCCCTCTCACACAAGCTAGCTCACACAGCCCCCTACCGCACACAGTCCCTTAGTACCATGTAATAGCCCCCCATGACCACTTATAAACCCCCACTACATCATGTTCATAAAATCCCCAATCACTGTACAGCCCCCTACTACCTTATAACAGCTCTCAGGATACAGAAAATCATTCATCAAGTTGGTTTTAGAAAAGGGAGATTAACCACTGAGAAAATGTTATGACTCTCAGAAAGCATTTTAAGATAATTTAACGGAAAAATGGTTTTCCTTGCCGTGCTTTTTGACATAGAGAAGGCCTTTGTTAAAACAATAAAAATCATCCAGAGCTTCCTTACACAGCGGAAAATAAACATAACGTTTGTTTCATTACTCTCCACCCCCTTCAGACCTGAGGCCCGGGATCCCACAAGCTGCCATCCTGTCCACTCCTGTTTTCAATCTACATCTCTGATATTTATTACCCTCCCCCTACAGTTGGAAATGTGTCCCAATTCAGTAGATGACCTATGCTATTGGACATCATCCATGCGCTCACAAAAAGCAGCTAAGAAGCTCCAGACCTGTATAAACAAAATTGAAAAATGGCCCAAAACCTGGCGTATCTAACTAGACCCAACAACAACACAATATGCTCTCTTTAGTAAAATAAACAATAAAAAAATCTAAACTGCCACTCACACTGACACTGTATGGACAACATCTGAAGATTGAGAAGACAGCTACATTCCTGGTGGTCGCTTTCCAGCATGACATGAAGTGGACAATTCGCATTGCAACCATTGAAACAGCAGGGGGGGAAAATAATCAACCACCTGAAAGCCCCGTGGGGGAAGAGTACAGGAGCAGCACCAATAACCGTATTGAAAGTGTACCAAAGCTACAACAGGCCTGTCTTCGAGTACTCTTCCCTCGCCTGGAAAACCACATCAACACAACAGAAACACAAGCTACAGATAATTCAGAACAAAGCGATAAGAGCAGCCTACCGCCTCCCTAAATACATCCATGTCGCCTACTTTCACAAAATCTCTGGTCTGAAAACAATGAACGAGCACCTGAACCTTTTGGGACAGAAATACATTCACTAAGCAAAAGACAACCCACCACTGAAGAAAACAATAGAATAAGCAATACACTAACAAGACACTCCTCTCTCCACCATATTGACCACTACCTATACCCAAACCCTATCCCTTACCCTAAACCAGGTTGGAATCCAAACCCTACCCCTTACCTTGAACCAGGTTGGAATCCAGACCCCAGCCTCCTTCCCTAAACCAGGTTGGAATCCAAACCCTACCCCTTACCTTAAACCAGGTTGGAATCCAAACCCCAGCCTCCTTCCCTAAACCGGGTCTGTATTGAAACCCCAACACTACCTCCCTCCATGCAACCCCAGGAAAAGCCACTGAACAAGTCTTAAACTTCAACTGAACCCACTGGGCTGTGGTCAATAACAAGTATATAAAAAAAAAGACATAAAACACAGTTCAAATTCTACAGTAACATTCATGAGTATCCAGGCCCCCATCAAGAGGAACAAGTATAAGCTATTTAAAGATGTGAGCATGGCAATATTTTCCGCAGCCAACATATGTTGATACTGGGGTTATAGTGGTGGTGGTTAGAGGTTTGTGACGAGCTAATGAACATTGATTTCTGGTGCAGCTCTGATGCAGAGGTCACATGCTGCGAGAAAAAGATGCTAACTTTACTCATACTCTGTTCTCCCTCTCGTCTTTGATTCCGTGTGTGTGAACATAGCCTCTCTTCTCCATATTGGCACAGATGTAAAGATCTTGATGTTTCAATGTGTGACATCAAAGTGGGGTGTTTTGAATAGATACATACTTTAATAGCCAGGCAGTTCAAATATTTATCTCTCGCTCTGAACACACTGAATGACTGTGACTATATTTGGGGAAAGCCTTTTGGCAGATGCTGCTTTAGGGAAAACTATTTCTACTATTGTTGTTGTTGTTGCTGCTGTGCTATCTGACAAGACTTCCATTGTGCTCCACTGCCATACGCTTCCTTGCCCCGTTGCCAGGGGGCACAGGGGGGCAGTGCCCCAGCCGAGGAATGTGCCCATTAAAATCTCGCCCACAGATGAGTCCTGGGCTGAGGGCTCCTTTCCGCCCCCCACACATAGTGGCTGTGCCAGCTCTCAGGGTGGACCAGCTGGCATGGCCGTGGCCACACATGGGTGTGGTGATCCCTAGGGACCCCTGGGCCCATATTAATAAATGTCTCAGAGTAGGAATGCTGATTTAGGATCAGTTTTGACTTTTAGATCACAATTAATAAGATTATATGGACAGGTGGGACCTGATTCTAGATCAACACTCCTACTCTGAGATACTTAGTGAATACAGGCCCTGATGTCAGGTCACTACTCTCAGCAGTACAGAGTGTAGGAGACAGGAAACACTAGACAGCGGCTCCAGATAGTACAGACCCCTGGGGGGGTCATTGAAAGCAGCCAGCAGAGCCCATTTGCATCATCATATGTGACATATCACCATGCATTGTTAAAAGCTGCTTCTCCGTTATTGAGACGTACGCGACGGGACTCTGTAAACGTGATTCGCTTTTGGCGAAAGGCCACACACTGATAAATACTATTGTGTGGAAGTGCTATTGACATCTGGTGAGAAAGAATTAGCAGCGATTCAAACCTGCAGCGTGATGCATAACCCGACCCTGTTTACAGTGTAAATACACTTGGGAGTGGAACCGCCTTTAATAGTGCAGGTATAATTCTGTACACCTAATTTATCTCAAGTCGATATGTAACTAGAATTTAGATTAGGGCTGTGGTTTGTCATTATTCTGTTACTAACTAGAGCTAATGAAAGGGGGGAAATATATGTATTCAGGTGGTTCGCTTCAGACCTGTAGTTCTAGGTTTAAACTATTTATATACACAAGTAATTGGAATCTATCAGCCAGTCACCTCCCCTGATTGGGAATATGATATTCCAGTATAGGATCAGGGCTGGTTCCATCCAGATATCCCATGTTGACTGTGGTTCCACTGTGCTGTAACCAATGAGAGACATTCACAACTAGTGCTAGCTCGCCTCTGATAAATGTGGGCACCAGGAAATGTGCAGAAAATGAATTTAAAAAAATACCCACAACACTCAATAGTTGTCTGTTTGATTTAGAGGCCTGTTTTGCTTAAGGACGCAAAAGGTTTATTTGTGTTTATTTCTTCTGTTGTTCAGATCCTACTTGACTTCACTTGCAATACTTTAGCGTTCATAACAGTTCCTCTAATGCTGGACGTTCTGGGCTTTGTGTTATTAGCATATCTTGTGTGACACGAAGGTCAGCAACACATCCAGTTTTTTCTCTGTGACTGTCTCAGATAACATCTATAATGAACAAAAATATAAACGCCACATGCAACAATTTCCACGATTTTACTGAGTTACAGTTCATATATACGGAAATCAGCAAATTGAAATAAATTCATTAGACCCTAATTAATCGATTTCACATGACTGAGCAGGGGCGCAGCCATGGGTTGGCCTGGGAGGGCTTCGGTACACCCACTTGGAAGCCAGGCCCACCCACTGGGGAGCCAGGGCCAGCCAAACAGAATTAGTTTTTCCCCACAAAAGGGCTTTATTACAGACAGAAATACTCCTCAGTTTCATCAGCTATCCGGGTGGCTGGTCTCAGACAGTCCCGCAGGTGAAGAAGCCGGATGTGGAGGAGGTCTTGGGATGGCGTGGTTACACGTGGTCTGCGGTTGTGAAGCCGGTTGGACTTACTGCCAAATTCTCTCAAAAAAACTTTGGAGGCGGCTTATGGTAGAGAAATGAACGTTTAATTCTCTGGCAACAGCTCTGGGGGACATTCCTGCAGTCAGCATGCCAATAGCACACTCCCTCAAAACTGGAGACATCTATGGCATTGTGTTGTGTGACAAAACTGTACAAAGATGATGCTGTTTAATCAGCTTCTTGATATGCCACACCTGTCAAGTGGATGGATTATTTTGGCAAAGGAGTAATGCTCACTAACAGGGATGTAAACAAATTTGTGCAAAACAATTGAGAGAAATAAGCTTTTTGTGCATATAGAACATTCTGGCCTCTTTTATTTCAGCTCATGAAACATGGGACCAACAGTTTACATGTTGCGTTTATATATATTTTTTAGTATAAATACCATTAATCTGTCATAGCCTCGAACCACAGCTAAATCTGTAGGCCCCTTGATAATAGCCATTTGGCTGTCGGCGGCAACCATAATATCGACAACACAGTAAACAATTGAGGTGGCAGTGTCCATATTACACCTCGGATTGGTTAATTTCATTCTGTGTCGTGTTTGGATTGGCCTTAGAGATGGGGCTGTTTATTTATGGACCCTATTAGAATCTTTGGAAGTCGCCTCGCCCCAAATCGGAGGGCATGAAAGTAAATGTTCTGAAGGTGAGAAAATGTGTGTATTGAGTCTAGCTGGGCGGCAGGGCCTCATCCATCGCCGGCACCAATCTGTATGACCAGTCAAGCAGCAAATCCATCACCGCCTCCTCAGGCAGGGAGCACAGAAAAGCAGTGAGAGAAAAATATCATTTTTTTTCCTATCTATCTGCAAGGCCCTGTTTTCTCTGCTATCATTACTCATCTTTCTCCACCTCACAATGTGACTCTATGTATCATATCAGTATTGTGTCATTATCGAAGTCAGTCATCCCTAACAATGTTCCTTGTGTTACTGATAAAATTACCAAATACCCTTTTCGTATCAAAAGGCTCCAGAAATGGCCAGTGCTGTGGCTTTTTTGTAGTACAAAAGAAAATGTAGTAGACAAACACTTTGACATCCATTGGAAGTAAAACAAAAGCTGAGATTGTTTAATTTTACTAGGCAAGTCAGTTAAGAAAAAATTCTTATTTACAATGACAGCCTAGCAACAGTGGGTTAACTGCCTTGATGAGGGGCAGAACGACATATTGTTTACCTTGTCAGCTCAGGGATTCGATCTAGCAACCTTTCGGTTACTAGTCCAACACTCTTACCACTAGGCTACCTGCCGCCCCTTAGATTTAACTCTAAGATGAATGGCAAGGAGACAGAATAAAACATTTCAGGAAACCTGTTCTGTGTGAATAATCGAGGAATGAAAATGCATGTTTCAATAATGTTATTAATTAGACAACGTTCACTGGGTGGATCCAAGAAAACTCATCTGAATAAAATGTGCGTTTTCATTTTACAGTGGCATTATTATTTTTTACACATTGCGGTTTTGATTGAATAAATGCCTAGGGCTGAGATAAGGTGCCTTCTGAAAGTATTCAGACCCCTTGACTTTTTCCACATTTTGTTACGTTACAGCCTTATTCTAAAATTAATTAAATTTAGTTTTTTTCCTCATCAATCTACATACAATACCCCATAATGTCAAAGCAAAAACAGGTTTTAAACATTTTTGATAATTTATAAAAAATATAAAACTGAAATATTACATTTTCATAAGTATTCAGACCCTTTACTCAGTACTTTGTTGAAGCACCTTTGGCAGTAATTACAGCATCAAGTCTTCTTGGGTAGCGAAATGCTTGTGTTCTTAGCTCCAACAGTGCAGTAGTATCTAACAATTCACAACAAAACACACAAATCTTAAAGTAAAATAATTGAATTAAGAAATATATAAATATAAGATTGAGCAATGTCAGAGTGGCTTTGACAAAAATAGAGTAGAATATAATTCAGTATATGCATATGTGATGAGTTAAGCAGGTTGTAAACATTATTTAAACATTATTAAAGTGGCCAGTGATTCCAAGTCTATGTATATAGGGCAGCAGCATCTAAGGTGCGGGGTTGCGTAACCGGGTGGATGCCGGCTAGTGATGGCTATTTAACGCCGATGGCCTTGAGATAGAAGCTGTTTTTCAGTCTCTCGGTCCCAGCTTTGATGCACCTGCACTGACCTCGCCTTCTGGATGATAACGGGGTGAACAGACCGTAGCCCGGGTGGTTGATGTCCTTGATGATCTTTTTGGCCTTCCTGTGTGACATTGGCTACTGAAGAGGTACTGTTGCGCCTTCTTCACCACACTGTCTAACCATTTCAGATCGTCAGTTACTGTGTTCGACGAGGAACTTGAAGCTTTCCACCTTCTCCACTGCGGTCCCATCGATGTGGATGGGGGCATGCTCCCTCTGCTGTTTCCTGAAGTCCACAATCAGCTCCTTTGTTTTGTTGACGTTGAGTGTGTGGTTATTTTCTTGGCACCACTCTCTCAGGTCCCTCAGCTCCTCCCTGTAGGCTGTATTGTTGGTAATCAGGCCTACTACTGTTGTGTCGTCTGCAAACTTGATGATTGAGTTGGAGGCGTGCGTGGCCACGCAGTCATGGGTGAACAGGGAGTACAGGAGGGAGCCCCTGTGTTGAGGATCAGCGAAGTGGAGGTGTTGTTTCCTACCTTCACCACCTGGGGGGCGGCCCGTCAGGAAGTCCAGGACCCAGTTGCACAGGGCGGGGTTCAGACCCAGGGCCCCAATCTTAATGATGAGCTTGGAGGGTACTATGGTGTTCAATGCTGAGCTATCGTCAATGAACAGCATTCTTACATAGGTATTCCTCTTGTCCATATGGGATAGGGCAATGTGTAGTGCAATGGCGATTGCGTCGTCTGTGGATCTATTGGGGCGGTCAGCAAATTGAAGTGGGTCTAGGGTATCAGGTAAAGTAGAGGTGATATGATCCTTAACTAGCCTCTCAAAGCACTTCATGATTAACACGCTAAAATGTCTTACTCACTTCGGCCATGGAGAAGGAGAGCCCACAGTCATTGGTAGCGGGCTGCGTAGGTGGCACTGTGCTATTCTCAAAGCGGGCGAGAAGGTGTTTAGCTTGTCCGGAAGCAAAATGGCAGTGTCCGTGACGTGGCTGGTTTTCCCTTTGTAGTCCATGATTGTCTGTAGACCCTGCCACATACGTCTTGTGTCTGAGCCGTTGAATTGCAACTCCACTTTGTCTCTGTACTGATGTTTTACCTGTTTGATTGCCTTAAGGAGGGAATAAGTATGTTTGTATTCTGCCATATTCCCAGTCACCTTGCCATGGTTAAATGCGGCGGTTGGCGCTTTCAGTTTTGCGCGAATGCTGTTATCTATCCACAGTTTCTGGTATGAGTAGGTTTTAATAGTCACAGTGAGTAAAACATCTCCTATACACTTGCTGATGAACTCAGTCACCTTATCCGTGTATTTGTCAATGTTATTCTCAGCGGCTACCCGAAACATATCCCAGTCCGTGTGATCAAAACAATCTTGAAGCATGGATTCTGATTGGTCAGTCCAGTGTTGAATAGATCTTAGCACAGGTACTTCCTGTTTGAGTTTCTGCCTATATGAAGGGAGGAGCAAAATAGAGTCGTGATCAGACTTGCCGAAGGGAGAGCGGGGGAGGGCCTTGTGGGCATTTTGAAAAGTTGATTAGCAGTGGTCCGATGTTTTTCCAGTGCGAGTACTACAGTCAATTTGTTGGTAGAACTTCGGTAGCGTTTTCCTCAAATTTGTTTTGTTAAAATCCCCAGCTACAATAAATGCGGCCTCCGGATATGTGGTTTCCAGTTTGCATCAAGTCCAGTGTAGTTCTTTGAGGGCCGTCGTGGTATCGGCTTGAGAGGGAATATACACGCTGTGACTAAAACCGAAGACAATTCTCTTGGGAGGTAGTACGGTCAGCATTTGATTGTGGCGTTTATTAGGTCGGGTGAACAAAAGGACTTGAGTTTCTGTATGTTATCACAGTCCGACCATGAGTAGGTAATCATGAAACATACACCCCCGTCTTTCTTCTTCCCAGAGAGTGCTTTATTCCTATTACTGAGAACCCAGCTGGCTGTATGGACGGGGAGAGTATATCCCGAGAGAGCCATGTTTCTGTGAAACAGAGTATGTTACAATCCCTGATGTCCCTCTGGAAGGAGATCCTCACCTTGAGCTCGTCTACTTTATTATCCAGAGTCTGAATATTAGCGAGTAATATACTCGGAAGCGGTGGATGGTGTGCACGCCTCCTGAGTCGGACTTGAAGTACACTCCGAATATCTCTTCTCCGCCAGCAGTGTTTTGGAGCAGCCTCTGGAATAAATGCAATTGCCCTGGGGGGTACGAACAAAGGATCCAATTAGCGAAAGTCGTATTCCTGTTGTAATGCTCGTGAGTTACCACTGCTCTGATATCCAAAAGTTATTTCCGGCTGTATGTAATTACACAAAAATAATTCTGGGCTAATAATGTAAGAAGTAACAACAACAACAAAAAATACTGCAAAGTTGCTTAGGAGCTAGAAGCAGAGCTGCCATATCTGTCGGCGCCATCTTAATCCATTTCAGGTCTCTCCAGAGATGTTCGATCGGGTTCGAGTCCGGGCTCTGGCTGGGCCACTCAGTATTTCAGACTGTCGCTCCAGTCTGAGGTACTGAGCACTCTGGAGCAGGTTTTCATCAAGGATCTCTCTGTACTTTGCTCTGTTCATCTTTGCCTCGATCCTGACTAGTCTCCCAGTCCCTTCTGCTGAAAAGCATCCTCATAGCATGATGCTGCCACCACCATGCTTCACCGTAATGATGGTGCAAGGTTTCCTCCAGGCCAAAGAGTTCAATCTTGATTTCATCAGACCAGAGAATCTTGTTTCTCATGGTCTGAGATTCTTTAGGTGCCTTTTGGCAAACTCCAAGCGGGCTGTCATGTGCCTTTTACTGACCACTCTACCATAAAGGCATGATTGGTGGACTACAGCAGAGATGATGGTTGTCCTTCTGGAAGCTTCTCACATCTCCACAGAGAAACTCTTAAGCTCTGTCAGAGTGACCATCGGGTTCTTGGTCACCTCCCAGACCAAAGCCCTTCTCCCCCGATTTCTCAGTTTGGCTGGGTGACCAGTCTTGGTGGTTCCAAACTTCTTCCATTTCAGAATGATGGAGGCCACTGTGTTCTTGGGGACCTTCAATGCTGCAGAAATGTTTTGGTACCCTTCCCCAGATCTGTGCCTCGACACAATGCTGTCTCGGAGCTCTACGGACAATTCCTTCGACGTCATGACTTGGTTTTTGCTCTGACATGCACTGTCAACTGTGGGACCTTATATAGACAGATGTGTGCGTTTCCAAATCATGTCCAATCAATTTAATTTACCACAGGTGGACTCCAATCAAGTTGTAGAAACATCTCAAGGATGATCAATGGAACAGGATGCACCTGAGCTCATTTTCGAGTCTCATATCAAAGGGTCTGAATACTTATGTAAATAAGGTTTTTGTGTTTTTTATTTGTAATAAATTTGCAAAAATGTCGTAAACCAGTTTTTTTTAAACTTTGTCATTATGTGGCATTGTGTGTAGAATGCTGGGGATTTTTATTTATTTAATCAATTTTAGAATAAGGCTGTAACGTAACAAAATGTGGAAAAAGTCAAGGGGTTTGAATATTTTCCGAAGGCGCTGTGGATAATGATGAAACCATGTAGATGTCCCATGCCTCTGCTCTCTCTGTTCTCTCTGCTCTTGCACCTCAAGGTGCTTATGCACAGCCAATTACCTCTGGTGAAGTGAGCCCCTCATCACTGATAAAAAATATAAATGACATGTGAACATGGGGCAAGGGCTAAGGCTAGGACTGAGGCTAGGGCTGGGGGCTAGAGCTAGGGCTGGGTGCTAGAGCTAGGCCTGAGTCTCGGACTAAGGCTGGGACTGAGACTAGGGCTGGGGGCTAGAGCTAGGCCTGAGTCTCGGACTAAGGCTAGGACTGAGACTAGGGCTGGGGGCTAGAGCTAGGGCTGAGACTGGGACTGGGGGCTAGGGCTGAGTTTGGGACTGAGTGCTCGGGGCTAGAGCTAGGGCTGGGACTGGGGATTGTAGTAGAGGAAATAGGGCTTGTCTATACCCTAGGCAACACAATGACTAGGGTCTGGTTTCAATTATGGACTCTTTTGGCATAGAGGAACTACTTCACTGCCTACGTCGATAAGGAAGAAAAAAATTATCTGGGAACTCTCCCAACATATCACGAGGCAGACATGCCAGAACATTGTGGTTCAAAACCAAAGTTTGCAGTCTAAACTTTTGCAGTGGTTTTAGTCAAGGTAGTTGACGCAAACTAGCCACTTACGAAATGCACTCATTAAAAAGAACCTCTGTGATCTCCATCTTGCTAGCTAATTTTTTGTATTTTATTCAAGAGGATAAATAGTGACGTAGGCAGCGACGTAGTTCCTCAGACCCTAGTCACTGTTTCCAAGGGTCGGGTTTTCCAGACTAATATACTGCTTGAGGTAATTACTCTAACTAGATACCTGGATGCTGTGCTGATGGAGATCTGATTCACCCCTTCCCTCCACCTTCCGTTCCATTATGACTCTATGTGGTTAGCATGATAGCCCCCAGCTATTTGATGCATTTGATTGTAATTGGCTGAGTGGTAGGTGGAAGGTGCTGTGGTGACATGTTCCTAATAGCTGTACTTTAATCTACAGGAGCACATTAATAGCCATGCTACATCACAGCAGGTTGCTTTAGCTCCCAGCCACATCTGTTTGTCTGCCAACTTCACCCTGAAATGAATATTTTTCTCATTTGTATCTAAAGGCCCTGCAGTGTTTACTGTGTAATATCTGATACGGGTATCTTACTGAAGGTGGTATAACCTTTTACTCTTGAAAATTAGGAGACTCTAAGATAGAATAGAATGTGGTGTTGTGGATGGATAAGCTCTTTATATGTTTCTTGGAAACATCTAAGGGATCTCTGCTGACAGTCTGTTTTTCCTGCCCACTGAAGGATAGGCAATGACAAGACCCTAGGAGGCTCTTCTCTTGTTGAACATGACATTAGTAGCAGATTTCCTATAATGGATGCTCCCCATGATGTGCAGGCAGCCATAGGCCATGCATTCCATAGGGTTTAAACACAACATCTGCTTTTCAAGTGTGTGTGTATATGTGCATGCGTGTGTGCGTGCTACTTGCTTGTGTGTGAGAGAGAAAGAGAGAAAGACACCAGACACGGAGGAAGAGGAAGCCATCCCATCACGCCGGGTGGCTGGGCTTAGGGCTGGAGATTGACTGTTATTCAGAGCTTCACCAACGCTTTTTCTACTGTGTGTGTCTTTGTGTGTGTGTTTGCATTGGCCCACCTCTGAGAACATCCCTCCTGAGATAAAGGGGAAGGACTTTGGGTACTCCACCTGCAGTTCAACATCAAAAGATTGCTCAGTCCACATTTATAGCATTGTATAAACAGGATTTAAAGTAATACGGAAAGAAGTTAAACAGCTCTTATTTTCAAAACATTTTATCTATGTTATTTTCTCTAGGTGGTTTACTTGTTTAACGTGGCATAAGCCAGTATACATTTGCTGCTATAAAATGATTGCATCATACCAATTACATCTCAATCAGATGGAACTGGTGAGGTCCAAAAGAACAGGTGGTGACGTCCACTTCCAAACCCAAAGAACAGACTGTTGTTTTTGCCAAGGATTATCCATCAATTAAAGCAGATGCTTTTCCTTTCAATTTTTTGCATCACAAGGACCACAGCATAACCACACTGAACAAAAATATAATTGCAACATGTACAAGTGTTGGTCCCATGTTTCATGAGCTGAAATAAAAGATCCCAGAAATGTTCCTTACGCACCAAAGCGTATTACTCTCAAATTTTGTGCACAAATTTGTTTACGTCCCTGTTAGTGAGCATTTATCTTTAGGTTTCAAGCGCAGAGCACAGCAGGTGTTTAATGAAAGGGACCATAGGAGGAGGCAGGTAGCTGGGTCCAGGGGCAGGCAGAAGGTCATACACGGTAGGTCCAAAAATGGCAACAGTACAGGCAGGGAATAGGCAAAAGGCGTCGAGAGTGAGGCAGGCAAAAACTATCATACACAGGAGGAGAGAAGGACGGAAAAAAAACAGCTCAGAAAAAAAGTGTCTCAAAACAAACAATACCTCATAGTGACGAGGTGCAAGGAACTGAACTAAATAGTGTGGGATGATGACATGCAGGTGTGTGAACAGGTGATTAGAATTCCGGTGATTGGGATCTGGAGAGTGAGCTGGAAAGTGGGCTGCGTTCCGGGGATCTAAGTGTTTGGGAGTGTGAGCTGGACGCAGATGTCCAGCTCTCCTTTGCCAAGATAATACATCCACCTGACAGTTGTGGCATATCAAGAAGCTGATTAAACAGCCTGATCATTACACAGGTGCACCTTATGCTTGGGACAATAAAAGACACTCTAATGTTCAGTTTTGTCACACAACACAATGCCACAGATGTTGACATGCTGACTGCAGGAATGTCCACCAGAGATGTTTCCAGAGAATATAATGTTAATTTCTCTACCATAAGCCGCCTTCAACGTCGTTTTAGAGAATTTGTCAGTACATCCAACTGGCCTCACAACCGTAGACCATCTATGTGTATGGCATCGTGTGTGGGCAAGCGGTTTGCTGATGTCAAAGTTGTGAACAGACTGCCCCATGGTAGCGGCGGGGTTATGGTATTGGCAGGCATAAGCCACGGGCAACAAACACAACTGCATTTTATCCTTGGCAATTTGAATGCAGAGGGATACTGTGATGAGATCCTGGGGCCCATTGTCACCTCATGTTTCATGCACGGCCCCATGTTGCAAGGATCTGTACACAATTCCTGAAAGCTGAGAATGACCCAGTTCTTCCATGGCCTCCGTACAAACAGATGTGTCGCCCATTGAGCATGTTTGGGGTGCTCTGGATTGATGTGTACAACAGCAACTTCGCACAGCCATTGAAGAGGAGTGGGACAACATTCCACAGGCCACAATCAACAGCCTTATCAACTCTATGAGAAGGAGAGGTGTCGCGCTGCACGAGGAAAATGGTGCAACACTCCAAACTGCCTCTGGAAGCAACGTCAGCACAAGAAATGTTCGTCGGGAGTTTCATGAAATCCATCCATGGCCAAGCACCCGCACACAAGCCTAAGATCATCATGCACAATGCCAAGCGTCAGCTGGAGTGGTGTAAAGCTCGCCGCCATTGGACTCTGGAGCAGTGGAAATATGTTCTCTGGAGTGATGAATCACGCTTCACCATCTGGCAGTCCGGGTTATGCCAGGAGAACGCTACATACCGGAATACATAGTACCAACTGTAAAGTTTGCTGGAGGAGGAATAATGGTCTAGGACTGTTTTTTATGGTTTGGGCTAGGTCCCTTAGTTCCACGGGTTGGCTAGCCCCCTTAGTTCGGGCTAGGGCTAGGTTCCAGTGAAGGGAAATATTCATGCTACAGCATACAATGACATTCTAGACAATTCTGTGCTTCCAAATTTGTGGAAACCATTTAGGGAAGGCCCTTTCCTGTTTCAGGATGACAATGCCCCCGTGCACAAAGAGAGGTCAATACAGTAATAGTTTGTTGAGATCAGTGTGGAAGAACTTGACTGGCCTGCACAGAGCCCTGACCTCAAGCCCATCGAACACCTTTGGGATGAATTGGAACTCCGACTGCGAGTCAAGGACTAATTACGCAACATCAGTGGTCGACCTCACTAATGCTCTTGTGGCTGAAATGAAGCCCCCACAACAATGTTCCAACATCTAGTGGAAAGCCTTCCCAAAAGAGTGGAGGCTGTTATAGCAGCAAAGGGGGGACCAACTCCATATTACTGCCCATGATTTTGGAATGAGATGTTTGACGAGCAGGTGTCCACATACCTTTGGTCATGTAGTGTATTTTCCTGTCCTAAGAGAGATGTAAGGATGCCTAGAGTAACAGTTGGAGGAAGACAGCAGAGAAACAAGGTGAAGGAGGGACAGGGGAGGGATACACAGGGGCACAGGGAGTCACTGTGAATTAATTTGGTTTTCAATATGAAAAGTACAATTTGATTTATCTGTATCCTGTTAATCTGTCATCTGGAGATGTAGACTTGGCAGACCCAGCCGCTTGGCAGCCCTCACTCCTGCACAGCTGGCTTTCCACTCACTCCACATTTTCCAGCCTTTGATATTGATATAGATGTAACCGAAGTCAGCCATGGGTCCGCCACCCCCCCGATAGCCCCATCCACCCAGGCCATGTCCAACTATTGTTCCAAGGCCTGTTCTCCCAGTCCAAGGACAAGCTGGCCAAACACTCACACACTGCTCCCACACAGGCCTCCTGCAGATTACCTGGCCTCTACCTGCTGCTCCAGACCATGGAGCAGAGAACAGCCTGCCTTTAGCCTGCCCTAACCCTCCCGGCCCAAGCCAACACACGTGGAGAGGAGAGAGCTGGCTACAGCCTGGAACAGAACAGAACAGCCCAGCCCAACTAACAGATGACTGGACTGGAAAGAGCCTTTGATGGAGGAGGAGTGTACAGCTGGAGATCAAAGACAAATAGCTCTGTGGCAGATCAGATCACAATCTTTTGGGCTTGCTTAATTTGTGCAAAACCAGGAATATGTTGTTATATAAAGGCTGTGCCATTTGTCAAATGAATAGACGCCCTTGTAGACAATCATTGAAAGAAAAACGACACGTCTTGGCAATGTTGACTGTATAGGAATAAGGATGTAGCCTAGGCCCCTGTCATGGCAGTAGATAAACAGGGCATCTCTGATTCCCTCATATGTCAGAGTTTACACCAGAGGTTGGCTCCACAATTCTATGTTTATCCTCCTGGGCTTGTGTCTATTCTCTATTTTCTAACCTAGCCTACAGCTGACCTCTCCAGTGGCAGAGTGGTGTAGCCTCGGACTGAGTTTCTCTCTCTCTCCTCTCTTTGAAATCAGGGGGAGTAAAAAAAAAACTAATTGGTGTCCAGGCCTCCCCCTAGCCCCCCCGCTCCCCACCTCTGCAGTCAAACACCAGGGTTTGCTTTCATCTCATGAAAGCGGTGCTGCTCTCTGATCCCTGTATGTGCTGGCCGGCTCATTTGGCATGCAGGGTGTGTGTCGGTCTGCCACGGAGCCTGGGGAGGCTGAGACTCTTCTCCTCTCCTCTCTGACCAGCTAGAGCCAGAACCAGAGTCTAGCTCACACCGCCCTGGTCCCATATCCTCCCCCCTAACAACCCCCTCTCACATGCTGGGCCTCAGTCCCTCCCTCTACCCATGCACCCTGGCCTGCACTGACAGCTCCCTCTCAGATCACGGCTGCAGTAGAGCCTGGGCCTCCTATATGTAGGACACCTCTAATGGCTCTCTCTCTCTTTCTCTGTCTTTCTTTCTTTCTTTCTTTCTCTCTATTCCCCCCCTTCAATCCTCCAGACATTGAAAATAGAACTACTATGTTTTGACTTTAGTTATACTGTTAACTGACTGCAGCCCTTTGAATTGATTCATTAGATAATAGCTGTTTAATTATCAATATTTTAGAATTGTTATTTTTTATGAATCATCCTTACTTAGCATTTTTATTTCTCACTCAGACGCTGGAGCTGGTTACTTTATTGTGTGCCATTATGTGACTCAGTCCAGTGTTTACCTTACCCCTCATCTCTCTGGCATACCCTCTTGTGTGTTTTAATTTCACAGACCTGTCAAGCCACTCAGGTGTCTGTCCGCCTGCCACCAGCGCTCTCTCTCTCTCTCTCTCTCTATCTCTCTCTCTCTCTCTCTCTCTCTCTCTCTCTCTCTCTCTCTCTCTCTCTCTCTCTCTCTCCCTCTCTCTCTCTCTCTTCCCACTGTGCTACTCTCAACAAACTGTAATGCTAAATATATAATTTTCTCTGTCTTGGTCACAGTCGGCAGAATTAGTTTTTATTACATGTCACTCAGGCTCTCTACATTTTCTTTTATAACTCGCAGGCAAAATGTTTTACTCTTCTGTATGTGCATGCGGCTTTCTGCCTTCATAAATCCACTCTTTTTCCCTGTCCCCTCACTAGCTAGAGCTGTTAATTGTGCTGTGTGAGTCCACAGTCTGTTGCCCCCTGTTAAAGGTGCAATGGCCATTTCAATTAATGATATATTCCCATTAATTCCTGAAGAACATAACTCACAAATGCCCCACAAGCTACCATTTGGCTGAAGATAGAATGACAGATTGTGACTTTAAGGCAGCCTGTCTGTCTGTTTCTATAGAAGGTTTCAGCAGGTAAAATTTATCCTCTAGCCATGAGTTAGGTATGACCTAACATATCATGAGACCAAAGCACAGATGTAGGAAATTGTACAAAAGGAAACTGTCTGTTCAGGAAAATAGATTAAATGTGAGGAAATGTAATGTTGAACTGTCTGGCATCAGATGGGCTTTGAAATTATGAAACATCTCCATTATGTATTTATGATGTGTTTGCATTTGCTGACAGTCTAACGGTGGTGCGGCTGTTTTCTTGGAATAAATTCACAACAGAAAGTCTCAATAAAGAGCCATTCCAGTTCATTTAAACTGATGGAGAAGCTAAATAGAACCCAACTAACGCTCTGCTATTGGCTAAATTGCTTTGAAATTGAAAAATGGAAATGCAGTAAGATGGAAAAAGACAAATCTTGGATACATAATCTTGTTTCCCTACTCACAATCATTGATTAGTACATTTTTTGCCGTATGGTTTTATGAAAGTTTGTCGATTTTGACATTGAATTAGGTCATATAGCCTACAGACGTGGTAGACCACTGTAGGATATGACTTTACTCAGACGCTCGCTAAAACCACATTGCAACACTTCCCGTGGGAGCAGTAGGCATAAAACATGTCTTCAACAAATGTGTTACATACATCCAGTTTATAATTCTAGAATAGAATATGTTGTATTTTTAAGCAGTCTTGCTCTTCGGTGCACTTACAAAAAAAGATGTATTTCTACACACTCAATTATCCCCTGTAGTCCTCGACTGTTTGTATCTCTGATATGATATGAGCAACAGGATGTCATTTATTACAAGATGTCTTTCATCTGTTCACAATGTGACAGACACGTTATTAGTCGGCAGCTTGATGTGGTGCTGTACATTCCAGCCTCCTGCCAGTGATAGATACAGCTTGCCATATAGACACTAAAACATAGCTCACCTGCCTGCCTTACCTGCTCTGTTATTATGTAAATATATCATCCTGGTCAATTCAAAGAGAATGCATATACAGTAGCTTGAAGTGCTTTATCTAAATGGACAAAGTGTAGAGTTATTGCCAGATTTCATACCAAGACACAAAGTGCATATTACAGATGTAGGATCTTAATTTGAGACAGTTTGCTACAGCAATAAAAATAATCCTGCTGCAACAGGAAATTAGAATTATTATGTGGATTATAATTAATGGAGATTTTTGTAGGGGATGATCATTTCAAAGTGGAAATTACAAATTACAAGTTTTAAAGTACTCCTGGAACAGGGTGATCAAATTAAGATTATACATCTGTACATACTCTTAAAGAGGGGGCTTGGGGAGGGATTGGGGAACCTGCTTCATCTGACTGTCAGTCTCCATCATAAGTGTACCGGGTCCACAGGGCGGCCATTTTTTTAAGTGCAAATGAGCAACCCCGGGAAGAAAAGAAAAGACAGAGAAAGAAAGAAAGAGAAAAACATGTCTGGAAGCTCTGCAAATTATTTATGTTCTTATAAATCCCTCTATTTTTTTGCCTTGCAATGAAAAGGATAGAAGGACAGAATAACACTGCAATACCAAGCCTTCCCAGGGTAAGCCATTCCCCCCTCCTGCACCCAAGACAAAGACGGAGGACAAAGATGCCTCGCAGCATATTCATCTCCATGTATGGCTTATGCCATGTAGGCATGCTGCTGTATGTTCCATACAAACAGAGGCTGGCGTTTGATGTTTACACTGCCTCATTTACTCCACTGGCCTATATTATGCCTTTGTTGTGAATTATAATTATAGCATACAGTGTATTGTAGAGGGAGTGAAGTCACATTCTGTACATCAGATGTACAGTATTCATTTAGATCATGATATTTTGACATGTCGAGAGTCACTTGTTTAGTGACATCTCTGCGATCATATACATGCGACTTGACTCTGCTTTGCTCATTCCATGATTCATGAAAAACAATGCTAAATGAAACTAGCGCAGTAATCCACCATTCACTATGCATCTCAACATCTCCTCCCTCCCCTTTGTCTAAAGTATCATCTCTCAGGCTGGCGTATGTTGTGCTAAGCCATTTAGAGTGGCTTTCTGTGTTCTGGAGAAGGACCAGCACCTCCTGTTTGGTTAGGAGCCTCAGCAGATGCCTGTTCATAGGCAGCCAAAGCAGACTGGAGGAGTAGGAGGAAGCAGGGGGGGACTGACTACAGTGAGGGACTCACTACCTGAGAGGGGTTAATTAAATCATAGGAGTGATGTGTGTAAGGGTCTGCTGGGACAACCAGGTGTCATCCAATGGCCAGGTAGTTGACACCTAAATGACTTGGGATGATACCACATGTCAGCCATCTTGATCGCCTGGGATGTTTTGTTTAGTGGCTTTATAGATTTTTAAGAGACTGCAATTTTATCTTCAATCTTTTCGATATCAGCCTGCAAACATTGCTGTGAAGACATATTCAACAGAAAATCTTGTCATGTTAAATGCTATTGTTTTTACCGTGGCGACGAAATCCATTCTTAGACACACCCCACCTGCCTCAGATAGACAGCATCTCCTCTATACTAGCTTCCACTTAGTGATGTCACAGAAGTTTGTGTTTATGTGGGCTGAGCGACACCCCCGGATCTCACACGTCTCGTCTGACATTTGTAGATGTTTATTCTCCGCCATCTGTCTTTGACAAATAACTTCAAGCGGAGCTGCTACAATAAAGTAGGTCTGGCTTCCTAAGCACTTCATAGTGGCTGCTGCCTTGTCAATATTCAGAGAGATTCACAGGGAATCACTCAGTCACTCAGCCCCTCCTCTGGGGCTTCCAGCTCTATAGTAAAACCTCCTACCTCTCAAAGCAGCTGCCACTCATAGCACTGTGTACTGGGTGACAGAAGAAGACAGAAGAAGACAGAGGAAGCCACTACAGCAGTATACTAATACTTCACACAGCATAATCATTGTACAGAGGCCTGTTATTAAAGAGCTCATCAAGCCACTGAACATCATGACTGAACACACAGTGATACAACTACAAACAGTGACTAGACTGTAATTTACTATTGATTGGAACAAACAGTAAATCAATTAGCTAGTGTTATATTATAACTATAGCGGGCTGACTTTCATCTCCCTGGGCACAGGATAGCAGGGATTGGATGTATGAGAACAATGAGCTTCACACTCACCGGGGACCCGTGTGGCTCAGTTGGTACAGCATGATGTTTACAACGCCAGGTTTGTGGGTTTGATTCCCACGGGGGACCGGTATGGAGAAAGAAAAAAAAAGTATGAAATGTATGCACTCACTACTGTAAGTCACTCTTAATAAGAGTATCTTGTAAAAATGTAAAATGATCTGGTGGGCGTGGATGGTGTGTGTGAACCCAGATTGCGACAGACATCATGAATGTGATTATTCAGTGGGAGAAGATGGATGCATGCACACAATGGACTCCATCTATGATGCTAATGGTGACAGAGTGCTGTAACACTGTGAGGCAGAGGTGAGAGGTCAGGTGTGTTGGTGCTAATGCACTGTTTTAGTGTCGTAACTGCTGCATTAGCATTGTGTTAGGATGTGCCACATGCTGGATGACACACTTCCGTACCATCCACCCCCACCCAGCTTGATGAGAGCGGTTGCCGCTCTCCTCAAACTGGGTAGGGGTGGATGGTACGGAAGTGTGTGTGTGTGTGTGTGGTGGCGGTGTACTGCAAATGCGCTGCGACAGCCCGCTCAGCCCCGCTCTCAGACAATCAGATTAATTGGAGCCGAGGCCATTAGCCGGCTGGAATACATTATTGCTTTTGCCGAAAGAGCAATATCCTAACCTTGTCATCCCAGTCCTTGTTTACCAGAGCAGAGACAGCGTCAGAGCAGAGGAGATGAGGGCTGTGCGTCTGCCCGTCTGCCTGCCCGCCCGACTGCCACTCCCAGACACACTGTCATCTTGTGGCAGTGGCTTTTGGCACAGAGTCTTCTTTCTACTCAAAGTGCCTCTCACTGCTGGTAGGGCAGCTTATTCTCTATGGCCCTACTGACTGTACTTTAAGTGTACGTTTATGTTTTATGTGTATCTATGCGCCCTGGATACAGCTTCAGCCCTGAGGTCAGGGGTGAAGGCTTTAGTGACCATTAACAGTGAGAGCTCAGTGAGCTCAGGATTTGAGGATGATCTCTGCATGGTGTTGTGAGACGACTTCCTGTCTGTCTAAAGCCCTATGTCTGTGTCTCTCTGAGAGATGGCTAGCTGTGTGTTGGTTGGCGTGAGTCAGTTAGTGTGATCTAGCCAGCTAGTTATCCGTCCACGTGTGAGCGTGACTCAGTGACATGCACAGAGACACGGGCTGGAAGAGCTACTGTTTACTTTTCAGTCTAGTGCAAATACTCATCGCAATCAGTGGCTCTGACGTCTCGCCAGCCACGTGTGTGAGTGTGCGTGCGTGTTTGTGTGTGTGTCTGTGTGTCGGGCTGCAATCCTCTGTTGGGGTAATTAGATGGGCCTTGGTGTGCCTTTCCACACACTCTCCAGATTTTCAGCTCATTTATTTATGTGTTTTCACTGTGAATCCACTCTCCCTTCAATTTATGTTCTCTTGCACCCTGTCAAAACACACTCCTCTTCACTTACCTCCTCCCATCAAGTTTTATTGAATACATTTTTCATTTGTGTGTTTTTCTCTGAGAGTGTTACAGGCAGGTGTTCTCGGAGCCAGAGCGGCTGTGATGATTAATGTCGTTTGGTGTTAATCCTCTCTTCAGGTCCCCTCTGAACCTTTATTGTTGGCCGCCAATAATGAGCGAACTCACTCGTGGCATTCGACGTTCCTGCATATTTACAAGCTAGCACCAGCTGACTCAAGCCATAGGTAAAGTGCTGGCCAACTTTGAATGTTTCCTGTGGTAGATAGCTAATGTTCTAACCTTTTTATTATTCAATACCATGCCATGCTTTTCTATGAAATATACAGCATGAGGGATCACAGATATGATTAGCATCAAATCCAAAAGGCACAACTCAACTGACACCATAATAAAAGGAGCTAATTAATGGGCCCATTTTATCAGTGCAACCTGAATACTTGGCATGGGTAGCATCCCAAATGGCACTGTATTCCCTATGTAGTGCACTACTTTTGACCAGGGCCCACATAGGGCTCTGGTCAAAAGTAGTGCACTATGTAGGGAATAGGGTGCCAATTGGCATGCATTCCTTGCCTTTATTTACATTAGGCCAAGCTAACGGATCACAGATTCATCTCCAACTAATTTGACATAGGCTCTGCTGTTTTCCTCTAAACAGGACGTCATTAAATGGTCAATATGAATACAATAAAGGATTTTCACTTACAGGATTGCTACAATAGCAGGGTGAGTGTTGAGCAGAGCAGGAAGGAAGTTTACATACTAAGAGCTGGCAGCTGGTGCAGAATCGATCTACATTACAGTGATAAATACAGATTGTCATCCTGTTTGCATAACAAACCTGGGCCGTCTACAGCGGCACAGTACAGTATTAGGATGACAGATAATACCCATTTTTACATAACCAATTCCATTTTATAAAGACTCCTCCTAACCATTATGTTTTGTGTAGAGATAGTGGATAAATGGATATTGATATGGTATGAGTGCATTCTGTATCTGCTAGAGGTATTTTTTCTCTCTCCCCCCTCGTCTAAAACCCATGAGTAACGATGGGCAAATTGCTGCTTCATTCGATTCTTAGCAGTAGCTGGAATGAGTGTGTCAGCATTTGGGATGTGGCTATTCGTAGAGGCCAAGTGGAGGAGGGTGGTCTGACACAGTGTGCCCTGCTCCTCTACTCTACTCTGCTCTGCCCTGCCAACACACAGCACAGCATCAGGCCAATGGGACACTGGGGGCCAGGGGAGGGTGCCACGTCTGCTATAGGGAGTCAGGCACAGCACACACTCTCTCACACACAGGCACAGGCAAACACACACACACACACACACACTCACATACACACACCCAAACACACACATTTTTGCTATTTCCCAAAATGGAATGGCTTATTATTTTAATCTCCTTTCCCTCATGGCCAGAGATCTGACATACGTATATTTTCCAGCCCATTCATCATCAGTGGTCAGGAAGGACAGGAGTTCTAGGAAAGCAGGACATTAAACCATTGAATTTCAACACAGCCTTACTCGGCCTGAAGCCTGAATGTGAATGTGGGAGTGCATCCAAACACCAACTCTCACCATCACACCTTTGTTCCCTGCAGGTGAGCTGCCATCAAGGTCAGAGCCCTGTATCCTCTATAACTGATTTGTGTAATTAAAACAGCCGTTATTTCTCTGTTCTCTTAATGGCACATTTAATCTCACTTGGCCAGAGTTTTATTCGCAATAGTTGGAGTCTCTACTAAATTAATCACAGTCATGCAACGTGCTTAATGTGTGTTCCTTTGTTTGCATCTTAATTTACTTAAGGTTTATACCCCTGAGCCGCAAGTCTATTAGCATTCTCCTCACCTCTCTCCCTCCCTCTCTCTCCCCCTCTCTCTTTCTTTCTTTCTCTCTCTCTCTCTCTCTCTCTCTCTCTCTCTCTCTCTCTCTCTCTCTCTCTCTCTCTCTCTCCTTTCCCCTCAGACACAAACACAGACCTTTTTGTTATATCCAGAGGATAAATAGTTTTCTAAAATGGTAACCTCGGTAATGAGAGTTTTACCCTCTTTCCAACAGCTGTAATTATATCTGTCATTGACGCAATATTAATACCTAGGCTTGTTCTATTGACTATTACACCTTTGCTAGGGTAGACCAGGATAGCTTAGTGGTTGACATACAGGCAACCCACATACACAATAGTATAGTCAACTGTGACGTACTCAGATAGTCAATGACACTGATACTCCTACATGCTTCAGGACGGACAAACCTGCTACTAAACATGGAAGGATTATGACAGGTGGAGGTGATGTTAATGGTCTCTGTGGTTCAGGATCCAGACGTCCTATTGGCTGAGCCCTGATGACTGGCTGGCTGGCTGGCTGCGGTGGGTCTGTGATGGTGGGAAGCCTTCCAGACCATCGGCTCTAGGATTTAAATTCTGAAATACATGTAGTCTCTGGGCAGTTTGGATAGTTTAGAGTTCAAAATGTGTGACTTTTCAACAGTGCTCTACTTTTTGCTTTTAACACAAGATAATTTCTGACATCTTGCCCTCTGCTCTTGTTGTGTACTCCAAAACAGAATTTCACATGGTTTTGTGAGATTGTAGAGGGATTTTTTCCCGAGCCTCTTTTCCGCTTTGAATGTTACACCACTCTTAAAACAGGATCAATCTTACTAACAGACCAATGACAAGCCAAGGCTCCAGAGACAAAGGCCTATAATGAAGACAGAAGTGTGTGAATACAACCCAGCAGCTCAGACATGTACAGTAAATACGTAGTTATTGGAGACAGCACATAGACAATGTGTTCATTTAAATTTTTCAGCACAAGGTTTCAGTGGCTTTTCAGCATGGCCCCATGGTCTTGGTTGAATTTTAGATTAACCTGGACAGGAATGTTTCAGTAGAGATAGAGCAGAGATAGAGCCTGAGATATCTCTCCACCCCCTCCATATAGGCATGTTTTGGAATGACGGAGGACCTGCACTTTGTCTGACCATAATATCCTGACCAGGAAAAACTCTGGGCCCTAGTGATGACTGAGTGTCTGCACGGCCATGTTAAATCACACTAGTGTAGTGGGGCCAGAGGATGACTCTTTGAGTAGTGCAGAGTAGAGAGGCTGCCTGGCAGGGACAGGGAGTGTGGCGATGTGGAGAGAGCCTCAGTATAATTCATCATGCCTGTACTGTGCTGTGCTGTGCTGAGTGTGACTGGGCAGCAGAAGGCCTCTAAGTGAATTAGGATACTGTTGAAGTCATGCCATCGATCACAGAAATGCTGTGCCCCGTAATTCATTTTCCATAAGTGTAATGGTCATAATTTTGGAGCACCAGGTTTCACGGGGAAGGGTGGGAAGGGGGAGGAGGGGGGGGGGGGTGGGGGGGGGGGGGGGGGGGGGGGGGGGGGTCTTTACTTACCCAGGCGCGTCCTAACAGTGGCCACCCCCCTTCCCCCCCTTCCTCCACCCCCACTCCCCTGAGCACAGTGACTTGTAATTTAATCAATTAAAGGCTATAACAGATTTAGGGGCAAGAGGAAGTGTAGATTATTGGTTTGGAGATCTGCAGCGAGTTATTCTTTGGAGTGATTTATAAAAATAATAGAGTGCACTGCATGCTGAGGATCATTTAATAACACAGGGCGCGCAGAGTGAGAACAGACAAATTATGGATGACACCCCTCCAGCGGTCCAACTCTCACGCTCACTCTCCCTTTTCTCACTCTCTCTCTCTCTTTCTCTCTTCCCACACACAGTCTGTACTACAGACACCACACTCTCACATTCACACAGAAGCAAAAGCATTCATACACACACTCAAACATTCACATAGTACTGTATGGCTGATATAACAATGAACGTCTGCATCCTCAGATTCCAGGCTTGGGTGATTCAGTGTCATGGTGATAAAATGATACTGCTAGCCTTATTGAAACAGCTAAGCTAGGCTTTACACCTCAGAGGGTTGAGAGCAGAGCCTGGCAATGAGAAGCAGAGAGCGAGAGAGCCTTTCTCCTTTCCCAGAGAGTCCGTCCAATCAAACAGCGCTCTGAGCACCAGCATAGGTTTCAGTCTCCACAGACCAGCATGCCCGAATTTCTTCATCTATAATTAAGGATTCCACTTTATTGAAGGGTAGAAAATGACAGTTCTGCCCTTGGATATGTGAATCTGGGGGATAAAAGGGAATGGTAATGTAACCTGCTCAGGGTTGCCCAGCACCTCATCAGCAATAGATGTTTAAATAATTAGAAAGTACAAACAAATAAGGAAGAAGCAAGGGGAGAGCAGAGTGATGGCCTTCACTGAATCAATGCGGGACTGGCTTGTCTCAACTGACTCACCACGTTACAACAGCCAGCCAGTTGGCTCCAAAATGTACCCAGGTCTGGTTTAATGAGTCTCCTCCACCATCCACCACCTTCAGATGTTGCCTTGCCTGCCTCTTCTTTTGATAGATCTGTCTCTTCTCTCTTGTCCTGCTGTCTCTCTGGTTCCACTGTCTGAGGCTGGAGGCTAGCCACTCCACGCTCGCCTCATCAATTCCGCCACAGGCCTGTGTCTATCGGCCTTATTGATCTCGGATTATGGTATCAGTGTAAATAGAAGGAGAAAATCACAAATCGATAGCAGACTGTTCCTTAAAGCTGCCAATTCAGCCAGCTGTGAGCAGTGGGATCATTGGAGGTTGGTCTTGTTGTGACCCTTGATGATCCCATGGGAGATAGCCTTGCTCCCGTATTTTCTTCTCCCTTTCCCATTGTATCTTCTTTTCTGCTAATGACAAGTGAGTACCAGCTGTGTGTGTGTGTGTGTGTGTGTGTGTGTGTGTATGTGTGTGTGTGTGTGTGTGTGTGTGTGTGTGTGTGTGTGTGTGTGTGTGTGTGTGTGTGTGTGTGTGTGTGTGTGTGTGTGTGTGTGTGTGTGTGTGTGTGTGTGTGTGTGTGTGTGTGTGTGTGTGTGTGAGAGAGAGTGGGGGTGGACGTGTTTAACCAGAAGGGACCAGAAGTCCCCACACGAATAGTAAACAAACCAAAAGTTTACCAACTGGGGACATTTTGTTTGTCCCCACGAGGTCAAATGCTTTTTCTATGGGGTTTAGGGTTAAGGTTAGAATTAGTGTTAGGTTTAGAATTACGTTTAAGGGTCAGGGTTAAGAGCTAGGGTTAGTTTTTGGGTTAAGGTTAGGTTTTTGAGTTAAGGTTAGGGTTAGGTTTAGGGTTAGGGGTTAGGGAAAATATGATTTTGAATAGGACTGAATTGTGTGTCCCCACAAGGTTATCTGTGAAGACTGTATGCGTGCGTGTGTGTGTTGCTGGAGAGAGAGAGAGATATTGTGAGTGGTTAATATCCCTCTCTTTTTATCTCCACATTGCACCGGCCTGGAAAATTGCTTCATTACTAAACATTGAATATTTATGGTGTAAACACTTCCAAATATCATAACTTTACTTATTTATTAGGTTTTTAATGAATGCTCCAAGTCGTTTGGTTTGTGTAATGACTACATCAGGATTCTGTCTGGGTCTGTCTGGCAGCATCTTGTTCAAAGAGTTGTACAGAACTGTAGATAATCTGATAATGTGACCGGATTGAATGATACTGTAGAGCTGCCCCAACTCTTTAGACCTCACTGTGAATCCATGCCTTGACAGAACAGCTCTTAAGAACCTAGACGACTCCAATGAATTAATTAGCTGGCATAAATGGTGAAATATATGCACTGGAACTGTGTGTGAACTGTGTGAGTTAAAAGTGGTTGGTTTTAGAGTATACTGCTATCCCACTCCCAATGGGCCTCGTGAGGTGCCTGGGACGACAACCTCTCTACTGGAGAGACATTTTCTTCCTCCCTCTACTCCCAGTCTGTCAGAATGGCTCCCTCCATACAGTTTGTTATGGGATGAGGAGGAAAACCCATTAATTATGAATGCCATTACTTTGTTTACACATTCATAGTGCTGCATTTGGTGTTCAAATGTAAATGTATGAGATGCATTGTGTGTGGCCCTTTGTTCTTAACCTCCGTGATTACAACACATCACAGTGCATTGTTTTCATTAGCAACATATGCAACTCTTGTTGTTGTTGTTTTTTTAGCTCTGTTCTTTAATCAAAGAATGAATTACGGCAGCAAATAAGTCATTCTTTTTCCCCCCTGCCTGCCACGGAATATCATCAGTCTGGATGGAGCAGCCAGTTCCATGGACAGAAGACAATGTTCTAAATGTCTTTATTGTCTGCTGTGAGAAAGGCAGCTCAGCACTGAGTGGAGAGAGAGGTTAGAGAGGATAGGACGGTGTTCTGAGAGCAGAGCCTGTTAGCAGGTCAGAGGTTAGTGGGGTAGACTGAGGTGAACACGCTGAAAGCAGACAGCAGCCATTGTTCTCCCGCCCCTTATTTTCCCACATGATTCTGTCATCTGTCAGCCCAGGCTCACCTCCATCAAGTGGAAGAAAGGAAATTAAGTGACCTTACCCCGCTGCCATTCTTCACTCTGAAATAGAACATTAGAGCTTCCTTTTTATGAAGTATTTGCATGCACAAGCACCACTTGGAGAGGCTGAGTGGTGAAAGAAAGAATGTCTCCTAGAGGTCTATTTTAAACACTTTAATGGCACCTGGGATAGTAATTACATCTCTTCTTCCAGAGAATGAGTTGGACAACACTTGTGTATTGGAAAAAGCCACAGTAGTTCTACTACATAAAACGTATTTTGAATGTAGAAAAAGAGGGCAATCACATAACTATTCCTATAACAATTTATTGTAAACAATGACATGCAGTCGAGACAAGTACTCCGTCGATCTGTCAATGGTTGCCTTATCATTTCCGGTATGCGTTATCTCAGAGTGTTGTGTGTATATGGATGGTTATTTGCTGTTGGCTTGTTCTAGTGCTGGCTCTGTTTGTGCTGACACCATTCTCAGCAAATGAAGGAGAGATCACACAGACAGACAGACAGTGTTGCTGTGCTGGCCCAGACAGACAGACAGACAGACAGTGTTGCTGTGCTGGCCCAGACAGACAGACAGACAGACAGACAGTGTTGCTGTGCTGGCCCAGACAGACAGACAGACAGACAGACAGACAGTGTTGCTGTGCTGGCCCAGACAGACAGACAGACAGACAGACAGACAGACAGACAGACAGACAGACAGACAGACAGACAGACAGACAGACAGACAGACAGACAGACAGACAGACAGACAGACAGACAGACAGACAGACAGACAGACAGACAGACAGACAGACAGACAGACAGACAGACAGACAGACAGACAGACAGACAGACAGTGTTGCTGTGCTGGCCCAGACAGACAGACAGACAGACAGTGGTGTTGTGCTGGCCCAACTCCCAAGAGCCTATTGGGCTTGGCCTTGGACTCATGAGCAGAGCAAGGACATGATGCCATGTGTGCTACTGCTGTGCCATCCTACTGGCAGCGGGCAGTGGCGGGCACTGCCAGGGCAGGCCATAGGAGCACCATGCCACACTACATTACCCACTGGGTCTTGGCCTCTTCCTCTATATTTAATAATTAACCTGACCTGGCTGTGAGCCTCAGAGTCCACTGGTCCTGCTCTCTCTAGCCTTGTACTGTAATCCAGCTTTGGAACCAAACTGGCACTAGGCAAGCCCTGGGGGCAGGGAAGCTAGTGTCTCCTCTAAGGACCTGACCTGGCTCAGACAAGCTGGACATGTTAGCAAAAGGCTATTGGTCCATGGCACAGAATTTGGGTTAAGTGTGGTAATTTAACACATGGCTCTTTTTCACTGCAGAGTTTCGTGCCACCGCTATGTCCCCGAGCTGATCTCCAAGCTGTCTTGGTCATGCGGCCATATGCCCCCTCACCCTGTCACAGAAAAACACAGTCATCAATGGGGTGTTGACAGAAAAGACACCCATCGTTACCCATCATGTTCAATTTCTGCGGTCCTGTCCAGTGTATCTCCGGTCCTATCATATAACCATGCTTTAGGCTGTAGTGGATGGAGTGTCTTTAGAGGGCTTCAGTAGTGTAGTGTGGCTTTTATTGTGTTATAAAGCTTAGGCCTTTGAGGATCCAATAGCTGAACCAGTAGCGTGACAGAGAAGGTTGAAAGAGTGTGGAAGAATAAGTACGTAGGTGGTGAGAAAGCAAACTGCCTCCTTAAGGCATTTATTGTCAACCGCTAGAGCTGTTACTTTCTCCAGCAGTAAAGTACAGTACGCCCCTGCAACATCTTTAGCTAGTCTAGTGTTGACACTTTCAATAGGGAGAATAAATTGCTTATTATAAAGCATTATGTCAATTTCCTTTGTTCTGCAGTTATCTGTTGTGTTTCATGAAAGGGGAAGGGTTTATTTTTACTCGGATGTCAGATACATTATTCTCTGAATAACATTTTGCCCTAGTACAACAGAGAGAGAGAGGGAGAGAGAGAGAGAGAGAAAGAAAGAGAGAGTGCTTGTGTGTGCATGTGTGTGTTAATATGTTTATAGTATTGTGTATATTAGTGAGCCTCTTTTTACTAGTCTTTACAGTGGTTTGTATGTTGTGACTGGATGTGTGTGTTGGTAGAGTACGCCTGGTTTATGCTGCTCTGCCTGCATCTCAGGGCTGGATGGAGGGAGAGAGGGATAGAGAGAGGCAGATGGTGCTGTGTGATTGATGGGGCTGTCTCCTGCTGTCTGCAGTCTGTGCGGATCTGGGAGTCATGTCAATGACAGGTGGACTCATCTCGTCCAACTCTGTGTCGCCGCTGAGAGAGCCAGTGCCGCGGCGGAGTGCTGAGCAGAGAGAGCACGGGGCCGGGTGTGTGGCTGGCGCCGAACATGAGGCAGAGCACAAGGCTGCTCTTAGCAAAACGATGACAAAAGAAAGCTGCGTCACAGCGCATCAGTGCATTACTCACTCCAGTGGAATGAGATCAGTCCGGGGTCACAGAGGGCTAGGTAGTGCTGCCGGAATATGAGGCTGGATGAGAACAGCTAAAGTAAAGATTTATCTATCACACAATCTATGTTTATGTATAATATATCTTGCCTTCTTTTTCTCTAAATGTTTTTCTTTATATTTTCTCTCTCTCTCTCTCTCTCTCTCTCTCTCTCTCTCTCTCTCTCTCTCTCTCTCTCTTTTTCTCGCTCTCTCTCTCTCTCTGGTACCCAGCATCCCTGTGGCCACGTCTCGGACCACTGACCCGGGCCTCTCCAGCGGTGCCTCGGGCAGCTCCAGCGAATCAGAGAGCAGCTCCGAGTCAGACTCAGATAGTGAGAGCAGCTCCAGTGACAGCGAGTGTAACGGGGCCTCCCGGACCGCCACCCCAGAGGTACAACACAATCACTCCTTACTGTACTGTACCAACCAAGCAGAGTCAGAGTAAAACTAACTGTGCTATCAACCAATACTCAACCAGTGTTATGCCATAGAGGGAAACATGTACCCTATTATTTTAGCCTCCAGAAAGACACAATATTACACTAATACCATCTAATATCCCTAAAACAACATTTTGATCGAGGGGAGAAAACTTCCCATCTACTCTAATATCCCTATAATTTTGATAGGATTAAACTAGGAGACCGTCTTGTTTTAGACCTCCACTGTAGACTTGCATGACACCTAAAGCAGCTAAAGCACCAGGCAGAGTTGTATTCCACAGAGGGGCAGTCTGTTTGACCCGGGTAAATATTTACCACAGTGCATCTGGGCACCCTCTACAGACCGTGTGACTTCCTGTCCACCAGGGAACAGCCAATGGGAACAGCCAGGAGGACCAGGAAACGGCCCTGTCTGTCTTTAGGGATGTCTATTTTCCTCTCAAAGTGCACTCTACTGATGGTTTACTAAAGACTTTCAGGAGGGCCCAGGTGTTTTCCAGCAGCCATGTTAGATTGTTAATGTAGTATTGCTGCAGGTGCTTTTAACTCCAAAATCCCCCTGCCCAGAACAGCTTAAATCCACCACCCCAACTGATGGGATGTAAAGGCTGGGGCTTTCACAGATGAAATAGTGTGGAAGATTAAATTTTATGAATGCTTGCATCAGACTGGAGAGTGTGTGTGTTAGCCCCAGCTTTACACTCGGTGGTTTTAATGCTTCATTCCTTAGTCAATTCATTTCCAGCACTTCCTTTCCGAATGATTTGCTATCATTTAGGAGATCATTCAAGACAGTCTTTATGATTTCATATGAAAGATTTATACTTGTCTAGGGGCATAATGGTAGAAAACAAACGATGTGAGATAGCATGGTTGATGAAAACATGGCACTCAGAGACTGCCGAATGGCGCAAGGAAATTATGGGAGAGCACTACTCAGTCATTCATGAGTTTATGAGAGCCTATTTTAATGGCCGCTTCATCACAAAATGTTGTCATTGGTTTGCGGGTGTCATAATATAACTCTGAAGAGACAATTGAATTATCACATTTTACTTTCATGAGTCAATACAGTGTTTTATGAAGCTACGTAGTCTACTATCAAACCAAACTTGGATCTAACTGTATATTCTTTGTCCTTTCTGCTTTTCTTCTCTCACAGCCTGAACCTCCATCAACAAACAAATGGCAGCTGGATAAATGGCTGAACAAAGTGACCCCACACAACAAAGCACTTATCAATACCCAGCCAGAGAGAGAGAGCCATGGACTCAGCAGCTCCCAGCCTGACCACAGCCAACAGGCCCCAGAGGGCCAGGGCCCGGCCCCAGGGAAGAGCAAGCCTGGCCCCACCGCCCTGCTGGCCCCGACCGACCCCAAGGAACGGGCCCTCCTCAGCCCCATCAGAGAGAAGGCCAAGCCTAAGACTGGACCAAAAGTCTCAGAGGGAAAGGGTTCAAAGGTCAAATCCCCAGCCGTGGTGGCGGTGGAGCCAGCCCCAGCCAGGCGCAGCTTGGGGAAGAAACAGCCGAAGAAAGTGGAGCGCTCGTCCAGCCTGGAGGAACACACCTCCTGGTCCAAGCCCATCAACCCCATCATCAGCACTACCCCCAAGGAGAAGGACCCTCCATCCCTCCTGGAGCAGCCCAAGTCCAGGACCAAGAGCACCAGTGGGAAGACTGCCCCTAGGAAGGAGCCTCGCACCACCACTACCACTACAATTACTCCAGCTCCTCTTCCCCTGGCCCCAGTCCTGGAAAAGAAGAAGCACAGGGGGCCCAGCAAGATCATCCCCAAGTCCAAGGAGTTCATCGAGACGGAGTCTTCGTCATCTGAGTGCCACTCTGAACCAGAGGAGCTGGTCAAGATCCATAACCCTCCCTGTCCAGGACCCAGCAGTCTGCAGACTCTCAAAGCAGCCAAGGACTGCAACAGCAATATCCTGACTGTCAGTAGCCTTACCAGCACCTGCAGCTCTTCCATATCCATCCCAGACCCTGGGGCCATGGACCTCCTAGGGGACCCCCTCTTCTCCTCCGTCCCCATCGTCCAGAACAAACTGCTGTCCCCTCTCAGGGACTTTGAGGACATCAAGTCACTGTGGGTGAAGATCGAGCTGAGCTTCCTGTCTAAGATTCCAGGGCAGGACCCCCCTGAGCCCCCTTCTGTGAAAGTTGAGCCCCGGGAACCACGTGAACCCAGCATTAAGCACAGACGACAGTCCCCCGCCAGTCTTCAGTCTACCCCTGTTGAGAAACCACCTAGCAAGGCCAAGAGGAAACACAAGGCAAGCATAGAATCTTTCTCACTATTTTTTCTCTATTGGTACTGGCTGGTATTGGTTTATAGAATAATGGTTAGAGTGTGTCAATGGAGGAGCAGTGAGAAACGTGTTAGTAGTATGTTCAATTTGGGCCGGTAACCAAAAGGTTGCTGGATCGAATCCCTGAGCTGACAAGGTGAACATCTGTCGTTCTGCCCCTGAGCAAGGCAGTTAACCGACTGTTCCCCAGGCTCCGAAGACGTGGATGTCGATTATGGCAGCCCCCCGCACCTCTCAGATTCAGAGGTGTTGGGTTAAATGCGGAAGACACATTTCGGTTGAATGCATTCTGACCAGGTGTCCCCCTTTCCCTTTCAATGCTAACTGAGCTGTTTGTTTCTGTGTTCCTCAGATGGACCATTGTGACGCTGTCGGCGGAAGCAAGAAGCTACGGTTGGAGAAAGACTCCTTGCTTCTTCCCCCATGCATCTCACCGATACACAACCACAAGAACATTAGCACAAACGAGTAAGTGTCGCCGAACCACTCACAGCAGTACTTACTTACACATCACTATGGTTACCGGATGAGAAAAGGAATGTGTAGAGCATCATGTTATGTAAGTGTTTAGAGGGATGTACATAGTCATTATGGGTGTCCGCAGTGCAGTGGAGGAAAAAGTACCCAATTGTCATACTTGAGTAAAAGTGAAGATACCTTAATAGAACAATGACTCAAGTACAAGTGAAAGTCACCCGGTGAAATTATTTGGTTTTAAATATACAGTACTTTAGTAAAAGTAAACATATCAATCATTTCAAATTGCTTATATTAGCAAAACAAACAGCACAATTGTCTTATTTTTGTATTATTTACAGATAGCCAGGGGCAAACTCCAACACTCAGACATCATTTACAAACGAAGCATTTGTGTTTTGTGAGTCCGCCAGATCAGAGGCAGTAGGGATGACCAGGGATGTTCTCTTGATAAGTGCGTGAATTTAACCATTTTCCTGTCCTGCTAAGAAGACACTTTTGGGTGTCAGGGAAAATGCATGGAGTGAAAAGTACATCATTTTCTTTAGGAATGTAGTGAAGTAAAAGTAGTCAAAAATATAAAAAGTAAAATAAAGTACAGATACCCCCAAAAAATACTTAAGTAGTACTTTAAAGTATTTTTACTTAAGTACTTTACACCACTGCCACAGTGTAATTACAGGCTGTTATATTTCCTAAGTGTATGGTAGTACTGTATGTGTTGTGAATGGCTACATCCTCAGGCAAGGTCCAACCAGTGTAGATCCTCCTCAGAGAGCAGGCCGGGACATACAGGAGAAGTGAGGTTGCTCCCCTACACATTTATCTTTAGCTATTGTGAGCTCTCTCTACAGTGTCCTGTGTCCTCCAGCATTAAGGTAACGTGACACTGACAAGAGAGCTAATGCTAATTTTAGATATTCAATTAGTGCTGCAGAGACCTACTGCTCGATGAAGGGACGCTGGTGACAAGGGTCAGGGGGTTGAGCAGAATGAGTCTGGAGGACGGAGTGTCCACTGAGCTTCACCACTAATCACTACACATATCTTTAATATGATTACCTGAGCTATGATATATGAGCTGGCACTGGTATCTAGTGCAGAAATGCTGAACCCTTTGGTCTGGGCTGAAATATGACCTGCCTAGTAGCCTTTAAATCAAATCAAAGCAAATCTTCACCCTTTTAATCAGATTGGCCTCAAAATGAGCAGAACCCCGGTCGGTCCATTTATGGCATTAATAAAAAGCATCTTTGCTCAGATTGGAGAGTAAAGATGCTTTTTATTAATGCTGTAAACGGACCGACCGGGATTCTGCTCATTTTCAGGCTCATAAAACAAGACAAAATATGCTGCTGTTCAAAAATAACCTGAGGAACATAATCCTAATTAGGTTTTCTGACTGCATTTTCCCTGTTAGTGCTTTAGGCGCTCTTGTGCTAGCGAAGCATTTTTTTTCTCGTATATCAAATCCCCATGAGTTTAGGGAAAGGGAGGCGAAATAATCTATTGTTGCAAACAATGTGAGAAATATAGTAGCAGGTTTCTCGCTACTACTGTACGTCCTTGGTGGTTTTTAAAGTCCTTATTGACTTTGAGGAAGGGAAAGTATTCAAGGCAACTTCTCCACCTGCCTCTTATCTGTTAACATAGAGAACACTATTGTTAACAGAAGCCCCATGTGGGCACACACAGCTATACCGAGAGAAACCACCTGGATACAGACTGCAGTCTGCTGTGTTCCCCTGTGAGGGGCCAGGCTCCTGGAGCAGGAGTGGATATTAGAAGGACTGTAAATCTAAGCAAAAGTGCTTTCTGTCATAACAAACTGCCTTTCCACTGCCTGATCAATCAATATTTTGACCCGTCAGTGCACTACAGGGCTATTTATAGGCCTATTTCTGGGCTGCGTCCTTAGAGGGTCAGAGGGACTGGGAAAAAAATGAAACAGTTCTATGGTTTTATACCTTCTTTTTTTTAACCCAAAACCAAGTGAAAATTATATGTTGAAGTTATATTAAATATCATTGATCTACTCATGTACTGTTTTTATTGTAATTGAAGTCTCCAAAATGCATTACCACCATAACCTTCTATAATAATAATGCCTTCGCTATAATGCCTTAGCGCTAATGCTGCGTTTGATTTAGCCTTATAATAAAAACAGAAATAATCACTCATTCTAACAAACAGAATATTCTGTCTAAGGCCAGCTGTTTTCTTTGAGCCCTGTACATAATGTCTATCCTTCCCAATTTTACAAATGCCTTAAACAGTCAAGTAATTTCTAAATTATTTTCATCCATCTACCACTTTGATGACATTAGACATGAGATTTGCTGGCATTTCAAAGGCTGTGAGAACTTGCCGTCCCTCTCCAGTATTGTAGTGAATAACATGGAATGACAGCAACAGAGAGAGGGAGCAGGCCAAGCAATGTTCTTCTTTTATGTCCGTTTCGATAACAGTTTATTTAAAGGGTGTCTACATACGGATGTCATAACACTTCATAAACCATACATAAGCATTTCATAAATGTTCCTGTATGTGTCTTTGCCCAGCTCTCTGAGGAAACAGCCCAGGAAGAGAGAGGAGAAGCGAGAGCTGCTGCCTCCCCTGCTTTCTCCGCTCTCCGACGAACCCCCTATACGCCAGCGCAGGACCAGCGAGTGTTCCTCCTTCAGCCAGGAGGGCGGTGCTAGCAGCGCCACCAGCACCTTATTGCTACCCACCCTCAGCTGCTCTCTGCCCAACTTCTCCTCCTCATCCTCCTCTTCCTCACACAAGCACCGCAGCAAAGGAGAGAGCAAATCCTTCTCACGTTCCAAGACAAGCAGTGTAAGTAGGGGAAAGCGGATCATGATGAAACTAGCAAAAATGTATACTGTAGTTGTTCTTGGGCATTAAGATACAGTATTGTAAAATATTATTTAAAACTGTCGTATTGCTATCATTAATTACTGAGCAATTTTGGGGTTTATTGTTTTTTTGGATGGTTTATTATTTTAAAGTATGATACTTTTGCATCCGCTCTCGTTTGCTAATAAAATATGTCTTCTATAATTTGTTGTGTAGAGAAGTTCGTAGATGAGGCTGTTGCTGGAGATTATTTCTTTGCTCCAGCAACTACCACTATTTCCTGTGTTTTTGCAAATCTAATGACCCTTTGGAGGGATTTAAAAACAGCCTTGAAGAGAAGAAAATGGATCCCACGTGCTGAATATGTTTAAAGCCAGGACATAGAAAAAATACACGGTCACAACGTAGTAACAGCAGTCCAAATCACCAGGATGAATCATTACAGTATTATTACACTTACTGCTGGATGCCAATTATCATATTAATTGGCCCTGCCATCTCACAGGAGGAAGATACCCATAGCAAGCCGTCTGGCAGTTTCCATGGCAACGGTCACTCCGATTCTGACGTTTGGTCCAACCCGTCATCTCTGTCCATGGACCACATGGAGCCTAGAAGGCCCAAGCTAACGTTCAATAACACGTATGTATGAATAACTAACTAACTTCTCCAAACACTCCAAAAACACCCTTTTTTCCCCCCGAATGCACAGCCATGTCATTTTAATGTCATGATGCATGTACTCATTTAAGTCTCAAACATGATTAAAATGTCACCGCATTTTGAAGCATTTGTGGGATGTGATTACAGAGTTAAGTTCCTCTATGTGTATAATTCAAAATGAAACATATATAACATGTGGAGGACAACTACAACATGAACAACTGCAGTCCAGGCAGTTGCAGCAAAGTGGCAAACACATTTTTCTGTCACTGATCTGTTTGTATTTCTAACATACTGTAAGACTAACCAAAGTCTCACTGTAATTGTTATCCACAGAGTTCACAACGCAGACTACTGCATGCAAGAAGCCAAGAAACTAAAGCACAAAGCAGATGCACTGGTAAGCTGCTGTTTTATTACAGTTCAAAACAGCACCTGAAAATGTATTACAAACATTTAATTCAGCATTTACTTCGATAGAGATATATTACACAAACGAAATTGTTCTTCTTCCTTAGATTGTATTTTGTCTGAGCCAGGCAATAAACACACTCTGTTTTAGTCAGTCACGTGACATCACAAATATGAATAGCAACAGAGACCAGTGTGATAATACCATTATCAAATACATGCCAATGTGCCATTAGCAAGCAGCAGCTCTTACTGAGCCTATTAGAGAATAAGTATTCCTGCTGAATAGCTCTTATTAACAGACAGACACTGGTCTTAGCTGAAGAATGCTAGTAGGTGTGCAGAGGATAGAGTAGAGCCCTTGTTGAGACCTGTAGCCTTTTCTAAGTGAGGATGTGTGATCTATCACAAAAGGAGCTCTTACACACCTCTTCAATGTCCTCAAAGAGGGGCTTGGGCCTAGGCGACGGGCGTGATTTACCAACACACTCATAGGGCCCTAATAATTGGATTCCAGCAATTATCTCCCCAGACATTGTCCTTTATCGAAAGTTACATCCACTTGGGCATAAATCTGATCTGCGAGGTAAAGCCAGCCATGAATACAAAGTGAAGGGAATTGATTGCCCTTGTTACATGACTGTAATCGTTGAGCTGTAATGAATCTTCCACCAGCCCGGTCGTATGTGGTAAAAGGGGCTTACTTAAAATGGATAGAACCTGCTTAAGAGGTGCTTTCAGTGGAGAGTGGTGTGTAAATCTATTTTATTTTACACTCATGTGCATTTATGAGTCATATGCCTATTATTTGTTGTCTGCACTTTGGGGTTTGTATTTTGGCTCCGTGTGCATATATATACTTTTTTTGTCCAGAAAATAGAAAAATATCAAAAGAATGTTCCCCGAACATTAATGTGACATTGTTATTTTTCCTTCTGATTAAATCTGCTTATTATCTGTTTTCACAAGAGCTTTGAAGCTTTGGGAAATGATTCAAAATGAGGAGAATCATTTGTGGCCGTGTAGTGTTGTGAACCTAATGCTGATCTTATTCAATGTTTCCATTGTTTCTTCACAGATGGAGAAGTTTGGCAAAGCCATTAACTATACTGATGGGGCGCTGTCGTTCATCGAGTGTGGCAACGCCATGGAGCGGGATCCGCTAGAGGCCAAGTCTCCATACACTATGTACTCTGAGACGGTTGAACTCATCAGGTCTGTGTCCCCACCAATGTGTCTCTCCCTCCCACCCCCGCTCAGGCCAGGTATCCCCACCTGCCCTCAGTGAAAATGAGCATCATTATGTCCATCGCTAATCCAGTCTACCCCACAAGTCAAGGCAATTAGCGGCCCTCATTTTATTAATGGCAGTGAAAATGAAAATAGATGGACCTTGTAGCTCATCATTCTACCCAGGGATTCATGCATGGCTGATTGAAATCTTTTCTTCAAAAACTATTAGACACAGAAAATGACACAAGGCCGGTCATTCTATGGAACGTCCCCTGGCTTTATGGATATTGAGTCATGCTCTTTTTTTGTTATTTGAATTGAAATGAATTAATTATGAAAAGGAAGAATATTTGAATATGATCTATGTTTTTGTCTGTTCTGCTTTTGAAGGTATGCCATGAGGTTAAAGAACTTTACAAGTCACTCAGCAACTGTAGCCGAGAAGAAATTAGCTGTGTTGTGGTGAGTTTTCTTTTCGCTCTGCTGTTTCTGGATGTGAAACCTGTGTTTGTGTGTGTGTGTGTGTGCGTGTGCGTGTGCGTGTGCGTGTGCGTGTGCTTCTGTGTGTCTGATGACTGAATGGTGGTTGAAGGAGACCTAACATTGCACTGATGGATGTGATGACGGACTACAAACTCTAGCCTGTGTGGGCATTTGGGTTGATTTCAGAAAATCCAGCCGGCTTCCAAACCCGTTAGATGCTCAATCCGCCGCTTCACTCAAACACAATTTAAATCTCCACTCAGCCATCACTCCCCGACAATCGGATGGATATTGAAGGGAGCTTTAAAACACTGCAAAAGCACTTAATCAGCTTAAAGTGGATCATTATTCTTGTATTTCATTAAGCTATTAAGGGATAATGAAAGATTTCCTGGCAGCAGGCAGCAGCCTATAAACATATACAGTTCGCCACACTGCTACAGGGGAGATGAAGGAAAAACTATATGCTGCCTGTCATATGGATTGTATAATCTGAGCAGAATGTTATGGTTAGAATGTTATGGTTAGACTCTCAGACTTAGCAGTGCAGACAGTGATGAGCGTAGGAGTGAGATTCCCAGGTCATATTTCCTGTTAGTACACCGTTCAGACATCATTAGGGATTATTTTCAAATATTTGACACTGGCTGACATGATCCATCCATTTATAATCTGTTTTAGAGGGCAAAGTGTGTGTGCGTGCGTGTGTGCGTGCGTGCGTATGAGCGTGTGTGTGTGTGCGCACGTGTATGTACTGTACATACTGATGTGGTTTAGAATAGGGGAAACAAGGAAGCAGTGTACTGCAGTGATGGCTTATTAATGCCTGAGTGTTAGTGTCATGTCGTGGGGTGGTGCATATGTCCAAAGCATCTGGTGTCTGGCGAGCAGCACACTGTTGAAAGGTCAGCCCCCCCCATGGCACTGAGGCTGGATCTGCAGACCAAAGGTCCCTGGCAGGGAAGCTACTGGGATCTGATTTACTAGGCTGCAGCCTCTGTTTTCTAGCCTTTATTTTCAAGCTATTAGAGAGATAGAGTTTGATGACAACAAGATTATTTAGTCATGCATCATGGATATGCAAAGTTAATTAGTTAGAAAACACTTTTTCCTTATTGTTATTCTTTTATTATCTTCTTGTGCTTAATGGTCATAAGTAATACGAATATATGTAATGTTGTCAATGCTAGATACACGGTATAAGATCCAGTATTTCATGTTAATGTTATTCTTTTCTTAACTCCATAGCAATCGCTGTTTATCCCTCCTGTACTTGAGAATGTTCAAATTGAAGAAGGACCATGCAGTAAAGTATTCCCGTTCCCTAATGGAGTATTTCAAGGTAACTAACTCCTAACTTCTAATTCTAACATCTAGGAGTAGAAGAAGCACAGTAGAACACGTAAAGCCAATTAAGATTTCTAAATGTAATATATATTTGTGTTGAGTTGTGTATACTCATTAGTTCTGCATGTTGGTTATTAAAAGCCATACATTTTTTTCCAATTAGTGTGCAAATTAACTTTATCAATGATCTCCATACATTGTGTGTGTTTAAGCCTGTTTTAATTAAGTATGTTGCATATTATTCTAGTGGAGCTTTTTGAGATGCATTAATAGATTTTCTAAGCTATGCAATATGTTTGTATAGTAGAGCTGCAAAATATAATGCTCTCACAAACCTCTTCCATTCCAGAAAAGTTCCCAAGCACCTTCGCCATGGGGAGCCAATGGAAAGTGAGTTACATTTCACCTCAGTCATCTCATGTTGCATCACAATCCTTTCTTTATATGAGATCTTTCCCAGAACAGAACAATGTATGTGCCTACTCCTGGCCAAGCAACAAGCTAAGCCTCTCAGATGGTGACTGCTTTGTTCAGACAATGGCCACGACAGACAGAGCCTCTGTCACTGTGACTTCCAGCTTCTAGCACATCACACTGGTGGCATGAGATGAGCGCACTGCTTCACTGTTTTTCTGGATGCTCCATGGCAACTGAACCTAGCTGATCCACCCTGTGCGTTTGGGTTTGGGTTCGTAGCTTACCATGGCGCTACCGTGGGGCTTGTCAATGTGTCTGGGAGTTGGCGGTGAGCCATCCTCTGTGTGTGACTGTGAGCTCCTTTAGCCTGTCTTTTCCAGGGCTGGGATCTAGCCCTCAGCCACAGCACTGACCGGCCCTGCTGTTCTGCTGTGAGATGAGCTGTCAGAAGCAATTAGCCTCAGATCCTACTGGCTCCTAGGACTCCTGCAGTCGCCTCCAGTTCACCATGGTCACATTAGCCACAAACTGGCCTTCTTAATCCGCTTGGGTTAGCTCCGCTACCTGCTGCAACTGTAATCAACATTAGATTCCACTATGCTCTGGCCTCCTTTCCCACAGTTTGTTTGTTCTGTCCTTGACAATCATGAATCTTTTTTCCCCTTATTTTCTTTTTTTTCCTTCAAGGGTTTATTTATTTGAGGAAAAGACTCAACCTGCTAGAGAGGGAGCCGAGAGAGGCAAACTGTTGACAGGGAACATAATTTAACTTCACGGGGCGAGCGCCTTTCAATTTAGTGTTGAATTACAGGACCTGGAGCCTGATTGTTTGGGTTTGGCACTAAAAGACTGATAAATATGTCCTCTGATTGATGGCTGAAGCAGGCTGACAGAAAATCAAGCCGTGATTGTCAAGCTGAGAAAGCCCCAGTTTGCTGTTCATACAGTTCAAATCAGCATTAGTGATTAAGCCTGACGAAGAGTGGTTAAGCCTGACGAAATAACATGTATTGGCTAAATGTAAACCTACCCAGTTCAAATCTCCCTGATCAGTCTCCCTGGGTCAGAAAGCTAAGAAGGGAAAAACCTCTCAAAGGGGAAATGTCCTCATTGTGATCTCACGTTACTCCCTGTAGATATAATTCACGTTACTCCCTGTATATACAGTATGTAATACCTGAGTTGATAGTGTCCTAAACATTACAAGCCAGTATGAGGAATAGTATTTGTGAAGCTGCCATAGCTTATCAATGTCTCCACTATCTTTTTTCTTCGTGTCTGTAAGTAGCCATTTTAAGGATTTCAAAAAGCATGGGGCTTAAACTTAACCCTGGTGTCCGGTGGTTGTACAGTACAGTATTATCTCTGTGGTGGAGCCCTGAACTTTCACCTCTAACCTCTAACCCCTGTATTGTCTCTCTGCCTTCCCAGGAGCACAGGCACCCCGTCGCCCTTGTCTCTGAGTCCCTCCCCAGTCAGTTCGGTGAGCAGCAGTACGGGCCCTGGCCTTGCGGGCTCCTGTCCCTCCGGTGCCTCCAGCAACGTGGCCATCCCCCAGCGCATCCATCATATGGCCGCTAGCCACGTCAACATCACCAACAACATCCTCCGCAGCTACGAGCACTGGGACACGGCAGAGAAGCTCGCCACAGAGAGCCAAGGTACTAGAGACTGGACACAACACAACACAGCTTCTCTCTGTTTTAGAACAGGATGTTTGGATTGGAGCTGTAGTATTAGCCGCAATGGCAGATTGTATATAGTAGTAGCATAAATTGTACTGTTGTAATCGTAGGGGATGTATCAGTAATAGTTTCATACAACAGTGACCTCACTTTTGATATGCTATCCTATATTTTTCTTAATTACATGCATCTCCATTCATGTTCAACCTTTTTTCATTGTACACAGTCATTATAAATGACTAATTATTCCTAACTGTTAGGAACCACGATCCTTTTATCACCCTCAGGATGGTCTCTTTATGTACTCATGTATTCTGCATTATTTGTATTAGATGTGGAGAATAGATGAACCCTTTACATTTACTGTCATCAGTGAGTGAATGTAGAGAGAGAGAGACCACCAGAGATGTTGAGGACACCCCCCTCTGACTGTGTGCATGGAGGGTTTGATGTGTCGTGTCTCTGTCATTTCCCATCCGTTATCTGAGCCTAGCTGATTAAAGGGACATGTTACGTGGTTGTGTGAGGCGAGAGCTCTCTCTCTCTCTCTCGCAGCCTCAGAAGTACCCCATTAGAAGTTGATCTGACCCTCTCCTCCTCTCTGTCGACACCCATAACGGGCTCAATTAGAGTCTGTTGGATGGTGTCTTTGGTGGAAATGAGACAGGAATTGGCAGTTATGACACCATAAAGCCTAGGTGGGCCTTTCAGCAAAATACTGATCACCAGAGCTGTTACTTTTAGGATTGAGCCATTCCAGGACTCAGTCACTCACTGTTTATTAGGAGGAAAGAGAGGAATGGACAACAGACTGCATAAATGTGAGCCTTCATTATGCTATTACACTTGTCAGTCTTTGTCTTACACACACACACACACACACTCACACACACACACACACACACACACACACACACACACACACACACACACACACACACACACACACACACACCCTCACTCACTCTCACTTTCATTCACCCTCTTTCCCCTTCCTTTCCTTCTACAGAGTTCTTTCAGGAGCTGGACTCGACGATGGAACCGTTGAGCCAACACAGCAGCATGACAGAACTGGTGCGCTACATACGCCAAGGACTGCACTGGCTACGGATAGAGGCCCACATGTTATAGTGCTGCTGGAACTAGAACTGAACTGTCTGCCACTGTCTGTCTGTCTGTCTGTATCACACATCTATCACTACCTCTACGAGCCAGCATCCCCAGCAACCCCCAGTCTCCAGCCATCTGACTCCAGCCCCAAGGGCCCCCACCACACTCTGCCAGACAGAAAGCCCCACTGACTGTCAACTCTCTGTGGTCAGAGGTCATCATGATGAGGTCATCATCAGCTCTACTGCACAGTCTTGTCTCTCAATACAAAGTTGACATTTCTGTTGGATGTGGAAAGAAAATAGTGAAATCCAAACCCCAAAGTGAATGGAAGGACAGTCCCACCTAAGACCTGGGGATTGTCTCCAAAGCATGCCAAGGAGCTGTGTGGAGAAGAATGGTGGTTGTTTTGCTTGTTTTCTGCCAGATCGAGCCATGTGATTTCCCTGTTGTTGTTTTGATCACCACTAAGGCCCTCTCAGAACGCCTGGAGCGTTGTTCACAGTTCACACCTCCATTCCAACAGGCAGATTTCTCATGAAGTTATAAGTGGTATCAACTATTTTTATTGTTTTGTTTTTGTCAATGCCTTGATGAACTGGCCGACAGAAGCCAGTTGGAAAAGTCTCTCTTTACTACTATCTGATAGTGGTGTTTATTTATGATCCATCAAACCTCAGTCTCACATCAGATAATAAATACAGCAACAGTTCGTCAATGTCTACCCATAAGTCCCAGTGGAACAACAAATCATTTGAAATAATTCCATGACTTGTTGCTCATTGGAAATGAACAACAAATAATCAAATTCAATCTGCCACCTCAAGCAATTTCTCTAGTTGTGGGGGGATTTGCATAATAATGTAGTCAACTACAGCAGATCTGATAACAACTGATCTGGATTGTGTCTTTTAGCCCTAGAGGTTGGTGGTGTCTATGTGTTTTCTTTTGTTGGGTTGATGTCATTTTTGTACCTACAGTAATAAGAGGCCGGATTTATTCCAAAGCAGCACTGATTTTCCATAGGTCTAAGGGAACGGGGAAGACATAAAGTGATGCACCACCTGAGACTGTGTTTAAATTCATATGAATCACGTAATCACTGTTACAGCACCACCACAAACAGTGTACGCCACAATGAGTCCAGTAACGCTACAGAGGACCTTTCCATTGTCTTTTCGATGTCTACAATAACTGCTGTGTTGTATATCGCAACTCTTTTGGTATTAAATGTTGGTTCAGTTGTGCATGTCCACAGAGAGGTGTAGAGTTTTAAAGCATAATCCATAGTAACACTTCTTACGTGTTATGTGCATAGTTGTACATTTGATCGTCCTAGATTTAAACTTGGCTTGATGGACATACTGTATGCCATCTATATGAGATACAGGCAGTTTTCCTAAGGAGGAAGTTTGATGGTTGGTTTGTTGTTGTTTGTTTTTATTTGGATGTGATGTGAGAGAATGAACTGAAGCGAAGTGTGTGTGTTGCACTGTGCAGAGATGATTTGGGGATGGATTCTCTATTGCTGGTTGTCAATTCCAAATCGTTCTCTCTATAGCACAGTCCATACAGTGTGTTTCAGTAGACCATATCTCCATGGCTATGTGTGAAATATGATTTTCACTATGATAAAACAAAGTGCCTCCGTATCCGGTGAAAATTATTAAGAGTCTATATTGAAGAACACGAATGAATCTAAATGATTTTTCCATACCATATTGGTATATTAGATTTTTTCATAAAACCACAATTTATTCATGTACTTTTTACTGGCAAGTATGATACCAAGTTTGGCTTTAAAATTGCAAATGTGTGACTTACATGTATCAAATTTTTAACTCAGTTACTGTTTAGAGGATGCTGAACAGGATATTTGAAAACGCTTAAACATGTAAATGCTTAATGTGACTTACTGTGATCACCTAGAATCAATAGATTAACACTCCAACCCATTTACAGCAATAGCTGGATGATAGCGCTAATTGTGTTAATTATCTTGTTACTTAGAACAAGAGCAGAATCAAAAGACAAATGCACTTAATTCACGTTCAGTGTTTCTGGCATTTAGAACGATGTTTGGAGTTTTTATCACTTGATTTTAGGGCACATTAAGTGTTTTGGAATGTCACAAGAAAAGACTGAACAAATTATTGATAAAACAAAAATCACTTGATGTTGATCCATTAACTGTCTAATTTAGATTTAATGTCATTCAGTGTTGTTTTATGGAACAGTGTTGGAGCCTACATGCTATTGTAACCTCACAAACAGTGCTCATTCAATTCCAAATCTATTTTAAAGCTGTAGGATGCCACACCATATGGTAATAGCAATATCTACACCAGTCTTAATGTAACTAAATGAACTGAGAAATATGAAAGCAAACCTAACAACTTAAACTTTCTTTGTACTGTATCTGAAGTGCATTTTTCATTTTGCCTTTTGCAACAACTTGTGATAATAATCTCATAACTATCAGTCAATGTTGAGTTGAGGGAAAATGAAGCATGTGCATCATTTTTATGCAAATGATCACATTTTCTCCTCCAGTCCAAATTAGCCAACTGTCTTTGCCCCTATGAGAGAAGCAGTTTGTACACTTCCAGTGGCTTTTCCCAGCTGTTCCTATTCACGCTAGAGACAGGCCATTCTGTCAGGGAAATCTGTGGCCCTTTGGCAGCTAGTCAACAGCACCAAGCAGCACTGGCACTCTGTTCTCTCTCTTTCTCTCTTCCCTCTCTCCTCTCTCTCTCTCACTCTCTCTCATCCATCATCTGATATAAACAACCAGCTCCATACTCAGCCCCAGTCTGGCACCGAAGAGGAGCAGCTAATGTTTTGCATTCATTCCACAATGAGGAAAGGCTGAATCAAATTGGCTTATGCCTACCAGGGAGAACAGAATCAGTTTTTGTTTTAAATATACGGTTTTATGTCTAAAACAAGGAAATCGTGAAACGTTGAATGAGGTGCCATCTGGACTGGCAGTGTTACAAGCCAATTTATGGTGTGACCTAGTCCTTTGTTTGGTAAAACCAGGTGATGATGATAACATATCAGGAAGGAATTACTACTCATTAAATGAGTCCCTAATTGGCTTGTTTTTATATTGCTGCTACAAATGTTGATATGTCCTAGATAGATTTATGAATACAGGAATTTTCATTTTAAAATGAATACTTCTAGAGAATTTTATTGAAAATAGCATACAAATCTTTGATGCATTGCAGAGTAAACAAAAATATGTAAACTATACTAGCTAGAGTAGGTACAGTATGAAGTGCAGCTCACCTTCTGCGTCTTCTCAGTTTAAAGCCTGAACAGTATTTATTACAATCAGGCGCTACTTAAAAGCAGAATCAATAAGAGTTATGCCCTCATGCAGTGTTAACGTTCAAAGGATATTTTCCTAGGTTCACTGCAATTAGCTCCAATGCAAACAAATCAGGCTCATCTAAGGCAGGGACAAGGAGGGATGTCAGCACAGTGGGAGTCAAAACCAACCATTTCTGCTATCAAACTCATTATTATTATTATTATTATTATTATTATACCTAGAAGAATTCTGACAGACTATCAACACAATATTATTGTGTTACAAATTGTTGTATATTTATCATGTTCTTAATCATAATTTCTTCTCTTTTTTTTTAAACCTGCTTTTTTTCCTGGAGTGAGTGAGTACAACACTGAGCCTTATAGCTTGGCTGAAGTCTGTCATTTTGGTGTTTTTGTTATCTCTTGTTCAATTGTTCCACTACATTGAAAACAAGTATTGGGAACAATTATCTCCAATTAAAGGAAAATTCCACACAAAAACTATCTTTTGGCATTTGTTTCAATAGTACATTGTTGATGTAGTCCCAAAAGGTTTTGCTTGTCAGCAATCACGTTTTTTAAAGATATATAACTTTAAAAATACAGTTTACAGCCGGTATAACGCATTTGGCATCACATGATGCAGCATCATATCATGGAAAATGTTTCTGGGTGGAGTTTTCCTTTACATTGTCCCAGCTGGAAGCATTCTGATCGCTCTGCAAATGAAGCACTGTAAATAACACTTAGTTAACACAATGCACCGCACCATGTTAGTCAATTAACGACCGTATGACTCAATGTTGATTCATATTCAGTGAATATTGTGTCATATTTAATATGACTGATACAACTTGGACTGGGTTCTCATAACACATGAACATACCTATTAGCAGAATAATTTAGTGTAATTGGTTTGTAATCTAAATGGCTTGTGTCTGTGACAGCAAACCATTGCCAGTCATTTGGTGTCACTAACAATAGTGCATGTTGACCTTCGGTCACCAGAAGTGGTGGTTATGCAAATTGAAGTCAACAGTTGGTATATGTAGCTTCATTCAACTATATGTCAAACCCTTCATTCAGCTTGTTGGTGTCTTAAAGCAGTAGCAGACATGCGTTAGGGAAGAACAGTTATCCATAGATCCCTTTGCTGTTTATATCTGTACAGAATGATGAGGTGCTTTATGGTTTATGTCCTCCGGTGTAAAGGATTGTACCATATGGAATATATATTACTTATTTTGACTGCCCAAAGCTGACAAAAATGCATTGGAAATCCATTGCCTTGACATGAGTGTATTGCTGACCAGTGGCATCTTACCACCCCTTAACCTATGATCTTTTGGTAGTCTGTCCTGTGTGACCTTGGCGTTTCAGTCATTCCAATGTCACCTGGAGTGTCATTTCTCTGTATCCTCCTCCACTTCATTTTGCAAAGAGAGACAACAAGATTATATTAACTGATGTACAGTTCCAGTCAACAACAGAAAAAAGGCATTTACTTATCATGGCTGTGCTTCCTACTTGCTTAAATAGATTAACTACAATTTACAGCCATTTATTAACCAAATGGGATACACATTTGAAGAAAAATCATGTGCTTTTGATACAATTGTATTTCTGAAAGTATTATTGAAATTCTGTAACGTTGTGATGTTGCAGATGGACAAATTTGTTGTGAAAAGTAAAGCGATTTCCCAAAGATCAGTTCCCTATGTTCAAGCCTTAGAGATAAAACTGCTCAATTACTTTAACCAACATGTTTTTCAGATATGGAACAATCACTGTCAGTTCTGGCAACATTTCAGTCAGATCCATTTTAACTGTGAAATGCAGCATTGTTACATTAATATAAATCCTTCACAGTGTTCTAAAAGCAATTAATTTATAAAACAGTTAGCAATGTGGATATCCATAAATTAGCCCAAGCTTTATATAATACTTAAATGCTACCTATTCCCTAAACGATGTACAATGTTGGTCAGACATCAGGGAAGAACAGGGTTACCATTCCAAGTAAATAGCCTTTTCTCTCACTGACGTTTTGTCGACAGTTTAAAGATGGACAATGTTGTATTTTCTCTCACTGACGTTTTGTCGACAGTTTAAAGATGGACAATGTTGTATTTTCTCTCACTGACGTTTTGTCGACAGTTTAAAGATGGACAATGTTGTAAACAGAAAATTCAAAGACAGAAGTTGTCTTAGTTCAGGCATGCTGTAGTTTTTAGTTTGTTATTTTTTGTACAGAGCAGGGTAACTGTTATGCTATGGATTTATTAACGTATAGTTGTAAGGATTCATTAAAAATGCGTTATGTATCAAAGAAACTTCCTGCCTGGTTAGCTTTGTATTTCAAATGTGTTGCACAAGTTCTGCCATTTTTTATTATTATTTTTGCCTATTGTATTTTATAATAAAATTGTTTTATGTAATGATCAAACATTTAAATGATAGTTATGTTGTTTTTAAATGTTTAATGTCTGAAAAAAATTGAATAAAAACGGTATGAACCGGTGAAATTGTTCCTCTCCTATTATTTCATTTCCAATCACTTTTCTGGTTATACCATTATCAAGTATCTGATGAATTTAATTGGGGAATGCACATTACATCAGAGTTGCCTTGAGTTAAATCATGATTCGTTGGCATCTCGTTTTAATGATTGCATCCCTTCGTTTAACGACTTGTGAGAATACCATTAGTCTCCTTAGAATTGTAATATTACAATAAAAATGTAATAACCGGCTAGCTATGTATTTAGGATTTACCATTTATTCCCCAAACTAATGTCAGTATAGTAAATTATACATTTTAACAACAAACTTTATATAATCTGTTTTATAATCAAGGCCATCATTTTTGAGGGGAAACACACAGTCACCTGAGATGTGAGATAGTACAGAAACAGTCCTCACACCAGTCTACTGACTGCCATCACAACATTAACTCAACATGAACTCTTTCTCTCCACAGTAAACGCCATCATCAGATTCCCACAACAGACACAGGGATTAGAGAAACAGGACAGGAATATGATTAGAGGAGAGGTGAACTTAACACACACATTCACAGGCGGACATGAAATTGTATCTGTATCTCCCTGTATGATAAATCCCCTGTAATCAGCAGCATTACACTGGTTCTCATCTGAATTAGCCTGTGGTGGGAGTTACTGGTCCTCATTACAGTGCATTCTTTACGCAACTAATGGCTTCGTATTTATTCATTGCAGGAACAATTTGCATGCTCTAGCACACCTTATTAATTTAAGAGGATCCTGATGCATTGGAAGGCAGTGGCTTCTTTAAAGTGTTTAAAAAGGCCAATGGAAGTATTTTTGTGTGGGGACAGGAATCCCACCTGCTAAATAATTTCCCAAATGAGGAGTCAAAAAGGCTTCTATTTACTGACTCTAAGCATTTAATGTGTCTGTGGCACCGAGCCAGCCTGCTGACAAGTAAGATTTATTGATTTAATTGCTTAAGGTAACCATGCAATAAAATCATCTCAAAGATACATTTCCATGCATTGCGCACCAGAAAGGTAATGTTTCAACTGCTACAGCTATATATCTGCAGGTTACCATTGCAAATTCACAAGTCAAAGCGTCTCATTAATCTGGTGAGTGATTTTTTTTCTCTGCGGGAAATTCAGGAGGAACTGGCTACATGTTAAATGACAGGATGTATGTCTAAGTAGACTGCTTAATACAAATGCATGCCAAGCCAACTAAATAAAGGTCTGTTTTTCCAAGGAAAATGTATGGGCCATGCTACAGGCCACACATGACACTATTATCACTGGCATTAATCCAAAGGAACAGTTTTTTTTCTCTCCCACACATTGAAAAATTGTACACTCAAACTAATAAGTACTGTATACTGCTCTTCCTCTTCAAAATTACCTTTTGGGTAACCCATTTTCAAACAGAATATATTCTCTAGATACCTCCATGGATCGTAAACACAGATTGTATGTTGATTAAAAGCGTTTAACAGATAACATTAAGGAAAATCCACTTACGCTCACTGACAATATATTTTCAAAGTGGTCATTTAAAAAATATTGCTTTCCTCAATCTCTTCATTTATTAAAATGCAGGGATGTGAGATTTCCTATTCACATTCATTTACAGCGCAGCAGTACTGACTTGACTATGTTTAGCACTTAATTGAATGATTCTTGATTAAACTCCGTGCCTGGCGAGAACAGCACAACACATCACATTGCACAGCTCTGTAATTGGCTTGCTTGTTAGATTCCACCTGCTTTAGATGCACAGACGGCTCCATTTCATTTATTACATCTTGGTTTCACATGCAGTTCGTGGCCAGGCAATCAGTCTGATTGTTAAGGCATTCTCTTTCCACGTGGCTTTGTCTTTGTCTAAAAGAGCTAGTTTGTACATTATCTCTCCCAAAAGATCAAATTATATCAACAGTAGGCTTGCTTTGCCACTCATGTGGGAAGAGACTATGTCCATGTACGTAAATATGTGTATAAATATAGGCGGTAAATCTCTCATCCCAACTCCATCATTCACCATAAAGCTCAAACTGTCATTCACCTGCTCAGTCATGTGAAATAAGTCATAAAAAAAATATGTAATCTTGATAGATGTGAAAGCATGACTCAGTGAGCATTTATCTGACAGATTATTTTTCTACCTTTATGATGATCTCCCGCTGAAAGGTTTTTTGATTCAACATTTCATTCACATTATTTGGTTTTACATGCAGATCAGACGAAATAATCCTATTTTCTTCTTGCTTCTCCAAGACATGGGTAATGACAGTTTACCAAAATGATTCCTCCCCACTAGGCAAAAACTGGCTGAATCAACATTGTTTCCACGTCATTTCAACAACGAAAATCTATCCGATGACGTTGATGACGTCTGATCAACGTGGAAATCTGATTAGATTGATTCGATTTGAAAAAAGTAATCAACTTAAGGGCATTTGTTGTTGATTTCACATTGAGTTCACGTTAGTTGACATCTCAACAAAATATAAATCAAAACTAGATGCTGAACTGACATCTGTGCCTAGTGGGTTGTTCCTTACTCTGCCTTCATGGGATTACCAGGAGGTTTGGTAACAAAGACCTGTTATTCTGATAGACACAGACTTCATGAGGTTGGCTCCCTCTGACACTCAGCACATGTGGCCTCTGGCCCAGCTTCATTTGACAGTCGGTCATGGTCCAGAGAAAATGTAATATTCAGTACTGGTTAGATAGAAAGTTTTGGAAATATCTCTCTCTATTAATAGATATATAGTTTATTTTATTGTGCTGATGAAATGCCATCTAAACAGTTGTGGACAGACTAATTTTAGGTTAAGGATTTCCTTCAGTATATTGTATATTTAGTAGAGATATTCTCTGACATAAATTTCATAAACTACTACTATCCTCATCATAATGAAAAGCAGCAGCGAGCAATTTACAATTTGGAGAGCCCTGAAATTGGCCCTGTTGTTCACTTCTGGATTCCAATTATTTTCATTAAAAGGCCATTTGAGAAATAATTCCCCAATGATGGCGTTTGCCCAATCGGATTGTGAGTGTTCTCCTGGCTGACGTGTGGAGCAGCCCTGCTGAGGCACAGCTTGTCAGTGTATGTCAGCAGGAAATATTTCCATGTGGGCCAGTGACAGTGTGTCTGTCTGTCAGGAGCAGCCTCAGTCATCATAGATCAATGCACACAGGCAGCCCCACTCTCGGATGTGGCAATAGTCTGGCTTTTATTACGCCTGGCACTTGACAAAGAACAGCTTTCTCCCCCCAAGAAATCACAGCCGCCTTATTTGAAAATATCTGTTGGGCTTCCCAAGGTTATAATAAGAATTTATTTTCTCTTTCCCCTGGCAGATTGGAGGGAAGCTGATGATGTACGAGCCATCAGCCGTTATTTATTTGCCAAACTGTTCCAGATGTGGAGCCATCATTTATCTGCTGACAAATCAAACCTGCCGCCTGCCCTCTAATGTGACTCAGTGCACCAGCAGACCTCCTCACTGGTCCACTCTACAGCAGACAGACCCCTTGATCCACTCTAGTCTACACCCCCACCTGACTACAGATCTGAAGTCTTTAGACAGGTTGAAACATTATGTTTCACTATCCCACTGTCTTCATTTCAATATGGTATTTTTCTTGTCGTGGTTGTATATAGAGTTGGTGGTTTTGTTGTTCTACAACATTTTGTGAAATCAGACCAAAGGTACGCGTACTTAATTTTGGGACTACAGTACTATGCACTTTCATTGATATGATTAAAGGAAGCAGATACTGTTTCTCTCCAGACAGGTGACATGAGGTGATGTTAAAGTGAGATGTCCAGTGTGCTGATCAGTTAATTCATCGATTGATTAATTGACCCTTTTGTTATGAGACACAGGAAGCACAGTGAACCCCGTGGACCAGACCCATCATCCGTGCTCTAACCATAGTTTCATGTCCACACCCCGGCTCAACCTTAACTCTAGCCATAACCCTAGTTTCAACTAAGTGGAGGAGCCAAAGGCTCTCTCTCTCTCCCCCTTTCTCTCTCTGGCAGGCTAAAAGACCCTCAGAGCTGATTAGAGGGGCTCTCTTTCAAGACAACTCTCTCTGTCTGCTTCCTGCTCTCGATGGCTGGGAGCCATACAGATTAAAAAAAAAATATATATATATATATATCTTATTTTTAGGATACATTTGAAATATTTAAAATCGGCCAAATAATGTATAACATTTTATTTATTTAACACATTTTCAATACAATCCAATATATATTACGGAATGTATTTAAAATGTATATACAGTATATAAATATATGTAAAATGTATATTAGAATATTGTCACGCCGTGACCTTAGAGATCCTTATTATTCTCTATGTTTGGTTAGGTCAGGGTGTGACTCGGGTGGGAAAATCTATGTTTTCTATTTCTTTGTGTTTTTGGCTGAGTATGGTTCCCAATCAGAGGCAGCTGTCTATCGTTGTCTCTGATTGGGGATCATATATAAGTTGTCATTTTCCTTTTGGGTTTTGTGGGATCTTGTTTTCTGTATAGTTTCTTTGCCTTACAGAACTGTGCGCTTTCGTTTTTTCACTTTGGTTATTTTGTTTGAGTGTTTTTTGACAAATAAAATCATGAACACTTTCCACGCTGCGCTTTGGTCCACTCCTTTCGACGAGAACCGTAACAAATATATGTTAAATGCATCGGAAAATGTGTTTAATGTATTTCAAAATACTTTCCAAAATACATTAAAAAAATTAATATAATTATATTGAAAAATGTTTTTGCTAATGTTTTGTCAAATACACTGAGTATACAAAACATTATGAACACCTTCCCTGGACTTACAGCAATGGCGAAGCTCTAACAAGAGCCGTCTGCATAGCGTCCTCGAACTTTCAAACATTTTTAAGGCATTTTTACACGGTTTACATGTACGTTAATAGTGAGTTGGAAGTTAAAACATAAAATATTTTATCGCCAAAACAAAAGATGCCCAATATGTCATGGGAAAATGCCCCCCCCCCCTCTGACAGCCCTTCGGCCTCAGCAGATGCTAGCTCGGAAGAAGGACCAGCATGGTTAAGAATGGAGATGGACAAGGGTATAACAAAAATTTAAGAGACACTTTCTGAACACCTCAGCAAAATTGATGCGCGTTTCGATAAACTCCCCGAACACCAGAAAGTCACAAATGGACGAGTGACAAAGTTAGAAAAGACCATGCTGACCACCAAGCTGCCATTCTGGACGTTGGCGATGACGTGGACCAAAAATACAAGAAGTTGGAAGACTCCATCTCTAAACTCGAGGAGAAATTTGATTCATACGAAAATTTCCAGAGGCACTCGAATTTGAGACTTCAAGGTTTCCTGGAGGCCGTGGAGGTAAGAGGCGCCATCTCCTTTTTACAGGAATGGATTCCCAAAATTCTGGATCTACCCACTTCGGCACACCTACGGAGGCGGCTGCCTGGCCAGGTTGCACCCAGGGCATTTGTTATAAAATGTATACGATACCAGGACACTGTTCACATCCTCTCTGCTGCCCGAGCAAAGGGAGAGCTCAAGTACGGAGATGCCAGAATCATGATCTTGCCGGTGTTGTGCCAAAAATCTCCCCCCCTTCTCATTTTCTTAATTTTGTGGCTAGAGTCAAATACTTTCTGTGGCACACATCAGAGTCAAATACTTTCTATAGAATAAACTTCACTTCAGGATAGGCAACCTAAATTAATAATGAATGTGTTATATTAAACATAGAGGAGGGCGTAAAATGTTGGCAAGCAATAAACATTTCAGAACAACTATGGCTGAATTATTATCCTTACACTTTCAAAAATACTAGTCGAATAAGATATGGGAGAGATTGCGAATTTTGGCAAAGAGATTTATTTATAGACTAATACAAATCAGTAGCGGATTTAGGTACGGGCCAAATGGGCAGCCGCTGAAGGGGGGGTTTGCCCAGGGCGCCATACAAGCTAGAACCACCAAATACACTTCAAACAGATAGCTAAACCGAAAACTGCAGACAAAAATGCTGACAACAGAGTGAAGAGCAGAAATCTCAACTGGCAAGCAAGTCGCAGCAATGAAGAACGCGAAGGGGGGGAGAATTCTGGCAGGGGGGATATTTTCGGCATAACACCTGAATCATGATCTTTCCGGAACTTTCTCCCCACTGAAGAGGCATCTATGTCAGGCTGGTTTGGCATACGGCCTGCGCTACTCGGTGACTTTGTGGATCGAAACCTAGAATGGTGAGCGCACATATGACTCTGTGAAGATGGCTGAAACATACATGATGAAAGAACTCCCTGACTTGTTCTCGTCTATTACATCATGAGGAACCGTTTTTTGAACTTGGATACAGTGAATAGTGAACTGTTAGAACATGAGGATACAACGAAATTACTCATATGATCGACTGGCTGGCTGGCTAGATTGCTAGCGCGATAATGACTGGTGAGGTAAAGTTGGATCATAGCTAATGTTGGCTGCTCTATTTAGCCAGCTAGCTAAGTTTACAAGGGTGTGACTATCTACAACCACACTATGCCAGGTAGTTACATTTTTGCTGTCCAGGTCCAGTCGGGTTTGGTTAAATAGTTATGTGACTTTTGACTGGGTTTCAAGCCTAACTATGTTGTTTAAATTACTTAGGGAATTTGAGCTACTATTACGTTGTTATTTGTTAGAGATGTATACTAGCGTCAGTGAAGCAGAGTCAGGGATAAGCTACTCACTGGCTGGCCGCTTAATTGCCACTGAGGTAAAGACAGAACTGGTTCTAGCTAACTCGATGGCATAGACACACATATGTATTTAAAAGTATCCATTTCAATAGAATACGTAACAAAAAAAACAAAAATAACGACAAACGAGAATAACACGAAACGAAACAGTTCTGTCTGGTGCAGACACACAAAGACTGAAGACAACCACCCACAAACCTCAACAGAAAACAGGCTACCTAAATATGGTTCCCAATCAGAGACAATGACTAACACCTGCTTCTGATTGAGAACCATATCAGGCCAAACACAGAAACGGGAAAACGAGACACACAACATAGAATACCCACTCAGCTCACGTCCTGACCAACACTAAAACAAAGAAAACACAAAAGAACTATGGTCAGAACGTGACAGTACCCCCCCCCCCCCCCCCAAGGTGCGGACTCCTGCCGCAAAACCTGAACCTATAGGGGAGGGTCTGGGTGGGCAACTGTCCGCGGTGGCGGCTCTGGCGCTGGACGTGGACCCCACTCCACCATAGTCTTTGTCCGCTTTAGTGACGTCCTTTGAGCGGCGACCCTCGCCGCCAACCCTTGCCTGGGAACCCTAATAAATGGGCCCACAGGACTGAGGGACACTTCCGGACTGAAAGATGCTTCCGGACTGAAGGACGCCTCTGGACTGAAGGGGCAGCTCAGGACTGAGGGGCAGCTCCGGACTGAGGGGCAGCTCAGGACTGAGGGGTAGCTCATGACTGAGGGGTAGCTCATGACTGAGGGGTAGCTCATGACTGAGGGGTAGCTCATGACTGAGAGGTAGCTCATGACTGAGAGGTAGCTCCGGACTGAAGGGCAGCTCCGGACTGAAGGGCAGCTCCGGACTGAAGGGCAGCTCCTGACTGGCGGGCGGCTCTGGCAGCTCCTGACTGGCGGGCGGCTCTGGACAGACGGGCGGCTCTAGCGGCTCAGGACAGACGGGCGGCTCTAGCGGCTCAGGACAGACGGGCGGCTCTAGCGGCTCAGGACAGACGGGCGGCTCAGATGGCGCTGGACAGACGGTTGGCTCAAATGGCGCTGGACAGACGGGCGGCTCAGATGGCGCTGGACAGACGGGCGGCTCAGATGGCGCTGGACAGACGGGCGGCTCAGATGGCGCTGGGCAGACGGGCAGCTCAGACGGCGCTGGGCAGACGGGCAGCTCAGACGGCGCTGGGCAGACGGGCAGCTCAGACGGCGCTGGGCAGACGGGCAGCTCAGACGGCGCTGGGCAGACGGGCAGCTCAGACGGCGCTGGGCAGACGGGCAGCTCAGGTGGCGCTGGGCAGACGGGCAGCTCAGGCGGCGCTGGGCAGACGGAAGACTCTGGCCTGCTGAGGCGCACAGTAGGCCTGAGACTCGTAATTAAGAGTCTCTTGAGGTAGCCAAATTCCTCATCATCTAATTAGTGACGCACATGAATGGATGAACGAGATTCCAACTGTCCGTACCTACTATATAGTGAAACCACAGCCAAGGGAACAGGCTTGACGGATTCAGCGGGGAAAGAAGACCCTGTTGAGCTTGACTCTAGTCTGGCACTGTGAAGAGACATGAGAGGTGTAGAATAAGTGGGAGGCCTCGGCCGCTGGTGAAAAACCACTACTCTTAAAGTTTTTTCACTGAGGCGGGGAGGCGAGCCCCAAGTAATTTTCAGTATGAATACAGACTGTGAAAGCGGGGCCTCACGTTCCTTCTGAATTTTTGGCTTTTAGGTGTCAGAAGAGGTGTCAGAAGAGTCACAGTGATAACTGGCTTGTGGCGGCCAAGCATTTATAGCGATGTCGTTTTTTGATCCTTCGATGTCGGCTCTTCCTATCATTGTGGAGCTGAATTCACCAAGCATTGGATTGTTCACCCACTAATAGGGAAGGTGAGCTGGGTTTAGACTGTCGTGAAACAGGTTTCCCTACTAATGATGTGTTGTTGCATAGTAATCCTGCTCAGTACGAGAGGAACCCTAGGTTCAGACATTTGGTGTATTTGCTTGGCTGAGGAGCCAATGGTGCGAAGCTAACATCTGTGGGATGGTGACTGAACGCCTCTGTCTGAATCCCCCCTAAACGTAACAATACCATCTTCGGTTGGCCCGGAATAGCCTGCCTCTTTTGGCAGGTGAATAGAGCCGTTCGTGACAGAGGTTGGGGTGCGGCCAGATGAGTTGCTGCCCCTCTCCTGTTGCGCACAGCATGTTTGTTGGGAACTTGGTGCTAAATCACTCGTAGATGACCTGGTTCTGGGTCAGGGTTTTGTACGTAGCAGAGCAGCTCACTAGCTGCAATCTATTGAAAGTCAGCCCTCGATCGAAGAGTTTGTCGGTGGACGGAATGCGTCTTTCTCATTTACATTTACATTTAAGTCATTTAGCAGACGCTCTTATCCAGAGCGACTTACAAATTGGTGCGTTCACCTTATGATATCCAGTGGAACAACCACTTTACAATAGTGCATCTAACTCTTTTAAGGGGGGGGAGGGGGGGGTTAGAAGGATTACTTTATCCTATCCTAGGTATTCCTTAAAGAGGTGGGGTTTCAGGTGTCTCCGGAAGGTGGTGATTGACTCCGCTGACCTGGCGTCGTGAGGGAGTTTGTTCCACCATTGGGGTGCCAGAGCAGCGAACAGTTTTGACTGGGCTGAGCGGGAACTGTACTTCCTCAGAGGTAGGGAGGCGAGCAGGCCAGAGGTGGATGAACGCAGTGCCCTTGTTTGGGTGTAGGGCCTGATCAGAGCCTGAAGGTACGGAGGTGCCGTTCCCCTCACAGCTCCGTAGGCAAGCACCATGGTCTTGTAGCGGATGCGAGCTTCAACTGGAAGCCAGTGGAGAGAGCGGAGGAGCGGGGTGACGTGAGAGAACTTGGGAAAGTTGAACACCAGACGGGCTGCGGCGTTCTGGATGAGTTGTAGGGGTTTAATGGCACAGGCAGGGAGCCCAGCCAACAGCGAGTTGCAGTAATCCAGACGGGAGATGACAAGTGCCTGGATTAGGACCTGCGCCGCTTCCTGCGTGAGGCAGGGTCGTACTCTGCGAATGTTGTAGAGCATGAACCTACAGGAACGGGTCACCGCCTTGATGTTAGTTGAGAACGACAGGGTGTTGTCCAGGATCACGCCAAGGTTCTTAGCACTCTGGGAGGAGGACACAATGGAGTTGTCAACCGTGATGGCGAGATCATGGAACGGGCAGTCCTTCCCCGGGAGGAAGAGCAGCTCCGTCTTGCCGAGGTTCAGCTTGAGGTGGTGATCCGTCATCCACACTGATATGTCTGCCAGACATGCAGAGATGCGATTCACCACCTGGTTATCAGAGGGGGGAAAGGAGAAGATTAATTGTGTGTCGTCTGCATAGCAATGATAGGAGAGACCATGTGAGGATATGACAGAGCCAAGTGACTTGGTGTATAGCGAGAATAGGAGAGGGCCTAGAACAGAGCCCTGGGGGACACCAGTGGTGAGAGCACGTGGTGTGGAGACAGATTCTCGCCACGCCACCTGGTAGGAGCGACCTGTCAGGTAGGACGCAATCCAAGCGTGGGCCGCGCCGGAGATGCCCAGCTCGGAGAGGGTGGAGAGGAGGATCTGATGGTTCACAGTATCAAAGGCAGCCGATAGGTCTAGAAGGATGAGAGCAGAGGAGAGAGAGTTAGCTTTAGCAGTGCGGAGCGCCTCCGTGACACAGAGAAGAGCAGTCTCAGTTGAATGACTAGTCTTGAAACCTGACTGATTTGGATCAAGAAGGTCATTCTGAGAGAGATAGCAGGAGAGCTGGCCAAGGACGGCACGTTCAAGAGTTTTGGAGAGAAAAGAAAGAAGGGATACTGGTCTGTAGTTGTTGACATCGGAGGGATCGAGTGTAGGTTTTTTCAGAAGGGGTGCAACTCTCGCTCTCTTGAAGACGGAAGGGACGTAGCCAGCGGTCAAGGATGAGTTGATGAGCGAGGTGAGGTAAGGGAGAAGGTCTCCGGAAATGGTCTGGAGAAGAGAGGAGGGGATAGGGTCAAGCGGGCAGGTTGTTGGGCGGCCGGCCGTCACAAGACGCGAGATTTCATCTGGAGAGAGAGGGGAGAAAGAGGTCAAAGCACAGGGTAGGGCAGTGTGAGCAGAACCAGCGGTGTCGTTTGACTTAGCAAACGAGGATCGGATGTCGTCGACCTTCTTTTCAAAATGGTTGACGAAGTCATCAGCAGAGAGGGAGGAGGGGGGAGGAGGGGGAGGAGGATTCAGGAGGGAGGAGAAGGTGGCAAAGAGCTTCCTAGGGTTAGAGGCAGATGCTTGGAATTTAGAGTGGTAGAAATTGGCTTTAGCAGCAGAGACAGAAGAGGAGAATGTAGAGAGGAGGGAGTGAAAGGATGCCAGGTCCGCAGGGAGGCGAGTTTTCCTCCATTTCCGCTCGGCTGCCCGGAGCCCTGTTCTGTGAGCTCGCAATGAGTCGTCGAGCCACGGAGCAGGAGGGGAGGACCGAGCCGGCCTGGAGGATAGGGGACATAGAGAGTCAAAGGATGCAGAAAGGGAGGAGAGGAGGGTTGAGGAGGCAGAATCAGGAGATAGGTTGGAGAAGGTTTGAGCAGAGGGAAGAGATGATAGGATGGAAGAGGAGAGAGTAGCGGGGGAGAGAGAGCGAAGGTTGGGACGGCGCGATACCATCCGAGTAGGGGCAGTGTGGGAAGTGTTGGATGAGAGCGAGAGGGAAAAGGATACAAGGTAGTGGTCGGAGACTTGGAGGGGAGTTGCAATGAGATTAGTGGAAGAACAGCATCTAGTAAAGATGAGGTCAAGCGTATTGCCTGCCTTGTGAGTAGGGGGGGAAGGTGAGAGGGTGAGGTCAAAAGAGGAGAGGAGTGGAAAGAAGGAGGCAGAGAGGAATGAGTCAAAGGTAGACGTGGGGAGGTTAAAGTCACCCAGAACTGTGAGAGGTGAGCCATCCTCAGGAAAGGAACTTATCAGGGCGTCAAGCTCATTGATGAACTCTCCAAGGGAACCTGGAGGGCGATAAATGATAAGGATGTTAAGCTTGAAAGGGCTGGTAACTGTGACAGCATGGAATTCAAAGGAGGCGATAGACAGATGGGTCAGGGGAGAAAGAGAGAATGTCCACTTGGGAGAGATGAGGATCCCAGTGCCACCACCCCGCTGACCAGAAGCTCTCGGGGTGTGCGAGAACACGTGGGCAGACGAGGAGAGAGCAGTAGGAGTAGCAGTGTTATCAGTGGTAATCCATGTTTCCGTCAGTGCCAAGAAGTCGAGGGACTGGAGGGAAGCATAGGCTGAGATGAACTCTGCCTTGTTGGCCGCAGATCGGCAGTTCCAGAGGCTGCCTGAGACCTGGAACTCCACGTGGGTCGTGCGCGCTGGGACCACCAGGTTAGAGTAGCAGCGGCCACGCGGTGTGAAGCGTTTGTATGGTCTGTGCAGAGAGGAGAGAACAGGGATAGACAGACACATAGTTGACAGGCTACAGAAGAGGCTACGCTAATGCAAAAAAGATTGGAATGACAAGTGGACTACACGTCTCGAATGTTCAGAAAGTTAAGCTTACGTTGCAAAAAATCTTATTGACTAAAATGATATAGTACTGCTGGCTGGTGAAATAGGCTAGCTAGCAGTGGCTGCGTTGTTGACTTTGTTTGAAAGTGTAGCTGGCTAGGTAACCTCTAACTGGCTAGGTAACCTCGACAATTACTCTAGACTACACAATTATCTTGGATACAAAGACGGCTATGTAGCCAGCTAAGATCAAACAAATCAAACTGTTGTACTGTAATGAAATGAAATGTAATACTACCTGTGGAGCAAAGCGGAATGCAACTACTCGCTCCAACCCGGAAGTGCGTATCGTAGAGGGAGAGGCAATAGAAGTGTTGTTTCTTGTATTATTGTCTTTTGTGTCTTTAGAGGACTGCTTCACCTTAATGTCCCCTTTCCCCCCTTTCCCTTTTCTTCTGTCCTTATTTTGTCCCACTTTGTCCCTTCTTTGTCCCTTCTTCTCTTCTGCCAACTAGACACTCCTTGTTAGCTAGCTAGCTTCTTCCAGGAATGTCCCTAGCAACTGCCTAGCAACAGGTAAACAACTTAGCTAGCTAAGAAAACGGTATAATTTTATGAAAAAATTGTTACTTTTTCAAAAGCCTTTCTTCTTTGTTTGCTGCTTGTTTGGTCTCCTATTCAGTTTGCAGTTTTCTTTTGATTTTTTTTCGATGTACTTTACTCTAAAAAAAAAAACATTTAAATTTCAATATTTGTAGGAGCTCATCTTTTCAGCTGCTGCAGCTGCTTTCTCCAACATCCTCCTTCTATACATACGGGTTACCAGGTGCATGGAGTATGGCCAGGGGCCAGAAGCCAGACACAGAGTGTGAGAGAGCCCAGGCAGGCGTGTAGAAGGCATAAGACATTTGGCTCTGGATAGGTAGGTGGCTAGGTGGTGGTAGCCCATCTGCCTGGGCCCATCCTCTGGTGGGACTGTGAGTCAGGTTGGGACTCGCTGTGGAAGTCAAAAGGTCACCAGGTGAACGAGGCGGGGGGCACTGAGAGTCCGAGCAGTGGCGGCCGGACTCGGGCTGGGTGCAGCACTCAGGCTGTGGAGCTTGGGTTGGGGATTTAGTCTGTGAGCAGATAAAAGCGGGCGGGTCATGAGGGGCACAGAGGCTGTTTCGGGTTACCAGGTGCACAGAGCCTGTTTTGAATTACCAGGTGCATAGAACCTGTTTTGGTTACCAGGTGCACGTGGTTCCTGACAGCGGGACTATTGACGTCTTAGTAATTCCAGAGAGTAAGCTATACTCTAAGGCAGGGGTGTCAAACTCATTCCACGGAGGGCCTAGTGTCTGCAGGTTTTTGGTTTTTCCTTTCAATAAAGCCCTAGACAACCAGGTGTGGGGAGTTCCTAACTAATTAGTGATGTTAATTCATCAATCAAGTACAAGGGAGGAGCGAAAACCCGCAGACACTCGGCCCCCCGTGGAATGAGTTTGACACCTGTGCTCTAAGGCCAAGGGAGAGGGTAGGGAGAGTAGGTTTGGAGGCCTGGAGGTCTGTAATTCCAGGGAGTAAGCTATACACTCAGGCCCAGTGAGAGAGCAGGCAGGCGGGCAGGGAGTGTAGGCCTAGTTAAAAAAAAGTCATGCAAAAACATGTGAGATGAAAATGGACAAACTAAAGGGTGTGCAATGTGTAGGCCCACTGAGTGTACATTCTGAACCTTGTTTGAGTCCAGTAGGTCACATGACCAAATAGCTATTGAAATTAGAATGTTTACGACATTCAGGTAAAATCGTGTGAGATGAAAATGGACAACCTAAAGGGTGTGCAATGCGTAGGCCCACTGAGTGTCACATGACCAAGGAGCTATTGAAATTCAAATGTAAAAAAAAATTGTACTTTGTTTACGCTCCCTAACTAATTCAACTAGGAATACAAAATGTGGCTCACATTACCACATGTTTATTAGCTTTGCAAAGCAAATTAATATCCAAATCGTGAAAATAAGACCTGTGCAATGTTGTGCACAATTTTTCCAACATCATGACACTTATTTGGAGTCTGTGGCTCAAGTGTTTTGAAAGCTATTGAGGTTTGAAAGCGCTAATATCCGTCGAATATCCAACCTGAAACTATCTTTACCTCGGTCTAATTGCCAGTTAGCTGATAGCTTTACAGTTGTGTATGTGCATACATGTGTATATATAATATTTTGGGGGGGAGGGTGAACTCAGGAGGATGGTGATTGTTTAACTACTTGTCCCTATTTTATATCTGAGGGATGATAGTTATCGTCTGGTAAATGTTTTCATTTATTCATCATAGCTTGATGTCTTTTTTCCTGTGCTGCTTGGGTGTGTTTGTGGTCATCGCTTTTGTCACTGAGCGGCACAGGTTTCAGGGAGCCTTAGGGAATACCGATTAGTTGACATTTGGGTGTGCGGGTACGCTCTGTTGGTGACGATGAACGCATCCTCGTTTTTTTTGTTGTTGTTGAGACATGCTGAGGTGGAGCTAAATAGTCTGGTCATTATTGTTGCCGATGTTTCTCACTTTGGTTCAAATTGTATTTTGTTACTCGACTAACAATATTTTCATGTTACAAGAAACGGTCAATGCACTTCAAATGCCATATACATATAATTTAGAGTTAACCTTATTCGGGCGATGCAATGCATAGCAGGTACATCTGGTTTATTAAAGACTAGCGCCGAAGGGTATGGGTTCTTTAACTCCCTCAGTTGGGGAGGGGATTGGATGGGTTTGTGGTAGGGTCAGGGTATTAGCTCCTGAGATGTTTACTATTTTATACTTTCATAATTTCATTTTGTACAAGTTGTATACACTCAACGCAATTGTTTCTTTAAAGATGTCGGCACCTAATAAATATACATCTATGACACTTAACATTAGGGGTACTAAATGCCCAGTCAAGCAAAAAACGCATTCTGAATTATTTAAAGCAGCATAAGGTTGATATAGCCCTTCTTCAGGAGACACACCTGACTGACTCTGAGCATGATAAACTGAAGAGAGAGTGGGTGGGTCAAGTGTACCATTCATCTTTCACCTCTCAGGCAAGAGGGGTGGCCATACTCACTAATAAGCATTGCCCAAATCAGCTACATTCTTTAACACTGAGCCCATTACCGTTGTATATGTATATGTATATGGGCCTAACCATGATGAGCCTACATTTTACCAAGACATCTTTTTGAAGTTACGTGCCCATCATCACAGATAATAATGGCAGGGGATTTTAACTTGGTACTAGACCCTTCCAGTGATAGATCTTCCTCTAATAGTATCAACCTCACACAGGGAGCTAAAATCGAGAATCGACATATTAGAATCGACATATTTCTTATTACTGCAGGCAAGGGAAGTTTAACTACTGGGTGTAAGTATTCACCAAGATGTACAGTATATCAGATCATTCTACCCTGCTGGCTTCATTACCAGTCAGTAAAACACAACCACCCTCAAGAAGTTTTGGCACATACTAAATAATCCCACTTTTGCAACATTTCTGAACACTCATATTGTAACGGACCTCTTCAACCGAAGAGGAGGAGCAGGGATTCGACCAAAACGCAGCGTTGTAACTTGACATTATATTTATTAAACAAGACAAAAAACGAACTATACTTGATACTAAACAAAATAACAAAACGAATGTAGACTGACCTGAACGTAAGAACTTACATGTAACGAAGAACGTACGAACAGGGAAAACAGACTACACAAAACGAACGACCGAACAAACAAACAAACAAACCGAAATAGTCCCGTGTGGCGCGACAAACACAGACACAGGAGACAACCACCCACAACAAACAATGTGAAAACACCTACCTTAATATGGCTCTCAATCAGAGGAAATGAAAACCACCTGCCTCTAATTGAGAACCATTATTGAGAACTAATTGAGAACCATTGTCACCCATTAACCAACATCGAAACACATAACATAGACTGCCCACCCAAACTCACGCCCTGACCGACTAACACATACAAAATAACAGAAAACAGGTCAGGAACGTGACATAACCCCCCCCCCTCAAGGTGCGTACTCCGGACGCACCACCAAAAGTCTAGGGGAGGGTCTGGGTGGGCATCTGACCACGGTGGTGGCTCAGGCTCTGGGCGAGGTCCCCACCCCACCATAGTCAATCCCAGCTTCCGTATTCCCCTCTGAATAACCACCCTCCTATTCCACCCACTTAATTTAAAGGGTACCGTCGAGATAAGGGGCAGCACCGGGATAAGGTAGCTCAGGACAGAGAGGTAGGTCAGGATAGAGAGGTAGCTCAGGATAGAGGGGCAACTCCGGACTGAAGGGCAGCTCCGGACAGAGAGACAGCTCTGGACTGAGGGGCAGTTCTGGATAAATGGCACCTCTGGGCTGAGGGGCAGCTCATGACTGGCTGACGTCTCTGGACGCTCATGGCTAGCTGACGGCTCTGGACGCTCATGGCTGGCTGACGGCTCTGGACGCTCATGGCTGGCTGACGGCTCTGGACGCTCATGGCTGGCTGACGGCTCTGGACGCTCATGGCTGGCTGACGGCTCTGGACGCTCATGGCTCGCTGACGGCTCTGGATGCTCATGGCTGGCTGACGGCTCTGGACGCTCATGGCTGGCTGACGGCTCTGGACGCTCATGGCTCGCTGACGGCTCTGGACGCTCATGGCTAGCTGACGGCTCTGGACGCTCATGGCTCGCTGACGGCTCTGGCAGATCCTGTCTGGTTGGCGGCTCTGGCAGATCCTGTCTGGTTGGCGGCTCTGGCAGATCCTGACTGACGAATGGCTCTAGCGGCTCCTGACTGACTAACGGCTCTGACGGCTCGGGACAGACGGGCGGCTCTAATGGCTCGGGACAGACGGATGGCTCAGACGGCACTGGGCAGACGGATGGCTCAGATGGCGCTGGGGAGACGGATGGCTCAGATGGCGCTGGGGAGACGGATGGCTCAGATGGCGCTGGGGAGACGGATGGCTCAGATGGCACTGGGGAGACGGATGGCCCAGATGGCACTGGGCAGACGGATGGCTCTGGCCGGATGAGGCGCACTGTAGGCCTGGTGCGTGGTACCGGACCTGGAGGTACCGGGCTGAAGACACGCACCTTCAGGCTAGTGCGGGGAGCAGCAACAGGGCACACTGGACTCTCAAAGCGTACTATAGGCCTGGTGCGTGGTACCGGCACTGGTGGTACCGGGCTGAGGGCACGCACATCAGGACGAGTACGGGGAGAAGGAACAGTGTGTACAGGGCTCTGGAGACGTACAGGTGGTTTAGTGCGTGGTGCCGGAACTGGAGGCACTGGGCTGGAGACACGCACCATAGGGAGAGTGCGTGGAGGAGGAACAGGGCTCTGGAAACGCACTGGAAGCCTGGTGCGTGGAGTAGGCACTGGTGGTACTGGGCTGGGGCGGGGAGGTGGCGCCGGAAATACCGGACCGTGCAGGCGTACTGGCTCCCTTGAGCACCGAGCCTGCCCAACCTTACCTGGTTGAATGCTCCCCGTCGCCCGCCCAGTGCGGGGAGGTGGAATAACCCGCACCGGGCTATGAAGGCGAACCGGGGACACCATGCGTAAGGCTGGTGCCATGTAAGCCGGCCCAAGGAGACGTACTGGAGGCCATATATGAAGAGCCGGCTTCATGGCACTTGGCTCAATGCCCAATCTAGCCCTACCAGTGCGGGGAGGTGGAATAACCCGCACCGGGCTATGAACACGTACAGGAGACACCGTGCGCTCTACTGCGTAACACGGTGTCTGCCCGTACTCCCGCTCTCCACGGTTAGCCTGGGAAGTGGGCGCAGGTCTCCTACCTGCCCTCGGCCCACTACCTCTTAGCCCCCCCCAAGAAATTTTTGGGGTTTCTTCACGGGCTTCCGTGCTAGCCGCGTACCTTCATAACTGCGGTTCTTCACTCCGGTAGCCTCTGCTCTCCTCAATGCCTCCAGCTGTTCCCATGGGAGGCGATCCCTTCCAGCCAGGATCTCCTCCCATGTGTAGCAACCCTTTCTATTTAAAACGTCCTCCCATGTCCCTTCCTGTTTAGTATTCCACTGCTTGGTCCTGGTTCGGTGGGTGGTTCTGTAACGGAATTCCTCCTCCTCTTCAACCGAAGAGGAGGAGCAGGGATTCGACCAAAACGCAGCGTTGTAACTTGACATTATATTTATTAAACAAGACAAAAAACGAACTATACTTGATACTAAACAAAATAACAAAACGAATGTAGACTGACCTGAACGTAAGAACTTACATGTAACGAAGAACGTACGAACAGGGAAAACAGACTACACAAAACGAACGACCGAACAAACAAACAAACAAACCGAAACAGTCCCGTGTGGCGCGACAAACACAGACACAGGAGACAACCACCCACAACAAACAATGTGAAAACACCTACCTTAATATGGCTCTCAATCAGAGGAAATGAAAACCACCTGCCTCTAATTGAGAACCATATCAGGTCACCCATTAACCAACATCGAAACACATAACATAGACTGCCCACCCAAACTCACGCCCTGACCGACTAACACATACAAAATAACAGAAAACAGGTCAGGAACGTGACACATATCAACATATTTCTTAGCACCAATAACAACTCTGTGTCACATAGGATGACGCTGGAGAGACGAAGCAGGTATGGGGAGTCAAACATTTAATAAAGAACGGACATGGAACGAGACAGGAACAGCGTCAGCATACTAGTAATACAAACAAAAAACAATTAATGCAGAAGCAGGGAACAGAGCTGGGGAACTGAAAAATATAGGGGAGGTAATAACAGGTGATGAGTGAGTCCAGGTGAGTCCAATATCACTGATCCGCGTGACGAGGGAAGGCAGGTGTGTGTAATTGATGGCAGGAGTGCGTGATGCAGGGCAGCCTGGTGCCCTCAAGCGCCAGGGGAGGGAAGAGGGGGAGCAGACGTGACACTCTGCCTCCCCTCTAATTTTATGGGAAACTCTCCTTGCATATCTGAGGGGGCAAAAAATATCCTTTAGTTCAGGTGCTTGTAAAATGCATGAGGCTCAAGTAGATTCGTTGGAGAAAAAAAATAGAGATCTGGAAAATGAACACAGTATAACATTTGACGACTCAACACCCCGACAACCCACAAAGCGGAAACCGCTCTTAGGAGAACAAAACAAAACTACTATGAACATGGGAATAAAGCAGGAAAGTAGCTTGCTTGGCAGATAAAGCGAGAGGAAGCTAGAGTTATTAGCTCTATTAAGCTGCCCAATAACACAGTTGTTCACAGTCCTGAGCAAATCAATCTAGTCTTTAGGGAGTTTTATGAAACATTGTACAAGTCTGAAGGGGATTCCCCTGCCACAATGCATGAGTTTTTGAACAAACTAAATTTACAAACTTTAACTGATGGGGATAGAGAGTACTTGGAGAAATAGATTACATCCGAGGAAATTAGGGAATCTATTTTCAACACTGCTGGGGGAAAATCACCAGGGTTAGATGGATTCCTTATTGAATTCTATCGATCCTTTTTGCCCAATCTAATTGAGCCTCTTTGCAATATGTTTAATTATGCCATAGAGACAGAAAAGCTCCCAGACACACTTGAACAGGCACTGATCAGTTTAGTTAAAACCTGGGAAAGATCCTCTGCTTTGTGGGTCGTATAGACCAATATCTTTATTGAACACTTCATATAAGATTCTTGCAAAACTCATAGCTCTTAGACTAGATAAGGTTCTTCGTGACTTGGTTGATATGGACCAAACAGGCTTTGTAAGAAACCGCTCATCTCCTGATAATATCAGAAGATTATTCAATATTATGCATTATGTAGAGAATGACCAACAACCTGTAGTGGCGGCTTCATTAGATTTGGAAAAAGCTTTTGACCACATAGAATGGAACTGCCTGTCTGAAGTTTTACAGAGGATGAATATTGGACCTCAGTGTGTAGGTCTGATTAGATTACTGTACAAATGTCCAGTAGCTCAGATCCTGACTAATGGAAATGTTTCCTCACAGTTCTCCCTATCACGTGGCACAAGACAGGGTTGTCCCACTAGTCCTCTCTTTTTATCTTTGGCTATAGAGCCACTGGCAGAAGCTTTTAGATCTCATCCATTCATCCATGGTGTCCGTATAGGTGGGCGTGAACATCTGGTCTCGCTAAATGCCGATGACATTTTGCTTTACCTCACTAAACCAGAAATTTCACTCTGAAATTTAGTTGACACCCTGAAAGAATATGAGACTTTTTCTGGATATAAAATAAACCTATTAAAGAGTATAATTATGCCTTTTAAAAGGGCAGCTATGCAGAACCCAACCTTAGACCAGCAATTTTCTTGGAGACCTCAGAAAATGACATCTTGGATTGCAAATTCCTGAAATTAATAAGACCTATCAACTGAATTATACTCCTTCTCAAAAAGGTTGGAGAAGAACTGTATAGATGGCAGGATTTACCAATTTCTCTTATTGGGCGGGTCAAATGTGTAAAGATGAATATATTACCAAAATTCTTGTACCTTTTTCAACCCTTGCCCTTTCCTATTCTCAAAGTTTTTTTCAAACAACAACTTCATCTTCATTTCTGTGGAAAGGGAAACCCCCCAGAGTGAAACTCACAACTTTATGCAAACCATACTCAGAAGGAGGACTTACTCTACCTGACTTCCAGTTGTATTACTGAGCATCTCATTTAAAGAGACAGGAAGAGTGTCTGACCCCTACTACATTGGCATCTATACCTTATATTAGCCCACCTAAAGCTTTGCTAGGTCTCATAACCCTTTCATTAAAAACACTTTAAATATACGGATTGAAGTCAGTAAACAAACAGAAGGGCATAGATCTATATGAACAAACACCTTTCTATATCCCCATCTTACGCAAAGCCCTGAGAGATGGTATTACATTTTCTTGATTCAACAAAGAAATTAAAACATTTGAGAAATAGAGATAGAGAAAGTGAACTACTTTCCTTTCAACAACTGGCATCTCATTTTCAATTACCTCAAACTAATTTCTTCAAGTACCTACAGGTTAGGCACTATATTGCCACTCAGCAGGGAGGTAGGATTCAGCCCATGGGTAAACCTGTAACTGAAAAACTGTGGCTTGAGAGGAAAGAGGTAAAAGGTTTAATTTCTTACATGTACAGTGCCTTGCAAACGTATTCATCCCCCTGGGCGTTTTTCCTATTTTGTTGCATTACAACCTGTAATTTAAATAGATTTTTATTTGGATTTCATGTAATGGACATACACAAAATAGTCCAAATTGGTGAAGTGAAATGGAAAAAATTACTTGTTTCAAAAAATAAATAAAAACGGAAACGTGGTGCCTAAATATGTATTCACCCCCTTTGCTATGAAGCCCCTAAATAAGATCTGGTGCAACCAATTACCTTCAGAAGTCACATAAATAGTTAAATAAAGTCCACCTGTGTGCAATCTAAATGTCACATGATGTGTCACATGATCTCAGTACACACTACCATTCAAAAGTTTGGGGTCACTTAGCTTTTCTTTAAAAAACAAGGAAATGTAATTTTTTTGGTCCATTAAAATAACATCAAATTGATCAGAAATACAGCGTAGACATGGTTAATGTTGTTAATGACTTTTGTTGCTGAAAATTGCAAATGTTTTATGGAATATCTACATAGGCGTACAGAGGCCATTGTCAGCAACCATCACTCCTGTGTTCCAATGGCACGTTGTGTTAGCTAATCCAAGTTTATCATTTTGAAAGGCTAATTGATCATTAGATAACCCTTTTTCAATTGTGTTAGTACAGCTGAAAACTGTTGTGCTGATTAAAGAATAAATAAAACTGGCATTCTTTAGGCTATTTGAGTATCTGGAGCGTCAGCATTTGTGAGTTCGATTACAGGCTCAAAATGGCTAGAAACAAAGACCTTTCTTCTGAAACTCGTTAGTCTATTCTTGTTCTGAGAAATGAAGGCTATTCCACGTGAGAAATTGCCAAGAAACTGAAAATCTTGTACAACACTGTACTACTCCCTTCACAGAACAGTGCAAACTGGCTCTAACCAGAATAGAAAGAGGAGTGGGAGGCCCCGGTGCACAACTGAGCAAGAGTGCAAGTACATTAGAGTGTCTAGTTTGAGAAACAGACGCCTCACAAGTCCTCAACTGGCAGCTTCATTAAATAGTACCTGCAAAACACCAGTCTCAACGTCAACAGTGAAGAGGTGACTCCGGGATGCTAGCCTTCTAGGCAGAGTTGCAAAGAAAAAGCCATATCTCAGACACTGGACAGAGGAACGGGGCATTATCTGTGTCATATTTTGCTGATTGTTCAATTGTACAAAATGACAATATATTGTAATTGTAAGCAATGATCTCTTATTGATGTCACTTGTAAAATCCACTTCAATCAGTGTAGATGAGGGAAGGAAGGACACAGATTAAATAAGTACTTTTAAGCATTGAGACAGTTGAGCAATGGATTGTGTATTCTGATGTTGAATGGGCAAGACAAAATATTTAAGTTCCTTTGAATGGGGTATGGTAGTAGGTGCCTGGCACACCGGTATATGTCAAGAACTCCAAAGCTGCTGGGTTTTTCACGCTCAACAGTTTCCCGTGTGTATCAAGAATGGTCCACCACACAAAGGACATCCAGCCAACTTGACACAACAATTGGAAGCATTGGAGTTAACATGGCCCAGCATCCCTGTGAAACTCTTTCGACACCTTGTAGAGTCCATGCCCAGGCAAATTAAAGCTGTTCTGAGGGCAAAAGGAGGAGGTGCAAGGGCAACTCTATATTAGGAAGGTGTTCCTAATGTCTGGTATACTTACTGTATATTCCAACATGCATATATTTGTAAGACAAATATGTGTACATGAACATGTACGGCAAATAAAATATCCAAATCCAAATAATATTGTAACAAGGCAATAGTAAATCATGGATTGGTGCTGGGACTGGAAACAGGAACCGGGAACTGAGGATGGTGCAGGTGTCGGGTTGGAATCTAGGTTTGTAGAGGAGCAAGCAAACACAAGGAAGCCCTAGAAGCAACAGTCAGTGATGGCACTCCACTGTGGCCTGCCTGCTCCTGGTGAAGGTCTGATGTTTGGTCCCTCCTCCGAGCCTTGCCTGGTGGTCTGATGCTGTAAACTGGATTGGTGCTGGATTTGCTGAGGGGAGGAAGTACAACCTGAAGAGCAAGCAGACACACTTGGAAGTCCAGGACCTGTAGGTCGGTGATAGTACTCACCTGGGGCGAAGGTCTAAATCTTAGGTCCTTCTTCCATACCTCTTCTGGTATGGTGATGAATAGTTCCAGCTTCTGTGAGAGGGATAGATATAGCAAGAGGACATGCTATCATCAAGAATGCAGACAGCGTACACACTCAACATTTAATTAAATAACACAACATAACAGATTAACTGGCATGACAATCCATCTCACGGGAGGCCAAAAAGCACTAATCAAAGCCACGCCCAAACAAACCATGCCTCCAAGTCTTCTAATAGGCTGCTGCAACTACAATATATTTTTGGTCAAAATGCATTTTTATTGTACTTGACACATACTAAAAACCAAAAGCACTAACAGGCATTTCAATTTCTCAGTGTATTAACTCAATATCTTTCATGTGCATATGACAATTAAACAAACTTGACAAGAGCATTGCAACCAATGTCCAATGGGCATAACTTAACATGTTCAGCGTCAGTCCAAGAAATTAGTGCTTTTTGCGTCCCTTTGATGTGTCAATATTGAATTTTAAAAGTCTATTATATGAAATAAATTGCCCTTTAATATAGACCACACAGAGAATTCAATAAATCAGATTTTTAATATGAATAAACACAAAGGTGCCAAGATTCACCATTTTAACATGTCCCTCTGTGCAACCTTTGTGACTTCTTGGAAGATTTTTAACCCACTAACTACTGAAAAATACTCAAAGTTTAAAGTGTTCACCATTATTGTAAAGCCCTAGTTATTTTGTTGCTTCGAAGTTATTTCTGAAGATTATAATTTTTTTCGTTTGATTGGTGATTCATTTACATCTGTCCCTCATTTTAAGGTCAATCCTGTTACGTGAACTCTTATTTTAATATGGTGAAACTATTCATTGAACATCTAATAGTCAAATTAAACTAAACATTGAACATCTAATAGTGAAATTATAGTCTAAAGCCAGGTGAGTTAGTTCTACTCTTTTTGGCCATTTTCTGTTGTTTTGTGGTGAGAGACTGAGCTGGTCGAGCATATCACACAACCCTATTTGCCATAGATAGACAGGCTAGAAATGTTTTAACAATTGAAATTGCATTCAATTGCCACTCCCTGTTGCACACAACAAACTTCCATTTCCCCTGTCACAAAGGGATTCATGGCTGATTTAATGTTTAAAACCATATTCACTGCAATGCCGTCTATTCCCTTCACACTCTGACACTATTACAGTTTATAGATGGTGATGATAAGATAAGGGCCATGACTCTCCCTCTCATCTAGTGCAGATGCTCTGGGGCAGGATTGTGGTCATTTCAGAGAGCCGCTACATCTGTGAACTTTGCTCATAATCCATTTGTGAGACATGACAGGAATGAAGGTGGGTGGAGAAAGGGCTGCTGACTGTCATAGCTTCAGCCGGTTGTAATCCCTGACCAAGGTCACAGAAAGGTAGAGAGGCACAAAGACCTACTCCATTTCCCCACCGGACAGGAGTCAGGCACACAAAGACAACCACACTGACCCTCTGTGGTAACACAAGACTCCTGTAAGAACCCTAACACGCTCTAAAGTGCCGTAAAGCAATTGGACAATGAAGTCTGTAGTGAGCTGTACTGTTGTAATCAGGAAATGTTATGGAAGCTCGACAATGAGCTCACACTGACTCGCTGACTTTCATTTTGCTGGCCATTCAATCTTGTAAAATAGCATCTCTTTTAACCCAAAGGATTTGGAAGGGAAACATGAATGTACTGTAGAATACAAAACATACAAAGCCATGTCTGTGAAATGCCTCCCTATGAACAGATGATGAACAAGATGTGTTGTAAGAGCAGCCGAGAGGAATGTCCAGTATACGCCAAATAACAACAACACCACGTCTTTTTAGATTAGTTTTATACCCTGGATGTATTTGAAATGTATCCAATGATCCCAGTGATCCTCAGAGACTACAATAACCAACCTCTAAGAAAAGCTCAATAGCATATGAACACACAGTAGCCAGGGCCTGCTGTAGATGTTATTCAGTCCAAACAGTTAGCCAGCCCTCAGAGTTCAAGAGCTGTTTATCAGGCTGTCTTTCATGTTGACATCGGCTGATCTATCACTGCTTTCCAGTGGTTTAAAGTACTCAAGTAAAAATACTTTAAAGTACTACTTAAGTAATTTTTTGGGTATCTGTACTTTACTATTATATTTTTAACAACTTTTACTTTTACTTCACTACATTCTTAAAAGAAAATAATGTACTTTTTACTCAATACATTTTCCCTGACAATCAAAAGTACTTGTTACATTTTGAATGCTTAAATAAAAAACTTGAGCTGGCACACATGCAGAAAAATGTGTTTGTGTGGAGGTGCTGACTAATGGCGAATAAACTATAAACTATCAAAATAAAGAGAGTCGCACACTCCATATTTATCAACGTATCGGCATCACTGTGCCTTCTTCAGGGGAATGTCATGAGTACTTGAACCAGGTTATGTAGACAAACAGTGCAATTAGTGCAACCAATGACAATAGTGAGGGGTGTGTCATAATGATTAGGTTAATTAGAATGAATTAGTGAAACAATAGTTTGTGGCATATTAAATATATTAGGCTATTGTTATCATATAGAAACACAATTGAATATTGTACATAATATTAGCATCAACATACATTATTTCACATGTTTAATTGTCTTGTATTTAATTTCATACTTGTTACATGTAATCTTTTGGATCAACCTTAATGCATAATAAGCATCATCAACAGGGGGGACATATTAGGTGTACGCTAATAAGCTGTAGAAAGAATATATCAATTTATAAGACTTGTTCATAAAATAAAGATTTGTTCATATGAAAGCCTGAGATCAAAAGTCAAAATTCAGGAGGAGTCAATGTTTTTAGATAGGATATCCAGTAAGCCTCCCTTTGTAGTAGTAGGATCTCGATGTTACCTCCTCTCCTTGGTAGAGCAACATGTTCAATGCCTGTATATTTGAGGGAGGGGATTGGATGGTTCGCTTCAACAATGTGAGCTGCTACTGGATGGTCAATGTTCTTACACCTGATTGAGCTGCGGTGTTCAGCTATGCGTTGTTTTAATTGTCTTTTCGTTTGTCCTACGTAGGCTTTTCCACATGAACAGGTGATGAGATAGATTACTCCCTTAGTCTTGCCTGAGATGATACTCCTAACAGGGATTTTTTTTACCTGTATGTGGGTGTCTTGAAGAAGGATGTTTTTATCGTGCTATTGCACTGCGCATGAGCCACATTTGTAGTTCCCATTTGGAATGGGTGTCTGAGTGGGCTCAGGGGGAATGTCAGATCTCCGATATTGCGACCACGCTTATAGACAACCAGTGTGGGCTCCTTGAAGAGGTGTGTGATTTTTTTTGTCTGATTGCAGAATATGCCAGTGGTTTTTCAGGATTGATTTCATTTTCTCCAAACACTTGGTGTACTTAGTTCAAAAGACGGTTGCGTTGTTTTTCTTCTTTGGTTGCGTTTTTAGTAATTCCGCTCTTGGTTTTTGAGATATTTTATCATTGCAGCATCAAGAGTTTTTTTCCTTGTAGCCTCTCATTTCGAATGTATCTGTCATTTTCTTAGCATTGCTGTCAAAATATGTCTGGTTGCCACCGATTTGTTTAACCCGGCATAACTGGCTATATGGCAGACCATTCTTGAGGGGAAGGGGATGCATACTGTCCGCACATAGCATGGTATTGCTGTCTGTGGGCTTTGTGTATAAGTCTGTGTGCAATGCATCATTCTCTTTGATTATCCATAAGTCCAGGTGGTTTATTTTTCTCTCATCAGTCTGCATGGTGAATCTGAGGTATTCAGAGCTCACGTTTAGTAGTGTTTGGAATTCATTTAGTTCCTGCCGACTTACTTCCCAGAGCACAAAGACATCATCTATGTATCTCTTCCATAGGAGGATTTTAGAAATTAGGGGGTGTGTCTCTGTTTTGTAAAGGAGTGTTTCCTCAAATGTTGAATGCTTATCAAGAGACCATCTCAAATGTTGAATGCTTATCAAGAGACCATCTCAAATGTTGAAAAAACTTATCAAGAGACCATCCCTGGTCATCTCTACTGCCTCTGATCTGGCGGAGTCACTAAACACAAATGCTTAGTTTGTAAATAATGTCTGAGTGTTTGAGTGTGCCTCTGGCTATCTGTAAATACAAATAAAAAATGTCTGGTTTGCTTAATTTAAGCAATTTAAAATTATTTATACTTTTACTTTTGATGCTTAAGTATATTTTAGCAATTACATTTACCTTTGAATCTTAAGTATATTTAAAACCAAATACTTTTAGACTTTTACTCAAGTAGAATTTTACTGGGTGACTTTCACTTTTACTTGAGTCATTTTCTATTAAGGTATCTTTACTTTTCCTCAAGTATGACAATTTGGTACTTTTTCCACCACTGCTGCTTTCACTGGGCTGTCTGGTTTAGCAGTTTTGTGCTGTGCTGAGTGTCAGGGTGCAAGGTTCACCCTCTCAGCCTCCCCACATGCTAAAATGCATGTAATGCCTTCAAATGTATTTCAGAGATGTATGTACAAAATCCCCCAATGAATGCCTTGAGTCTTATGCTGATCTGCTAATTGAACAAAGGAACTATCACTCTGTGATAGAGAATGTCACCTGGCTTTGACACTTTAGCATAGTTTATACCTGGTGCTAACATGCGTCCTTTTTCCTGATTTTGTCCACTTTTTGATTGTGCTCACATTTTCAGGCTGTCTTTCATGTTGACATCGGCTGATCTATCACTGCTTTCCAGTGGTTTAAAGTACTAAAGTAAAAATACTTTAAAGTACTACTACAACATTTTCCTGATTTTGTCCACTTTTTGATTGTGCTCACATTTTCAAAAATATGTCTACACATGATACTAACATGATACTGTGATTGGAACAGTAACAACATATGATGCAACATATGCGTTTATAAGGCACTGTTGTATGAAAATAATCAAAAAATTATTTTGTACTGATGGGAAATAAAGATCTTCACAACTTTATTCCTCAATGTCCCCTTTTATTGTGAAAGACAAATGTGAACTTCGTCATCCAAACATCACACGGAACACAGCCACATCCAAACTCAGTCTAAATTACAAGTTTCGCTGACAAAAAAACTAAACACAAGTTAGCAACCTAACAGCTAAACTTGTTTTCAATGTACCACATCTCTGGTGAGCACAAGGGAGAAAAGTAATATTGTTAAGAAAAGAGGTGCGTGTCAGCTAAGCTATCAGAAGTTAAATTCTTTATGATGGCAGCCATGTTTGTTTATGTTTGACAAACGAAACCCCCCTAATCCCAGAATGCCATTCACTATAAGATGCAAATAATCAAAGTCAAAGATGGCTGCGCACATGGCCTAAAAAATAGTTTGGCCACTTTTCAGCATATTACAAATCTTCAATGTACTTGTTACAGTGTATACAAGAACCGTAGCACATGACTTAACAAGTCGTTTACCGTTTTTGACAAACCACAAAATAAATAAAATGTTATCACCTAACAGATCATCACACCAAATACAAGCCTACTGCCTAGCCTAACCGTAGCGCGAAAGCTAAACAGAGAAGAAACCATTTTAGGGGGGTTTGTGGCGGGGGGGGGGGGGGGGGGGGGGGGGGGGTGTTATGGTGGCACTATATTGGATCACTCCTTCCATGAGGCAGGATACATTCAGAGTAAAAATTTCAGATTAGTCCTGTGTACCGGGGAGTGCTGCGACTGACCCCCTTAAATAGCTGCCAACATTACACCCACATCTTCCTTTTCTCGGCTCATTCCAGAAAGGATTAGCTTGGTAAGAGCTCTATGTTAGAGTGTACGAGTGCAGAAGTATACCCGCAGCTATTCAATAGCTTGGAGCTGCTTGCTACAGTAGCTAGCCTCTCCACCAGGGTGCTCTGCAGTCCCCCCACTCGGTTTGGCATGTGCCATCTTGTTTGGATTTCGTCCTTGTTTTTATTACTTGTGACACTGAGGATTTGTCTTAGTTGTCTGTGTGACTTGTCTGTCCCTCCTGGTTATAGCGTTTGGGGACCGCCAACAAAATCAGGAGACTGTGTATGTTTTGCTCCGGCTGGTTTGCAGTTCTCCCCTGAGAGGGAGCTAGGTGTCACGAGGCGCAACACGTTTCATCTCTCACAGGACGCAGCCATCTTGCCTAGACTCTTGTGTGTTCCACGGTGAACGAGCTATGCAAAGTAGCTAGCTTAACGAGAGGTGACCATTGGTTATAAACACAGGTCCTGCCAACCAGCACCCCCACGTACAGTTGAAGTCAGAAGTTTTACATACACCTTAGACAAATACATTTTTACTCAGTTTTTCACAATTCCTGACATTTAATCCTAGTAAAAATTCCCTGTCTTTGGTCAGTTAGGATCACCACTTTATTTTAAGAATGTGAATTGTCAGAATAATAGTAGAGAGAATGATTTAATTCAGCTTTTATTTCTTTCATTACATTCCCAGTGGGTCAGAAGTTTACATACACTCAATTAGTATTTGATAGCTGTAACGGTTTCCGTCGTCTGAAGAAGAGTAGTCGGACCAAAGCGCAGCGTGGTAAGTGTTCATGCTTTTTTATTAGAACAGAACACTATAACAAAATAACAAGAGAATAAATGAAACCGAAACAGTCCTGTAAGGTACAAAACACTAAACAGAAAATACTACCCACAAAAACCATGTGGGAAAAAGGTACCTAAGTATGGTTCTCAATCAGAGACAACGATAGACAGCTGCCTCTGATTGAGAACCACACCCGGCCAAACACAAAGAAATACAAAACATAGAAAATGAACATAGAATGCCCACCCAAATCACACCCTGACCAAACCAAAATAGAGACATAAACAGCTCTCTGCGGTCAGGGCGTGACAGTAGCATTGCCTTTATATTGTTTAACTTGGGTAAAACGTTTCGGGTAGCCTTCCACAAGCTTCCCACAATAAGTTGGGTGAATTGTGGCCCATTAATCCTGATAGAGCTGGTGTAGCTGAGTCAGGTTTGTAGGCCTCCTTGCTCGCACACGCTTTTTCAGTTCTGCCCACAATTTTTCTATGGCATTGAGATCAGGGCTTTGTGATGGCCAATCCAATACCTTGACTTTGTTATCCTTAATCCATTTTGCCACAACTTTGGAAGTATGCTTGGTGTTATTGGCCATTTGGAAGACCCATTTGCGACCAAGCTTTAAATTCCTGACTGATGTCTTGAGATGTTGCTTCAATGTATCCACATAATTTTCCTACCTCATGATGCCATCTATTTTGTGAACTGCACCAGTCCCTCCTGTAGCAAAGCACCCCCACAACATGATGCTGCCTCCCCCGTGCTTCACGGATGGGATAGTGTTCTTCGGCTTGCAAGCCTCCCGCTTTTTCCTCCAAACATGACGATGGTCATTATGGCTAAACAGTTCTATTTTTGTTTCATCAAACCAGAGGACATTTCTCCAAAAGGTACGATCTTTGTCTTCATGTGCAGTTGCAAACTGTAGTCTGGCTTTTTTATGGCAGTTTTGGAGCAGTGGCTTCTTCCTTGCTGAGCGGCCTTTCAGGTTATGTCGATATAGGACTCGTTTTACTGTGGATATAGATACTTTTGTGCCTGTTTCCTCCAGCATCTTCACAAGGTCCTTTGCTGTTGTTCTGGGATTGATTTGCACTTTTCGCACCACAGTAAATTAATCTCTAGGAGACAGAATGCGTCTCCTATCTGAGCGGTAAGACGGCTGCGTGGTCCCATGGTGTTTATACTGTTGATGGAATTGATATGTTTAAATGAGTGATTAGAATATTCCATCCTGAAACTATATAAGTGTATGTAATTGATTAGAATCATCAATTAAATACATTAGAATCATCAAATTATTATTAATGATGTGTGTAGTCTTAGTCAGTAAAATTATAATAAATTATGTGTGTAGTTTTAGTCAGAATTAGGGTAAAACAATATATCTGTACAATATGTCTCTATAGTATCTTAAACACAGACTGTCTGAGCAAGATTCGGTGCCGACCTTGGCTAGGGGCCACTGAGAGATTTGAGGGAGGACAGGGAGTGCTTCTCACGGTCCCTAATCTTTGTCGGCTGGGTATTGATACAGTATGTGCGTATGAATTCTGTTTGTGTGCAAAAGTATGTGCGTAAGGAGCTAGTATAAAATGAATGGTTTTGTACAACGAACTAGCGCGCTCGTGAATAAACATTTTGACTATCATAGCTGGGCCTCCGTCTGTTTCATTCAACCAGTATCTTACAAATTCTGGGTTGCAGACCGAGTAGTTTAATTGAATTGTACAGATGAACATGGTACCTTCAGCCGTTTGGAAATTGCTCCCAAGGATCAACCAGACTTGTGGAGGTCTACAATTTTTTTCTGAGGTCTTGGCTGATTTCTTTTGATTTTCCCATGATGTCAAGCAAAGAGGCACTGAGTTTAAAGGTATGCCTTGAAATACATCCACAGGTACACCTCCAATTGACTGAAATCATGTCAATTAGCCTATCAGAAGCTTCTAAAGCCATGACATAATTTTCTGGAATTTTCCAAGCTGTTTAAAGGCACAGTCAACTTAGTGTATGTAAACTTCTGACCCACTGGAATTGTGATACAGTGATTTCTAAGTGAAATTGTCTGTCTGTAAACAATTGTTAGAAAAATTACTTGTGTCATGCACAAAGTAGATGTCCTAACCGATTTGCCAAAACTATAGTTTGTCAACAAGAAATTAGGGGAGTGGTTGAAAAACGAGTTTTAATGACTCCAACCTAAGTGTATGTAAACGTTTGACTTTAACTGTATATAGCAAGAGATAAGCTATAAACGGGGCGTGAGTTATAGCCGACCCACACGTATAAAGCAAGAAATAAGCTATAAACATGTGTGAGGTAGAATGCACTGCCTCTTCACAGTCAGGCAGTTTACACTGTTGGCTTAATAATTTTTACACAAGGTAAAACTACAGCCATTCATGTCTCCTCCTTCATTCAGATAGTGTATGAGACCAAGGCTGATACTGTAGGTCTGTAATGATCTTTACTATTATACAGTATTGCGCAGTGTTTACTATAGACATAGTATATTACACTGTTGGCTTATTTTCCACAAGGAGAATATACAACCATTCTCATCCTCTCCTTCAGATAGTGTATGAGACTAAGGCTGATACTGTAGCTCCCATTCATTACTACTGTACAGTATTGCACAGTGTATACTATTGACACAGTAGTATTACACTGTTGGCTTCATTTTCCAGTATTGGGCTGAGTTTGTGTTAGCACAACCATAGTGAGATTACACTGGTGTTTTTTTCACATTAACGTGTTTAGCAGATTTTATTGCGGGTGTCGCGAAATGCTTGTGCTTTTAGTTCCGACAGTACCCATCTCTTCTTCCCACAGAAATAAACTACCATTTCCAGTATAGCTTTTCGATCTTGAGAAATGTGAGGTATCCCTGCCCACTGGCAGTGGACTGCGTCTAAGAAGGGTGGCACTCTGCAGTCATTCTGATGTGCTTGCCACTGGCATTGGCAGCTTCTCACAGGCCCACAGGCAAAAACTGAGAGAGGCAAGTGGAGTCCCCATGGGCACTGAATACAGTGTTGGAAAGCTACGAACTCCAGTTCCGATGCTGGCCACTACTATATTTCGGGTGTCTCAAATGTCTCAGGGTCTTCTAGTGTTGATGCCCTGGTTGACTGAATGTTTCATAATGATTTCAGATGAAGGAGTGTCAACCTACATCCAAACCCTTCATGCTGGCCAGGGGTTCTGTCTGATAGCCACGTTAACTGGCCATTACAGTTGTCCACACACGCCCCTCTCACTGTTAAGGGTGAACTAAGGGCTTCCACCAGTGTGTTGTGCCCAGATAGACACTTTTCACAAACACAGGCATTACGAAAGCTTTATCAGGTTCATCTTGATTGGCCACCAGCTGCTCTTGATAGCTCCATGCTGGCCAAGACCACCATTGTCAGCTTTCTGTCTCTCATCTCGGGGACCCCATGGCAGCTGACCCTGAGGCCCAACCTTCTCTTCAGGCTGGGGGGCGCCTATCCTGACTTTGAAGCACCTATCCATGAAGGTGGCATTCCTGTTGGCTATTACCTTCACTAAGTGGGTGAGTGAACTTCATACCTTATCAGTGAGTAGAATGGGTCCAGATAAGAGGAGTGTCACCCTTCGTCTTAACCTCTCAATCTTGCAGAAGGTCATGTGAACCGGCCCTTACATTTGTCCACATATGTTCCTCCTGCGGCCGCGGGTGAGCTGGGTGTTTTTCCCCCCCAAGTGTGCTCTGCCGGAGTTAGGGCCTTGGACACTTACATTACACAGACACAGAAATTACAACATTCTGATTGGCTATTCATTTGCTATGGTGAAAGAGTTCTGGGCCAGAGCCTATCGATGCAAAGACTCTCACATTGGATTGTGGACACTATTACTACAGCATAGCGGCTGGCCAGTCGGCCTCTGCCGTCTGCTGTAGTAGCGCATTCTACTAGAGGAGTAGCTACATTGTGGGCACTGCTCCGAGGAGTTCCACTCAATGACATTTGCGCGTCTGCCTTTTTCTATCAAGGTACCATCAAGTCATTGTTGCCCCCGCCAATGTGCTGGGTGTTGCCTCCGCTTCCCTGAGTGGGGACGGAGGGACATAGCAACTATGACTGTCCTGAGCTCAGTCCCACGGGACTTTGCTCTCTGTCTGGCCCTTACCTAGTTCACCGATTCATCTGGTATTGTGATAAGATATTGGAGTGTTATGTCCGTATGTAACCACGGTTATGTGAGCTATTTGATCACTCCAATCCTCTTTGTCTGTGATCTATGGGTGCCTCGCAAAGGACACGAGGCGGAAGTAGTGTGGCGGCAGCTATTTAAGGGGGTCAGCCGCAGCACTAGACGGTCCACGGGACTAATCTGAAATTCTTATTCGGAATGTATCCTGCCGCGCGGAAGGATACCATATTGCAGTGATCCAATAGCTCACATAACCGTGGTTACATACATAACCTTCATTCATTTCATTTGTGGGGGGGGGGGGGTTTACAAGTCCATGATGGGTAGAAATGGGGGAAGGTATCGTGGGTGGGATATGAGGCAGGAAATATTATTATGTTGGGAGTTTTATCAATAAATGGAGGGCAAACACAGGAGAAGTTTAATAAAACTTAATAAAATTAAAATAAAACCCCTGGAAAGAAGGGTCTGAGCTGGCAACCCAGAAGTAACATCGTTACAATCAGACGCCGCGTTCAAAACAACTGGGAACTCGGAAATCTCAGACTTCCAACTTCAGTGAATTCAAAACAACACGGAACTCAGAAAAAATTTTGCTCCGACTGGGAAAAATATTTTTTTAAGCTTTCTAGAGCTCCGAATTTCCGACCTGAAGATCAATGACATCACGATTTGACCTCGTATTTTTCTGAGTTCCCAGTTGCCTTGAAAGCACCATAAGTCAATCGAGTGAACTATCCATTTATCTCATTTTTAATAACATATTTGGTCTGACAGACGCTTACGTGACAACCAGAATGCATTGTATGATGTCAACAAACATGGCACCACACATAACTATCAAATAGCTTAGCATTAGCTCATCATAATCAGTAAAACCTTCAAAAAAGGATTCTACACACATAATATGTGTCCATTACAATCTATGTAAGAATCGAAATGCATGATTTGTCACCAGTAATTGAAAACATGTGAATAAAACAGTAAATACATTATGCTCCAGACATACAGTGTCTTCGGACCCCTTGACTTTTTCCACATTTTGTTACGTTATAGCCTTACTGTAAAATGGATATATTAAAAAAAAAACTCAGCAATCTACACACAACACCCCATAACGACAAAGTGAAAACAGGTTTTTTGAATTTTTTGCAAATGTATTAAATTGAAATACCTTATTTACGTAACTATTCAGACCCTTTGCTATGAGACTCTAAATTGAGCTCACATGCATCCTGTTTCCATTGAGCATCCTTGAGATGTTTCTACAACTTGATTGGAGAGCACCTGTGGTAAATTCAATTGATTGGACATGATTTGGAAATGCACACACCTGTCTATATAAGGTACCACAGTTGACAGTGCATGTCAGAGCGAAAACCAAGTCATGATGTCAAAGGAATTGTCTGTAGAGCTCCGAGACAGGATGTGTCGAGACACCGATCTGGGGAAGGTTACCAAAACATTTCTGCAGCCTTGAAGGTCTCAAAGAACACAGTGGACTCCATCATTCTTAAATTTGGAACCACCAAGACTCTTCCTAGAGCTGGCCGCCCGGCCAAACTGAATAATCGGGGGAGAAGGGCCTTGGTCAGGGAGGTGACCAGGAACCCGATGGACACGCTGACAGAGCTCTAGAGTTCCTCTGTGGAGATGGGAGAACCTTCCAGAAGGACAACCATCTCTGCAGCTCTCCACCAATCAGGAATTTATGGCAGAGCGGCCAGACGGAAGCCATTCCTCAGTAAAAGGCACGACAGCTCGCTTGGTGTTCGCCAAAAGGCCTGTAAAGACTCTCAGACTATGAGAAACAAGATTCTTTGGTCTGATGAAACCAAGATTCAACTCCTTGGCCGGAATCCCAAGCGTCACGTCTGGGGGAAACCTGGCACCATCCCTACGGTGAAATTTGGTGGTGGCAGCATCGTGCTGTGGGGATGTTTTTCAGCGGCAGGGACTGGGAGACTAATCAGGATCGAAGCAAAGATGAACGGAGCAAAGTACAGAGAGATCCTTGAAGAAAACCTGCTCCTGAGCGCTCAGGACCTCAGACTGGGGTGAAGGTTCACCTTCCAACAGGACAATAACCCTAAGCACACAGCCAAGACAACGCAGGAGTGGCTTCAGGACAAGTCTCTGAATATCCTTGAGTGGCCCAGCCAGAGCCCGGACTTGAACCCAATCGAACATCTCTGGAGAGACCTGAAAATAGCTGTGTAGCAACGCTCCCCATCCAACCTGACAGAGCTTGAGAGGATCTGCAGAGAAGAATGGTAGAAACTTTCCAGATACAGGTGTGCCAAGCTTGTTGCGTCATACCCAAGAAGACTCAAGGCTGTAATTGCTGCCAAAGGTGCTTCAACAAAATAATGAGTAGGGTCTGAATACTTATGTAAATGGTATTCTTCAGTTTGACATTTTTTTTACATTTGCAAAGATTTCTAAAAACCTGTATTTGCTTTGTAATTATGGGGTATTGTGTGTAGTTTGATGAGGGGGAAAAAAACAATTTAATCAATTTCAGAATAAGGATGTAACATAACAAAATATGGTAAAAGTCAAGGGGTCTGAATACTTTACAAAGGCACTATACATACGGTATGCTACAATAGAAACAACAGCACAATATACAGGAAATAAGGCACTTACTTTGATATGAATGCACACATGTCCAAAGTTATTATTTGTAAGGAAAACAAGAATGAAGGCAATGCGGTTGCCAGCCAGAAAATGTGCCTGGGGGAAAAGGTTTTTGCAAGGCCTGTTCTGACTAGAGATGCTCAATGTCTTCATAGTTGATCTGGAGAATCACTGGGGAAGTGCTTGGCCTCTTGTGAAAGAGAGGAGTTTTCCGGCTCAGTAAAGCCTCAAACATAGATTGTCAGAACAGTGAAATGGGCTACTTCTTATGTGAATTAATAAGGAGATGGAACACACCTCAATTCAAGCTGTTAGAAAATCAAACTTGTTAGAAAATAACTTGAAATTCACAAGTTGAGGCAAAACCTATACATAATTAGCAAGCAGCGTGCCTTGGTTTAAGCGCAGCGCGGGTTAACTGTCTTGTTGCGTAACAATCACGTTTTGGAACAGTGAGTGCATTCTGACATCACCCTCAAAAAATTTCACACTGGGGCGACCTTTAGAGATATTTGGAACTCACATGTGAAAAGGTTCAAATGTGTCTCATATCTGTTCACTGTGTCCACATTATGACCAGATTTCCTGATCCCTCCCTGTATGCAAATTATTTGACACCTGTTCTTTCAAAATATTATTTATGTATACTTAACACATATATAAATACAACATGTAAAGTGTTGGTCCCACGTTTCATGGGACCAACAAAAAGATCTGAAATAAAAGATCCTAGAAATGTTGCATATGCACAAAAAGCTTATTTATCTAATATATTGTGCACACATTTTCTTACATCCCTGTTAATGAGCAGTTCACTTTTGCCACAATAATCCATCCACCTGGCATATCAAGAGGCTGATTAAACAGCATGATCATTGCACGGTGCACCTTGTGCTGGGGACAATAAAAGGTCACTCGTGAAGTTTTTTCACACAACAGAATGCCACAGATGTCTCGAATTTTGAGGGAGCGTGCAATTGGCATGCAGGAATATCTACCAGAGCGGTTGCCAGAGAATTTAATGTCCATTTCTCTACCATAAGCTGCATCCAACGTCATTTTAGAGAATTTGGCGGTACGTCCAACCAGCCTCACAACCACAGACCACATGTAACCACGCCAGCCCAGGACCTCCACATCCGGCTTCTTCATCTGCAGAATCATCTGAGAACAGCCACCCGGACAGCTGATTAAACCGAGGAGTATTTCTGTCTGTAATAAAGCCCTTTTTGGGGGGGAAATGTATTCTGATTGGCTGGGCTTGGCTCCCAAGTTGAGAGGCCTATGCCCTCCCAGTCCCATCCATGGCTGCTGCCCTTCCCAGTCATGTGAAATCCATAGATTTGGGCCTTCATTTATTTCTTATATGAACTGTAACTTAGTAAAATCGTTGAAACTGTTGCATGTTGCATTTATATTTTTGTTCAGTATATTTATTTTAAGTTAATGGGTTTGTACTGGAGATAGGTTAGCCTCATTCATGGTGACAAGCCCCAAAGGAAAAGGGTGAAAATGATTCTGAGAAAATGTGGCTACATTGCAACAGCCTATTCACTGTGAATGAACTGACATTGCATCAACAGTGACGTTGTGGCAAATTGACTCTGAGACAAGTCTTTGATCTCCAAAATGAATATGTTTAAGTTTGACTGTGAACATTAAAAAAAACACTAACCCTGATGGTTTGATCTTTGTTTGACTTGGACATTTTTCCAGCATAAACAAGTTTAGGCATTCACAGTGAGAAAAAAAATACTTATTTTGGAAGGAATTTTTGCTTTGTACCACAAATAGAGAAAATAACTTTGAGGCTTCCAGACAAATTCAATGTTTATCGCCAGATTTAAAAAAAAACATTAACAAATGTGGCTGTGTGTGAATCTGTTGCTCGCACCAAAGAAGCACCTTCCTTTTAATTCCCGAGCCCAAGGTCTCGTGTCTGCAGGAGAGAAATCTGAATTGGGGGTCACTGACTATGAAACTCATTCCAAAAGGGAGAGCTGAAAGATAATCCAGCTGAGAGTTTTTCACCTCCGAGCCTCCTGGTATGAAAACACAATGTAATTACCCTACAATGCTTCCCTCCTTTGTTCTCACCAACAAACTCACACATCTAACATCCCCCAGGACCCCACTCTTGCTTTCCCAGGCTACCATGGCAACAACAAAAACCACTGGATTGGATCTCATGTGTTTAAAAAAAAACACATTGATCATACAACTTTCTTAAAACATAAGGTAATGATCCCAAAAATACAGTAAGGTGTTAGTTGGTTGTAAAAACACCTAAGGTTATGTACAAGGGCCTTCTCTGTGAAACCACACATGGAAAATGTAATTCATTGAGTTTCTGCAAAGTGGAGTCTAGGATGGGCTGAGAGCGAGAAGTTTCACTTCACATGGAAAGGGTTGTCTACCTAATGTCTTATATTCTTTGATCAAAGAGACATTACCAATTGCAATGCCTGGGGAAGTAATTTCCTTTGAAACAGTATGTTGAATGCAGGGAACATTATGCACTATGCATTTTGCAATGTATTACTGATATGCCATTTTCAAGGCGCAGGGAGGGAACCTTTGACTGTTCAGCAGTGTGCGTTTTGTTCGCTTCTAAATGGGCTTTTACATCTAACTGTGGAGAATCAGAATAACAGATTGCATCTCTGGTTTCGCTGCATCTATATGAAATCAAATGGGAGTTTCAATGGTATTGCACTATATATACTGAACAAAAATACAAACACAACATGTAAAGTGTTGGTCCCAAATAAAAGATCCCAGAAATGTTCCATACGCACAAAAAGCTTATTTCTCTAAAATGCAGTGCACGAATTTGTTTACATCTTTATTAGTGACCATTTCTCCTAGTGACCATAATCCATCCCCCTGATAGGTGTGGCATATCAAAAAGCTGATTAAACAGCATGATCATTACACAGGTGCACCTTGTGCTGAAGACAATAAAAGGCCACTCTAAAATGTTCTGTTTTTTCATACAAAACAATGCCACACTTGTCTCGGGTTTTGAGGGACCATGCAATTGGCTTGCTGACAACAGGAATGTCCATCAGAGCTGTTGCCAGAGAATTTAATGATAATTTCTCTACCAAAAGCCACTTCCAACGTCGTTTTAGAAAATTTCGCAGTATGTGCAACCGGCCTTCAACAGACCACGTGTAATCACGCCAGCCAGGACCTCCACATCTAGCTTCTTCACCTGCGGGATTGTCTGAGACCAGTGTCATGGAAATTCTAACCAGAAAGGAAGAGAGACTGTAGATTCTTCAAACAGCAAGCATTTATTATAAGAATTGCAATTCTGGAGCGGTTAACAATCACTCAAAAGGTGCAGAGTTAAGAGCCCAACGAACAAGAGTTGAGTCTCAGCTTTTATAACCTTTGTCTATGTGGCAGTTTAGCAGGTGTGTGAGATCATGATGGGAACATAGCGTACACACAAGTGATAATGCCAATTTGTTACTCCTTTCTGCTGATAGAATTGTCGCTGCTGCTCAAGCTAGCCTCTGTTCTCTTCATATCTCCACACTGCTGTGCTCTTGAAAGATACGATAAGAACAAGATGGACCAAAAACGGGTCACTCTCAGATGGCCCTTTGTCTTTGGCCGCGTGACTAAGTTACTCAGAAACAAGAGAGGAAAATACTGGCTTCTTCTTACATGAGAGAAACAGACAGTGGAAATTTACAGGTTTAAGGCGCATGTGCATTCATGTGAAATCCATAGATTAGGGCCTAATGAATTTGTTTCAATTGACTGATTTCCTTATAACTGTAACTCACAAAAATTTTGAAATTGTTGCATGTTGCGTTTATATTTTTTATCAATGCAATAACACAGCTCTGGAGGTCAATAGAGATATATGCTTTCTGTGCTAAAGAGGTCTATGTTCTTTTTAAACAAAATGTTATTGTGTTAAAATCAATATTATTGTATTGTTTTTGCCAATCAGTACCTGAACTCTGAGTCAAAACAATGACATGCTTTAAATGTGAAAATTGACAATACTCAGATTTGGATGAAATATGTTTTATTTTTATTTTTATTGATGTCCTTGCTGTCTTGTTGGAGTATGGAGTATCTGAGCTGTGACCCATAATCCATCGCTGCTCCGGACCGCCCTCCGATGGGACACAGGACAAACGGGCAATTCAAAACCCTCTGAGAGAGGAAACCTCCCAAAAACAATTAATCAGCTAGGCCAATCTTGGTCGCAGCTGGGATGATATCTGGCCACTGTTGTTTGTAGGGCTCCATGTAGACGTGGCGTAATGGAAACAAATGAAGAAATATGAGCTTCGAGACAAATCCATATTACTCTCTGTCTCGGCTCTGGTGAGGCAGTGGCTCCCTTGATGTGCCTAATCAATCTTGGGAGAGAAGCCGACATCATCAGTGCCAATCCCTCCCTTGACAAAATTGCCATGCCATTCACGATTAGTTGCATGCAAACATTTCAGACCCCCACTTCTCTCCTCTCCCTTGTCTCTCCTTTCATTGCTTTTCCCATCCCCTCTTCTTTTCTTTCCTCTTCACTGTCACTGTCCACTCCCCTTGTCTTTTAATGATGGCCATGCTTTTGTTTTATTTTAGTAACAGTGTCTGTCCTACTTGTTTATCCAATCCGTTGTTATCTGCTAGTCCAGTCGTGGTGAGAGATTAAGTTGTTCAGATGGAGTCCTTTGACTAAGGGCTCTATTCAATCCGTATCTCTGAAGCCTTTCGTATTTAGCTGACTTACTCAGCGTTTACCATGAATGCCGTCTCAGCCAACGCGGGGACATTACCTTTAAATTTCTAGCGGGCTTTCGTGCTGAATTTTTGTGATACAGATTGAATAGAGCCCTACGTTTGTCACTGCTACAGCACCTGCAGTGCACTGACCTTTTCCCAGTGTGTGTGTGTGTGTGTGTCTGTGTGTGTGTCTGTGTGTGTGTCTGTGTGTGTGTGTGTGTGTGTGTCTGTGTGTGTGTGTGTGTGTGTGTGTGTGTGTGTGTGTGTGTGTGTGTGTGTGTGTGTGTGTGTGTGTGTGTGTGTGTGTGTGTGTGTGTGTGTGTGTGTGTGTGTGTGTGTGTGTGTGTGTGTGTGTGTGTGTGTGTGTGTGCGCGCAGGCAGAGAGGCCTGATGATGAAGTGCTGGTATTGATCATAACCACCTCCTATCCTGCCGTAATGTCATTAGCCAGTATCCCTGCTCCTAGCGGCTCCTCGCTACAGGATGACCTACATTAACATCATCCTCCTCTTTATCATTCCTCATCTCATTGGAGGGATAGGCCTACACACTGGCAGAGAGGGGCTTTGAGCGATGACAATGGAATAGTGAAGCTCTGAACACTTTGCAGTTATAGAAATGTGCTTTATCAAACGTTCACTGGGTCGTTTTTGTAAATGACCTACCCGGTCAAATTATTAGTAATATGTAGATAACAATGGCCATCAAATGATTTTGATATCTTGATGGACAGAATTAATGGTTGTTACAGGGCTTTCAGGATTCAATCAAAGCTGCCTTAGCAATGTTTATGAAGTATATTTGTTTAGAAACTACTGCTTGCGCACACACGTACTGTATCTTATAGTTAAAACTATCAACATCTACCTGTTAGGTGAATCTACAGTATTTGAGAAGTCTCGAAAACCAGACCCCTAGGCAACATTTGAAAATTGTGGTTGGCAACGCGGATGTCTAGAGATACTACCCACTGGGCAAAGACGTCCGTTCAACGTCTAGTTTTGAGTTGTACTTGGTTGAGTTGTCAACTAACATGAATTGATCTTTAAAGAAATAACATGTCCCATGTCATTGGATTTAGGTTAAAAGTTGGGTGAAGAAAATACTAAATACCCTTATGTTGATGACTTTCTGCAAAACCAGTCAGTTTTCCTTGTGGATTTAACATCATCACATAGATTTTGAGGTTGAAATGAGGTGGAAACAACATTGATTCAAATACTGTAATGCGGGTTTGTTTGAATAGAGCCCAGAGTCTGTGAAACATTATTCTGGCAGACAACCTGTAATTCATTCATAATTACTATTTTGTCCCCTCTAAAGCCATTTGCTGATAAAGACACTTTGATTGAGGCTGTGCACGTAATTAGGCCAAATTCTACTGAGGAATATGAAACTGCAAATATCTCCTTTTCCCCCTATTAACTGCTGCATTACTCACTCATCTTTAGACAATGAAACAGAAGGAGGGTTCGCAACTCTTGGAAAAACAGATATGCTTTCTGGGTTGTTGCCATGGAAACCACTTTCCTGCTCTGTTCTCTAGTTTAGCAAGACAGAAGTCAATATTCTCTACTCCCTTACACAATACAGGCTGACCTGTTACTGCACTCCTAAGCTAGGTTTTTGTTGTATTGGTAACTATATGCACAACATTATAGCATTGTTAAAAATGTACTAGTAGTGGTATTTTGTTACCAGTGACAAAACCAGGTAACCTGGTTTGTAGGAAACTATAGCTGTATCTATTGTTGAGGTGAGGTGAGTACAGGATGTTACCACTCAAGTGTTGCTATTCAAGAAAACGTGTCTCATCTGACCTTGACATAAAGTGAGTTGACTCTACACAGTGTATCCATAAACACTAACTGAGTTGAAAGCAATGACTACGGACCATACACATATACCATACACGCTCATACAAACGGCGATGAAATACCCCTGTTAAAATAATGTTTCCCTGACTACACAAGCACAAGATATAAAACACAGCCGTCTTCTTGTGTGAGAGGAGAGGGAGCTGAAAGTTTTTGCTCTGCCAGTAAATGTTTCATGTGTGTTGTGGGAGAAGCAGAGGCTCATTACTGGGCTTTGGAACAGCAGCTTTCTCCTCTACTCCATGATGTGCCACTTGGTTAATTACACCAGGGAAGAGAAGGGAGACCGCATTGTGGCCGTGGGCGGGGGCCAGGGGCCGGGTGCTGCAGACTGATTAGACTCCCAGGCTGGGCCCTAGGGCCCCTCATAATGGGGCTCATTTAGCAGGCCCTAATAAAACTGCACTCTCAACACTTATGCACAGAGACTAGATTAGCTACCTCCTTAAAAACATCAAGAACATTGTTCTTGAACAGTCAAACAGAAAGAGTCAAACTCTGAGGAAAAGGGTAAGAAGGAAGCAGTTATTTTGAATATGGTGATAATATGTTGATGTTGAGTTCAATGTCAATATGTTGCTCAAAGCATCTTTCACAACTATAGATAATCTATGGATTGTCTATTAATATGCATTGCATTGGTTTGCACCAGATTTAACGTAAGCTTCTCTAGCTACATATTATGATTATGATAGTATAATTAAAAAATGAAGGTAGCAGAGAAATCCCCAGACATGGTGGCTTTTTGCTTATAGGCTACCCTAAAGTATAATTTATAAGTTTGGTTATTTACCCCACACTTTTAATCAGATGAACTAATTATTTACAGGAAATAAAAGTAGCAAATGTTAAACGACCACCTGCCAATAACAAATACTTTTTTGCCAGCAGGTCCCAGAAGTGGTCATTACAGCATGGCATCCATGCACCCAATTAAAGCCTCCTCAGAGCTGTTGTGACAGTTCATCAATTAATAAGGGTTCAGCTTTATTAGGGAGACATGCGAGAGTGCGTCCGACAGCATTCCTCTGGCGGAACCCTCAGTACTGCTTAACCCCTGACAAGTTCTAATGGCACCCCTATTCACCTTACCAGTCACACTTAGTTAACAACACACTGGCATTATTGTATAATAACAATTAAACCCGTGTTGCACTTTGGAACTGGATCTGCGGTGTCCAATTAGCGATGTCCCCCTTTGTCCATGCTGCAGGTTGGAACAGGTCCAGAGAGAGAGACCTCCATGTTGGGTGATCTCTCTCTCTCAAGTAGAGGTAACACATTGTTGGTATTATTGTGTGAGCAAAATACATCAAGTTGCCATAGTAAATCCTGTCCAGACCACAGAGTTTTAGTTTGAACACTGGAGAAAAGCTATTTTCCAGTGAACCAATCCAGAGATCACATTTCAACATTTGATTCCAATCACAGAATGTCTCAGTGAGCCAAAACAGCTCTGGACCCCGCCCCAAAACATCAAAACAGTCACCCTTCTCACAATAACATGAATAATACAGATTGGATGATACAACAGCACGTGGTATGAAAACTTGAAACAAGAATCAAGTTAAATATTAGTGTGCCGCGTGGAAAGACTATAAAGGGGATGTTTTGACTCTCAGGTTTGTTTAAGCCCTCACACTGTCCAAAGTCAGACATAAACTAAATCTAAGTAGTTTGTACCAACCCAGAATGGCTTTAATCCCCTAAGCGTGATTGTTAATGACTGCCTATGTGTCATAACCCTGCTTAGTCCCCTTTACCACCAGCACTTGACACGCTTTGATGAGAACCAGATAAAAGGTTAAACATGATAAACCAAATCATTTCACAGTTCTAAAAGATTCCAAATTACACAAATCGAGAGAGAAGTAGGCCTAATTTGTGTGATTTCCCACTTTGATGTGGGAATGTAATATTTATCAAGAGGAGAGCTCCTCTCATCACTCGTCAAAGAGGCACCTTTGAAAGATAGGTAGGTCTAATAAATTCTGAATTGGATTTCAATTTCAATTTGTTTGAAAAGGGAAAAGGGAGTTGGGGTAGGTACAGTATGCAATCTACTTCGGAGGCAATATGTAGTCCTCGAGTGATGTGCAAAATACGCTCCTAATAGTTATTGCATTGTTTTTATATGAGGCCCGTGCCCAAGGGAAAAGCTTGGACCCTCCAGTCTCTTAGCCACTATATCCAAAGATAGTCCCAGGACTTAAAAGTGATCATTTTTGGGGTCATTTGCATTTTTATTGCTTTCAGTTGTAATGATCACACTTGGCGCTGGGAAAGAGGTTCATAATGAGTGAAGGACATAATCAGATTCAGGGACTTGCCAATCACACTGTCTTCTCTCTGCTCTCTCTCTCTGCCAGAGGAGTGACCCTATTCAGGAACAGTTTGAAGTGCCATTAGAAAGGGTGGCCTCTCACAGTCACACCATTCCTAGCCTGCTAATCTGGACTATGGTTCACTTATGCCACAGACGTCGTGTTTGCCATATCCTGCTGTGCTAGCGTGGGGACAGAACATAATTCAAATGGGCAGGCATGGGAGTGAAGGGAATTGGACGCTGTTTGGTAGCTCAACGACATTATCCTCAAATGCATTTACAAACCAAATTAATTCCATCAACATGGTCACAGACTTGCCTTTCCCTATTTAAAATTGTTATGTTTGAGCAGATTGGTAGTTAGTCTATTCAGATCCGTACTAAACCCATTGTATATGCTGTCATTTATAGAGATCCAAGTTGAAAAGTGCATCAAATGTCTGATTTATATATTGTCTGCCTGATAATTTATTTAATATTTTCTAACTACAGTACATTTAGTAATGAACCATTCCACTGATCATGAAATACTAGAGGGGTATTTTCAATTGATACAGTGTATCCTTTAACTTCTTAAGGAATAAAAACAAATGTTTCCTTATTTTTCCTTCCTTTAGAAACATCCCCTCAGCTTTTAAATGATGGACTGATCAAGCAGGATTACATGTTATTAAGGGACTCCTGAAAGATTAAAAGGGAACAGATAATTAATCCAAGTTAAGACCATCAATGAGCTAGTCGTGTCCCAGTCTCTCCAAGTCTCCATGTCCTCCTCAGAGTGATGTCTCTGTGTAATGTATCCCAGTTGAAGAAGACATGTGTAATAGGAATTTCCAGTTGAACAAAAAGGAGAGCAGTCGTAGGAAAAGTAAATAAAAAAATCCATCTGGTTTATTACAAGATGAAACAGGGAGACCTCCAGCACAGAAGCAGAGAAAATGTCAAATGTTGTCCCCTTTGGGCAAGCCTGTTTAGAGGATGAACTCTGGTATACTTCAGCATCAAGCAAGATAATATCCCACTGGGCACAGACGTCAATTCAATTGAAATGACGTTGAAACGACGTTGATTCAACCAGTGTGTGCCCAGTGGGATGCTCTAAAAAGGGGAACAGGACCAAATGTATGAACACAAGATCCTGTTGCACCAATGGCATTTATATATGAGATAGAAATCACAGCAGATCAAATAGCATCCACTCAGAGGAACAGATAATTAGTCAAAATGAACACCATGAATGAGTTGGTCGTGCCCCAGTCACTCCAGGTCCCCTATGTCATTCTCAGAGCGGTGCCCCTGTGTTGCTTGTTACTGTCACGGTATAGACACTTCTCTTACCGTCACTAATGCGTCACAATCAACCTTTATTCACTTTCAATCACTGTTTATTGAAGATAACACAGTTATGAGTGATGGAAGTGTTTATCTCATCTACCTGGCAGGGAGGAATGAAACATTCTCTTATCTATCATAATGTAATTATAGACTGTACAGATAGGAGCATTATCTATCTGTGTCACAAAACACTTATCTGTACCCTAATTCAGTGGTTAAGACACAAAACCATGTAACGGAAAAAGGTTATTCTCGAATTAGAAAATACATATTTATGTTTGGCTGAATAATACAAATGAGTTTGGGCAAATTAAAGAGAACAAATCAGTCTCCAAATCAGTCTCCTAAGTTTAGCTATAGGGGATGACATTTAGCACAGGCGGCAAATTGATATTAACATTTCCCTACTCCCATTAGGGTGTTATTTTCCTTAACAATAACTGTGTATTGTATAAATACTATTTTGTAGCCATACTTTCTTTCAATAATATATTGGATACTCTTCCCTTGATGATAAGTGCTCGAACTGCTTCTGCTGCTGCAAAAATAGATGATGCATTTCCTCCAATTACATCATGGCTACTTGCTGTAATACTGTGCTGTAATTTTCACAGTTCCACCACCACAAAATATCCTTTAATTGCATGTTTAAGACAGAAGCGGCTAGTTGTCCTTTAAAGCAGCAGTGTGATATATGGCTATTTCATTACACTTAATGTGCTTGAGTGCATTAAGGAATCTAACAATGCCCCTGGGATGCATTTCCCTCTAATTCAACAGCCTCTTATTATTATTATCATTAGCCGCGGTGTTTTTTCAGAGGGGAGCAAAGAGGTAGTGTCCTCATTCTAACTCCAACTCCCAGAGGTCATTATGATTCCTGTTTTAGCGCCTTGCCTGCGCCACCACCAGTACCTCCTTCCCTGACTTGGTAAAGCGTAAGCAGATGGCCCTATACCATTGGCGATGACAGCACATCACAGCAGATGGCAGTCTGAAGGGCACAAACCCCCACATCACCATGCTTAGTATAGAGGGAGGAGAGGAGAGTGTGTTTTTGTCACGTAGGAGGGTGGAATCAGAGCCAGGGGCTGAACCATGTGGTAATGACCTTACCCCTCCAGTCCTTCTCCTCCCTGTGTCCCCAAGGTCCAGAGGTATGCTCTCATATTGTACATTAGTAGAAACTATGCAATGAATGGATGAATCTAAGTAGGTAGACAGGTTTAGAAATGTGTTAAACGTTTAGGCATAAAACGCATAGCACATTTGCATATAATTAATCAATATTGTCTTAAGCATTTGCCTAACACTTTCAGACCGGAATTCTACATCTGTCTAAAAATTATAGTGGGCTTTAGCAGTAACAGTCATTGTCTGATATGGAATGTTTTCACATGGAGAGCCAACTCTGGATCTGTTTTACTTTTTAATGCATCTCCATGGAGATGATTATGACTGAAAGTAAGCATATGGCAGCTGCCACTAGAAAAGGAGGTCAGAAATGATTAATTATGCATCTTTGAGTCGGGGTAAACAGAGGCACACATAATATATATGCCTATGTAAAGGACTGACCAGTACAATGGTGTTAGTTGAGCTTTCTTGGTATTTACAGTATGTACAGTCATATCATATATCAATTTGAAATGTGGATAATCTTACAAACAATATTATTGTATTCATTGAGATGTGTAAGGGGTTTCAGAAGCCATCACTATCTATATATATCCCTTATTGCTACTGTAGCCCATGCACTTTCACAGATAGGGTTCGACTTGTGCAGACTGCAGAGCACATCCCATTTGCCCTTGCAGTCTCCAAAGTGGCCTTTGGGTGATGGTATATCTTTTTTGTATACATTTAATGTCATTGTTGTTCGGAACCCACTGCCTGAAAGTCTGTCAAGTTTGTCACCCCATCTGTTGGTTGTGCCTGTTGCCCTGTAGCCTACACACCTTGCGCACGCCCAGTAGGCACCTTTTTCACAGACTGTCCTGTACAGAGATTGTGCCAGACTGGTAAACAAACATGCATGGCTTGAGAGGTGTGGTCACCAGTGGAGTGTGTGTAGCTAGCTACCTACACTGAACAAAAATATAAACGCAAAAAGTGCAACAATAAAGATTTATAGTTCATATAAGGAAAATCAGTCAAATTCATTAGGCACTAATCTATGGATTTCACATGACTGGGAATACAGATATGCATCTGTTGGTGACAGATACCTTAAAAAAAAGGTTGGGGCGTGGATCAGAAAACCAGTCAGTATCTGGTCTGACCATCATTTGCCTCATGCATCGCAACACATCTCCTTCGCATAGAGTTGATCAGGCTGTTGATTGTGGCCTGTGGAATGTTGTCCCACTCCTCTTCAATGGCTCTGCGAAGTTGCTGGATATTGGCGAGAACTGGAACACGCTGTTGTACACGTAGATCCATAGTATCCCAAACCTGCTCAATGGGTGACATGTCTGGTGAGTATGCAGGCCATGGAAGAACTGGGACATTTTCAGCTTCTAGGAATTGTGTACATGGAAATGTGCATTATCATTCTGAAACATGAGCTGATGAAAGCAGATGAATGGCATGACAATGGGCCTCAGGATCTCGTCATGGTATCTGTGCATTCAAATTGTCATCGATAAAATGCAATTGTGTTCGTTGTCCGTAGCTTATGCCTGCCCATTCCATAACCCCACCGCCACCATGGGGCACTCTGTTCACAACGTTGACATCAGCAAACCGTTTGCCCATAGGATGCCACACACGCTGTCTGCCATCTGCCCGCTACTGTTGAAAACAGGATTAATCTGTGAAGAGCACACTTCTCCAGTGGCCATCGAAGGTGAGCATTTGCCCACTGAAGTCGGTTACTACGCCAAACTGCAGTCAGGTCAAGACCTTGGTGAGGACGACGAGCATGTTTATTTAGTAATTTAGCAGACACTCTTATTCATATGAGCTTCCCTGAGACGTTTCTGACAGTTTGTGCAGAAAGTCTTCGGTTGTGCAAACCCACAGATTCATCAGATGTCTGGATGGCTGGTCTCGGACGATCCCGCAGGTGAAGAAGCTGGATGTGGAGCTCCTGAGCTGGCATGGTTACACGTGGTCTTCAGTTGTCAGGCCAGTTGGACGTACTGCCAAATTCTCTAAAATAACGTTGGAGGTGGCTTTTGGTAGAGAAATGGTCATTCAATTCTTTGGCAACAGCTCTGGTGGACATTCCTGCAGTCAGCATGCCAATTGCATGCTCCCTCAAAACTTGAGACATCTGTGGCATTGTCTTGTGTGACAAAACTGCACATTTTAGAGTGTCCCCATCACAAGGTGCACCTGTGTAATGATCATGCTGTTTAATCAGCTTCTTTATATGCCACACCAGTCAGGTGGATGGATTATCTTGGCAAAGGGGAAATGCTCACTAACAGGGATGTAAATAGATTTGTGCACAAAATTTGAGAGAAATAAGCTTTTTATGTGTATGGAACATTTCTGGTAACTTTTATTTTAGTTTATGAAACATGGGACCAACACTTTACTTGCTGCGTTTATTATTTTTGTTCACTATATCCTCAATACTTTTACAGCAGCATGATTACACTTGATAATACTTGATTTAGCCTACATCTTCAACAATATTCCGTCTGGTTGGCTGATACTCGCAGTAGAGAGAGAGATAAAGACAGAGAGGTAAATCACAATCAGTAAAAGAAATCGAGCAAGCTAACTAACAGATTTACGTCAATCAATGATCAGCTGATAACCCACCCTCTTTTCTTGTAGTCAATCATGTCTTCAGGAGGCACTGTAATTAGCTTGCTTTCAATTTCTGATGATGAGTGAGTGTGTTGTTGCAAAAAGAAATAGGCCGTTTTTTTTAAACACCTGCCCCAGAAAGGTCTGTGCATGGCCCTGTTGTAGCCTACTGTATGTTGAGAACATAGTAGTGACCACTTGTCTCCTCCATCGCAGACTGTTCTGATTAACATAGCTGTGTGTCAACATGTTCATTACTGAGATAGACCTCTGCTCTGGCTGTAGCGCGACAGCTATACTACACTAACCCTCTCCACCTCAGCTCCACTGGCTGAGTGGGTAACTAACCAGTGTGCCAGGAGATAGGGGGTGATGGGGAAACAGGGAGGGGAGGAGGGGGGCACAGTCTCTCTGCTGGCCTGGCTGGCATCTCTGCCTCACTGGGCCAGATGGAGGGCATCAGATCCTGGGCTGTAATATCTGCCACACTGGGGGTTCAGCCACACCATTCACTGGAGCAGTGCTGCGTGCCAGCCATGCCCTCCAACACAACACCCTCTGGAGCTAAACGCTGTCGATCAGCCACTCACTTCTGCCAAGCTACAAGGACCAGCCACTGACCTCCGTTTGCCCTCGAGACATGGTGCATTTAACAAACATACCTTAGGTATCATGCAGGCTTGAGTTTGAGGAACGTACCTTCTAATTGCCATATTATGCATGCAAGGGCATATAATCCACTGGGCACATCATGTCATTTCAACGTGGACATTTGAGTAATATTTGGTTGAGACGTTGATCAATGAGATTTCAACCTTTATTCACCCACTCAAAAAGACAGCCAACAGTTATTTTTAATTTCGGTGCTATTGAGTTTGAAAACTATACTCAAATAATAATCAACTACATTTAAATATTGGAGTGAGGTTAAGAACACATTGTGATTTGATTTGACCAAAACACTCCATGAAGTGTGTTGATCAGATGTTTAGAAGTAGTTGCCATTTTGTGATGTAGGCTTCTATACATTAAATAAGGATAAGAGCTAAGAATAGGAAAATTAACTGTATCAACCAGGACCGTTATAATGTTGCACACTCTTGAAAAGCACCCTGAGATGTATAAAACAATTATACTCATGGTGCAAAATGTATCTTCCAGTCTTAGGGTCTACAGTGTATTCGGAAAGTATTCAGACCCCTTGACTTTTTCCCCATTTTGTTACGTTACAGCCTTATTATAAAATTGATTTAAAAAAAATAGTTTTTCTTCATCAATCTACACACAATACCCAATAATGACAAAGCAAAAACAGGTTTTTAGAAATGTTTGCAAATCTATAAATATAAATAAATATAAATATATAATATTAAAAGCTGAAAAGTCACTTTTACATACGTTACATCGCCTTTGCCAGCGATTACAGCCTCAAGTGTTTTGGGGTATGATGCTACAAGCTTGGCACACCTGTATCTGGGAAGTTTCTCCCATTCTTCTCTGCAGATCCCCTCAAACTCTGTCATGCTGGATGGGGAGCGTCGCTGAACAGCTATTTTCAGGTCTCTCTATAGATGTTCGATCGGGTTCAAGTCCGGGATCTGGCTGGGCCTCTCTCTCTCTCTCTCTCTCTCTCTCTCTCGATGAGTTCGTTTTGCAGGGCCCGGTGCCCCAGGTGGGCGTAGTTCACATATTTTCAGCCATTCCATTGGTCATTAAAACCTCTTTGGGCTAGGGGGCAGTATTTTGACGTCCGGATGAAAAGCTTGCCCAAAGTAAACTGCCCTTTTACTCAGGCCAAGAAGCTAGGATATGCATATCATTGGTAGATTTGGAAAGAAAACACTCTAAAGTTTCTAAAACTGTTAAAATAATGTATGTGAGTATAACAAAATTGATATGGCAGTCAAAACCCCGAGGACAAACCATCCCCCCCAAAAAGAATTCAGCCTACCACTGTTTTCAATGGCTGTCATTTTTATTGTAAGGCGAAATCCTCCCAGATTGCAGTTCCTAGGGCTTCCACAAGATGTCAGTCTTTAGAAAGAGTTTCAGGCTTGTTTTTGGAAAAATGAGCTAGAAATTGTAGTTTTTCTAGGTGGCTCCCATTTTGGCTGTAGTGTTTTCATGCGCGTGGATGAGAGTACGTTCTTTGTTGTTAATCTCCGGTAAAGACAATAACGATTCTCCGTCATTAATTTTGATCGTTTATTTACATATTAGGGTACCTGAGGTTTGATTATAAATGTTGTTTGGCTTGTTTGGAGAAGTTTATTAGTAACGTTTGGGATTCATTTTGTATGCATTTTGATGGAGGGAACCGGTGGATTATTGACTGAAGCGCACCAGCTAAACTGAGTTTTTGGGGATATAAAGAAGGACATTATCAAACAAAAGGACAATGTGTGATGTATCTGGGACCTTTGGAGTGCCAACAGAAGAAGATCACAACAGAAGAAGGCATATATTTTTTTTACACCCTTTTTCTCCCCAATTTCGTGGTATCCAATTGTTAGTAGCTACTGTCTTGTCTCATCGCTACAAGTCCCGTATGGGCTCGGGAGAGACGAAGGTCGAGAGCCATGCGTCCTCCGAAACACAACCCAACCAAGCCGAACTGCTTCTTAACACAGCGCGCATCCAACCCGGAAGCCAGCCACACCAATGTGTCGGAGGAAACACCTTACACCTAGCGACCTGGTCAGCGCGCACTGTGCCCGGCCCACCACAGGAGTCACTAGTGCGCGATGAGACAAGGATATCCCTACCGGCCAAACCCTCCCTAACCCGGACGACGCTAGGCCAGTTAAGCTTTATTTTGATGTATAACACTTGTATTTTCATGAATGTTAAATATTTGTATTTCTGTCATTTGAATTTTGCGCTCTGCAATTTCACCGGATGTTGTCGAGGTGTGCCGCTAGCGGGATGCCTAGCCATAACAGGTTTTAAGTGAAATTTCCACACAAAACAATGCAAAACAAGCCCATTCAAAACAAATTCGCTCACTTACTCCCGTTCTCTCTCTCACACACATACATACACACCCCACTCTTGCATATGCAGCCTGCCTTTGAAGCAGCTCTTTAAGTAGCCTATTCCTTTTTAATTTTTCCTGTGCCATCCAAATCTATGCATAGCCTAGTGTCAGTGGTCAAGTTATCAGGTTGCTAGGTAGCTAGTCACTTGTTATCAAACCAAAAAATAGAGTCTCGCGACATGCACACGAATCCATGACATATCCGCGCAGAACAAATGTAGCTCCAGTCTTCAGCAATGTAAAGCATTTCATTGTGTTCATAATAAATAAAAAATGATTGACCAAAAAAAACAATAACATTTAAACGAAAAAAAACGAAAACAAAAAAAGCATCGACTGTAGCTGTCTTCCGTGTTGTGTTCTACGCTTAAAAGATTTTGTGCAGTGAAGAAATGGAGACGTGATTAACAGTGTAAAAAAATAAATAGCCAATAAACATGTCACGCGTTAACGCATGATTAATGTGTTAACTTTGACAGCCCTATGTTTAAACATACCAGTTATACAATCTATGAGTGTAGTTTTATTTTGTTTTTTCTTTGTAGATCTCCTCCACTTCATTGGCTTTGGTGATTTCAACGTCCTCACATTGATGTTTTGATTCGGAATGGTGGGTTGAGGGTTCAAACTATTTAAGTCATTTTTAACAACCAGCAGTTTCTACTTATTGCATTTTCTAGTATAATGTATCTGCTATTTACCTGATGTCAGTTTTATCCTCAGAAGCTGAAATTACTTCCATATTTTATTTTTGTAATATTGTTATATATATATACAGTACCAGTCAAAAGTTTGCACACATCTACTTATTCAATGTTTTTTCATTATTTTGACTATTTTCTACATTGTAGAATAAAAGTGAAGACATCAAAACTATGAAATAACACTTATGGAATTATATTTGAGATTCTTCAAAGTAGCCACCCTTTGCCTTGATGACAGCTTTGCACACTCTTGGCATTCTCTCAACCAGCTTCAACTGGAATGCTTTTCCAACAGCCATGAAGGAGTTCCCACATATGCTGAGCACTTGTTGGCTGCTTTTCCTTCACTTTGTGGTCCAACTCATCCCAAACCATCTCAATTGGGTTGAGGTCAGGTGATTGCGGGAGCCAGGTCATCTGATGCAGCACTCCATCACTCTCCTTCTTGCTTATATAGCCCTTACACAGCCTGGAGGTGTGTTGGGTCATTGTCCTATTGAAGAACAAATGATAGTCCCACTAAGCGCAAACCAGATGGGGTAGCGTATCGCTGCAGAATGCTGTGGTGGCCACTTTGAAGAATCTCAAAGTAGGGGGGGGGGGGGTCAACGCAAATAGTCCGGGTGGCCATTTGATTCATTGTGCAGCAGTCTTATGGCTTGGGGGTAGAAGCTGTTAAAGAGCCTTTTGGACCTAGACTTGGTGCTCCGGTACCACTTGCCGTGCGGTAGCAGAGAGAACAGTCTATGACTTGGGTGACTGGAGTCTTTGACAATTTTTGGGGCCTTCCTCTGACACCGCCTAGTATATAGGTCCTAGAAGGCAGGAAGCTTGGCCCCAGTGATGTACTGGGCTGTACGCACTACCCTCTGTAGCGCCTTATGGTGCCCGAGCAGTTGCCATACCAGGCAGTGATGCAACCGGTCAGGATGCTCTCGATGGTGCAGCTGTAGAACTGTTTGAGGATCTGGGGACCCATGCCAAACCTATTCAGTCTCCTGAGGGGGAAAAGGCGTTGTCGTGCCCTTTTCACGACTTTCTTGGTGTGTTTGGACCATGATAGTTTGTTGGTGATGTGGACACCAAGGAAATTTGAAAAACTCTCGACCCGCTCCACTACAGGCTATCGATGTGAATGGGGGCGTGTTCGGCCCTCCTTTTCCTGAAGTCCACGATCATCTCCTTTGTCTTGCTCATGTTGAGGGAGAGGTTGTTGTCTTGGCAACACACTGCCAGGTCTCTGACCTCCTCCCTATAGGCTGTCAAATCGTTGTTGGTGATCAGGCCTACCACCATTGTGTCATCAGCAAATTTAATGATGGTGTTGGAGACATGCTTGGCCACGCAGTTGTGGGTGAACACAGAGTACAGGAGGGGACTAATCACGCACATCTGAGGGGCCCCCCGTGTTGAGGATCAGCGTGGCAGATGTGTTGTTGTCTACCCTTACCACCTGGGGGCGTCCTGTCAGGAAGTCCAGGATCCAGTTGCAGAGGGAGGTGCTTAGTCCCAGGGTTCTTAGCTTAGTGATGAGCTTTGTGGGCACTATGGTGTTGAACGCTGAGCTGTATTCAATGAACGGCATTCTCACATAGGTATTCCTTTTGCCCAGGTGGGAAAGGGCAGTGTGGAGTGCGATTTAGATTGCGTCATCTGTGGATCTGTTGGGGCGATATGCGAATTGGAGTGGGTCTAGGGTTTCCGGGATGATGGTGTTCATGTGAGCCATGACCAGCCTTTCAAAGCAATTCATGGCTACCAACGTGAGTGCTATGGGACGGTAATCATTTAGGCAGGTTACCTTCCCTTTCTTGGGCACAGGGACTATGGTGGTCTGCTTGAAACATGTAGGTGTTCGAGACTCGGTCAGGGAGAGGTTGAAAATGTCAGTGAAGACACTTGCCAGTTGGTCCACGCATGTCCTGAGTACACGTCCTGGTAATCTGTCTGGCCCCGCAGTCTTATGAATATTGACCTGTTTAAAGGTCTTGCTCACATCGGCTACGGAGAGCGTGATCACATAGTCGTCTGGAACAGCTGGTGCTCTCATGTATGGTTCAGTGTTGCTTGCCTCGAAGCGAGCATAAAAGGCCTGTCTGGTAGGCTTGTGGCTAGTCCGTAATAGTTTGCAAGTTCTGCCACATCCGGCCAGCATCAGAGCTGGTGTAGTAGGATTCAATCTTAGTCCTGTATTGACATTTTGCCTGTTTGATGGTTCGTCTGAGGGCATAGTGGGATTTCTTATAAGCATCCGGATTAGTGTCCCGCTCCTTGAAAGCGGCAGCTCTAGCCTTTTGCTCGGTGCGGATGTTGCCTGTAATCCATGGCATCTGGTTGGGATATGTATGTACGGTCACTGTGGGGACGACGTCATCGATGCACTTATTGATGAAGCCGGTGACTGAGGTGGTATACTCCTCAATGCCATTGGATGATTCCCAGAACATATTCCAGTCTGTGCTAGCGAAACAGTCCTGTAGCGTAGCATCTGCGGCATCTGACCACTTCCGTATTGAGTGAGTCACTAGTACCTCTTGCTTTAGTTTTTGCTTATAAGCAGGAATCAGGAGGATAGAATTGTGGTCAGATTTTCCAAATGGATGGTGAGGGAGAGCTTTGTATGAGTCTCTGTGTGTGGAGTAAAGGTGGTCTAGAGTTTTTTTCCCCTCTGGTTTCACATGACATACTGGTTGAGGTAAAACGGATTTAAGTTTGCCTGCATTAAAGTCCCCGGACAGCAGGAGCACTGCTTCTGGACGAGCATTTTCTTGTTTTCTTATGGCCTTATACAGCTCGTTGAGTGTGGTCTTAGTACCAGCGTCGGTTTGTTGTGGTAAATAAGCGGCTTCGAAAAAATATAGATGAAAACTCTCTTGGTAGATAGTGTGGTCTACAGCTTATCATGAGGTACTCTACCTCAGGCGAGCAATACCTCGAGACTACCTTAATATTTACACATCGCGCACCAGCTGTTATTGACAATTAGACACACACCGCCACCCCTCGTCTTACGAGCTGTTCTGTCCTGCCGATGTACGGAAAACACAGCCAACTGTATGTTATCCGTGTCGTCGTTCAGCCATGACTCGGTAAAACATACGATATTACAGGTTTTAATGTCCTGTTGGTAGGATAGTCTCGAACGGAGGTCATCCAGTTTATTCTCCAGTGATTGCACGTTGACTAATAGAATGGATGGTAGAGGCGGGTTACCCACAAGGCACCCTGATCTCCGCCTCCAGTATTTCCTTATTATCTTCATGCGAATGACAGGATTTGGGCATTGTCTGGGAGCAACATTTTATCCTTTGCGTCAGACTCATTAAAGAAAATATCTTCGTTCAGTTCGAGGTGAGTAATCGCTGTTCTGACATAAGAGACGGTAGCATCAACATTATGTACAAAATAAGTTACAAACAATGTGAAAAAACACACAAAATAGTGCAATTGGTTAGGAGCCTATTCTTTCTATATATATTTGATATATTTGTCATATTTATTTGGTTTTTGATTCAGTGCTCTGGAATAACACCTTCTACTTCTTTTTCCATCCACACTGCTCTGGCCCACATCCTCTGACATTAGAACCTGGGAAAAGAGACATTATTAGACAATATAATATAAGCCATAATTGCAAACCAATCTATTCCAATAGAGCTGATGTTACTTGGCAAAACTGTGCAAAAGAAGGATCACTATGTATTGCCTATGATAGGGCAGACACAGCCTTGTTGATAAGGTCCTCGGGATAAAAACATATTTTTTTTTGCATTTGCGGATATTTGAGATACTTGCAATGTTAAAGTCTTTGGAGGCACATGGAAGAATGAAGAAGTTGTGAGTTTGAGTATGGTGAATAACATCACAGACAAGGTTTCCATCTTCTATAATTTCTTTGACAAATGCATAGTTGTCCTGGAGGAGGAAGCAACAATCCTGCATGTTAGTCTTGACGTATGGTTGAATGTTCTTGGCAGTATGTTTCACTTGGTCTGATTCAGACAAATGCCTTGTCACTTGTACCAATGGATTATGTGGGCTTTTGATGGCAATAAAGGTCATTGATTGAGCAGTTGTGAAATGCAATATCATCTGCCAAGTGAGTGACACCATGTACATCGTAAATGTATCACCATAGATACTCTTGCTCATCTCAACAAAGTGCACTGGCAGTTGTTTGGCATCATCAAGGTAATACCTCCTGTCATCATCTGAATTTAGCAAACTTGACATGGCTACACTAATGGACATAAAGTGGTGATAGAACTTTTTGGAAACAACATCCTTCAATACTGACGGACCCATGTAGAACAAAAACTGACTGTACTCAGTGGCATTCCATCGGTCAAGTTCTGCTAGTGACCGAGGTTGTCGGGCAAATTATTTTGCCAATAAGCTTCGAAAGGAGATCAGATCCTCTGACAAATTGTTTTGCTGAGAGGAAGACAGTCTGCATGAAAATGGTGGTATATGTAGCCTAGTGGTTAGAGCGTTGGGCCAGTAACTGAAAGGTTGCTGGTTGTTCTGCCCCTGAACAAGGCAGTTAACCCACTGTTCCTAGACTGTCATTGTAAATAAGAATTTGTTCTTAACTGACATGCCTAGTTCAATAAAGATTTAAAAAAATAAGTAAACATTCTCCTCATGAGACTCAAGCACACCATATGCATATAATCCAATGGAAAGACTGAAATACAAGAAACTCCAGCGTCTATCAATGGAGATGTACTGTAGCTACCTGATGGCTAGCCATGTAGCCCAAGTTATTGAATTCACCATCATTTCTCTCTGGATGTGTCCCTTCAGAGTGCAACACTACCATTCTTTTCCAAGAGCCTTTAATCTGACATCTTTCACTTGAAAAATATCCACTATGGGATTCGATGCATTTTAGCATGGCTCACACTGGTGCATCACAAAGAAAAGCTTTGACTGTGAAATGGTAATGACTATTTGTCAGATTGTTACCTTGAACGAGGAGCACCTTCAACTCCAATAGAACATTACTCAGATAATCATCCACAGGCACTAGCTTCTTCAGCGAACAAGGCAACAACAAATGGATGGAAATCATTAAAGCTGCATAAAATAGGCAAAAGTTGGCAGCTAGATTATTTGAAGAGAGGAAATATCAACGTTGATTTTCAAATCTATTGAAATCTCAATGAAATCTGGATGCTCAACCAGTCTTCACTATATGATAATCAACACCAAAATATGCAGTTACCCTCACATTTCACAATAGTATCGTATTCTATGGGTGTATGCATAAGTGTACGTACATCTTTTGGAACATTGAGCCCCTCTTTAAGAATGACCTATAAACTACTTACTGCACCCCTGGTGAGGTTGTTTGCATTAGCCCAACATGCCAGCTTCACACATATTGCTTTGCAACCCTTTGTTGCAGTTTGAGAAGATCTCAATCCCATCGCTAGCACAGTGGATCTGGGCCGATTCCGGCTGAGAGTCGGGGCACTCGGCTGAGAGTCAGACTTAGTCGACGTAATTTGGCCCGAGTCTGGGCCGCCTTAGGCAGTATTACTCATAGCTAGGATGTGGGGATTATGCTAGACCGATTCTGGTTTGAGTTATCTGGCCCAAATGTATTACATTGGGGCTACTCTCTGGCAGATGATTACACGGGCTGCTTTATATAATTATTAATAATTTCATTATTTATTTATTTTTCCATATTTTCTCATTGTTTCTGTGATCAAAAAATACAATTAACATTTAAATAAAATTCTTTAAGAGTCCTGTTTAAGTTGTTTTTTAGTATTTTTATACTTTGTGCAAGGCAATTGATAAGCATTAAAAACTTTGTGAGTGGAGCCTCCCGAGTGGCGCAGCGGTCTAAGACACTGCATCGCAGTGCAAACTGTGTTGCTACAGATGCTGGTTTGAGACCGGTGCAGGCCGCGACAGGAAGACCCGTGAGGCAACGTGAGGCAATTGGCCCAGCGTCGTCCAAGTTAGGGGAGGGTTTGGCCGGCTGGGATGTAGCGACTCCTGTGGCGGGCCAGGCGCATGCGTGCTGACACGGTCACCAGGTATACGGTGTGTCCGCCGACATAATTTTTTTGGGGGGATGGGTATAATTTGTATGCATTAAATGTAATATATTAATATTTAAAATTACTAAATTGGGTAATTTTGCATACATTTAAGAAATTTGCATCGGGTCGCTTCTGGGGGGAATCTGGTAAAATGCCGACAAAGTCGGCTGAATTCCGGTAGACAGAAATTTCAATTTTGATTCAATCAGTTCCACCCCCTCCCCCGGAAGAGAGCCGCTTCTGGGCCGATTAAACATACCATATTACTATCAACATTGAAAAAATATCAAATAAAATATGTCTAATCAATTATGAAATTCAACAATTGCAACCACCCAAAATGTAATATAGGGTGAAAAACAGACATTGATTAAACATGTAGAAAATGGATTTGATGTTGTATGTTCAACACATTTACAACACCACATAACATGAATTGTGTTGCAATTTCCATGTAGATTCTACGTGAGATGTTTCACCATTCTACGTGGGATTTAACACAATTTCAACATATACAGTACCAGTCCAAAGTTTGGACACACAAGGGTTTTTCTTGATTTGTACTATTTTCTACATTGTATAATAATAGTGAAGACATCACAACTATGAAATAACACATATGGATAGTAACCAAAAAAAGTATTAAATCAAAATATATTTTATATTTGAGATTCTTCAAAGTAGCCACCCTTTGACTTGATGACAGCTTTGCACACTCTTGGCATTCTCTCAACCAGCTTCATGAGGTAGTCACCTGGAATGCATTTCAATTAACAGGTGTGCCTTGTTAAAAGTTAATTTGTGGAATTTCTTTCCTTCTTAATGCGTTTGAGCCAATCAGTTGTGTTGTGACAAGGTAGGGGTGGTATACAGAAGAAAGCCCTATTTGGTAAAAGACGAAGTCCATATTATGGCAAGAACAGCTCAAATAAGCAAAGAGAAACGACAGTCCATCATAACTTTAAGACATGAAGGTCAGTCAAAGCAGAAAATGTCAAATCAAATCAAATTTATTTATATAGCCCTTCTTACATCAGCTGATATCTCAAAGTGCTGTACAGAAACCCAGCCTAAAACCCCAAACAGCAAGCAATGTAGGTGTAGAACTTTTAAAGTTTCTTCCAGTGCACACGCAAAACCATCAACGATGAGTGGCTCTCATGAGGACCGCCACAGGAAAAGAAGACCCAGAGTTACCTCTGCTGCAGAGGATAAGTTCATTAGAGTTACCAGCCTCAGAAATGGCAGCCCTAATAAATGCTACACAGAGTTCAAGTAAGACATCTCACCATCAACTGTTCAGAAGAGACTATGTGAATCAGGCATTCATGGTCGAATTGCTGCAAAGAAACCACTACTAAAGGACACCAATAAGAAGAAAAGACTTGCTTAGGCCAAGAAACACGAGCAATGGACATTAGACCAGTGGAAATCTGTCCTTTTGTCTGATGAGTCCAAATTGATATTTTTGGTTCCAACTGCTGTGTCTTTGTGAGATGCAGAGTAGGTGAACGGAAGATCTCCGCATGTGTAGTTCCCACAGTGAAGCATGGAAGAGGTGGTGTGATGGTGCTTTGCTGGTGACACTGTCAGCGATCTATTTACAATTTAAAGCACACTTAACCAGCATGGCTACCACAGCATTCTGCAGCGATACGCCATCCCATCTGGTTTGGGCTTAGTGGGACTATCATTTGTTTTTCAACAGGAAAATGACCCAACACACCTCAAGGCTGTGTAAGGTCTATTTGACCAAGAAGGATAGTGATGGAGTGCTGCACCAGATGACCTGGCTTCCACAATCACCCGACCTCAACCAAATTGAGATGGTTTGGGATGAGTTGGACCACAGAGTGAACGCAAAGCAGCCAACAAGTGCTCAGCATATTTGGGAACTCCTTCAAGACTGTTGGAAAAGCATTCCAGGTGAAGCTGGTTGAGAGAATGCCAAGTGTGTGCAAAGCTGTCATCAAGGCAAAGGGTGGCTACTTTGAAGAATTTCAAATATAAAATATAATTTAAATGTTTGCAACGCTGGTTGAAATTATATGAAAACAGTACTGGTTGATAACTTTTTGCAAATCCAAATCTGTTCCAAACATAGATTCTACGTCACAATACTTTGACAAATGACGTTGACACAACGTTGATTTAACCAGTTTGTGCCAAGTGGGAAGAATGTCAACTAAATCAATGATTAAGTATAAAAAGTTATCAGACCATATTTCACCAGAACATAATTGGCATTTTTAAATCTGAATTCATATTGAATTACTGGAGTAAATCAGTTGTTTTGAATCGTTGTGAGCCATAACCAATCTCCAGACCAGACTGTAGAGACAGACTGACAGCATTCAAAACAACTTCCACTTCATGATATGCGAGTGTGCTGGTAATCTCCAAGTCTCTTTGATTGCCAGTGTAATAGGCCGCAGACTAGTTCATAACAAAGTCCAGCTGTCTGTTATGGGTCCGACATTAGGGCTGATGTAAACACATCTTTACTCTCTACATATCCCCCAGCACATTGCTAGCTGCTGCAACTTGGGAGTTGAATTTCCAAATCAAAGATGTCGGTCTTTCAGCAGTTTCCTCTAAATCCATCAATTATTGATCATCATTGTCAAGCATGTGAATACATTTCCATAAGGCTACACCTGTTTCTTTAATAAGGTGCACCTGAATCAAGACAATAAAGTGTCACTCATTTTATATGGATTTGTTCAAGCCTAAACGCAACCAACCAATCTACATGTGATTCTCAAAACCAACCCTGGATGTGATGTGAGAATGGCTATTCTTCTCACCATAATAGCTCATCCATAATGGTTGTTGTATCAGATCAATATTTATTATCTTAAGCAGTGATCCCTGACCACTTCTACATTGATCACCTGTTTGTAATCATATTAAGTTTTACATGGTTAATACCCATCATCTATCAGCGTTAGGTCACACATTGTATTTCAATTCATGTTTGTCTACTTAAGGGTAATTGCATTCCTGCGTCTGTGAATGAAGCTCTGTCCCCCTGCATTGACTGTGGAGCAACTCAAGGTTGAGTGTCAGTATGTGACGGATTCAAGTGAAATTAACCTATTTAAATAGTGCATACACTACATTCAAGGTTTAATCTATTCTAAAAAGGAACAAAATGGTTTTAGTAAACATACAATGCCTTGAGAAAGTATTCATACACCTTGACTTATTCCACATTTTGTTTCTTACACCCGGAATTCAAAATGGATAAAATAGATTTTTTCTCTCACACATGTACACAAAATAACCTATAATGACAAAGTGAAAATGTATACACTACCATTCAAAAGTTTGGGGTCACTTAGAAATGTCCTTGTTTTTGAAATAAAGGACATTTTTGGTCCATTAAAATAACATCAAATTGATCAGAAATACAGTGTAGACTGAAGAGTTTCAGAAGAAAGTTCTTTGTTTCTAGCCATTTTGAGCCTGTAATCGAACACACAAATACTGATACTCCAGATACTCAACTAGTCTAAAGGCCAGTTTTATTGCTTCGTTAATCAAAACAGTTTTCAGCTGTGCTAACATAATTGCAAAAGGGTATTCTAATGATCAATTAGCCTTTCAAAATGATAAACTTTAGCTAACACAACGTGCCATTGGAACACAGGAGGGATGGTTGCTGATAATGGGCCTCTGTACGCCTATGTAGATATTCCATTACTCTGTGATGTGTTGGATTTGACCCTAACATAATGCTTTGTATTCAGGGTATAAAGTTTATTTTTTTGCCACATTTCTTGCAGCTTTACTTTAGTGCCTTATTGCAAACAGGATGCATGTTTTGGAATATTTGTAATTCTGTACAGGCTTCCTTCTCTTTACTTTGTCATTTTAGGTTAGTATTGGCGAGTAACTAAATTGTTGTTGATCCATCCTCCTTAGTTCTATCACAGCCATTAAACTCTGTTTGGCCTCATGGTGAAAAAGTTTACAGAACTTACAAACAGGAGCTGAAAGAGAGTTCAAATCACAGATCCAAAGTTTGCGAGCACAAACGCAATCCTGCTTTGGCGTGAGCAATTAAAATATCAGCTTCAATCAGCCCATGGATCCATCTCCAACTGGCCTGACCTTGGTTTCAGAAGGCAAAAAACAAGGCAGTGGAATTTTCCAGCCCAGCTGGCAATGAAGCCTGTCTGCTGGAGCTGAATACATTGGTGCTCCCTAAGGATCCACCTCAGTATCCGCTTCTGCTGCACATTGACAAAAATATATTCCCCCCAAAAATTGAGGAGCGAGGCTTATTTGAATTGGATACATGTTTATAACAGATTTTGATGTATAACAGATTTCTTCAAAAAAGTATCTATACATAGTGTTTCAATACATATAACATATCTTCATGCAAAGCATGAAACTGAAGAGTTTTACAGTACCGCGCTGCATGTTCACCAAGACCTTCCGTTAATATGTTGGCCCTAATGATCAACAAATGCTTCCATTTCCAAGTGCTTCCATTTTTACTTATATTTTTTATTTAACCTTTAACTAGGCAAGTCAGTTAAAAACAAATTCTTATTTACAAATTCCCCGGCCAAACCCGGACGACTCTGGGCCAATTGTGTGCCGCCCTATGGGACTCCCAATCACGGCCGGATGTGATGCAGCATACTCTGTAATCCATCTCTTTTCCCTAGCTGAAAGAACAGGCTTGGCCAAAGCTTTTGATACGGTAGACCATTCCATTCTTGTGGACCGGCTAAGGAGTATTGGTCTCTGAGGGGTCTTTGGGCTGGTTTGCTAACTGCCTCTCTCAAAGAGTGCAGTGTATAAAGTCAGAAAATCTGCTGTCTCAGCCACTGCCTGTCACCAAGGGAGAACCCCAAGGCTCGATCCTAGGCCCCACGCTCTTCTCAATTTACACAACATAGCTGAGGCAGTAGGAAGCTCTCTCATCCATTTATATACAGATGATAGTCTTATAGTCAGCTGGCCCCTCCAGATTTGTTTTTGTTAAATGCTCTACAACAAAGCTTTCTTAGTGTCCAACAATCTTTCTCTACCCTTAAACACCTTGTTCTGAACACCTCCAAAACAAAAGTAATATGGTTTGGTAAGAAGAATGCCCCTCTCCCCACAGGTGTGATTACTACCTCTAAGGGTTTAGAGCTTGAGGTAGTAACCTCATACAAGTACTTGGGAGTATGGCTAGACGGTGCACTGTCCTTCTCTCAGCACATATCAAAGCTGCAGGCTAAAGTTAAATCTAGACTTGGTTTCCTCTATCGTAATCGCTCCTCTTTCACCCCAGCTGCCAAACGAACCCTGATTCAGATGACCATCCTACCCATGCTAGATTACGGAGATGTAATTTATAGATCGGCAGGTAAGGGTGCTCTCAAGCGGCTAGATGTTCTTTACCATTCGGCCATCAGATTTGCCACCAATGCTCCTTATAGGACACATCACTGCACTCTATACTCCTCTGTAAACTGGTCAGCTCTGTATACCCATCGCAAGACCTACTGGTTGATGCTTATTGATAAAATCCTCTTAGGCCTCACTCCCCCCTATCTGAGATATCTACTGCAGCCTTCATCCTCCACATACAACACCCATTCTGCCAGTCACATTCTGTTAAAGGTCCCCAAAGCACGCACATCACTGGGTCGCTCCTCTTTTCAGTTTGCTGCAGCTAGCGACTGGAACGAGCTGCAACAAAACACTCAAACTGGACAGCTTTTACCTCAATCTCTACATTCAAAGACTCAATCATGGACACTCTTACTGACAGTTGTGGCTGCTTCGTATAATGTATTGTTGTTCTTAACTGACTTGCCTAGTTAAATAAAGGCTAAATAAAATTTAAAAAATGAGACGAGGGGCTCACCTTATTTGCCACTCTACTTGTCTGTCGGTCTCCAACAGATGCTTTTGATAGGTTATTTTCGAGAGAATAGTTGATCCTAGCAAATCCCACATGTGATACATCTCACTCATTATCAGAAATCCGGGGTTACGCAAGTAACCTTAGGTTGTTTTATTACTGTAGGAAATCTTTATGCTTGCAAAACTAACCCTACTGGTCTCATCTGTGATTCAATCAAACTTAGCACATTAACTCCCACAGACCCCTTTTCACTTTTTATCTTAGTCACACGCTAACACAATGTGTGTGCCTAAAAACCTATGTACAGTAGATACTACATGTTTTAACCATAATAGCAGCAACTAATATCTTAACTGTTAACTACAAACGACATTAAGTGCCCTTATTGTAACTGTGGGACATTCAATATATTCATTAAAAGTTGAGTCCTTTCTGAATATAGCATCTTCCCTTCTAAATAGTTAATTATCGAAACAAGGTATTATCATGCCATCCCTTTAGATTTAATCTCCGCAGTGATGTAGAGGTGGTGTTTGAGGTAAGGGTGTTCAGCTGATGATGGTCCTGGCCCAGCTTGCAGAGTAGGAGGCTGTGTTCAGAGCCATTGTACAGGTTGCGGTCCTGGCCTGGGTCTCTCTCCATGAGGTAAAGTTCCACAGCGTGGACCACCAGGTCAGTCTGGAAGCTAGCAGGGTCGAAACCCACCCACAGGGTGAAGCGGTAGTCCCAGGAGCGCAGAGTAGCCCATCACCTGTAATTCTTTCAGGTTAGGCAGGTCAGAGTTCTTCTGGGGGGTGTCTGCATGCTGGGGGTACAGGCTGCAGGCGATGGCCTACGAGTCCTTGCAGTCGTCTAGGTGCTTGAAGGAGTGGGCCAGGTTGTCTCCCTAGGGTACAGAGCTCCACGTCGAAGGAGTTGTCAGGACAGGGGTGTGGGGGCATCAGCCCAGCCAGACACTGTGGGGAAGACATCTAGCAGCTCATTCACATTCCTCACTGTTCCTCCTGTGAGAGTGAGGTAGTCACAACCCATCAAACAGGACTGGGAATAACAATGTCACATAGTAGAGAACAAACTTCTCTTGCACCAATCTGTCCTGTGGGAGAATGATTGTCACAGGAAGGAGTCAGAGGAATATGAAAGTCTCAAATTACTCAATGGCTTCCTTTCCTTCACTGTACCAATGTCTGATAGGGGGAAAAAAGACTGGACATGTTTCCAGCATACTGCTTTCATCTGTCAAGATCAGTGTTAATTATATAATAAAGTATAAGAGAAGTACACACAAGGAATTAAAACTAGTTACTAACTATATGAGTGAATACCTTGTGTAAAGTGATGCTGTGCTGGACCAAACACATCTACGTAGGGGAAGATCTCATCCCCTGGCCACGGACGGACTGCAGTCACACCTGGTACGGAGAACATTAGGGGAAGGCGACGTCAAAGTTGCTGTATTTGGCCCATTCCACATGCTACCCAAGTGACCATCCTTTAAGAGAAAGGAATCATATTTTACAAAAATGCCAATGTAATTAAGCAATCGGACAACATAAAATGTATTATTGGCCATGGTATGCAACATACAGGCATGGAATAAAAAACATGTAACAATCACTCGTTTTACATACGATGCTCCTGTAAATCAACAGACAGTTCATAGTCACGACAACATATCAGTCCCCCCAGGATTTCGGCAGGGATTTTTTGTGATATTTGCAGGCCAGAATTCTGACATTTTGCACGGTAATATGCAATGATTTTGTCCAATTTGTCGTAGAAATGCGCTGACGAGGGAAAACGTTTGTTGACGTGTGGCTTGATTGAACCATGTGGTAAATTAGAGGTGATTGGTTGAAATTGCATGCCCTCTTTATAAACCGTGGTGATGGGTCAGTTTTATGCGATGATTTGACTTTTTTTAATGCAGAAGTGCAGTGATTGTTCAAATTTGCAAGCCCTCGCATAATATGGAGGGAATTGTTGATTTTCCGAAAAAAAATTATGATCGAAAAATCCTGGAGGGACTGATATATGCTATGAATGGATCCAAGCTGGTGAAGTAAAGTCTGTCAACTCAGGAAGGTGAAGGCAGAATTTTGATGTTCTCACACCCCCATCTAGTGGCTAAAGAGTACCTCAAGTATTGCCATTAACAAACCATCACAGACACTAGGGGTTCGTTCAGTTCGATTAAACGTTTGGTACATTGCGTGACGGTTTGTACTGAACAACATGTTTCCCCACGTTCTTGAACAAACTTTGAGGTACGTTTGCTCCGTTTGGTGTGTGTGGTGGGGTGTGGCTTGGTGCAATGAGTGACGTATTTAAAGGGCAGCGGTGTATTTTGAATCGTCATACCAACCCACAACCCAACTCCTCCCCATTTTTCAACTTGTCATTCAGCACAGCAACGTTTCTATTTAACTGAACACTGCACACCATTTTTTCATACTGAACGCAGCCCAGTTTAGGACTGGGCTATATGGCCAAATTATTTTACCATGGTCTGAAGTAAAGACCACAACATTGTCTTCAGCCAGGCCCAGATCATCCAGAGTATTTGACAACCTGCCCACTTGGGAGTCCAGGTACATCACAGAGGCATAATAGTGCTGTCGAATCTGGAGCTGAGTCACAAACATTGTCTGATGAAGGTCTCTGACCGAAACATCACAGATTTTTACCTCTGGATTTATAATAAACAATATATGTTCTATAATGAGAGAGTGTCTTGACATAACTTCTGATGCTGAATCACTAACACAAATATTTATGGTATGTATGTAGCCAATCATAACAGATTCTTTTTTGATTTCTTTGTGCTTCAAGATTCTAGAGACACAAACAAATATAGCTTTGCCCCTACAATCATGGAACTACACTCTTGTAGTTCTTTGGCTGTCCCCACAGGATAAACCTTGTTGGTTACATGTAGAACCCTCTGTATAAAGGGTTCTACCTGTACCCAAAAACTGCTCTTCAAAGGGTTCTCCTATGGGGACAGCCGAAGAACCCTTTTAGGTTCTAGATAGCACTTATTTTTTTCCAAGAGTGTACAAGTATAATCAACCTGGAATTCCTTTGGTATTGGTTCATATGGGAAGCTGACGCGCAGATCTTGGACATCTTCCTAATGTCAGTCCAGGGATTGTAGGTCATGCTGGGGAGGCCTTTAGGAACATCAGGGTCTGAAGCCAGGGTCATCTTATCCAGGGGGTAGAGCTTCAAGAACTCCTAATACACACAAAGTTTGTTAGGCAATTAGCAAAGACTTTCATCAGTTAACAAGTCATACCATCTACATTAGGGCTCTCCAACCCTGTTCCTGGAGAGATACCCTCCTGTAGGTTCACCCCAACCCCAGTTGTAACTAACCTGATTCAGCTTATCATCAGCCATTTATTAGAATCAGGTGCGCTTGAATAGTGTTGGAGCAAAAACCTACAGGATGGTAGCTCTCCAGGAACAGGGTTGGAGAGCCTGATCTACATTCTATTGAGTGAATCATACTTGCTCATCAATGCAATCTGATTGCACAGTTAAAAAGTCAGTGTCTGAAAATAAGGTCAGCTGCAGGTGCGGTACCTGTGGGATTCTGAAGGGAATGTGAGGTTTGTGGAATCCAACAGACAGAAATAAGGGCTTGTCAGAATCCATTGTGGACTTGAGCAGTCTGACAGCCTCTGTGCTCTCCATGTCTGGTAGTGTCCCCAGAGGGGTTTCTGACACATTCACCGAGCACAGCAGGTTGACATGCAGTTGGCCATCAATGCCCTTGCAAACCTAAACAAACCAACATTTTCTTTAGTTTAACAACATTTTACATGTTTGAATGTGAAAATGCACAAAAAACATCTTACGATAAGCAGTTTGAGTATTACACAGAGAGATGGCTCAAAACAGACAACAGGCAGAAGCATCTTTAGCCATTATATCTTAAAGATGGAATCTGCAGTAGGAAGAAACAGCGCCACTGTCTGCCCTACCAATGTTGTTTTTGTTTTGATGAAAAAGTGTTGACAAGCCTCGCGCAATGTGGTAAAACAAAAAAATTGCAGTCCATATTCTGCTGTTCTATCGCTGTGCAATGATGTCCGAGGGAAAAAAAAGTGCTTCGCTGTTTTACAGTATTCACTAGGGTTTCCATTTGGAAAATGTGGCGCCGGACATTTGACCAGCAGAATTTTAATTTAGCAGACATTTGAAAAATGTACCGGACCCATAGGCATTGGGTGAGTAACCGGATTAGGGCGTCTACCCACAGTGCTAAGAATGACAGAAAGCACATTTAGATTAAGGTAATTCACATTAACAGAACATGCAAATGGAAGATGCAACGATTTGAGGTGCTTTGTGAACGAATTCTGATGCGCACTTTGAAGATGTTAGAATAACTGTCCACATTTACTTTTCCTCAGCTAACAAGAAGAATAACGAACAGCAAAGTCACTAGCCTCCATAGTAGAAAAGTTGGTGCGCTTGTCGAGAAAGAAAGACTATTCCAAACAGACTCTGGGACAGCTGTGGGATGATAGATCCCAAATTCATACAACCAGAAGGCCTAGGCTACATAAACAAAAGAAAAGTTAAAAAGCAAAGAGTCTTATGCAACAGACCAGAGAACATTCATTTAAAAATGTTGATAAACTATTATTCACATTATAAAGTTCAGCAATACCCACAAGGCAGTAGGCTTCACGTGAATGTTTGTACCATAATGCAATTAGCGGGGCAAAGACTGTTGTTAAAAGCACACCGCACATGCCAGCGGTTTCATGTGACAGAGATGATGCAACAACTAGCATGGGTTGCTAATATGACAAGGATTGTGCCTTTGGCCACTGGACAATGAAATAAAGTTGATATAAAATAATTGCCTCCACGGATATGGTCTGATTTTGGCTAGGCTTCGTTGAAGCAAGGTAAGATATGCCTCATAATATGCAGTAAAATGTTCAGGTTTCAAACAATTAAGTATATGTTTTCAAAATGAATACTGCCTCCAGCTCATTGCAAAGTGGTGTGTGATGCACTAAAGAAGCCTGCCTTCTGTTGTCTATGCATTTGCTGTTTAATAAGATGCTGTATGAGCAGCTCTCGCTCGGTCTGACAGATATTCCACTCAAAGGCTCTGTATGTGTATGCTGTACTCCTGTGATAAGAGACATAACGAATATACTGTACACATGCGCCAATTTAGTTCCGCCAAATTATGCAAATGAACCTATAGACCAATAAGCATGACCAGTCAAATGTATTTACATCCACTGGTATTTCCATCAATGAATAGGCTAAAAAGCATTTCGCAACGGGCTTTTCTCTCTCCCAGTGGACATTTGGCTGGCAGCAATTATATTTATCAGCTTTTCAACAACACGTTTTTTTATTTTAAATACTGTCCAAAACCCGGCTATTACCGGCTAACAGAAACCCTGGTTTTCTTAGAGGAGTATCTACACAATGAACTACTGTTTGTAATAACTTCTTTGTTGTAATATCACAAACAGACGTGGCAGTTTCACCATTAAGGATTCCAGCTTTAAATTAATGTTTGTATACTGAATTGAATCCATTCACTATACTGAATAGTACCCATTAAATATACAAACATTCATTTAAGTCATACATGACCAGAGCATCTGTAGACTAGGGAGACATGGCAGCAGTCAAGGCAAACACTGACCTTCCTATTTTCATATTTGAAAGAGGGAGGATGATAAGGAGGTACAGACCCGCTGTATGGGTAATCATCCGAGTGATTGGAGGCTATGCCTTCAACACAAACACATAAAACAGTGATATTAGCACAACACAATGACTCAGGAGGACAAGAATTAACAAGACAACTGAAACAGCCTCTGGCAATTTGAAAGCTCTCACATGAGATCCTGCACCAAATAAGCAGGGAGATATTTGAAAAGTGGATATTAAACAAAGTGGAGAAAACCAGAGAATTGTTACACATTTTTCAAAGTAGACTGATAAAATAAATTCACCAACCACTAAAAACATTAAGGTCTAGAAAATGACTAGGATATTTACCTGGATGAAAGACCTTCCCAACTGGCATAGTGGTGTCGCCCTTTGACTTGAAGTACTGAGGGAGAGTTGTGTAGATCCCTGCATGGACTCTCCAGTAGGAGTTAAAGTCATATAACTTGGTTGTGTCAGGTCTACGACTTGTTAGTAAGGAGGTCCAACTTGGTGCGCACACTGCTTGCTACAAATTGAATGACAGAAAGATAAATATAAAAGGTGAAGAAGAAAATAGATTCAATTATACAATTACAATGGATTGCTAACTTAAGTTGGCTTGGGCTACATAATTAAATCACTTATCTGCTGTCGGCCTACCTGGGTATATGCGTTGAGAAAGACATTGCTTTTAGAGGCAAGATGATCAATGTTTGGTGATTTCACAACAGGATCCCCGTAGTATCCTAATGTTGGTCTCATATCATCAGCTATGATGAAAATAACATTTTGTCAGTCTAAAGGAAAACAAATTAGTATTACAATGTTGCCCCACCATAATTAGCTACAAATGTAGCAAGCGGAAGTGGAGGGAGTACAGGGCTTAACATGTCCCTCAAGGAGGCTAAAAAGAGATTTAGACTTGGAAAAGTTGAATATTTTCAGAAGGAGTTGGGTAATTGGTTAAGGGAGGAGGGTTGCAGGGAAAGAGAGAAAAAGACTGAGGCAGGCAGAGGATGGGTTTGTATCTGTTGAAGCAAGCAATAACAAGGGAGAGGGTGTGTCAAGGAAGATCGGTGCCAAGTAAAAACACAGTGAGCCTGACGCCAGTTCGAGTTCCTGTAGGTGAAATGGAAGGGGTAGAAGGTGTTGTGAGGAGCTTGGAGCCTGTGCCTTGCATTGATGGCCATGGTTAAGATAAACCAGGCTTCTTAGCGTCATAGCAATGGTTATCAAGTCACAGAACATAGATGTTGTGGTGGCAGCTGCAAAGTAGTACTTGGGGGTACAAAATTTGACTTCAGAAGAGTTACGGGGTGTGTTGACTGGTAGTGTCCCGTCCTCTCAAGTCGTTGCCCTGGGGCAGGATCAGATAGGGTCAACGTAGTGGAATATGGTGGCGGACTTTAATGAGTGTAGGGTTAGTTGGTAGGGTAATTTTTAAAAAAAAATCTAAATTCCCCTTTTGTATCTCAAAGTGTAATGGATTTATACTAAATTTCAGTTAGGTGCGGTTATGCAACATATTGGATGCTAACTGCCGTAAACCTCACCGAAGAAGAAACGTAGTAAGCTGCTGAACACACACCAGACATTGAGCTACATTGCAACAGTGTGTCACTGAGCAAGAATTAGGCAATACGTTTGTACACTATAATACGTTTTTTTATCTACTAGGTTAATGTTGGGTTAGGAAAACTTGACGTTACTTACTTCTTGCACCAACTTGACAGAAGAAAATTATACAACTCAGGACGCAAATACATTTCTGGACAGACAAAGACAACATAAGCTAATGTAGCTTGTGCATGGTCTAGAATGTTATTTCATGGAAATAAACTGCATTAAAACACGCGACAAGTATTCAAGGTGTCTCTCTGTCAAAACATAGCAGTGTGTCTGCTTGAAAAAAAAACTGTTCATGATTTTTAAATGGCAGTTGAAAACCAAAAGGGTTCCAGTCCAGTTGCCACCAACTGGACTGGAGTGTAAATCCATTACACTGATACAAAAAGGGGAAAAATAAAATTACCCTGCCAACTAAACCTACACTCATTAAAAACCCACCACCCCTTTGACCCTATCTGATCCTACTCCAGGCAGAGGCCTGGGAGGACGGGACACTACCACTCAACACACCCTGTAACTTTTCCGAAGTGAAATCTCATACACCCAAGTACTTCTCTGCAGCTGACACCACAACATGTATTTTCTGTGATTTACATTCCATTTCTGCAGTACAGTTGATAACCATTGCTATTAACGCTAAGAACACCAACCTTACTGAAGTGTATATCATTTGTTGGCCTATCCCTCTGTACTAGCACAGATCTACTACGCACATGGATCCTCACCCTTGACCCATCATGCTCTACTTTCTGCACTGCCTCAGCATACGACACCTTCTGTAAACCATCATCGTACTTCTCTAACACCCTTCTTGAAAATTGACCATGTCTCCCTTTCTACCTAATTTCTGCCATCCTCACACCCACCTCCCAGCCTTGATCAACCATGAACTCCCAGGCAGTCAGTCAGTCCTACTAATCTCAGCAGTTTCGCAAAATGAAAAAAAAACAAACACCCTGTCTTCTTCCTCTATGGTATTATGGAAGTTCGTAGCGCACGTTAAAGGTGCATGCTGCCACCTACTGTGCGGGGTGAAAACTGAACTTTAACGCAGAAAAAACGGGGGAAATAGGGAGAAAAAAATAAAACCAAAATCAATGTACACCTTTAGTCAGATTAAAATGTCTACTTAGGCTCTGTGGCCTGAGAGGGAAGAACATCTTAAGAAAGTATTCCAAAGTTATCTATCCAGATTTCGGCCATCGGATAGGATTAAATTATATTCTATTTCTATACATTTAATCCTATCCAAAAGCCAAAATACGGATAGCTAACATTTGAAAAACTGGGCCCAGGAGATCCAAAAACCTTTCCGCCGCATTCCCAAATATATATCCAGTTTCTTTGATTTCTTGTTAGTTTGCCTGAAATGTTTCAAATTGCAATATGAATAGGCTGGAGTGGAGTGCTCTCAGGAGAATAATGATCCACAAGACCACGCACTCAGCACATCTCAGTATCAGGAGAAGCTCATATTCCAATAGCATCTGTTAACACCGATACATCCTAACATAATACACCCTATGACTGCCCTGCTAATGTGCCTTGCTGGACCTTGTAAACTAACTGATCCAAATATTTTCCTAATCAAACATGCATTCAAAACACGGCGGTTTTGAGCGATTATTCAAATAGTTGTTTGGAAGAAAATATATTTATTTATTTATTGTTTAATTATTCAAGACTCCCTTTGTTATTTAATTTCAGAATAAAATGCTTGATTGTATTTAAATACGAGGCATGAATGAATGATTGATTATATTGAAGTAGGCTAAGTTACATTAAGAGATAAAACAGAATGCGCTCTCACAGCTCGATGGTGGATAGCTTATATTTAAATAAGGCTACTAAGCGAATCAAGAGCAAAATAATACACTTGATTTAGGCTACATTATTGCATGCTAAATGTTTCTGTCAGTGACAGATGAGCAAACAAATATATTAGCTACCACCGCCAGAGATCAATTAAGGTCATTTCCATGTAAAACAACCTGCTCTCAGAGCATTTCGTATTATGCTGTACGTAAACCCAAGAAACCCCATTTAGTATGATATGTTACGTTTCGTATGATATGTATTAATCTGTGGTTGTCCGTTACCCATTTCGTATGATATGTTACGAATTACAATTCGCATATGTTACGAATTACAATTCGTATTATATGTTACGCATTTGCAAAATAGTTTTGCTGTAATACGACAAAATGTGGAAAAGGTCAAAGGGTGTGAATACTTTCAGAAGGCACCGTATTCATATTCTTATACACAGTACAGTTCAATTAAATATTTAGAAAGAGGTGCTGTGATGCAATATGTTTTTTATATGTTTTTTTAAAAGTTAAACTCACTTTTTGCCTGGGTAACCTCTGATGGCAGAGCATTCCTCGATGACATGGCTCTACAATGCCTTCAGAAAGTATTCACTTTTCCTATTCACTTTTCCTACATTTTGTTGTGCTAACGCCTGGATTAAAAATGTATTAAATAGAGCTTTTTTTGTCACAGTTTTACACATCCAGCTGTGATTGGGAGTTCCATAGGGTGGCGCACAATTGGCCCAGCATCTTTGGGGTTTGGCCGGAGTAAGCCGTCATTGTAAATAAAAATTTGTTCTTAACTGACTGGCCTTAACTGACAGCGCATGTCAGAACAAAAACCAAGTCATGAGGTTGAAGGAATTGTCCGTAGAGCTCCGAGACAGGATTGTGTCAATGCACAGATCTGGGGAAGGGTACCAACAAATGTATGCAGCATTAAAAGTCCCAGAGAACACAGTAGAGAAGTTTGAAACCACTAAGCCTCTTCCTAGAGCTGACCGCCCAGTCAAACTGAGCAATCGGGGGAGAAAGGCTTTGGTCAGGGAGGTGACCAAGAACCCAATGGCCACTCTGACAGAGCTCCAGAGTTCCTCTGTGGAGATAGGAGAAACTTCCAGAAGGACAACAATTTCTGCAGCACTCTACCAATCAGGCCTTTATGGTGGCCAGATGGAAGCCACTCCTCAGTAAAAGGCACATGACAGCCCGCTTGGAGATTGCCAAAAGGCACCTAAAGGACTGTCAGACCATGAGAAACAAGATTCTATGGTCTGATGAAACCAAGATTGAACCCTTTGGCCTGAATGCCAAGTGTCACGTCTGGAGGAAACCTGGCACCGCTCATCACCTGGCCAAAACCATCCCTACGGTGAAGCGTGGGCAGCATCATGTTGTGGGGATGTCTTTCAGCGACAGAGACTGGGAGACTAGTCAGGATCAAGGGAAAGATGAATGGAGCAAAGTACAGAGAGAACCTTGATAAAAACCTGCTCCAGAGCGCTCAGGACCTCAGACTGGGGTGAAGGTTCACCTCCCAACAGGACCACGACCGAAAGCACACAGCCAAGACAATGCAGGAGTGGCTTCAGGACAAGCCTCTGAATATCCTTGAGTGGCCCAGTGAGAGCCCGGACTTGAACCCGATCGAACATCTCTGGAGAGACCTGAAAATAGCTGAGCAGCTAAAAAATAGTTGTTGCTTTGTCATTATGGTTTGTGTGTAAATTGATGAGGGGAAAAAATATTTAATCCTTTTTTAGAATAAGGCTGTAACGTAACAAAATGTAGAAAAACTGAAGGGGTCTGAATACTTCCGAATGCACTAAGAACTCAGTGTCACACACATCTACAACTCATCCATTGTGTTTGCTTCTCCTATTTATGTAAAATGCAGTTGGCTCCCCTCCATCCATTTCCCGGCAGCAACCTCCCATCCAATGTTCCCTCTAATTTTCTTCAGCACTGAGAAAATTTCAGGTCTGCTGAGTGCAAACTTGAACATTGTGAAAATTCTGTACCCGCTTTTAAAATACAGTTTTAACTGTGGCCAAGTTGACTGCTGTAGCTATTTGATCATAATGTGCCAGTGTGGCCTACCATAAAAATAATTATGTAGAAAATGCATTCCATAACATTCTAACATGGAAATAGCTGCTCTATCATTCAGCCTACAGCAGCATCCAATGTGTGGTGTTCAATATAGGCCTACATTCCATGACATGTTTGAAAAAAACATGCAGGCCTTGACATGAACCTGTTTATCCACTTGTCCTTCAGACAAGGAGGTGACTGAAAAGTTATTGTGTTGTTTGATGCAAGAAAACACTTTACAAAATAAAATGCATTATTATTCCCATACCATTATTAGAGAATCAGACAAATTATGCCTCTTGGCTACTTAGCTTATTCAAGCCTGTGTCAAAATACAACACTGCCCCTTTAAAAAAAAGCTCTTTACCTGACTTGTTTTTCAAAGATGTCTACAAATGTAGACATTTTGTGCTCTTGTATGAAGCAATCACTCCTCTTTTGCTGACCACAAATGATCTCTAACTGGGCTAATAACTCACATGCAGCTCTTGCTATGATCTCAAAACAAGCGCATCTACTCACGACCTCATCTCTAAACACAGTCCAGTTCAAAATAATTGGCACAGATCCATATAAGCCTACTGCAGTTCTGATTGATTATATTTATGTTGCACCGGTCTGTGTGGAGTATGGGCTGAGTCGTGCGCAATATAATCATACTGTACTCCGATGTCTTCTGCCTACAACAAAATATCTTGCATAGTTCGTTTCGGGAATGTTGCATTGAAAGTGGATAATACTGCATTGATTCGATCACAATTTCCACAGTAAAGGGAAACGGGGAAAACTCTAGAAAGTTGTGAAATTCAATCTCGTGCTTCTTTCTCTCGGTGGGCTGATATTTCTTCTGCACTCTGCGCATCAGTCCCGGGGGAGCTACGCGGCAGTCTTGTGCTACTGCACCCACATTGCTCAACCACAACTGTCACGTGCAATAGATCAGTCTGAGGAACTTTCATTTACAGGAAATCACCAAGAGAAAGACATCAACATGGGTGAGCTCTGTTCAACTGTATGATCATTTGTAATCATAAAACTATATTTATTTCACATAGATTATTTTAGAAGGGCACCAGCTAAAGTAACCTATGGTATCTGTATTTGTCTAATTTGATAGGAGTTGGAGTTGGAATTGGTGGATTCATTACATTCTTGACTTTAGCCTCTTGTTTTGGAGACATTACAAAGGTTGACACCAGTGGGGCCTCAGAGATAACTGCTAGACAAGACAAGCTAACTGTCCAAGGTATTTGAGTGACCGGTATTCAGAACCTTCCAATAATCAATAATAATACATCCATCGAATCTATATAATTTTATAGGAAAGAAATTACATGCAAAGTTAATTTTTTATATTTATTTTACTATCAATCCTAATCCTCTAAAGGGGTGGATGCCTCTCATAAACTGGCTGAGCATGACCTGGTGAGGATGAACAAGTACAAGAAGCTCATCACCAAGGTGGGGCAGAAGCATGGCCTGGACCCAGCTATCATCGCTGGCATCATCTCCAGAGAGTCCCGGGCTGGGGCAGTGCTGGACAATGGCTGGGGAGATCATGGGAATGGCTTTGGGCTCATGCAGGTTGGCTGGCAGTTGGCACAAGATTTGTGTACATGTGTCGTTGATTGTGTGTGAGAATAAGGAAGCAGAACTTACCAAGGGGATTTCTGTTGAAATCTGAGAAGTTTAATAGCATCTTCCTCTTTTAGATTGTACTACAGGCTATTTTTGTAATGCAATAGAAGTGGTGTGATTTATTTCAAAATATTTTATTTTCATAGGTTGACAAGCGCTACCACAAGATAGTGGGGACATGGGACAGTGAGGAGCATATCAGTCAAGGCACTGAGATTCTCATTGAGTTTATCCGAAGGATCCAGGCTAAATTCCCTGCGTGGCCCAAGGAGCACCAGCTGAAAGGTGCCGTATTGCTCACCCACCTTTTTACTCTGTAGTTTGATAGAAGGGAGGAGTTACATGTTTGTTATGTATGCAAATGCATGGATACCATGGCAAAAACATATTGTACATCTTTTCAGGGGGAATTTCAGCCTACAATGCTGGGGACAAAAATGTCCGCACCTATGAGCGAATGGACGTGGGCACCACTGGGGATGACTATTCCAATGATGTTGTTGCCAGATCTCAATGGTTCAAAAGACAGGGTTATTGAAGACTCTCTTCATTATATACTTCAGTCTTTGATTCTACCTATCGTAAAAATATTCAGTACGTGTTTTGGAATAAATCAAAGCAATAAAATGACTTCTCTGAATAAATCAAAGCAGTAAAATGTCTTCTATTTTCTGAATAAATCAAAGCAGTAAAATACATTCTATTTTTAAAAATACATGAAACAAATGTCATTGTGTGGTCGGTCACTGGTCAACATTATTTTATATATTTTAAGCAAACATCCTCTAATGCAGTGGTTCCCAAACTTTTTATAGTCCAGTACCCCTTCAAACATTCAACCTCCAGCTGTGTACCCCCTCTAGCACCAGGGTCAGCGCACTCTCAAATGTTGTTTTTTGCCATCATTGTAAGCCTGCCACACACACACTTATATGATACATTTATTAAACATAAGAATGAGTGTGAGTTTGTCACAACCCAGCTCATGGGAAGTGACAAAGAGCTCTTATAGGACCAGGGCACAAATAATAATAATAATCAATAGTTTTGTCTTTATTTAACCATCTTACATATAAAACCTTAATTGTTCATTGAAAATGGTAAATAACTAACCACAGGTTAATGAGAAGGGTGTGCTTGAAAGGATGCATATAACTCTGCAATGTTGGGTTGTATTGGAGAGAGTCTCAGTCTTAAATCATTTTCCACACACTATGCCTGTATTTCGTTTTCATGCTAGTGAGGGCTGAGAATCCACTCTCACATAGGTACGTGGTTGCAAAGGGCATCAGTGTCTTAACAGCGCGATTTGCCAAGGCAGGATACTCTGATAATCTGGCAGTGGCTTTTGATTAAATTAAATTTTCACAGAACCGCTTGTTGCAATTTCGATGAGGCTCTCTTGTTCAGATATCGGTAAGTGCACTGGAGGCAGGGAATGAAAGGGATAACGAATCCAGTTGTTTGTGTCATCCGTTTCGGGAAAGTACCAGCGTAATTGCGCACCCAACTCAGGTGCTTCGCTATATCACATTGGACATTGTCCGTAAGCTTGAGTTCCTTTGCACACAAAAAAATCATACAATGATGGAAAGACCTGTGTTTTGTCCTTGTTAATGCAGACCTCAATTTTGTCCGGCACATTGAATATAATTGCGGGGAGACCCTGTAATCCTAGATTCAGATCACTCAGGCGAGAAAAAACATCACCCAGATAGGCAAGTCGTGTGAGAAACTTGTCATCATGCAAGCAGTCAGACAAGTAAGCTCGTCTCTCAATTTAAAAAAACGTGTCAATACTTTGCCCCTTGATAACCAGCACACTTCTGTATGTTGTAAAAGCGTTACATAGTGTCCAAAACGTCTTTCAAGCTGTTAGGCATTCCCTTGGCAGCAAGAGCCTCTCGGTGGATGCTGCAGTGTACCCAAGTGGCGTCGGGAGCAACTGCTTGCACGCGCGTTACCACTCCACTATTTCTCCCTGTAATGGCTTTTGCGCCATCAGTAGATACCAACACATCTTGACCACCAAAGTCCATTTGATGTCACAAAGCTGTATAGTACTTTAAAAATATCCTCTCCTGTTGTCCTGGTTTCCAGTGGTTTGCAGAAGAGAGGATGTCTTCCTTAATTGACACCCCATAAACGTAACGGAAATATACCAGGAGCTGTGCCAGGCCCACCACACCTGTTGACTCATCCAGCTGTAACGCATAGAATTCACTGGCTTGTATGCGAAGCAGTAATTGTTTCAAAACCATGTCACCGATGCATAGTGAAAGTGTTGCTTGATGAAGGCATTGTCTCAATCGTTTTTTTTTTCAACCTTTTCCCCCAGCATTGTCCCAGCCATATCCGCGGCAGCAGGAAGAATTAAGTCCTCCATAATAGTATGGGGCTTGCCTGTCCTAGTCCCTCGGTAGCTCACATTTACATTTACATTTAAGTCATTTAGCAGACGCTCTAGACCCTTCTTATTAATGGTATATGTTGCTTTTATACATGTATTACTACTCAAAAGTCGGCTTAATTCTCGATTTAAAAACTCTCGTGGCTTATTTTTCAAATTGGCATGTTTTGTTTCTAAATGTCTGCGCAAGAGTGAAGGTTTCATCGAGTTGTGAGATAGTACTTTTGCACATATAACACACTGTGGCTGAGGAAAGGCACTACTCCCAATACAAGTGAACCCCAAATCAATGTAGTTCTCATCATATTTGTGTCTCTTCGATGGTCCAACGTCCCTGTCTGTTGTTCGGTGGTTTCCCGGGTAAGGGGGCAGTAGCTCTTCGCATGCATCAGATTCACAACTGTCAGTGTCCATGCTAGCTGGGCTAACAACAAATGTAGAATTACTGATGCTAGCATTGGATGTGCTCGTGGAAGCAGAACAACTTGTGTCGTCGACAGGTGCAGGTGTAGTACTGCTGGTAGTAGCAGCTGGTAGTAGCAGTACTACCAGTAGAGCTGGTATGTGTCTCTATGGACGCGGGTCTTACTTTTTTTAACCATTTATCCATTTTCGATCAAACGGAATAAGCAGCAGCTACATTTGGCTACATACGGACCATTAGTGGAATTCCCATGAGAGAGTAACGGTTAATGTGATTGGATGTTCATTATTTGACTAGGCTACCAGTATTTTACATTATGTTATTATGACGATGAACACTAGATGGTTTAATTTTATTTTTGGCAGTGAAACGAGGCTACTCAGGCGAGAAAAAAACCTCACCCAAATGTATAGCAACGTTAGAAAATATAAATGGCCTGTTTGAAAATGTGAAGAAAAAATGGTTTTCTATTTTTCATTTTTTTTATGTGAATCACATTTTCATCTGGCGTACCCCAGACGGCATTGAGTACACCAGTTTGTGAATACCTGTTCTAATACGTTAAAAAGCTGCCACTAGAGAGCATTGCTGCCCACAGATTTCCCCCTCAATTCTCAAATACCTCCCAAAAAGATTTTACTTTAATCTATGGACATAAAATGAATGTATTTGAACAGAAAATCGTTTTGAAAGATACCTGTTGTTACAGAGATTACAATGGAATTGAGCTATGACACAAAGTCAATGGTGTATCATCTTTGATCTGACTACTGTTGTCGTAAAATTGGTTTCATTATTTTAGGGGTTTTGGTCAAGGACAGCAATATTGTATCCAATCAGGTGGTTCGTTTTTTCAGAGGGATCACATTCTCCTACACCATACACTGAGCATATAAAGCAAAGCATACCTAAATGGAATTGTTAAAAATACACCATCAACGTTATCTTGGATTTAAAGTTGATCTTTATCTATAGATCTTTGAGAGCAACGTCTCAGTGAGTCAACTGGTGAACACAATTGTGTTACTTCCTCGCAGAGAAAGCATGCGCGGTACTCTAGTGCTTCTGCAGGCTAGTTGAAGAAAGACACGAAACTTCAATGGGCCAGATCTAATCATCACAAATCACCGACGTATTTTTGACTTCATTGATGGATGTCTGCATACTTTAAAATATAGCGCCTAACTCAGTTTGTAAGTATCACTTTCTTTCATGACGATCTTACTTAGATAGACATATTGTTTGATAAGATTCCAAATGGTTCGCACCAGTTGCTTTTTCTATGTTGCTTTTAGGGTTAGCAAAAAAACTGTTGAATTCAGATGGTGGTGGTCTCCAACTTTTCTTGGAAGATGTTACCTTAAACTGCTCTTCTTCATTACGGATGCGATGTTGTTGAATTATACCTCTCACTTGAAGGAACTCCCACATAATCCGATGTGTTAACTTTAGCATAATGTGACTCATCCTCTTCTTGAATTGATTTTGGTTACAAATATATTTTACTTATATTTAGTTTTTAAAGACAATTAGCTATTGCTTTCTTAAACATTTAGTCCGATTTTCAATGGCCTGTAGGCTATAATTGTCTTCTTCTCTTTGACAACACAGAAGGATAATGGTGATTGTTTTTACACTGTTTCAATAGGCTGTGGTTAAGATAGTCAATATTTTGTCCACATCAGTTTCTTATTCCCAGCAGCTATCTGGTATGATATGTGTAACGGATGTGAAATGGCTAGCTAGTTAGCGGGTAAGCGCTAGTAGCGTTTCAATCAGTTACGTCACTTGCTCTGAAACCTAGATGTAGTGTTGCCCCTTGCTCTGCAAGGGCCGCTTCTTTTGTGGAGCGATGGGTAACGATGCTTCGTGGGCGACCGTTGTTGATGTGTGCAGAAGGTCCCTGGTTCGCGCCCGTGTCGGGGCGAGGGGACGGTTTAAAGTTATACTGTTACATTGATGCTGTTGACCCGGATCACTGGTTGCTGCGGAAAAGGAGGAGGTTGAAAGGGGGGTGAGTGTAACGGATGTGAAATGGCTAGCTAGTCAGCGGGTACGCGCTAGTAGCGTTTCAATCAGTTACGTCACTTGCTCTGAAACCTAGATGTAGTGTTGCCCCTTGCTCTGCAAGGGCCGCGGCTTTTGTGGAGCGATGGGTAACGACGCTTCGTGGGCGACCGTTGTTGATGAGTGCAGAGGGTCCCTGGTTCGCGCCCGTGTCGGGGCGAGGGGACATACTAAAGTTATACTGTTACATATGTCCATCAATAACTTTACATAATTCCTTATTTGATGCACATAAATCAATATACTTTATATCCCTGGTTTGGTGCAGCGTAGAAAGGGGTTGACTTGAATCAATGTGTGGAGTAAAAACAAAGGAAATTGTCAAATCTGTCTGCAGACGTTCCAGACACCAAATGCATGAGATCCAACCTGGAATTTTTCTTTATAAAGAAAATATTCCATCCTAGCGCTTTTAAAAAGTCATCTGATGATTCATGGTGTGTCCAATTCAGTTTTGTTATTACAAATATCTGCAAATCTTGAAGAAATATCCCATTGTATATCTCTTTATAATGATGGAATTATATAGTGACATCAAAGGATAAATGTGCTCAAATTTAGTCTCCCTGTGCCCTTTGGATTATTGTAGCAGTTTATTGTACAAATTGAATGCAACAAGTTTAATCTGAATTGTTCTTGACCATTAGTGTTGTTGTTTTTTACAATGATGCATAGCATTATATCCAAGCATAATGTCACAAAGTCTAACAGTGGTTAGTATAGTGGTCACAGTTGTCCTTAGCCTTGTAAACAACACACAGCTGACCAGTAGGGTGAACCAGATTGAGTCATAGCACTAATTACATGTTTTAAATGGGCCAACTGGGAAATGAGGATATGGCGAAGAGCAAAACACTTAAAAAATTAAAGTCACAATTATTTGATTATCACCATACAATTAAATCCTTGAGATAAATGTATTCTCGCATGCCCTCACCGCCCACACATACTCTGCAGCAAATGATTTGTAGTGTAAGAAATGCCTTATGAAAATGGTCCCAACTGTAGGTAAATGGCAGACTAGAGGGCCTTTAGCAGTTTTATCAAGCAGTAAAACCCAGCAGGATCCCTTTTCATGTGGAGAGTGTGAGAACAGAGTGGGTCATTTCAAGGATCAGCTCTGAAAGGTTTCCAGCACCATGATAAGATAACCAAAAGCAGGCAGAGAGGAGAGGAGAGGAGGACTGTGTTGTTTTTGCTGTATACACATCCCTGTCTATCTGTGACACATTCAGCCTCACCCTCGCACCCAGCTAGGGGTGCTCCCTAGCTCAGCTCTGGGGTATAATTTTTTTGTTATTTACAGTTCTGCATACATGGCCTTAATTAGAGTTTTGGCCAGAGAGCTCACTGCTCGCAGAAGATGTGTTCCAGATGTTAGCAGGAATTCCAAGCGCTTTGTAAAGAAAAGAAACAGTACTCTGCAGGAGTTGACTAAAGAAACTTGAGTCAGAGCAAACTGTTGAGGGATTCGAGAGAACAGGGGAAAAGGGGCCTCTTGCTCAATCACGGGCACAGATTTAACTCGTCAGAATTCAGGTTTATATAAGTAACTATCTAGAGTTGAAAACAGCATGTTCTTTTACCCTACAGTATTTTGGTGAACCACAAAGTTGATGACAATCGGTGTGTTTTCAAGCACTGAGCACTCCTTACATTTGTTTTGCAAGTTCTCATAAATGAACTCCAATGTACATACTCACCTTATCAGGAGTTTCTATACTTTCTCAGTTATGAGCTAAGCAAGCAAGATATTCTGTAGGGGCAGTGAAAAAAATGTTTCAGGAAATACCCCCAAAAAAATTCAAGGAGGAAAACTGACTGACATTCCTCCGATCTTTAAAAACCAGAGGGATATATGATAGATGTGTTTTTCAAATGTCCACATAGTTTGCATGAATGGAGATTTCCCATGCGTGAGATTCTACTCTGATGTAGTCTGTCTGGATGTTTGAATACTAAGATGAAAGCTGCTTGTGACTGCAATTGGTGTACAGTAGACATCTTAAAAGGCCCAGTGCTGTCAAAAACATGATTCTCCTGTGTTTTATATAGTGTATATATATTTCCACACTGAGGGTGGAACAATACTGTGAAAATGATAATACCCTTTTAATTTAAGAGCTGTTTGAAAATGTAAGCCTGTTTTGGTGGGGTGAGTTTTGGCCTGCCTGGTGACATCACTAGGTGGTAAATTAGTTACAAAACCAATAAGAGTTCCAAACCCCTTTGCCAATAAGGCTAGTTTTATATTTTCCCCTCCCCACTCAGACCACTCCCTGACAGTCCTAGCAAAATTCTTGCTTGATAATTTGCTGTTTGCTAAGAACCTGTTTTTGTTTTCTTTTTTACCATTTTAATTTAAAACAATCACAGTAAGGTACTTAATTGTTAACCAGAAATGATTTGATATTGAAATCATTGGACCTTTTTTAAAGAGATTTTCTGGAAGTTTTGTATACTTTTTAGCTAGTACTTCTGAAAGTAGCACCCAAGAAACAAAAAGAGTCCCTATAAATTGTGCAAAATTGTATACAAAGTCGTAACGTAATTGCTCTCGAGCCCCCTGCAGCGCACGTGTCCCTTTGCTCACCCCGCAACCTCATTTGACAATGCTGTGACGATCTGATCCCGCCTCCCACTAACTTTGCAACCTCATTGTACATCATTCCACTTGCCAATCAACAATTTCCTACAGTTCGGTTGTGGCTAGTTCCCGTGACTAGTATGGCAAGCAAACGACCGTAATAATGTCATTTTATACAATGGAAAAGTTATAGGCCTACTTACAGGTAACTGCCAAAATAAAGGAAACACCAACATAACGCGTCATAATAGGCTGTTGGGCCTCCAGAATAGTTTCAAACCACCTACAAATAGCGTTTGACATTGTGGGGAATAACAAATTGCCACAGTTGGTCAAATGTTCAGGTCCTCACAAGAAGAAAAAATCACGCTCCTTTGAGACCCCATCTTTCAAAATGACAGGTCTCTTCTAGCCATGGTAGCCAAAATAATGGGCAACTGGGCATTTTTATACATGACCCTAAGCATGATGGGATGTTAATTGCTTAATTAACTCAGGAACCATACCTGTGTGGAAGCACCTGCTCTCAATATACTTTGTATTTGTAGCCCTCATTTACTCAAGTGTTTCCTTTATTTTGGCAGTTACCTATATATATTAGCGTCAAACGTCCTACTCCTTGAAACTCATGCAATGGTTATATATAGCATTTGCTTACGTGATGAATGATGATCGCAGACAATCAACTGCAGTGTTTGATTATTACCCCACATCATGGAATATCTGTGTGAACGTTTATAAGGACAGAAGGTGGACACGTTAAATTATTTTATTTGGATGGCTGGATGGTTGACACAACAGAATGGTAGGCCGATATGTTCTTGTCTAAAAAGTGGCTAAAAGTTTGCTTCAACGTGTGTGTTGTTGTGAATGGCGACCGGGATAAATAGATGGAGCCACGCCTGGTAAAAAACCTTAGCCTATTGTGAAGTACTGTATATTCCAAAATTCACCAGCGGCACCATTTAGGAGCTAAAGGTTGTCAGCACAGTGTTTATGATCAGACATTTATCTTCAAATGTATTTGTGTGGCTACGATGCACAACGTTTTCTAGTTTGTAGGGAAATGCATTGAAAGAGAAATGCCGCTACTACCGAGGTCTAATATATCTAACTTCTCATTTCAGATGCTTTCTAACATCTGATGCATGGATTTGATCGACGCATTCAATGTATTTTTTTTAATCTTATAATGGTAAGCGCATGCAGCCACTCATCCCACTTGCTTCAGAGAGCGTGTTCCTAACACGACAGGAACGAGCGTGTAGGTCTCATACACTAAATGATGGCAGGATAGAATGTAAGGATTCGGTGCATTTTTCCACTGGGAGAGGACTGTAGATCGTTTATGCATGTATGAGCTTTTGATTTGATTTACACGTCGAGTCCAAAACGGGAGGTTTAAAAAATGAGGTCGTTTTCAATTCTCCGGAAAGTCTCTTTAATTAACAAACTGATAATCATACCAGACGGTATATATTGAGTTGATAAGCTAAGTGTATTGATTCTAATTATGTATTTTATCAATGTTTGTAATTCCCCCCCCCCCCCCCCCCCCCCCCCCCTGATCACTGTCTGTGGCCACAGTCTTCTAATGTGTTTACACTTTTAGGTAGAGGGAAATGTTTAATTTTGAAAAGGAGCCTCAGGAGGTCTGGAGTTAATAGAGTTTGAGTTGATGATTGTTTACATGAACACATTTTTTATTCCCAGGAAAATGGGCCACTTGGATTGTTCCGAGCAGATCTGGCCATTTTTTATGGTTGAATGCTGATCGAGCTTTACCAAATCCTTTCCCGGATCTCACATGTTTATTTAGTTAACTTTCAGGGACCTCTGACTTTGTGTAGTTCAATTCACATATGTATTGTTTTGCATGTTGGCATTCTGCAATAACATACTTATCTGAGAATTAGGCCTATTATCAAACCTGTACATTAATAGCCCATATTGATTTTCTACTTAGTCATATGACTTGACATCCCAACATGACTGACACAAAGGTTGAACCTAGAGGTTGAGATTTAGACATCTGTTGACTCTGGCTCAATGGCAAGGTGGCACTGTTTGTTGGTGTATTTTTGTTTTTCTGATGGGGATGAGTGAGTTCCCAGCCAGGACAATCCCCACGACGCCCCTACCTAATTATCACAGAGACACGGGTCAGATAGGCTGGAAGTAAGCTGCCTGATTGAGACAATAGCTGCAGGCTGCCGCTTGGGATTAAGCTATGTGACGGGGTGGGAGTGGGAGTGGGAGGTGGATGGGGGTGGGAAGAGCAGCTTGGGGCGGGCTGTTAGTTCACACTCGTTTCCTCCCACTGTAGGCTAGTCACTGGGAGGGCAGGCAGCCTCCACTCAAAGATAGCGCTGTGTCTTTATCTTTGTCTTGCCACCAGCTGCCCTTTCTGCCGTTCTGTCTTAATTCATGTGCATTAAGAAGGTGGGTGTTTGTGTGTAGTGGACTGGTGGCCTTCAACATTGCAGTTGGGGCTTGCACAGGGACTTCCACGTGCCAGCACTCAGACAAGCTGGTAAAGGATGTACTAAAGAGGGAATCCGCTGCCATTTATATTGCTTGAGCATTCCCATCTAGAAACCATGGCTGGATTTTACGGCTGTTTGCTGGGGAAGAAGTAAGTGTGCTCTGCTTTTCTGGTTAGATATATCTCCTCAGACCCTGGCAGGATATCAAACATATCTATCGCCAGAGCATTTATCTGAATGGAACATACTCGTTTATGCTATGTGTCCCTGGTAGTCTGCTTAAAGTACATGGTGGTTGTGCATGTATGTCTTAGATAAGGGCTATAATTATTTCACTAACCCTAATATTAGGACACAGTAGGCCTGCATTGGTTTTGCAAGTCCTAGCATATGACTGAATAGTTCATTTGAAACTGTAGCGTGGACAGGATTGTGAATACTCTGTATATGGGCGGTTTGTTTGCAGTGTCAGAGAACGATCTCCCCCTTTATCCTAGTCGTCACTTGCTTCTACATGCACAAAGTCATAAACCCTGCCTATTTGTGAAATGTGTCTTCTTAAAATTGTATTTTAACCCTAAACTTAACCACACCGCTAACCGTATGCCTAACCTTAAATTCAGACCAAAAAGCTAATTTTGGTTTTCATGATATAGCCAGTTTTGACTGTGGATGTAGAATCTAGTGGAAACCCTTTATCCTTCGGTCTCATGACATTTAAGACAATAAAAGCTTTATTGACCACTCGCTTAGTTCATTGAAAAAAATGTGAGAGCCAGGCAGCCCTTTTGTTAACCTTGTGAACTGACTCACTTAACAGTAACTCTGCCTGAAAGGGATCAGTTATTCTCCCCCAGAGTGAGTAACTGACTGCCGCGGTTTATTCACATCCATCCACCCCCACATCCCAAACACCCATTTCATGGTTTGTCAGCTGTCCCAACTAAGTTCCTCATAGCAGCAGTCTGGTTAAGTACTGGCTTTCATGTGACATCTTGCACACAAACTGACTTAGAAATGGAGACCATATACAGTATGGATACCAAGCACAGTAGAGTACACAACATACCATCCTAAAGTAAACAAGTCAGCTAAGATGTGTGGGACACCTGCACTCTTTCACATGGTGCTCTTTTACGCAGTCTTCTCTGGACAGTTGAAGCCTTCTTACCATTTCCAGATGGAGCTGGTTTAATGTTAATACTCCTCCACGTCAGTAAGAAGGGCTGTTTTGAACTGTGCTATCACCTAATGTTTTTTTTTCTCCTTGTTGGATTAACAAACTAGATTAATGCATGTGCACACACGCAGAATGTCTTTCTTGCTGTACGCCTTGTATTTGGGGCAGATGTGTAGCCTAACCCTTTTGTTGACAGGCGTCTAATTGCACCCTTGAATGCACCCTTGATGCAACTTGTAAATTCATGATACCCATTTCATAGTCAGACTTAGTCACTCCTTTTAATGTAGAAACCGGAAGTAAAGAGAATTCCATGGTTTTGTGCCTCTGGTTCTAGACAAACATTAAGGTATGTGAGGTTTTCGTCAACAGCTGAAATATCTTTGGTAAGGAAGAACTGTGCTGCGACGAGCTGACCAACCACTTTAGAAATACAGCCTCGTATGGGGGCTCCACCCATTTGAAAAGTGTTCACTCAACATGGCAAATAAAGTTGGGTTCAACTTCAATAAAATGGACAACACTTCCTTTCATGATATCCTAAATTCCACCCATTGGAAATACTATAGTAGTTGTTCCTTCCAGGCAGCTTTGCCCTGCGGTAGCCTTGTTTGGAATGTCCTGGTTACTGTACTTCTCTTATGTTTTATTGGATATCCTGTTTGTATCATATCAAGAGAGCCACAACAACCAAACTCAGTTCTGTGGAATAGATGGTTTCCTGCCTAGGGCTGAAAATGGACGCTAGGAAAATTATTGGGATCCGTTTGCCCGCATTGCATTCAGTATGAACGTTTTATGTTGAGCTACTGGCCTAGTACACACACCACTAACTTTACTTGCACACAATCTATATCTGTCCTAAGTACTTCACTGGCTATGTGTATAATTTAGACTGCCAGAGATCTTTCTCACCAGTTGAAAGTAAAGTATAAACTACCAAACAAAACGCCCAGTGTCATTGCTTGGCACTGCCGTTCACTAACTATATTCACACGGAGCATTTTATTTTTACCTTTAAAAAATAGGCATGAAGACCTTGAAGTTTCAGGGGGTTCTTGTGTTCAACATAACTGTGGAAATGTGTTGTAGCCCATCCCTACTTAAGATAATGTAATCAATTCTTTAACCCAGTTGATGGTTTGCACTGGTTCCATAGACGGATAACTCTATATTACAGGGCCAAACCAGCCCCGAGTGATTTGTTTTGCCCCATCAAGTTTTTTGCAAAATAAAATAAAAAGGGGACTTTTGGTCAGACTAAAATCACCAGGATTTTAGCAAAAAATCTGTTTCATTTAGGAAATCTGTTCAAGTTGTCTGACAAATAGGAATATCTGACTGACCCAAGTTGTCTGACAAATAGGAATATCTGACTGACCCAAATAGAAACAATCATGTGTAGATTTGGTCTAGACCATCCAAGTTTGGTGATGGCGTGCATTATAATAATAGACAAATTTGTAGAATAATACCTAAATATGCAAAGAATATTGCATTTTTCTACCTTGGTGTACCTCATTTTGGGACACATCACCATGAAGAGAATGACATTCATATCCATAATTATACATTTGTGTAGTATGTTACCATGTGTAAATCCACTTCCTGTAGTTCAATAACCAAAATAGATTTTTTTTCAAACTCACTGTGGCATGTCAAAGCTGACACCCCAGATATCTTTGAATCTTAATTTGGCGCATATAAACTGAGTGAGATTGGTAACAGAATTTCAGTACAAACTTTACATCTACACAGTTCTTCCAGTAAATGTGTTTGTCAAATATTCAGTGTACATGCATTTGAAGTGAGAAATCTGAGACGCCGGGGCAATTCCACAGTAACGGAAAAGTAATCAATAAAAGGTTTCTAAATGGTCTACTCGTGAGGTTGTGCCGTCATGCTTTTGCATTATTTACAATTCACATAGGCCTACCTGCAGTGAGTACTCCATTCATCTTGTATCCATCCCCATTTCCAAAGAGCTCCTCTTGTCCGGTTACCAAAGACTGCTGCGCCTAACATATTCAAATGATTCAGTCATGTAACACCACATCAACGGTAGGCCTAGGCTATATCTTGCTTATTGAGAACGTGCCTTGCAATGCAATTTACGGGAGCCTAGTATTTTCTTTTAGTTGCGGTGCGCTACGATTTGCCATTGCGTTAGGTTTGTTGAAGTTCCAGTGTAGTCAAACATGAATTTCCTGTGTTTTTATATATAGAATTTCCACATTGAGGTTTCGAGAAGTACTGTGACATGATAACCCTGGGCACAATGTCTATTCTGCTTTGACTCAGCATAATTTCATTGCAATTATGTGGAAACAATGTTCCTTCAACCAGTGTGTGTGTGCACAGTGGGAAAGCACTTTTTAAAGTGTGTGTTTCTGTTTGAATAGACAGCCTGAAATTTCTGCCTGTTTTGGCCAGCCTGGTGACATCACCGGTAAATTAGTTAATAGACCAATAAGAAAGAGTCCTAAACCTCTCTGCCAATAACAGCAAATGTTCAGTTTTGCCTTCCACTCCCAGACAGTCGTAGCAAAATTCTTGCTTGAGCAATTGCTCTTTGCGAAGCTCTTTTACTGTGATTGTCTTCAATAAAAAAAATGTAAGATACTTAATTGTTACCCAGGAATGATTTGATATTGATTACTGCTGCATTGGACCTTTAAAATAGAGGCCTTTACTTCCTATTCCATAAATATTAGAAGTATCCTGGATGTTGACAAGAAAAGTCTCAAAGGACACTAAGGCTTCAATCGCACAATATGTTCAGCACAGCAAATGTGGATTTAGAGTCTGGATGTGAAAACCAGATGGCTCTCTACTGACTCTGCTGAAGAGTGTGTGTGAAAGTTATAATCAAGGTGTTGTCTGTCTCATAAACCTTGCTAGTTGCTATCCTCTAATCCTTGATTGCATAACATAGGTGACTCCTCACATCTGACTTTGAAATAGGGGATCTCCAGTACAAAAACAATACTCAAACCTGGCTGTGTCCTTATATGGAATTGGCAGACTCATCTGTTTAAATTCCCCATAACTGCCTGTGTTCAAATGCTTTTTCATCGAAGTAATGGTTTGTTTATCTAACAGTCTTGTTTCTATCATTTTAATGCTGCTCCTTTCCACCATCTCTCTCTCTCTCTCTCTCTCTCTCTCTCCCTTTCAACTCCCCCTGAAAAGTTAAAACATGAAACGGCGGACGTCATCGCTGCTGGCCAGTATTGGAGGCAGTCCAAGGTCAGTCCGTTAGCCCAGCTGAAATCTGCTGCCCCATTGAGTAGTTTGTGACTGGTTGGTCACGTGGTCAGACCCTGGGAGGTTATGGTCCATAGGCTAACTGTGACAACCCCAGGTGGCATATTCCCCCCAGAATGCAGTTCATAAGTACAACTAGTATGATTCGCTTTGGTCTACAGGTCCACACAGTCCAATCTAATTTATCCTGTAGTCTAAATCAACTGTGGGTAGTGTTTGTGTTGTAAATGTACGTCTCTGTGTTGGTGGTGGTTTTTGTCAGTCACATTGTCCACCTAGGTAATAATGCCTCTATCTTTTGAAGCTTTATTCATCTGTGAAGCAGCGATTGGGAACATTTCCTCAGAGTATGAGAGGAAATTAATAGGCAGTATCAGATGGGAGAGTAATGGTAAAGATGGCTGTTGTCCAGAGAAGTCAGGCTCATTAGATCAGATTTCTCTCTCTGCCTCTCTCTGCTCTCATGTGTTAAAGTCAACGACTGTGCTGCTTTTGTCGCCTGACGAACGCTGTGGAATTTTTCAACTGGCCGATTTCACACCAGCGGGAGCGGAAAATATTTTTGGTATCTCCGATTGTTCTGGCAATTCTTACATATAAACTTCATTGGGAGGAAGGATGTTTGACATGCTTTTTACATTTCTATCATTCTTTTTGTTGGTGACAATCATGACGAATGAATCCTTTTTAGACCTATACATGTCTCCCGTAAGACCCTATAATCTGTGAACCGTACATGATACAGACAACATCTTGGTGTCAATATACTCCTTATAGTGTTCTCTCAAATATGCAGTATGTGGTGATTCTGCATTTTTTTTAAATTCAACATTAATATCCAGGAAAGCCAGGTTTCCAAAAGCTGGGCCTAAAATAGTGTATAAGAGATCATACAAAATATTTTGTTGTGACTGTTAAAAATATTTGTTGGTCAAATTGAGAAATTGTGAGAACTCCAAGAAGAAACTGTATTATGAAGCCAAGATCAATGATGGGGAAAACCTTGGAGTACTTATTCATGCATGAAACAAATAATGAAAGAAATGCAATTAAATGGTAGAATTTTGTATGGGATAGGTGGACAAATGATTTATCGATCAATAATGACAAACGTCCTGGCATTGACAACTTAGATGGAAAGCTACTAAGGATGGTAGGAGTGGCTATAAAGTCTGTCATAATGTCATATTTTGTGCCTAGGGGAAAGTGTTTGTACTCAGGCCTGGAGGGAAGCCAAAGTCATTCCACTACCCAAGAATGGTAAAGTGGCCTTTACTGGTTATAACAGCTAATTATTCAACACTGTACGAGTCATCAACCACAGCTAGTGAATTCACTGCAACCCTAAACCAAAAAAGTTGCAGTCGGTTTTAGAATGGGTGGCCAGTTATAAACTGGTCCTGAACATCACTAAAACGAAGAGCATTTGGTACAAATCATTCCCCAAGACCCCAACTGAATCTGGTAATAAAAGGTGTGACTGTTGAGGAGACTAAATTACTTAACGTTACCTTCGATTGTAAACTGTCATGGTCAAAATGTATTGATTCAATGGTTGTAAAAGATGGGGCGAGGTCTGTCCGTGATAGAGATGTTATGCTTTTTTGACACCACACTCCACAAAGCAAGTCCTGCAGGCTCTAGTTTTATCTTAATAATTATTATCCAGTCATATGGTCAAGTGCTGCAAAGATTAACCTAGTTAAGCTGCGGCTGGCCTAGAACCGAGCGGCACATTTTATGATTTATTGTAATCAGAGGGCTAATATCCATAATATGCATGTCAGTCTCTCTTGGCTAAGAGTTGTGGAACGACTGACTGAGTCACTTGTTTTTTATAAGAAATGTGTTGGAAATTCCAAATTGTTTGCGTAGTCAATTTACACACAGCACTGACACGCATTCCACCAAGGGTCTTTTCAGTCCCAGGTTCAGAACAAATCCAAAGAAACGTACAGTATTATACAGAGCCATGATTGAATGGAACTCCAATCTCATGTAGCGCATCAATGTGACCTACTTTTTGTGTGTATGTACAGTGCTTTCGGAAAGTATTCAGACCACTTGACTTTTTCCCAAGAAAATGTTGTTGTGTTACAGCCTTATTCTAAAATGTATTTAAATTGGTTTTTCCCTCATCAATCTATTGTACACAATACCCCATAATGAAGAAGCAAAAACAGGTTTAGACATTTTTGCAAATGTATTGAAACCCTTTACTCAGTACTTTGAATCACCTTTGACAGCGATTACTTGGCACACCTGTATTTGGGGAGTTTCTCCCATTCTTCACTGCAGATCCACTCAAGCTCTGTCAGGTTGGATGGGGAATGTTGCTGCACAGCTATTTTCAGGTCTCTCCAGAGATATTCTGGCTGGGCCACTCAAGGACAGTCAGAGACTTGTCCCGATGCCACTCCTGCATTGTATTGGATTTGGGCTTGGTTTTTGTCCTGTTGGAAGAATGAACCTTCACCCCTAGTCTGAGGTCCTGAGTGCTCTGGAGCAGGTTTTCATCAAGGATCTCTTTGTACTTTGCTCCGTTCATCTTTGCCTCAATCCTGACCCTGCCGCTGAAAAACATCCCCACAGCATGATGCTGCCACCACCATGCTTCACCGAAGGAATGGTGCCAGGTTTCCTCCAGATGTGACGCTTTTGCATTCAGGCCAGTTCAATCTTGGTTTCATCAGACCAGATAATCTTGTTTCTCATGCTCAGTCTTTAGGTGCCTTTTGGCGAACTCCATGCAGGCTGTCATGTGCTTTTTTACTGAGGAGTGGCTTCCGTCTGGCCACTCTACCATAAAGGCCTGCTTGGGAGTGCTGCAGAGATGGATGTCCTTCTGGACGGTTCTCCCATCTTCACAAAGAAACTCTGGAGCTTTGTCAGTGACCATCAGGTTCTTGTTCACCTCCCTGACCAAGGACCTTCTCCCCCGATTTGCTCAGTTTGGCCAGCTCTAGGAAGAGTCTTGGTGGTTCCAAACTTCTTCCATTGTAAGAATGATGGAGGCCACTGTTCTTGGAGACCTTCAATGCTGCAGAAATGTTTTGATACCCTTCCTCAGATATGTGCCTTGACACAATCCTGTCTCGGAGCTTCACGGATAATTCCTTCAACCTCATGGCTTGGTTTTTGCTCTGACATGCATTGCCTTTCCAAATCATGTCCAATCACTTGAATTTGCCACAGGTGGACTCCAACCAAGTTGTAGAAACAGCTCAAGGATGATCAATGGAAACCAGATGCACTTGAGCTCCATTTCGGGTCTTGTAGCAAAGAGTCTGAATACTTATGTAAATAAGGTATCTTTTTATTTTTAAGAAATTTGGAAATCTGTATAAGCTTTGTCTTTATGGGGTACTGTGTAGAGATTGAGGAAAATGTGTAAAATTATAAATTTTCCTCAATTTGAGAATAAGGCTTAACGTAAGAGAATGTGGAAAAAGTGAAGGGGTCTGAGTACTTTCCGACTGCCTCCATCAGTTACACATACAGTGCACACGCACGCTACATGTTTTGAAATGTATGTAAATTGTAAAGCCTTTTGTCTGATGTCTTTCGTTATGTGTCGAACCCCAGTAAGACTAACTGTCGCTAATGTGGATCCTATGAAATTAAAAGTATCTCAACTAACCTTTTTTTGAATTTGCTTAACTTCCAGAGTGGCCTCTCTGGTACTTTTTAATGATATGACCCATTTTATACATAGAAATTGACATAGGTAATTAACCAAACACAGCTTTACTTTAGGATTACACATTCAGCAAAGGGAGTTCCCTTTGAATCAATTTCCCATTCACTGTGTTGGTGCTGCTCATAAAATGTATCAAATTTAGCATTAGCATAGAGCCTACTCTGGAAGTGTGTTTTACTAGTAATTGTTCCAAACAATATTTCTTAATGATCCAAATCAAAACGGGTAGCATTGAGATATTAATATCTTTAATGTTGAATAAATGTATTTCAGAGTCAAGACAGTGTATATTTTAGAGCACCCAATAAGGAGTATAATGACACCAAGATGTTGCCTGTCATGTACAGTTCATGGATTACATGGTCTTACAAGAGGCTTATTGGTTTAAAAAGGGTCTATAATGGCCACTTTCATCATGATTTTCAACAACAACAAAAAATAATACAAATGTAAAAAGATTGTTAAACATCCTTCCTCCCAATGAAGTTCCTATGTGAGAATTGCCAGAAAAATCTGAGATGGCCAAAATATTTTCTGTTCCCGCTGGTGTGGAATCTCTAACTCGAATATTGTAGCTTCAGTTGAGAAACCAAGGACTTGACAGTTTACTTTCTCAGACAATGTGTTGTCTAGTAGTAACTTTAGCTAGTTTTGCTATTAGCATTCCCAAAGGAATGAGGAAGCCTTAATGTATGTTCATAAATGGAAAGGTTTATTTCAACAACTTTAACAACTCAAACTAATGTAACCAAATGCTTGTTGTGACCTCTAGCTCTGTCTGGAGTTCTGCATATGATATTCTTACAAAATAACTTGGGTAATGAAGTTGCCATGTTTATTGAAAATATCAGATTCAAGAGTACTTGGAATTCAGCAGGGATATAATTGTAGATGTGACGTAACAGCAGACACACATACTGTAAGCTGCTGCGAGCATCCTGTCACACCAGGAAGTGGAGTACAGTACACACTGCAGCTGCTTATTCCCATGAGTACTGCCTCTGGATTTTCTCAGCATGATTTTATAGTTGGGTGGTTGATGTTTTAAGCATAAAAACAGTTTAAAAATAAGTGGTGATATTAAGTCTGAATATTTCAAATGTATGTGGTTGATTTATGAACCGTTTTATACATTTGAGCCTTAAATTTGTCTTAGTTTATATTTTAAGCATAAAATTATGTAATTTGTATGAGCAATTGCTTGTCATCTCACACTGTATTACCTTGTGGAAATTCTGTAAAATAAGGCAAAGTCAAATTGGGGATGGGGGGGGTTACATTTTAATTTGGACAAACTTTACAAATCTGCTCATGGGGCATGCTGAGATCGCATGCCACATGTTCCATTATGATTTATGTTTCTCCATTCTACAATTTGTAATGTCACACCAAAGGACATGATGTCTTAACATAGCACGAAAGAAAATAAGCAGTGTTTTTTTTGTAGTTTTTTTTTGTATATTTTGTCAAATACACACTGTTATAGAACATTAAATACTTCAAATAAAACACACACAAAAAAACAAGAACATTAAGCAACATTGTGCTGTAAAATGTTAAAGCTCACTTAGACCGCTGGCCACTCGGGGGCCCAAGGCACTGCATCTGTGCTAAGAGGCGTCCCTGGTTCGAATCCAGGCTGCATCACATCCAGCCGTGATTGAGAGCCCCATAGGGCGGCGCACAGCGTCAGCCAGGGTAGGACGTTATTGTAAATAAGAATGTGTTCTTAACTGACTTGCCTAGTTTAAATAAAAATAGGTTTGAAGTGAAAAAAATTCTGGTGTTCAATCACCTGACAACAATGCTTAAAAAGTGAACATGTAAATCATTCTAATGCTCTTTTATTTTATTCTTGAATTTATTCATGAAATAACATTTTACTGAAGTTAAGCAGTTCTAAACCTCTTTCTCCATTTCTCCCAAAGCTTTTCTCTTTGTGATGGTTGCAAAGACTTCATTCTAAATCTTTCCATTTCCCCAATGGATTTCTGCTTTTGATATCTATAAGAAAAAATAAATAAAATTACAATCTCAAAAGTAGGCCTAATACTCAATTAGGATCAGGGGTGAAAGATTTCATTTCTTCCCATTATGGGGACCTCCTATGTGTGTGCAATTGTTTTTATGGGCATAATCATAGAATTACACAGAATCCCTAATGATTTAATAGGATGTCTATGGGCCTAATAGTAAGATGTGTCTTAACTTTTAAAATGTACTAGCATACTTTTAAAAAAGTTGTTGCATTAACACAACCAGTCATGATGTTATCTGATTGTCAAACAATTACTTCAAAAGGCTGTACTGTAGGCTACCTGTGCACATTACTCGGGGACGGCGCAAAGTCGGCTGTTGCAGAAATAAAATGGTTTTAAGCCCAATTTACAGTGCATTCGGAAAGTATTACATTGTTACATTACAGCCTTATTCTAAAATGGAGTCAATAAAAAAAAAATCCCTCAATCTACACAATATCCCATAACAAAGGGAAAACTGGTTTAGATTTTTCAGACGTTTTTAAAAATATAAAACAAACCTTATTTACATAAGTATTCAGACCCTTAGCTATGAGACCACAAAATTGAGCTCCGGTGCATCCTGTTTCCATTGATTATCCTTGATGTTTCTACAACTTCATTGGAGTTAACCTGTGGTAAATTCAATTGATTGGACATGATTTGCATGTCAGAGCAAAAACCAAGTCATGAGGTTGAAGGAGTTGTCTGTAGAGCTCGGAGACAGGATTGTGGATTGCCAAAAGGTACTTAAAGGACTCTTAGACCATCAGAAACAAGATTCTCTGGTCTGATGAAACCAAGATTGAACTCTTTGGCCAGAATGCCAAGTGTCACATCTGGAGGAAACCAGGCACCGCTCATCACCTGGCCAATACCATCCCTATGGTGAAGCATGGTGGGGGTAGTGTCATGCTGTGGGAATGTTTTTCAGCGGCAGGGACTGTGAGACTAGTCAGGATCGAGAGAAAGATGAATGGAGCAAAGTACAGGGAGATCCTTGACGAAAAGCGTTCTGCAGCAGGTTAGGACCTCAGACTGGGGTGAAGGTTCACCTTCCAACAGGACAACGACCTTACGCACACAGTCAAGACATTGCAGGAGGGTCTTCGGGACAAGTCAATGTTCTTGAGTGGCCCAGCCAGAGCCTGGACTTGAACCTGATCGAATATCTCTGGCGAGACCTGAAAATAGCTGTGCAGCGACGCTCCCTATTCCACCTGACAGAGCTTGAGAGGATCTGCCGAGAAGAATAGGAGAAACTCCCCAAATACAGGTGTGCCGAGCTTGTAGTGTAATACCCAAGAAGACTCGAGGCTGTAATCGCTGCCAATGGTGCTTCAACAAAGTATTGAGTAAAGGATCTGAATACTTATGTAAATGTGATAACCCTTTGTCATTATGGGGTATTGTGTGTAGATTTCTGACAGGGAAAAAACGGTTTAATCCATTTTAGAATATGGCTGTAACAATGTGGAAAAAGTAAGGCGTCTGAATAGTTTCTGAATGCACTAGATATTTTTCTGCTCATAATTACTGACATTTAGTAGGCTATTTATTAATCAACTTGGCTCTGATTATAGGTTCTCTTGTCATTACTTGATGCTTGTCTAGAATACTAAATAAAGCCTTGCTCACCAGAATGTCATAAATCGATAGATTGATCAATGCATCATCAACAATCTAGTTGACATTGGTAAAGTTCTCTTTAATATTTCTGCTTCTTTCACAGAGCAAGAACATTTGGTGACCAGGGAGATTTCCAAATGAGTTTAACCGGTTTTAAGGAAATGAAAAGCTGTGGAAGTAGATCCAACATGTTTCTGATAGTATTTCAGTTTGTCTAGAATGCTTTTTTTTGTGGTTAAATGAAATACTGTCAGCTTTTATGTCGCTGAAGAAATTGCATGTTTATTCTACACAATTGTCCTTACGCGCGCCTTCGTTCTCTCAAGATGCTGAAAGAAATAATTAATATTTCTCCACATCTGTTAGCGAGACAATTAACATTTGGTCTATAATTTTACTGCGAGGAACACTTAATTCTGCAGCGGTTAATAGCATAATAGGCTACATGTAAGGCCTACATTCAGTGTCCAGACTTCAGTTAATATTCCAACTATTAGGCTACTCCATTCTAAAATAATTACGGCATCCATACAGTGGCATTTTATAAATGCAAAAAGACATTACTTACAAAACACCAAAAAGTGTTATGAATGACATTTGTTATCATTCATTAGGCCTACCCAAGTCTTGTAAACTGAATTGATGCGTATACTGCTGTCCGTGTGCGTTTCGGTCTCGGCCACTCATTGCTGCAATGGCAATTTGTTTTATCATTGAACCACACCACGTTTGAGTTTGTTCGCAAATTTTTCTTGCGACTGACATGCGGGAATGATAGCGTTCCTACCGGACCGTTCCGACTTACTTTCATCACTGATTAAGACTGTTAAAATCTCAAGCTGTTTTCATATTTTCTGTTTACTGTCTGCGTCTCTCTCAGGACATCTCTTTTCTCAGCATTTCTCTCCATGTTTTCTCTACCACTCCATCTCGTCCTAAGCAGACAGACTTGTTTTCTTTTTGCCTGTTATCTAACAATGTACCCAGGATCTTGATTTGTACTGAACAAAAATATTAACGCAACATGTAAAATGTTGGGCCCATATTGCATGAACTGAAATGAAAGATCCCAGAAACGTTCCATATGCACAAAAAGCTTCTCTCAAATTTTGTGCACAAATTTGTTTGCATCCCTGTTAGTGAGCGTTTCTCCTTTGCCAAGAATCTGCCCACCTGACAGGTGTGGCATATTAAACAGCATGATCATTACACAGGTGCACCTTGTGCTGGGGGCAAAGGGCCACCCTAAAATATGCTCTTTTTTGCCACAGATGTCAAGTTTTGAGTGTGCAATTGGCATGCTGACTGCAGGAATGTCCACCAGAGCTGTTGCCAGAAAGGAATGGTAATTTCTCTACCATAAGCCACCTTAAACATAGTTTTAGAGAATTTGGCAGAACCTCCCACCGTCCTCACAACCACAGACCACATGTATGGCATCGTGTGGGTGAGCGGTTTGTCAATTTTGTGAATGAAGTGCCCCATGGTGGCGGGGTTATGGTATGTGCAGGCATAGGCTACGGACAACAAACACATGCATTTTATTGATGGCTGTTACGTACGCCTCTTGGAGGGAACGCAACACGTATTCTTCCACCTTGTGAAGGAAAAGGAGCTGGACAGAAGCAAAGAAAGTAAAAGTTCCCCCTCTCCTACCTTACCTGCTTACCCACTGGTTACTTTTCTTAGCACCACCTGGCGCGCTAACCAAAATACAGGGGGTGGTCCGCCCAGGTCTTACCTATTGTGCATAGACATAGTAAATACTACGGGTATATGTTCGCAGGCCTCTTGCCTAAACACTCCCAAGGTGCCTTCCCCCCCGGGAACAAATGAAACAAAATAATTCACCAAATTTAGTGAACAATTTGAATAAACCAAAAACACTAGGTATTATGGTATACACATACCTGTACATAAGCAGCTACAAAACACTTTCTAACCAACACAGCACATACAAAGAAGCTCTCTCTCCTAACAAAGGAACACTGGCTTTTCAAGCTGCAGGAGGAGTCGGTAATTGCGCAGCTGTATCCCCTGACAAGAGGGTGGGGTCAGAGCGCCAATTAGTGATGGGCTGACCAATCAGCTGCTTTGGAAACCATTTCCTGAAACGCATACATAAAAACACAGAAACTGGGGAACCTAACGATGGCAATTTGAATGCACAGAGATACCGTGACGAGATCCTGAGGCCCATTGTTGTGCCATTCAACTCCCGCCATCACCTCAAGTTTCAGCATGATAATTCACGCAAGGATCTGTACACAATTCTTGGAAGCTGAAAATGTCCCAATTTTTCCCTGGCCTACATACTCACCAGACATGTCACCCATTGAGCATGTTTGGGATGCTCTGGATCTACGGGTACAGCAGCGTGTTCTAGTTCCCGCCAATATCCAGCAACTTCGCACCGCCATTGAAGAGAAGTGGGACAACATTCCACAGGCCACAATCAGCAGCCTGCTCAACTCAATGCGAAGGAGATGTATTTATTATGGATCCTCATTATTCTTCCTCGGTCCAGCAAAATTAAGGCAGTTTGTACTATTAAAAAAAAAAAAACATTTACAATACATTCACAGATGTCACAACACACTGTGCCCTCAGGCCCCTACTCCACCACTACCACACATCTACAGTACTAAATCTGTGTGTGTGCCTATGTTTGTTGCTTCACAGTCCCTAGTGTTTTTATTTTTCTGTTTTATAAATCTTAAGTTTACTGCTTGCATCAGTTACTTGATGTGAAATAGAGTTCCATGTAGTTATGGCTCTATGTAGTACTGTGTGCCTCCCATAGTCTGTTCTGGACTTGGACTGTGAAGAGACCTCTTGTGACTTGTAGGGTATGCATGGGTGTCCAATCTGTTTGCCAGTAGTTCAAACACAGCTTGGTGCATTCATGTCAATACCTCTCATAAATACAAGTAGTGATGAAGTCCATCTCTCCTCCACTTTGAGCCAGGATGGATTGACATGCATATTATTAATATTAGCTCTGTTTACATCAAAGGGACAGCTGTGCTGCCCTGTTCTGAGCCAATTGCAATTTTCCTAAGCCCTTTTTTGTGGCACCTGACCACACGACTGAACAGTAGTCAAGGTGCGACAACTAGGGGCTGTAGGACCTGCCTTGTTGATAGTGTTGTTAAGAAGGCAAAGCAGCGCTTTATTATGGACATACTGCTCCCCATCTTAGCTACTGGGCTCCCGAGTGGCACAGCGGTCTAAGGCACTGCATCTCAGTGCAAGAGGTGTCACTACAGTCCCTGGTTCGAGTCCAGGCTGTATCACATCTGGCCGTGATTGGGTGGCACACAATTGGCCCAGCATCGTCACTAAATAAGAATTTGTTCTTAACTGACTTGACTAGTTAAATAAAGGTTACGTTTAAAAATAATAATACTGTTGTATCAACATGTTTTGACCATGACAGTTTACAATCTAGGGTTACTCCAAGCAGTTTAGTCATCTCAATTTCCACATTTATTTATTACAAGATTATGTTGAGGTTTTGTGAGTTTAAAAAAAAGATTTTTTTTATTTTTTTGCACTGCATGAGGCATGGTGGTCATGCCAGATACTGACTGGTTTTCTGATCCATTCCCCTACCTCTTTTTTTTAAGGTATCTGTGACCAACAGATGCATATCTGCATTCCCAGTCATGTGAAATCCATAGATTAGGGCCTAATGAATTTATTTAAATTGTCTGATTTCCTTATGAACTGTAACTCAGTAAAATATTTGAAATTGTTCCATACTGAGTTCATATTTTTTGACCGTGTCATTTTTGTGTCACACCAGCGGACATAACGTCACACCAGAGGATGTTTCATGCAGTTTGGGCAATCTGGGGCCTCGAGTTTAGCTAGCATTCTACTACTGTACCCACTAAAATATGTTCACATTATGTCATACAGATCAATGATTTCAAGCATTTTCATGTAAAATGTGTTGCACCAAATGAAAATAAAAAAATCCTATATATTGATACGTTCATAATCAAAAACTCACCCTCCGAGCATGCCATGTGCAGAAGACATGACTGGAGCACTTCCTGTTTGGGCAAGGATCCTCCAACCGCAATGGTTTCCAGATAATGGCTCGTTTTAATATCACAATATTGCGCCAAACCGGTGGACATAACTTTATTTTTTATAATCAACGACATTTGTTCAGAGAAAATTAAGTATGGATGGACTTCGGAAATATTCTCACGAATAGACATCTGTGTTAACATGCTACATATTGGAATAGAAGGGTTTTGCTTATTTTTCTTCTTAATTTATATTTGAATCTTATAAAACACTTCACATTTAGTTAAAGTACATTATAAAAATGTTATTAATGGTATGAGTCTGTAGATCCAAACAAAGCAGTGTATTCATAATCATACAATAGAGTTTTCATAAATGATAGTAAGTTATTCATGTTTTTGGCACAATAAAGTGAAAAAAAGCAGTGGCACGTCAACCACCAATTTATTCTGACTGCCTCAGGTATTTGTACTATGCAGCTGAGTGTGATTGAAAGTGTTAGTATTGTAACTTCTCTCCCTTTCGTTCCCTCTCTGTTGATATTCCTTGTTTTTAATAATCATCGCATCCAGACTTAATTTAATGTGGAAATTAACAAGTTACTCATAAGTAAATGCATTTGAAGACCTTTATTAAGACTGCCCCCGAGCCAGGGATATTGATTTGCACAAGGCATAGCCATTCTCATAAGCTCTAACCCCTCATCATGCCCTTAATAAAGTTGGCAGGAAATCATACATGCCGAAGATGTAATTACATTTGAATCATCTTTATTAATGGAGTAACTAGTTTAGCATGTGTGGTCGAATTCCAAATTGCCTCAACATCCTGTTTAGTCATTCGGTGGGGCCAGGGGCTGGGACTGGCTGTCACTGACCCTCTGACTTCCTCCTGCTGGGTCGGCGTGGTGCGTCTGAGGCTGTTCTGCTGGGTGCTCAAGACCAGAGCTATCTCCAGCCTCCAGACAGGCCCCTCCAGTAATCTGCCCCAGCCAGGCACATGCTGCTTATCTCAGCCTCTTCCTGTGCCACGGCTGGGCGGTGGCATGTAGGGCGTTGTGGTAGAGAGAGACTGGTAGCCCCTCCCTGATCTCTCCTCAAATAGAGAGCAGGGTTATGAAAATGGTTGTTACCATCGACGGAGATTCACACAGCTGAGTTACAGTAAATTGGGATGAATAAAATGCAGTGCCTGATTTGAATCTGTTATTGTAGTCAGTCCATATAGACAATGGTCTTATTTATTAGTTTCTCAAATCCCTGGAAGGCTTCCCTCTGTATTATAGTAAATGCCTGTCTCTCCCTCTACCTCACAGCAGTGACTGCAGCATCATGGCCTCTGGACCATCAGATGTGATGACCAACCAGGATCCTGCAGACCCCACAGAAGAGTGCACAGGTAAACTCACACTTTAACTGGCTTTGATAGCCCTTTAAATGGGCTCTTCACTATTATCTTGTCATTGGTAAATAGCACTACCACAGACAGAGTTTCCTATGACTGCATTACGGCAGATCCGATCTGATCAGATTTACAGTATCTAGTCTGTAGGGAGGGAATGGCAAAACTACTCCTTGTCCACACAGTTTACATATATCCTCAGAGGCATAGATCCATGTCTGAGAAGCCTTGGGGTTCATTGTAAGTTGAAGTGATAATTTTATCGTTGTGAGAATGCCTCCACATAATCCATGCAAAGGTATTAGTGTTTCTTCTAGACCCGTGTGCTGTTAGCTCTCTCAGAAAGCATTGGCCTTCAAGGATGATCAGGCCAAGCTTAAGAAAGCGATATTATTATTATTACAGTTGTATTGGCAGGAAATGAAGTAAAATATAATACATCTCACCACCCCTAAAGAACATATTTTTACAATGTCCATCCGCCAACCCTTCAACCCTACTGTGATGTGCTCTGGGAACGAGGAAGTCAGGGACTGCAAGGTCAGGCTCGGCCCCGTCTCTGGAGGGCTAGCCGGGATGTGGATTAGCCCTTTCCTTCAGGAATAGGTCACACTGACAATCTCCTCTATTGGATTGAACTTCTAAAGCGGAGGGCGAAGTCCATTAAAGTAAATCATTTGTCAATGGCTGGAGGTGTGCCGGCCAGGCGGCGTGCCAGGGGATAATGTGGCGTACCCTGATAGTCAGGGGGAGGGGGTTAAGCTGCAGTCAAGATAGAAGCCCTGTGTGTAATATGTCTGTGGAATTAGAGGGATCTTGCCCATGCCTCTTCCCAGGGTTACAGTTTGTAATAGAATTAACATCAACTCAAGGAGAGTAATTTGTTAGGTACGGCAGTGCCCACTAGATCAATGAGAATATTTTGTGGGAGAGTTTCTTGTGTCTGACTGTTTAATTTATGTTTCCCATCTAAGCCCAAATATGGCCTGTTGGTTAAAAAAAAAAAACTCTGCACAGAATATCTTGGTGTCAGCTTACATGTTCAGCTACTATATACATTCATAAATCTGTAGTAGTCCCCCTCCTACTGGAATTGAGTTTTCCCTTGATTTGTTGACTTCCGCCATACTGAATGGCCCAATTCAAAGTGTGTGTGTGATAATGCCAGCTCAAGGCCTTGTCTGTAATTGGATCTCAAGTGTTTTCCAGAGCATGTGAGCCACAGGATTGTGTGGCTTTATATATATATATAAATATAGTCACTACTACCAACATTCACTTCTCCAAGGCAGTGCTTGCTCTTTAATCAGACAATTGCATTCCTGGCTGCTAAAGGTCTCCATCCTAGGATTGTTCATGTTGTAGTCATCCCCTCTCAAATATTGGCAACATTTGTATGGATCCAGCTAACTTGACCTTCTCTTTGATAATTGGCCTTTCTGCTGCACGGTTTCACCTTCTGCTGCTATTTTGGCGTAATGTCATATTGTTTCTAAAATAGTGTCTGTGTTGTATTATGATTTTGCACCTCAGCAAACAGTTAAGATCTCTGCCTTGTATTATTCTCAAGATTTGGGGTAGGGGACAGAATTTTTAGTTTAAAAGAGGTGTTGACATTTTAAACTGTGGTGCTAAATTTAAATTGAACTGTTGAAGTGTTTTACTACCCCTCTCACTTGGTAATGCAACAGTACATGGGTTTTTGACCAACACATGGTAAATTACTCTCACTTTACTTGAGCTCACATGAGGGAGTAGATGTTCGTTTAAAAGCTTTCATTAGGTAGTCTTCTTTGTTTGGTAGTGAAAAGACAAATGGTTAGGGAATAGCTCCCATTGTAAACTGGAGCTGTTTAACCTCTGTAATGCTTTAACCATGATGTTATCTATCTCCATTGTAGGCAAGAAGAAGTCCAAGTTCCAGACCTTCAAGAAGTTTTTTGCTAAGAAGAAGAGAAAAGAGGCTGCCACTCCTGCCGGGGACAATGGGTTGAAGTCTAGCCAGTCCAGTGACAATGTCAATGCCCCTGAACCAGCATTCCTCATCCGGTCTGAGAAAGACGAGGGCTCTGGGTAAGATTATATTCTTCTCACAGGTATCTTTTGGTCATCACTATGGCAACAGCCTTCATGAACAATAAACACAATATTTGCATCTTACAGATTAATGAGGAAATACAAGCAATTTCATCCTTAACAAAGAACAAATGTGTCACTGAATTTCTCCTCTGTATGTTTACAACATTAAAGGCACATATTTGTCCTAATATAGAGTGGACCGCTGGGAATTAACGTTCTGCCTACCACTTAGTCACCTGAATAATAAATCAAGTCTTGTCCGCTAATTTTAGAGTTTAGTGAATTTTACTTCATTAAACATGCAGCCTCATAGGCTACCTGCTGCAGATCTTCCCCAGAGACATGGGTCGAGTCCTAAATGGCTCCCTATTCAGTGCACTACTTTTGATCAGGATCATAGTGTTCTGTTTCAAAAGTAGTGCACCATATAGGTAGTAGGGTTCCATTTGGGACATTACCAGAGCTAGTGACTTGTCATTACTGCTCCTTTAGGTTTTTCTACAAATGTTATTAGATTTATTCCTAAATGATTGGATGGATGACCCAGCCATGGCCTGACTGCTACTTAGGGGAGCGCTCTGGGGCCTAATTTATAACCTCTGTAAGTTTCACACTAAATGTCTGTCTGCCATTTCTGAAAAGACCTCATACGTCAAAAAATATTGAGATCATGCCATACATCCGCGTGTTTCCTGTTATAAATCAGACCTGTCGTAAACTATGTGCATTGAACAAGCATTATAGTTCCACCTGGAAAACGCTCATGTGACCTTATTTATGGTGACAATAACGGCCTTATTTGCAGTTTGAGTTGACACTTTTGGAAATAGGCCACTGCATTTAAGGTGTGTTGCCAGAATATTTAGCAGTGACTCTGACTATCGCTGTAGTATTCAGCAAAGGTCTGTGACTATTTCTGAAATAAAAAATCAATGACAAATTTGTGTGCTGAACATTTTTATTGAACAATGTTTTGCATTGACCATTTCCCCCAACCTAACTATGCGGCACTGCCCTTGAATTCTGAAACATTGTCTAGGCCTATTCGAGGCATTTGAAATTGCATGGTGAACTGTGTGTTCTACCGTAGGCAACTTATTTTTTTTTTTTTTTACGTTCTATTGTAGCCAACTAATGTAGCCAACATAAGCTATTTCAGTTATCTATTTACTACTGTGAAGTAGTTACAATTCATCCCATCTCTCATTTAAATTGGATCTTCATTTGTTGTATTAGCTTCTTCGGGAGTATGAAACCATTTCAGTCAGAAAAGGTGAGGAACTTATTCTGCATTGATCATGGAAATAAGATAATCAGGAAATATTATCTTTTTATTGCAAAGATAAAATTAAATAGATTTTTGCTCTTCTCACTAACAGCAAATAACTGCATCATGTCTTTTGGATTTTATGAATAAGCATGTCATTTCCCCCATTTGCACAAAATACTACTTGCCTGCTTGCAAGGCAGTGCTTCAACTATCAGAAATTGTGTGCACATATGGACTAAAGTGTGTGGGAAGTTAAGCATGTTCTCACATCAAGTATTTTTTTAAATATATAAATGCCTACTTTTACGTGAACAGGTGCCGCACGTTTTGTGGTAGTGTTTGTAAATGAGGCCCCAAATGGTCTGATTTGTCATTTTAACATGAAATCTCATACTCAATTGTTCTATTTCTTTTTTTGCAAGGTCAAAAATCTACATGGGAAATAAGGCTCTGTCACATGACAGTGTCTTTGTCTCCGATTTGCCCCTGTCAGAGGTAAACGAGGATATGGGAGCCTTTCAGGACAGCATCCATGGAAATGTCAAGTCTCTACAGGTGGGTAGTTAATTCTGTGTTCATAATTGGACTGGCTGTAATTCTGGCTGTTGTACCTATAGTCCTATATCATACACCCACAACAAGTGAAAACAATGTGGCTCGTGTTAGTATCTGATATTCAGCTCTCTTAAATCGGTATTAGCTTTGGCACTCTGTCCGTAGAACCTGGGTATAAAATTAGCCAGTCTGGTCATAAGCCGGGTAGACTGGGCGCTAGCTAGCTAAGGCTCATCCTTAGGTCTTACTACCTGGAGTAATCTGGGCAGACTCCCACAAAGGGCCGGAGTGTACGCGCAGGCTAATACATACAGCGGTCTGATGCACAACAGTGTTGACTAGGCACAACAACATGCTAAAATGGAGGAGATAACAGAACAGAGACTTGGCTGGTGGTGTTCCGTCTATAATAAGTCCATTTGGAGAAGGATAGGGATTCTAATACCTTTTGTTGGAAGGAGACAGACTTGAGACTGTGTCCTTGAGAGCAGCTGAGCTCATTCAGATACACACACTGAATGGACACACTGAATGGACACTATCTGTGATATTGCTTTCTTTCACCACGCAAAGTCTGTTTTTCAGCTAGAATGGACCTATTGTTGCGGAACTCACTTTCACTTATCATTCTACTTTGACGAGTTCTCAACCACTAGCTCTCAGAACATGTGATCTGAAAGCGAAAAAACTCTTAGTACACTGTTGCTGCACACGAGTCATATTTGTAAAAGCGTTTTACATTAATACATTGCAAAATCAAGGTTGATAAGTATGTTGTCCTGCAGCTCCAGCTGAAACAGGCCATCAGGCTAGGCTCTCCTCCGTCTCCGTGTGTGAAGGGGGATGACGCAGGGACTCTGTCTGAGGATGATGGCCTTCCCTGCAGCCCACCAGAGTACTCCACCCTGCACGCCGTCCTGGCTGGGGTGTCCCACAGGGTACGCATCATTATGCAGTGAGGACTGGCATAGTGTTCATGGGGTCAACTTCATGTTTGCATTCATTGGACCAGATTAGCTACATTAGCTACATAGCTAGTTCTGGTCTTCAGGACCTATTATGATTGTGTGGCATGTACTATGTGACTGCAGTCACATGATACCTGCCACATACCACACATTCATGTTTCATGAAAGCTACCGTGAGGATGACTCTCTGCACTCATGCTTACGTCTACAGATCTATTACTGTCTATCACCCTTTTATAACTACATTGTCACTCATTCTGTCTCTCTCCTTCCAAACTGGTACAGAGGAACAGCTCCCTGAGTCTGGAGGGAACAGACAGCGATGAAGACCAGGTAATAACCCGTTTTCCATGCTATTTTGTTAATATAGTCATGTGCTTCCTATTCAGTGGACACAGTGAATGATCCTGTTGTCATTTGACCATCATGACCAATCGGAATGCATCATTAGCCCAAAGAGGCAGAGAGGAGGCTCCTCTATCGTATGATGTGGAAGAAATGGATCAAGATGAGTGGGTTGTGTTGTCATTTAATTTTAAGAATAAATGTTCCCCAGGTGTATTACACGAGTTGACGTCTTGGAGTACATCTATCTTGATGAAGTATAAAGATGTGTGTCTTCTGATGAAGCTTGTACTCTTCAAAAAAATGAAAGCTTCTGTGTCAGATGCAGTGTTAAGCAATAGGAGTGAGTCAGGATGGAGGCATTGTAGAGCTTCATACGTCAATGATATGTATACCATATGCGACTGAGGCTCAGAGCAGCTACATGCGTTGTTGGCCATATTTACACCATACATGTACATGGTTTGTTATACACATCAGAATTTAGAATCCTTAGATACTGCTCTTTTCTGCGTCTCTGTCTGTGAATGATTTGGCAAAAGTCTCATGATCAAATGTAATTACTGCAACTTATTCATGAGTTAATGTAAACAAGACAGTCAGTGGAATAATGCTGTGTGAAGTGTATCTGCCTCAGCATGTATGTTGGTGTTATTATCGCAGCTGGCGAACACTCCTCCGCCTGCACCGGTATCTAGGAGGAAGATCATTACAGTGATAACGACGCTAAAAAATATAGTACTGTGTTCTTCCTGTTCTGTGAGTTATTTTCGTGATGAGTCGACTGTGGCCGTATTTCGTTTAATTGGTTTGTTGTTTTTTTACTAATTCACATTGCGCAATTCACATTGCGCAACACTCGACATAATGGGACCGTTGGAATGAATAGATACTTGGCTAGTTTCTATGAATGCTGATTGAATCTTTTAAGCTTTTCTCAATTGAATTTGATTGAAAGGAATCTGCCAAGGGACTCCAAATAATCGTCTAAAGTTGTGAAAGGAATGTCCTAAAAAAGGAAAACCACAATTGGCATTTGATTGACTTAAAAAAGGATTACACAGCCCTCCGATAGCACGTTCAATAGTAGCTTCTATTGTTTTTGTATATACGGTAGTATACCATTTTTTTTCTTCTCTTGAGCTATATTTTCCACTTAGCCAGGAGTTTAAAAAAGGGTCAGAATAAAATGGAAAACCTGCAGAGTAAATCACTCCACTCAGCATTCCAACTGCTGCCTCATGGAATGACAGGAAGATTTGGTGGGGGGGGGGGGGGGGGGGAGAACTGGTATACCATCTTACCATGTGTGATTTTCAGTAGTTGCTGACTGTTCATCCTGAATGACAAACATAACGCAGGCACACACAGATGCACTTGTTTGTTCTCGGAATTCCAAATAGTTGCCATGCGCTTGTGTTTTGCCTCACTTGTCATGCCTTCAGCTGGACCCGGAGCTGTAACAAGCTAGAAGATTGTTTTTCGAGCCATAAATGGCAGCGTGCTTTTGGTTTGACCTCTTTTGAAATGGGAAGGGGTGGCAGTACACTCGCTTTGTCTCCCTGCTGCAAGCACCACTGAGAAACCCACCACAAATCTTCAGCTGAAGATGATGACCTGACAGTAATAATGCTGCATGTCATTCTGCTGGTCTGTTTCTGCAGGATGTATTGTTTGACTCAGAGAGGTGGGTGGGTGGGGCGGGGGCTCTCCCGTGTGGTCTGAATGCATTCCATTGGTTTTCTCTGGCAGTCAGGCTGTCTGCTGCACATGGGGATATTACAGCACTCAGTCAGGAGGCCCTGCCAAGCTGAGCTCTGGCTATAGAACAAACGCAATACATTCATTTACTGAATATATATATATATATATATACATACATACATACATACATACATACATACATACATACAGTGGGGAGAATAAGTATTTGATACACTACCGATTTTGCAGGTTTTCCTACTTACAAAGCATGTAGAGGTCTGTAATTTTTATCATAGGTACACTTCAACTGTGAGATGGAATCTAAAACAAAAATCCAGAAAAACACATTGTATGATTTTTAAGTAATTAATTTGCATTTTATTGCATGACATAAGTATTTGATACATCAGAAAAGCAGAACTTAATATTTGGTACAGAAACCTTTGTTTGCAATTACAGAGATCATACGTTTCCTGTAGTTCATGACCAGGTTTGCACACACTACAGCAGGGATTTTAGCCCACTCCTCCATACAGACCTTCTCCAGATCCTTCAGGTTTCGGGGCTGTCGCTGGGCAATACGTGCTTTCAGCTCCCTCCAAAGATTTTCTATTGGGTTCAGGTCTGGAGACTGGCTAGGCCACTCCAGGACCTTGAGATGCTTCTTACGGAGCCACTCCTTAGTTGCCCTGGCTGTGTGTTTCGGGTCGTTGTCATGCTGGAAGACCCAGCCACGACCCATCTTCAATGCTCTTACTGAGGGAAGGAGGTTGTTGGCCAAGATCTCGCGATACATGGCCCCATCCATCCTCCGCTCAATACGGTGCAGTCGTCCTGTCCCCTTTGGAGAATAGCATCCCCAAAGAATGATGTTTCCACCTCCATGCTTCACGGTTGGGATGGTGTTCTTGGGGTTGTACTCATCCTTCTTCTTCCTCCAAACACGGCGAGTGGAGTTTAGACCAAAAAGCTCTGTTGTCTCATCAGAGCACATGACCTTCTCCCATTCCTCCTCTGGATCATCCAGATCGTCATTGGCAAACTTCAGACGGGCCTGGACATGCGCTGGCTTGAGCAGGGGGACCTTGCGTGCGCTGCAGGATTTTAATCCATGGCGGCGTAGTGTGTTACTAATGGTTTTCTTTGAGACTGTGGTCCCAGCTCTCTTCAGGTCATTGACCAGGTCCTGCCGTGTAGTTCTGGGCTGATCCCTCACCTTCCTCATGATCATTGATGCCCCACGAGGTGAGATCTTGCATGGAGCCCCAGACCGAGGGTGATTGACCGTCATCTTGAACTTCTTCCATTTTCTAATAATTGCGCCAACAGTTGTTGCCTTCTCACCAAGCTGCTTGCCTATTGTCCTGAAGCCCATCCCAGCCTTGTGCAGGTCTACAATTTTATCCCTGATGTCCTTACACAGCTCTCTGGTCTTGGCCATTGTGGAGAGGTTGGAGTCTGTTTGAGTGTGTGGACAGGTGTCTTTTGTACAGGTAACGAGTTCAAACAGGTGCAGTTAATACAGGTAATGAGTGGAGAACAGGAGGGCTTCTTAAAGAAAAACTAACAGGTCTGTGAGAGCTGGAATTCTTACTGGTTTGTAGGTGATCAAATACTTATGTCATGCAATAAAATGCAAATTAATTACTTAAAAATCATACAATGTGATTTTCTGGATTTTTGTTTTAGATTCTCTCTCACAGTTGAAGTGTACCTATGATAACAATTACAGACCTCTACATGCTTTGTAAGTAGGAAACACTGCCGATTTTGCAGGTTATCAAATACTTGTTCTCCCCACTGTATATATAAAATCCACTCTGCTGGATACAATACAAACACGGAGCTAGTTTCACTTATGACAACCTGTCTCTGGTTACACAGGGCAAATACATTTTGATACCCATAATAGCAGCAATCCTATTTGCTAAAATGTTTGTGTAAAATCTGTATTGTATATGATAAATAGCTATTTATCATAAGAATCCATTTCTAGTATGAAAGCAAGATGTTAAGTCCGAGGTGGACCATTTGCGTTCTTCTTTTGAGCTTCCTCACATCAGGTTAGACAAGTTGTCATTGCAGGTGACATAAAAGTAAATCAGGGTGTCACTGAAGGTAATTCGCTCTCCTGTCAAGCTCTTTACCTTTCAGAGTGAATTGCTGTCAGAAACAGTAGAGTAAACCTACCTACATTCCAGAGCACTGAGAGCGGAGGCCTGTATTTGTTCAGCTAATGTCAGTGGGAGCCAGGCAGAAAAATGCCAGGACATAGGTCTGCCTGGGACATTTTTAGTGACGCTCGACCCTGCTAGGAGGTCTTTATAATGGCGTCCCTGACATTGTTTATCCAGCTGTACAGACACAGTCAGTCCTCCCTCTTCTCCATTTCTTATAGCTTTTCCTTTGTCTTGAGTAGGAAACTGACCCATATCTTATGATATGGTTAATCTGTGTCATGAGAAACTATATTTGATCCACAATTCAGCATTCTTGAATCTGTTTAGCTGGCACCTGGCTTCAGCAGAGAGTAATGTGACAGATGTCTGAAGACATTGATGTTGTAATAATTATATTATTTACTGGCCTCTCTCTCCCCTAATGTGTAGATGTCCTGTGAGGTGGGCTCAAGATCGGTCAGTCCCCTGGTCCCCCTGCCTGTAGACTTCAGCCAGCCTGCCAGTCCCATGGGCTGCCTGGACAACACCGCCGCTCGCCACCGCCTGGCCGTCCGACACAAGGCCTGCTCCAAGATGAGGAAACCCACCACTGTAAGATGTACAGTTGAAGTCGGAAGTTTACATACACCTTAGCCAAATACATTTAAACTCAGTTTTTCACAATTCCTGACATGTAATCCTAGGTAAAAATTCCCTGTCTTAGGTCAGTTAGGATTATCACTTTATTTTAAGAATGTGAAATGTCAGAATAATACTAGAGAATTATTTATTTTAGCTTTTATTTCTTTCATCACATTCCCAGTGGGTCAGAAGTTTACATGCACTCAATTAGTATTTGGTAACATTGCAGTAAACAATTTAAACTTGGGGTCAAACGTTTTGGGTAGCCTTCCACAAGTTTCCCACAATAAGTTGGGTGAATTTTGGCCCATTCCTCCTGGCAGAGCTGGTGTAACTGAGTCGGGTTTGTAGGCCTCCTTGCTCACACACTTTTTCAGTTCTGCCCACAAATTTTCTATAAGATTGAGGTCAGGGCTTTGTGATGGCCACTCCAATACCTTGACTTTATTGTCCTTAAGCCATTTTGCCACAACTTTGGAAGTATGCTTGGGGTCATTGTCCATTTGGAAGACCCATTTGCGACTAAGCTTTAACTTCCTGACTGATGTCTTGAGATGTTGCTCCTAATGATGCCATCTATTTTGTGAAGTGTACCAGGCTCTCCTGCAGCAAAGCACCCCCACAACATAATGCTGCCACCCCTGTGCTTCATGGTTGGGATGGTGTTCTTCGGCTTGCAAACCTCCCCATTTTTCCTCCCAAAATAATGATGGTCATTATGGCCAAACAGTTCTATTTATGTTTCATCAGACCAGAGGACATTTCTCCAAAAAGTACGATCTTTGTCGCCATGTGCAGTTGCAAACCGTAGTCTGGCTTTTTTTATGGCGGTTTTGAAGCAGTGGCTTCTTCCTTGCTGAGTGGCCATTCAGGTTATGTCGATATAGGACTTGTTTTACTGTGGACATAGATACTTTTGTACCTGTTTCCTCCAGCATCTTCACAAGGTCCTTTGCTGTTGTTCTGGGATTGATTTGCACTTTTCGCACCAAGTACGTTCATCTCTAGGAGACACAATGTGTCTCCTTCCTGAGCGGTAAGACGGCTGTGGGGTCCCATGGCTTTTATACTTGCGTACTATTGTTTGTACAGATGAACGTGGTACCTTCAGGCTTTTTGACAAATTGCTCCCAAGTATGAACCAGACTTGTGGTGGTCTACAATATATTTTTTTCTGCTGTCTTGGCATGCACAAAGTAGATTCCCTAACCTACTTGCCAAAACTATAGCTTGTTAACGAGAGATTTGTGGAGTGGTTGAAAAAATGATTTTTAATGACTCCATAAGTGTATGTAAACTTCCTACATCAACTGTACATACCCATCCCCTTCTAGCACAACCAACCCCTCTCCATGACTCCCCTGGCCAACACACACCAAACCCACCCCCTTCTATTCCATACCCAGCCCAAGTCCCCTTTGCTCACCAGAGCAGAACCCCATAAAAATACATCCCATGAGCCAAGTGTCCAGCCCATCTAGCCCAACCACAACGCTCCAGCCTGCCGTCAACTTGCATTGCTCATGAGTCTACAAAATCTTTGTAAAACATGTGTCCGATATGACTGAAGCTGGACAGATAAATTATCTTTAAATAAACTATCATTATGACTCATCTCTGCCATATTTCTTTTGCTCAGAGGGTTGATGGCAGGGCTGAGGGAGAATCATTCCAAGAGGAAAGACTGAGTGTTGGAATTCCAGAATCTGTGGAGGAGGACAAGGAGGAAGGTAATATATATATATATATGTATGATCCTTATTACAGTAACATTACACACAATATTGATGCAATATCGGAAAGATTATCGTTCATGTTATTGAGTAAGAATGGTTGTCATAATGCTATAGTGACTTGCTTATAGTGGCTCTGCTCAGACGTAGTTATGTGTTCTAGATGTGAAATGTGAGCAGATGGGTGCTGCCGAGAAGGAGCAGACCGATGGGGCCGTGGTATCCCAGCAGGCCGAGCGATCAGCCCCAGATAAGGAGGAGGATGAGCAGGGGGACCAACCGGAAGTGTCTCAGGATGTCTCTTCCTCATCCCCTTCCATACAGAATGAGTCTGACTCTGAGGAATGTCTCTCAGGCCAGGCTAAGGCTCTAACCCAGACTGCACCCCTGCCTGGCTCCCTGGACTCTCTGGAGCCCACTACTAGAGACTACGATGACTTCCTCCTGGCCCCTACTGGGTGTGAGGCGGCTGAGGGTGGCTCTCTACTCCAGGAGGTGCTGAGCTCCCTCAAGTGTCCCCTAACGTCTGTCCTGGGGCTGGAGGCTGTGCCCCTGGAGGAGGTGAATGTGAAGGGTTTAGACCCTGAGAGCTGGATGGATGAGCTGGCTGATGAGCCTGAGCCTCTGTCCCTTCCTTCAGATCCAACCCAACAGGAAGAAGCCTCTCTCCCCAGTGATGGACCTGACTGCCCAGCAGAGTCCCAAAAGGAGGAGAAGGGTGAGCCTTATGAGTCTGAGGAGGAGTATGTGGTAGAACATTTCAAGCCAAAGGAGGAAGAGGATCAAGAGGAAATCAAGCCTGAATACTTAACAAAAGAAGATCAGGACATTCCTTCAGTTTATATGAAAAAGGAGGAAAAAGTAGATAGTGAGGAAGAAGAGGAGAGGGAGGAGGAAGCAGCGGTAGAGAAAAAGGAGGAAGCAGAGGAGGTTGTCCAAAACGAGGCAGAGGAAAAAAAGAAAGATGTGTGGAGGGAGGAGGAAAAAACAGAGCCAATCTCAGAGGTGCCAGTGCAAACAGCCTTATTGGAGCCAGAGGAAGAAGAGGATGTAACGCCAACCTCTGAGGAGGATGATGCACAGCAGGTTCCAGACAATGACACAGACACTGAGAGAGCTTGTGAGAGCCCCGAGTGCCCCACTGAGCTGCCTGACCAAACAGTTAGGGAACAAGCCTGTGTCTCCCAGCTGCCAAATAGCAGTACACCTCCTCCAGATTCCTCAGACCAGCCTGAGTCTCCTACACATACCACACAGGACCAGGAAGAGCCCAGTGTAATGACTGAGCAGTACAGTATAACCAGTCCCAGTGCAGCTTCTGGCCCAGAGCAGAGCCCCCAGGAGCCCTGTAGTGGACCAACTGCCACAGAGGATCATGGGAAGCCATCTTGTGGCTCTGAGCAGAGTAGACCCAGGTTCACATTTTCCCCCACCTGGCAAAGGTTGGCCACCAAAGAGCCAACCTCCCCTTCTACATCTCCCTCCCCTGCTACCTCCCCCTCTGTCACTGTGCCTGGGGCTGTGGAAGCGGGGGTTACAAGAAAAACAGATCCCCCAAGTAGAGTGGAGCCACTTAGCCCTGTGGTGGCTGAAGTCCCTGCTTGTCCCAGCAGAACACAGAGCACCACAGCACCCACAAATTCCTCAAAAGACACTCCACCTGCCGTTCCTGCAGCCCAGGAGGAAGGGACCCCTGAGAATCTGTTTGGTGTTAGGCTGAGGAAGACCTCTGTGGGTATGTTGCGCTTAGGATCAGAGAGTGAAACTCCCCCCTCATCCCCAGCACACTCCCTTCCCGTAGAACCACAGAGGGCCTCGTTCACTGAACCACAGCCACAAAGCAAATCTGCCCTGCTCAGAAAGCCCTCAGAGCTGGACGGTATCGTCAAGCCCAAGAGAACACCAGGTACTAAAACCATCTTAGTCACCATCACACCAGTCAGTGTTTACAGACGTGTGATATATGGCCTATCCTTCACTCACAATGCCACCTTTGTTTATATATATTTTACAATGTTGAGCTCAATAGACTTCAAATGACAAAACATTTAGTCAGTATGTATGTTTTAGGAATTTGGACTCCTGCTGGACTAACAATTCATACTGAAACAGGTCCACGAGTACTGTTGAGAGCAGACTTATTGAGATATCTAAAAGGAGACCTATAAACACCAAGGAGAGATTCCTCTAAATCAAATCGAATTTTATTAGTCACAATACAACAGGTGTGGTCCTTACAGTGAGATGCTTACTTATGAGCCCCTGACCAACAATGCAGTTAAAAAAAAAATGGATAAGAAATAAAGTAGCAAGTAATTAAAGAGCAGCAGTAAAATAACAATAGCAAGACTATATACAGGGGGGGGTACCGGTCCAGAGTCAATGTGCGGGGGCACCGGATAGTTGAGGTAATATGTACATGTAGGTCGAGTTATTAAAGTGACTATGCATAGATGATAACAACGGAGAGTAGCAGTGGTGTGAAGAGAGGGGGGGGGGGGGGCGCAAATAGTCTGGGTAGCCATTTGATTAGGTGTTCAGGAGTCTTATGGCTTGGGGGTAGAAGCTGTTGAGAAGCCTCTTGGACCTAGACTTGGCGCGCCGGTACCGCTTGCCGTGCGGTAGCCGAGAGAACAGTCTATGACTAGGGTGGCCGGAGTCTTTGACAATTCAAGGCCTTCCTCTGACACCGCTTGGTGTAGAGGTCCTGGATGGCAGGAAGCTTGGCCCCAGTGATACACTGGGCCGTGCGCACTACCCTTTGTAGTGACTTGCGGTCAGGCTGAGCAGTTGCCATACCAGGCAGTGATGCAACCAGTCAGGATGCTCTCGATGGTGCAGCTGTAGAACCTTCTGAGGACCCATGCCAAATCTTTTTAGTCTCCTGAGGGGGAATAGGTTTTGTCGTGCCCTCTTCATTATGACTATTTCTATCAACAAATTGGCTGTTTCAGATCTGTCTGTGGGTCGAGTGCCTAGTGGTGGATCTAGTGGGGGATCTGAATCACCAAGCTGGATCTCAGTGGCCAGACAAAAGCAAAGAATCTTCAAAGAGAATTCATTGGAGGAAACCACCGAGAAGAAGGTCCCTGCAGAGAAGGTAGGGATGGTGCACATTTGTTTTGTGTTCTTTTGTTTAACGAGAAGCCCACTGTTTCAGAGGAAAACAGTTGACTTGTCAATCAACCCATCCATCCAGTCCTTAGCTCTTGTTAGCATTTATTCTGCTATCACGACAGGGTCCACCTTTTGATGCAATATCTAGAGTTTATATGAGACTGAAGTTGTGTAAGTGCCATTTTACTTTGTTATACATGTTGGAATGAATAAGCAGTTAATTCCATCTCTTTCCAGGGGGAGCCTAACAGAAAAGGTTCCATTCCTACATTGACGAGTCCTGTCAACAAAGACCAAGCCAAGCCTCCTGGACCTCCTGTAAAAGGTTTGACTCATCAGTATCCCAATCTGCTACCACACACATCACATTCTTATAAAGTGTTTTCATTGTTCTCACAAAAGACTGAGTGTGATTGATACACTGCTGCCCCCATGTGGATGAAACATGCGAATAAAATGTTCCTGTTGAAAATGTTCTGTATCTGAGTGCCTAATCTTCAATGACATGCCTGAAATAAGACTTGAAAAATATTTAAGTCCAATTTGATAACATTTTGTTGGTTTTAGGACTTATTTTTATCACACCTACAGTGTCTTTAGGATAATGCAGAGTGATTGTGTCACTAAAGATGTTCTCTGCTCGTTGTCCATAGTGTTGTGTTCTCTTGAGATCTCTAAGCCTGCCGTGGTTGAGAAGGAGGGGAAGAAAGCCCCGGCTCACCCTGCACCTACAGCCCTAGCCCAGGATGAGCCCCCATGGATGGCCCTGGCCAAAAAGAAGGCCAAAGCCTGGAGCGAAATGCCCCAGATAGTTCAGTAAAGACGGGCCGTCTCAAACCAAATCATCCATCCACTGATGGATCAGAATGCATTTGCACAACCAGAGTATATCTTTTGACTTATAATGCCTTCGGGTTTCTTATTGGACAGATGCTGAAACCCTCCAATCACGTGCTGCGGTGAAAGTCATTAGGAATTAGGCAAAATTAGTAAAAGTTATTGCATAAGATTGAATTCAGTTGACATGATATATCTATGTAAAACCAACCAATGATAGTTATTTGTTTTAATTTCTTAACTGATATTGTCAGTATTCCTTGTATGAGTGAGGGTCCAGTGTGTCAACTTTAAACCTAGCCTTGAGCTTTGATTTGGAGGATGAATAAGCATGGATGGAGAGAAAGAACTGAAGGTTTCTTTATATTTATTAAATCTCTTTCATGCGTTTGTATTTCTGTTTTATTTTTGTATTGCCTTTTTGAACATGTGTACATTAAATGTGCAGTAAATAACAAATGGAATCGTGTTTTCTTTGTCATCTCTCCTTAAGAACATTTAAGATAAAAACTGTTACTCTTCTTTGTACCTACTGCCAATAGTGCATCAAAGATAGTCATAGCCAGTTTAATCTGAAAGGTATAGGCATACTTAGGCCGTATAATACATTTTTACTGTTAAACAGATGCCCCGCTTCACATTTCTACCCCCCAAAAATATTTTGTATCTGATTCATGTGAACGATTCAGTTTTATTTTAGTAGATGGGATTCAGTTCAATCCCAGTGAATTGAATCATGGGAATCTAAATAAGCATTTGTGGAATGCGAACAGTACACTTAGTAATTTAACAAGGGGTTCAAATATTATAATTTTTTATTTGCTCACTTTTCAAAAAATGTAATCTGTGTAATTGAACAGATAATTAAATGTGCATTGCCCTAGTGGGGACAACTGTTAAACATTAGCTAACCTTACTCTTTAGATAATCTGGGGTTCTCTGAAAACCAGCTGAATAGTGGTAATGTTAGCATACTGGTAATGTCTTGCATGCTTGAGAACTTTTGAACCAATTATCTGCAGGTTGCTAATAGTTAGCTTTTTGGCCAGGGCCAGCCCTGCGGATTGCCAGTGAGAGATGGCAGGAAACCCCCATGCAAAGATTTGAACCCTTACCAAGGAGTATTTTGCACAGTTTCTTTTTTTAGCAGAAGTTTTTGGGTGTCAGATTTTAGTGCAGAACAACTACAGGGGATTTTGAGAAAAGGGGTTCCTGCCTCCCAGGCCAACTGCCTGGAGTAAGTTCTGTTGGGACCTAAGTAGCGGGAAGGGGTGTTGGGGATAGTGGTGTATATGCAGCGCATTCAGAAAGTATTCAGACCCCTTGACTTTTTCCAGATTTTGTTACGTTACAGCATTCTAAATTGGATATAATTGTTTTATTCCCTTATCAATCTACAAACAATACCCCACAATGAGGGACACATTTCACTTTATGCCTGGAAAGTAGAGTTCCTAGAGATTATACACAGTGGCTAGTTTATTAGGCACACCCATCTAGTACCGGGCTGGACACCCTTTTGCCACCAGAACAGCCGGAATTCTCCGGGGGATGGATTCTACAAGGTGTCGGAAATGTTCATGGCTCAATTAGTATCAAGGGACCTAACATGTGTCAGGAAAGCATTCCTCACACCACTACCACCTGCTTGTACCATTGATACCAGGCAAGATGGGTCCATGATCTCATGCTGCTTATGCCAAATCCTGACTGCCATCAGCATGACGCAACAGGAACTGGGATTCGTAGGACCAGGCAATGTTTTTCCACTTCTCACTGGCCAGTGTTGGTGATTGTGTGCCCACTGGAGCCACTTCTTCTTGTTTTTAGCTGAAAGGAGTGGAACACAGTATTGTCATCTGCTGCAATAGCCCATCCGTGAGAAAAATCGACGAGTTGTGTGATCCGAGATGTCGTACTGCACACCACTGTTGTACTGCACCGTTATTTGTCTGTTTGTGGCCCGCCTGTTAGCTTGCATGATTCTTGCCATTCTCCTTCGACCTCTCTCAACGGGCTGTTTTCGGCCACAGGATTTCTGCTGACTGGATGTTTTTTCTTTGTCACACCATTCTCAGTAAACCCAGGGAGGGTTGCCGTTTCTGAGAAACTGGATCCAGCACGCCTGTCACCAACGATCATACCACACTCAAAGTCGCATAGGTCACTCGTTTTCCCCATTATAACTTTCAATAGAACAGTAACTGTAACTCAATGCCTGTCCGCCTGCTTAACAGTAAATACAGTGCCTTTTGAAAGTATTCATACCCCTTGACTTTTTCCACGTGTTGCGTTACAGCCTGAATTCAAAACAGATTCAATTGATTTTCTTCTCACCCATGTACACACAATATCCCATAACGACAAAGTGAAAACATGTTTTTGTTTTATTTTGACAAACGTATTGAAAATTAAAAAGTATTCACACCCCTGAATAAATACATGTTAGAATCACCTTTGACAACGATTACAGCTGTGAGTCTTTCTGGGTAAGTCTCTAAGAGCTTTGCACACCTTGTGTAGTGCCGATTCCCTATGAACTACCACTGCCACAGGAGAGAGCGGTCCATAACGCGTCCACAAAAGTTAGCTTTCCAGACATTACTCTTTTGGGGTGAAGTTCCGATTTATTGCGTATATTAATAGCTCCAAAACACATATTCCTATACAAAAGGTGCAGAGAAATGCATTCCATAAGCTATATATGTGATACGGTAAGAACTGTATGTGCTCTCCTCTCACCTGTGCTAACCCTTCCTGGTCACCTGTGCTACCTTTTTGCACATGAGACCAGTGACCCATGACCCCAACATATAGTGCCCTCTAATGTACAAAACAAGTCAAAATAACCCTTGACCGACAACATATACACAACTCATAAACAGGCCAAAATGGCTCCTACACACCGAGCCCAAATGATTCTCTGACTTAGGAAGGAAAGAAACAATTATACAAATGCAAAAAAAAGGAGCCAACAATGTATGTGTGCATGTGTCTTCATGGAGGGATGATTTTCAGGGCCAGAGGTTGCTAGCACTTAGCCCCAGCACAGCCTATAATAAGGTAAGCTCAGTTGTAGGTTGACGGGTCGTCCAAGGCAGCATCCTGTAGCAACCAGTTTGTCATTCCTGCGTGTCTCATATGTAGATGGGGAGGGTAGTAACAGCAGGGCAGCCAATCTGTCCTGGATTGTCGCCACCTTCTCCTATGGGACTGTCAGAGACCCTTACCAATTGGGTTACAGTGGTGTGGGGTCCATCTCCAACACTGTAGTCATCAGCAGGGTTGATGGCCTGTGGAGCATCGCTGCCAATTAGCAACTCCACGCCGGCCCCAATATGACTTGGTGTGAAAGCTTAACTTGAAGGACCCTTCTTATACTGCACCTTCTTGGAGTATATTTCTTGGAAATTGGTCTTTCTAGAATGTTGGTTCTTGTCTTCAGGCGTACTACACGTACTAACTCCTTGGAATCATTCTTGGTCTCAAGAACCTTTCCAAGTATCCTTGCACTACGTGGTGCCGTGGGGTCTCCTTCACTTAAGCTGCATTTCATTTTACCCCACTTATGTCTTTTTTTAAATGTCTTTTTTATTTAAGGGTGGATCAGCTTAATAATGCGGAAAGATTGTTGCTTACATCAATGTAATTGTCTGCATAATTTCCAATCCCCCATATCATTTTTTGGTAAATATATATATATTCATATCCATACATACACATATGCATACATATACACATATATACATAAAGATACCTATATAGATATACATACTTCTTTTAGAACATACCTTTATTATTCCCCGCAGACCCTACCACCCTTCCCCCAATTGGAGTAAACTAATAAACAATATCACTTAGGCTTCTACCTTCAGTTTATACATCTTATACACATTTTACGAGAATCTATTTTTCAATAGTTATATTTTGTTTGTTTTTAGTCCTACCTCTATTTCTGATGTCCATCCAGTTAGATTTTTATTTGTAACTGTGCTATTTCACAACATTTCTGAACCTATATACATTTTACAGACCCCGTATGTTTTACATTGGTTATCTTGTTATTAGTCCCACCCTTCAGCTCCATTCAACCCCATCCCATCTATCTCTTAACACCCTTCATTTTGGGATTTCTATTTGCCATTTATTTTTCAACTGTGCTGTGATACTTCACAAAAGTGCTGAACCTTTCTATGTCTTCTGTCTTTTCTGTAAGAGTGGCAGGTACTCCTGTGTCCATCTCTTCCAAAATAAGTCGGCCATGTACTGGACTTGCTTCCAACGCCGTCTGATGGACAGGCTTTGACTTTAACAGTAAAATGTGATTTGGGGTGAGAGCTTCTAGATCTAGGTTAACGTTTTGATTGGGCAGCTGTTTAGAATAGCCTCTACTTCACACAGCACGGTGTGCAATCCCTCCTCACCTAGGGTCTGTTGTAACAGGACAGAATCATCCGAACGAGCCTTTCCCAGACTCCTCCATGGTGGGACGCCCCAGGGAGATTGAAACTCCACTGTATTCCTTCCTGAAGTAGAGCATCTTTGATCTTGCCTTGTTTTAAAGCAAGTAGAGCTTCTCTGAGTTCTCTCTCAGAACCAATGAAGTTAGTCCCATTATCAGATCTTACGTGTTGTACTTGTCCTCTTCAACACATACATCTTCTTATGGCGTTGATACACGAATCCGTGTCAAGAGAGTAAGCAATTTCAATGTGTATTGCTCTACTGGATATACATGTATAGATCACTCCATATCTTTCAACATTTCCTCTTCCTTTTTTAAAATTTCTGTAGGACCAAAGTAATCCACACCTACATTGGTAAATAATGGGATGTCTGGTATGATCCTTTCAAGTGTCAAATCTGCCATCTTCTACTCACCAGTCTTGCCGCTTTGCCTTCTGCACACAACACACTCTGAGGTGATCTTCCTTGCTGCGGAGTTTGCATTGGTGAGCCAATACCTTTGACGAAGAAGTGAGAGCATGTGATTCCTTCCACCATGTCCTGTGTGTTGATGTATGTGGCAGAGGATAAGTGTAGATATGTGAAGGTCTTTGGAGAGAATGACAGGGTGCTTGACTGTATAGCCACCTTACATAGCCGTCCTCCGACTCTAAGAACTCCATCCACCAACACGGGATCCAACTTATAAATGCTACTTCCTTTCTTGACTGTAGATGACGTCATTGTCAAAGTCAAGATCTCCTCTGGAAATCTTTTATCTTTGGGTGAAGCGAATGATCGCCGCCTCTGCGTTCAACAGTTCTTCCAGACTTACAGCTTGACCACCGCATGTTGTCTTGTAGGCTTGAAACTTGTCTTTCACCATCTGGTTCTGTGAGCGTGTGTTTGCTGGTGAGATTGAGATTTAACTGGATTTATTTTCTTTCCTGTACAAGTGACTGTAACACTTTTTTTTCACTTTCAGGAACCAAGCCACTGCAGTCTTCAACTTCATCCAAGTTGAGAAATAAGATAACAGCTTGTTGGTGGGATTTTCAATCTCAATGACAGTAGCACTGCACACAGCACTATTTTTTATCTCAGGGTCATCAAATGTGAGGGAAACTGAATTCATGTGTTCCAGGGGCCACTGCACTTCGGGTTTCCATAAAAACATTGGGCCATGGATCCACCTTTTGCACTCCAGAAACTTGTTTCCACTCAGTCCTCATGAGCCATCATCAGCAGGATTGTGCCTAGTATCCACATACCTCCACTGTGATACGGATGTATTCTCTCTGATAACGGAGAACCTATTGGCCACAAATGTTTGAAACCTTGTGTTCTCATTGGGTATGTACTTGAGCACTGACGGACTATCTGTCCAGAACACAGAGTCATCCAGCTTCAGCTGTAGCTCTGGACGCAGCATCTTGTCCACCTTTACACTCAGTACTGCAGCAGCCAGCTACATGCGAGTGATGGTTATCTGCTTCAAAGGTGCAATTCTGGCCTTCCCCATGACAAGAGATACATGAACATCACCCCTTTGATTCATCAGTCTCACATAGCTTCTGTTCCATAACTCGGCTCACTGGCATCTGAGTGTGAATCCAAGTTAGTTGGCTTAATACATCTTTCAATCTTAAAATTGCATTTTTGAGAGAAACACGTGGGGATATTCTTATCCCAGCCACAGCTTCTTCTATATAGCTCCTGTAACAGTAGTTTGGCAAAGGGAGCGAGGAAGCCCAGCGGATCATAGATAGAACTCACCATGGATAGAATTCCTCTACATGTGTGGGGTTGGTCTTTTATGGTAACATTAAAGGTAAATGTATCACTCTCCACACACCATTGTACTCCCAATGCTCTTTCAATGGGAAGTTTGTCTCTGTCCAAATTCAACTCTTTCACCTCTTTAGCTCTGTCAACTTCTGAGATGGAGGCTAGTACAGTTCGACTATTGCTCACCCACTTGGAGAGATGGGATCCTCCTTCATGACAAGTAGCTGTGATATCCTTGGCAAGTTGCACTGCCTCCTCTTCAGTGGACAGTGATTTCAGGCAGTCATCAACATAAAAATTATTTATAATTGTGTCAGCCACCTCCGGATGACAACATTCCTTTGCAGTCTTCTTTAATGCATAGCTCACACAGCTCGGTGATGAGGCAGCTCCAAACAGATGTACAGTCCTGCGATACTCAACAGGTGAGAGGTTAGTGTCACCTCCAGGCCACCACAGGAACCTCAGGATATCAACATCACTATGTGATACCTTTACCTGGTGAAACATTGCTTGTATGTCAGACATCATTGCTACAGGCTCCTGGCGGAATCGTGTGAGCACACCTTCAAGACTGCTAGTCAGATCTGGGCCTTGAAGAAGCTCTGAGTTCAGTGATATGCTCTTGTATGTAGCAGCACAGTCAAAAACAACTCTGATTGTCCCCTTCTTAGGGTGATCTACCCCATGGTGTGGAATATACCACACTTGACCATCTGTACGCTCTAGTTGCTCTTCTGGCACTCTCAGCGTACCCCTTGTCAATGACATCAGAGAGGAAACCTTTATATTCCTTATGAAAATATTTGTTTCTCTTGAACTTGCATTCCAAGTTTGCGAGGCGCTGTTCAGCCACATGGCGGTTGTCGGGTAAGGTGACATCAACCTTCCTGAAAGGTAACCTCAGGCCGTGATGGCCCTCCTGTAACTTGACAGAATCATTCATTATCTTCATAAACCTTTTGTCTTCCACTGACAATTCATTTTTCTCCTTGTAGGACTTCTCGTTGAAATCTGTGTTGTATTGACTTATCAACATCTCTTCCAGATTTGAAACTGAGATTCTGTTAGCTGTAACAGTAGGACAGTGACCCGTGTCCTCATTATTATGGCTTCTAAGGGGACCATCGACAACCCACTCCAGTAGGGTCCTTACAGAATATGGTCAATTTTCACAGCTGTTAACCACCTCCCATGGTGTTAACTACCTCCCATGGTGTTAACCACCTCCCATGGTTCCATGAGCTTGGGAGCATTGGTTCCTATCAACATCTCTACTTTGCATTAATTTCAGGACTCTTTACATTACTCAGGTAAGGCCACTTGGACAGGTCTTTCTCTGTGGGGATGTTTTCTGTACTCACTTGCATGTTGTTCTGAGTTTAGACTTCAGGTAATTCGATTAAGTTGTTTTTCTTCAATTCAGAAATGTCCAATCCTCTGATAACATGAGTGTGCATCGACTTTCCTTTTACTTGATTTATGGTCTTCAACACCTTGTTAGCTCCTCTTCCTGTGATGCCAAGCTGTGTCATCAGTCTCTCTGTGCAGAATGTGGCTGTGCTTCCTTGGTCTAGGAAGGTATATGTCTGGATAACCCTGTTGCCTTTACTGTGCTTGTCCTTTACTGGTACAATAGCAAGTACACATTCTTGGTCACCCAGTATGCACTGCTCACTGGCGCTTCTGATGACTGCTCTGCTGTTCTTCTGATCAATATGAAGCATACTTGGGTGAGTTTGGTTGCATACACTGCATTTGAGAGGTCTGTTGCAATCTCTTGACATGTGCCCACTTGACAAGCAGCCAAAACAAATGCCCTTTTCATTTAGGAAACCAATCTTCTTCTTGTGACTCATTTTCCTAAGTTGTGGACACAGCTCCAATTTGTGACTGCCATTACAGAACAGACATCTGATATATTGGGTTTGGGGGGTTTGCTGTGGTGATGACATGCTAATAGCAAAGCTACCCCCTGTGGATTTGTAAATAGACGTGTGAATGAGCCTTGACTGTGGCCTTTGAGTCTTGCTTCTGGATTCTGTAGGATCTTGAATGTCACCGAACACTGAATGTGTGGCTATTCTCACTTGAGATCAAGGAGTCTAGCACGTCTGCCATGGCACTGCTCCTGTAACTCACACGCAACCGACCTCTGCCTCTACCTGAGTTTGTAGGGTAGTTTCAGGATGATGTTCTTTAAGCTGGAGGCCAGATCCATCTCGTCCATGTCTTCCATTGCATTACAACAACCTCTAAGGTATAACGCATAAGTCTGTAATGCCTTGGGATCTTCAGATTTGATGCTAGGCCAGCTAAAAGCCTTCTCCATGTATGCATTGGCAATCTTGTATTCATTACTGTAGTTCTCCTTTAATAAGCTCTTGGCTTTCTGATAGCCCCTATCTGGAGCCATATGTTGGCAGCTCTTAATAGCGCTAGGGGTCAGAATTGGTTTTTCTTTTTTTAAATAACGTGCCCAACGTAAACTGACATTTTCTCTGGCCCAGATCGTAAAATATGCATATAATTTACAGATTAGGATAGAAAACACTCCAAAGTTTCCAGAACTGTCAAAATATTGTCTGTGAGAAAAATAATACTTATTCTGCAAGCGAAAACCTGAGAAAAAGTAACCCGGAAGTGATATATATATTTTTTTTATCTGTGTTTCCTGGCCCGTCTAACCTCCATTTAAAGGGGTATCAACCAGATTCCGTTTCCAATGCCTTCCTCAGGCTGTGACCAGGCTTTAGACATAGTTTCAGGCTTTTATTTTGAAAAATGAGCGAGATGTTTCAAAAGAGGTCAGGTGTCCTCTGAATATTTCCTGCGCGCGAGAAAAGGGCACCCCATTTTCCTTTTGTCTCTTAATGAATAGGTTATGCTCCGGTTGAAATATTCTTAATTATGTTTGTTAAAGACAACCTGAGGATTGATTATAAAAAACATTTGAAATGTTTCTACAACCATTTCGGATACTTTTTGGGATTTGTCGAATGGAACACGGCTTTTGTTTTCTCAAAAAATGCGCAACCCAAATGGCGTTTTTTTGTGATAAAAGTAATATTTATCGAACAAAAAGAAGATTTGTTGTGTAACTGGGAGTCTCGTGAGTGGAAACACCCGAAGATTATCAAAGGTAAGCGATTAATTTTATGGCTTTTTTTACTTTCGTGACCAAGCTAACCAAGCCAATATAAGGCTAAGCTGTTATAGCATTGAAAGCTACACTCACAAAAGCTTGGATTTCTTTCGCTGTAAAATATATTTTCAAAATCTGACACGATAGGTGGATTAACAACAAGCTAAGCTGTGTTTTGGTATATTTCACTTGTGATTGCATGATTATAAATCTTTTTAGTAATATTTTTGAATCTGATACTTTTGGGAATTTTCTTCTGCCTTTCAGGACCGGAACGAGGCTGTAGTTTTCTCAACATAACGCGCAACCCAAATGGCATTTTTTTGTTATAAAAGTAATATTTATCGAACAAAAAGAACATTTATTGTGTAACTGGGAGTCTCGTGAGTGCAAACATCTGAAGATTATCTAAGGTAAGCGATTAATTTTATTGCTTTTCTGACTTTCGTGACCATGCTAATCTGGGGCTAGCTGTTGTAGCATTGAAAGCTACACTCACAAAAGCTTGGATTTCTTTCGCTGTAAAATATATTTTCAAAATCTGACACGATAGGTGGATTAACAACAAGCTAAGCTATGTTTTGGTATATTTCACTTGTGATTGCATGATTATAAATATTTTTAGTAAAAGTTTTGCATTTGGCGCCCTGCAATTCTAGCGGTTGTTTAGGAAAGTGATCCCTTAAAAGGGATCCGTAGCGCAGAGAAGTTAACTAGGTCTCAAGCCTGCCCTCTGGTGTATTGTTTGAGGAAGTGCAGTTTGTCTTGGCCAGTTTGGGCTCTATTCTTTATACTTTGTTCAAATGACTGAAGGAAGGACCTGTACTGTAAAATGTCACCATCAAAAACAGTAATGTCTCTGGGTGGCAGAAAGGAATGATGTTGCTGTTTAACTAACATAGCAGTAACTTCATTCTGTCTTTGAAGAATGGTGATGAGAGGGTTTTCCTGTGAAATGTCCTGACCACTGTCCTGTGAATTTGGAAGTCTTGCCTGTTCTCCCCGTGGCCCTCTACGTGAGTTGGTCAACACCGATGGGCCTTGTCCTGTATTGGCCTGCAGACTTGGGTTAGAGTCTTGTGCAGCAGTGTGTTCTCCGTGAGCTGCTGTCTGAATCAGACTGTGCCCTGACTGTTGTGATTGAGCTGAAACACTGTGAGCCTGGGCTGTTTGAATGTCAATATGCTCAATGAATTGGGGTCCTTCTTTAGGACGCACACTTGGCGGATGTCTGGCTGAAGTGCCCCCTGCCCTGTGTGGAATTCAAGGTCTGAGATCCTGTATCTCTCTGCCATTTGCTCAAAATAGTCATTCATACCATCTATTGTTGTTGCGTTTGCCTTTATTTCTTCCCCTGTAGATGCCAAAACCGTAAGTTTTTCCTGAGGCAGCTGCTATTTCAGTTTGCAGCTCTAGCGTCTCCATTCTTTTCCTCAGTTCCATCTTTTGTTGGTTTAATTTTATTAATGCTGCTCTTTCAGCCTCTGCTCTGATGCAGGCTGAGGATGAGGAGGATACACCTGAGCGTGAACTCCTGTTAGACCTGCGGCTGGAGGTTTGGGACACTCTGTCATTAGGTTTAACATCATCTTTCTCTGGTGCTGGCGCTGCACCTGAGATCCATTGGGACACAGTAAGAAGAAATGCCTTAATATGCTGCCATTTGGGTTCAAACCAATTTAACATATCATTTTTTCGTTCATCCTCAGGTATCATGTGACGATGAGAATCAATCAATTCTTTGAATCCATTCAACATTTCATTGGACTGGAGCATGTTTTTTTTTTTACAACTTCAATATTCTTATTGTTAGTCATTAGATCAGTAACAATGTTAATTTTGCAAGTCAGCTTTCCCAGTTTATCCATTCTGGATTTGCGCTTTTGGGAAACTTTCTCCTTCAATGCCTTTTCTAATAAAAGATCCTCCAATAGCGCCATGTCGCCCCCATTCACAAAGCTATCTGCAGTGGTAAAATCATTTTCAGCCATATTCCTTCAATAGGCTATCACAATAATATATATTTCGATATGCAACCATGAACATAGATCAATAATTGCTCCGATAAACTGTGCTCCATTAACAGTGTCACCATATCATTAATCGTCACACTTCAATGAATTAGGCAGCGGAGATTGGAAATCGGATTCTATGCATTCATCCCTTTGTGCAAATACGTATAGCCATACACTCAAATGCACCCATTAATCAATCCAAAAGTTTGTGCGCTTGTTAGGCTACTTTACATACCCAAGCGCGTCTTTTCTACGCCGAGTCCTTTGTTCCTTGGTTACGCGTCTTTCCAGACAATCCAGTTTTCCAATTCCAACAAAGTCTTTTCCAACAGAGTATTTTGACTAAATGTAGTGGCTAAATTTCTCTGGGAAATGTTTTACACAATCCTTGTTCGTTGTCATAGTAGGAATGATTCCAAAATCCGACATCTGCGTGCAATGATCCATTACTCCAATTTCCAACTAGAGTTAGTTCTTACTTTTGTTGTGGCGATTCCCTATGAACTGCCACTGGAACAGGAGAGAGCTGTCCATTACCTGTCCACAAAAATCAGCTTTCCAAACATTACTCTTTTGGGGTGAAGTTCCGATTTATTGCGTATATCAATAGCTCCAAAACACATATTCCTATACAAAAGGTGCAGAGAGATGCATTCTATAAGCTATATATATGATATGGTAAGAACTGTATGTGCTCTCCTCTCACCTGTGCTAACCCTTCCTGGTCACCTGTGCTACCTATATGCACACAAGACCAGTGACCCATGACCCCAACATATCGTGCCCTCTAATGTACAAAACAAGTAAAAATAACCCTTGACAGACAACATATACACAACTCATAAACACGCCAAAATGGCTCCTACTCTTGGATTGTACAATATTTGGCCATTATTCTTTTTTTAAATTCTTCAAGCTCTTTCAAGTTGGTTGTTGAACATTGCTAGTCAGCCATTTCCAAGTCTTGCTATAGATTTTCAAGCCAATTTAAGTCAAAAATTGTAACTAGGCCCCTCAGGAACATTCAATGTTGTCTTGGTAATAACTCCAGTGTATATTTGCCATGTGTTTTAGGTTATTGTCCTGCTAAAAGGTGAATTTGTCTCCCAGTGTCTGTTGGAAAGCAGACTGAACCAGGTTTTCCTCTAGGATTTTTCCTGTGCTTAGTTCTATTCTAGTTTTTTTAATCCTAAACAACTCCCTAGTCCTTGCCGATGACAAGCATACCCATAACATGATGCAGCCACCACCATACTTGAAAATATGAAGAGTGGTACTCAGTGATGTGATGAATTTGCCCCAAACATAACGTTTTGTACTAGGGTTGAATGGCGGGAACCCAGTTACTGAGCTTGTTATTTATATGAACAGCATGGTGGGTAGGGAACTGTTAAATTATATGAGATGTCTATATCTGACTTCTCTATGGCCTCTGGATGATGGATCATCAATGGTCAGGGTGGGGACAGACAGCCCATCTCAGTATGGAGCGCAGTTCACAATGCATTTAGACCTTTCTCATCATGGTAACTTTTCACTTGTGATAGGTACTGTAGGCAGAGCTACATTTGCTGCAGCATAGTCTGTGCTACAATCATATAAAGACTGAATGTGTGTCTAATTTATCCATCTCCATCTGGCTTTCGGGGTCACCTTATTTTTTTATTATAAAGATATATATTTTTGAATTGCAGCTGCAGAGTTTTAAAACAGCCTTTCACACGAATATTGTCTCCAACACCATTCAAATTGCATCCAAAATAAATCATCCTGTTCAAGGTTGGTTTATGGCCTAGCCTACTGCTTTCAGCTAATAAATTAAATTCAGTATTAGCCTTATATTTTGCTAATTAATGATGCCAATAGACTGACTATTCGAAGAGAGATGCAAGCTCTTGTTTGCTGAATGTTAATACTGCAGCCAAAAGAACTCAAGGACAGCTTGATAGAAGAGGGAACACGCGATGACGGTAGGCTATAGCAGTTATTTATTCAGACCCATAACCATTCAATCTTTGTGAAGAAAAGTGAAAGCCTTCTGCAACTTATTCTAGTCCAATATTATTCAAGGATGTCATTAGAATGATGAAGATAAGGACAACGATACTTATTTCATTTAACTGTTGAACGTGAGGAAGGAATGAAGCAACAATAGAGAGAGAAAGAGGAGGTAGGCTAATAACATTAAGGGAAATATTATGAAAGTTATATACAGTTAAAGTCAGAAGTTAGGTTAGGTTGGAGTCATTAAAACTAGTGTTCAACCACTCCACAAATTTCTTGTAAACAAATTATAGTTTTGGCAAGTCGGTTAGGAGATCTACTTTGTGCATGACACAAGTACATTTTTCCAACAATTGTTTACAGACATATTATTTAACTTATAATTCAATGTATCACAATTCCAGTGGGTCAGAAGCTTACATACACTAAATTGACTGTGCCTTAAAATAGCTTGGCAAATTCCAGAAAATGATGTCATGGCTTTCGAAGCTTCTGATAGGCTAATTGACATCATTTGAGTCAATTGGAGGTGTACCTGTGGATGTATTTCAAGGCCTACCTTCAAACTCGGTGCCTCTTTACTTGACATCATGGGAAAATCAAAAGAAATTTGCCAAGATCTCAGAAAAACAATTGTAGACCTCCACAAGTCTGGTTCATCATTGGGAGCAATTTCCAAATGGCTGAAGGTACCACGTTTATCTGTATAAATAATAGTACGCAAATATAAACACCATGGGACCACGCAGCCGTCATACCGCTCAGGAAGGAGACGCGCTCTATATCCACAGTAAAACGAGTCCTATATCGACATACCCTGAAAGGCCGCTCAGCAAGGAAGAAGCCACTGCTTCAAAACCGCCATAAGAATAGCCAGACTACGGTTTGCAACTGCACATGGGGACAAAGTTCGTACTTTCTGGAGGAATGTCCTCTGGTCTGATGAAACAAAAATAGAACTGTTTGGCCATAATGACCATCGTTATGTTTGGAGGAAAAAGGGGGAGCCTTGCAAGCCGAAGAACACCATCCCAACCATGAAGCACGAGGGTGGCAGCATCATGTTGTGGGGGTGCTTGCTGCAGGAGGGCCTGGTGCACTTCACAAAATAGATGGCATCACGAGGAGGAAAATTATGTGGATATATTGAAGCAACATCTCAAGACATCAGTCAGGAAGTTAAAGCTTGGTCGCAAATCGGTCTTCCAAATGGACAATGACCCCAAGCATACTTCCAAAGTTGTGGCAAAATGGCTTAAGGACAACAAATTCAAGAGAATTTACATGTGTGCAGCCAAAACTCTGACAATAGAAACTTTTCAGCATCCTTTCTAAAACCAAATAAAAAGACCCCACACAATAAATCAGTATTAACACCACTAACAAATATTCATAACAGGTGGGTTGTGTGTGGGTGCTGGCGTGTGTGTGACAAAAATGTAGGGTAAACACAAACAAAATGGCCAGGCCTTGCTTAATTTGGAACGTCCCTTAGCAGCTGGATCCGGGTACTTTTAACTGCTCTCCTAATGCACCTGCCTCAGGAAGCCTTTCAAAGGGCTGAAGACACCTGCCTCAGGACAGAATCATTGATTATTGATAAACATGATAAACACAGAATCATTGACATGATAAACATGTCTTCAAAAAATTATAGAATTGAGAAATAAATAGTCAAAAACGTGTCGTATTCAATTATTCACCTCTGTCACAAATTTTTCCACTGTGTCTCTTACAGCCTGTTTGAGTTCAGTGTGTACTGGCGGCTATCTATTTTTCCACAGGAAGCTTATTTTAAATCACAAATAACAGATGACTTAAACACAAGAGCAGAGGACCAGGCCTTGAAGAGTGAGCATCCTCTAACTTAAGTCTCAAAGCTCAATCCCTCTGTTTTACTTATTCAAATTACTAAAATATTGCATTATTGGATTGCTATCTGAAAGCCAATTACCATTCAGTTTGTTACTTTCAATAATCTCCATAATCTGTTTCCTTCAATTTAAAACCCTTCTACTCTTTCCAGCAGAAAAACAACATTCTCAATCACTACTCTTAATACACATGGATCACTCTCAAACAATGTTCTGCTTTTACCCCTTTTGCAAGGTTTAAAACAAAACAGACATGATAACTTTCTCTGTACTGGAAGGCATTGTTTTCATCTTAGTATACCTTCACAAGAGGTCTCTTCACAGTTCCCAAGTCCAGAACAGACTATGGAAGGCGCACAGTACTAAATAGAGCCATGACTACATGGAACTATTCCACATCGAGGAACTCATGCAAGCAGTAAAATTTGATTTAAAAAACAGATTAAAAAAATACCTTATGGAAAAGCGGGGACTGTGAAGCAACACAAACATAGGCGCATACACACACACACAATAGCATACGCACTATACACACACGTACACATGGATTTTGTACTGTATATATGTGGTAGTGGTGGAGTAGGAGTCTGAGGGCACAGAGTCTGAATGTATTGTAAATGTTTATCAAATTGTATAAACTGCTTTAATTTTGCTGGACCCCAGGAAGAGTAAATGCTGCCTTGGCAGCAGCTAATGGGGATCCATAATAAATACAAATTCAAAAGTTACTCTATATTCATTTAAAATTTCTGTTGGATTTTCACTTTCTGCTTCAATATTTATTACATGTTTATTATTTTAAGATTCATTTGTAATGCTTTGGAGGGATTAATATGTAGTAACTGGGTTGCACTGTCTTTCAGTCCCCTGTAGATGGCAAGCTCTGTCCATAATAAGTCTCTACCTAGAACGTTAAACGGTTGAGTAGTTGAATACAGAAAATCATTGCTTCTATTTAACAGGGTATGGGCTTATTTCAAAATGTATTACCAGGGTGGAGAAAATCTCATAAGTGTGTATAGTTTTATTGGTTAGGGGTAAATCAAGTCCTGTACAATTCTTTAACCTTGCCATACCTCAAATGATCCATGAAGGAACCACTCTGAACATTTCTCAGAATACTTTTTACACCACTTACGGACGTCTATGTGTGGGTGTGGAAGTTCTATATGATTATTATTGTTAAATTCTTAATTCATCAGATCATCATAATAACCCATTATACTCAGTATAATGTTACTTTATCTCTAGTAACCCATCATACATTTGTGTTACATCACAAATTCCTCCTTTAGACTAGTGTTCTATTCATACAGGGGTTTAGATATTTACACTAGTTGTTCTATTTAACAGCATATTCGGATAATAGTTCTCTCTCCTTTCATATCTCACATACATAATAACGTTAAACATCAAACTTCACTGATGAGACATGTTATCCTCATGTAATCGCAAGACATTTTTCATGTTTCCTTCAGAGATATGTTATCCTCGTTACTAACGAGACATGTAATATAAACATGTTATCCTCGTTACTAATCGAGGCATGCTCTGAGACATGTTATTGCGAATGATATTTCTGTGACATGTTATACTCTACCTGTAGATAATGTAGATAATAGATCAGCTCATACAGAACTGGAAAACTCAGCTCACACAGAACTGGAAAATCAGCTCACATTCACTCCATATTCACACTGGAGCTAGTCCCCTGACAGCTCTCATTCACTCAGTACGTTATAGCTGAACTTCAATCTATGTCTTGTTATGTCTTGTTATCTACATTTCAATATTATTATTACATTTACAATCTTAATAGTAATCATTTCAATTCATTTTTATCAAAATTTCAATCAGCCAAATTTCAATCAGTTTAATATGTCATATTGTCACGTTCTGACCTTAGTTCTTTTGTTATTTCTTTGTTTTAGTATGGTCAGGGCGTGAGTTAGGTGGGTTATCTATGTTCGTTTTTCTATGTTGGTTTTTGCATTTGGCCTGGTATGATTCTCAATCAGAGGCAGGTGTCGTTAGTTGTCTCTGATTGAGAATCATACTTAGGTAGCCTTTTTCCACCTGTGTTTCGTGGGTGTTTATTTTCTGGCTTTGTGTAATTCACCAGACAGGACTGTTTCGTTTCGTGTCATTCTTGTTTATCGTTTGTTTTGTTCGAGTATTCGTTTTTTCATTAAAAGGCATTATGAATACTCACCACGCTGCATTTTGGTCCTCCTCTCTTTCTCCCAACAACGAGCGTTACACATATCACACAACTTTCACATCCACATTCACTTAGTACAATTCTAAAACACACTCCATAATCTCCCTTATTACCCATGTACATCTTCAACGATTCTCTTGTTGTTACTTGCTATGCAACATATGTATCTCCTGTACATGTTTAACCTCTTGACGCTAGGGTCATATTTTTTTTTTTTTTTTAAATAACGTTCCCAAGGTAAACGGACTATTTCTCAGGTCCAGATCGTAGAATATGCATATAATTTACAGATTAGGATAGAAAACACTCCAAAGTTTCCAAAACTGTCAAAATATTGTCTGTGAGTATAACAAAACTGATTCTGCAGGCGAAAACCTGAGAAAATCTAACCCGGAAGTGATTTTTTTTCAAAGAAATCTGTTTCCTGGCCCGTTTTTCTTCCATTTAAAGGGGTATCAACCAGATTCCTTTTCCAATGGCTTCCTCAGGCTGTGACCAGGCTTTCGACATAGTTTCAGGCTTTTATTTTGAAAAATGAGCGAGATTTCTCAAAACTAGTCAGGTGTCCTCTGATTAGTTCCTGCGCACGAGAGGGTAGCTCTCCATTTTCTTTGTCTCTCTTATTGAATAGGTTACGGTCCGGTTGAAATATTATCGATTATGTTTGTTAAAAACAACCTGAAGATTGATTATAAAAAACATTTGACATGTTTCTACGACCATTACAGATACTTTTTGGAATTTTCGTTGAACGGAACGAGGCTTTGGTTTTCTGAACATAACGCGCAACCCAAATGGCGTTTTTTTGTTATAAAAGTCATATTTATCGAACAAAAATAACATTTGTTGTGTAACTGGGAGTCTCGTGAGTGCAAACATCCGAAGATTATCAAAGGTAAGCGATTAATTTGATTGCTTTTCTGACTTTCGTGATCAAGCTAACCAAGCTAATATAAGGCTAACTGCTCTAGCATTGATTGATACACTCACAAAAGCTTAGATTGCTTTCGCAGCAAAGCATATTTTCAAAATCTGACACGATAGGTGGATTAACAACAAACTAAGCTGTGTTTTGGTATATTTCACTTGTGATTGCATGATTATAAATATTTTTAGTAATATTTTGCGCCCTGCAATTCAGCGGTTGTTTAGGAAAATGATCCCGTAAAAGGGATCCGTAGCGCAGAGAAGTTAATAACACCACGTATTCAAACTTTCATGTTTGAAAGTATGAATAACTTTGTGTTATTCGTAGTGGCTGCAAACCACATTTCTTATAAATGCCTACAGACAGCTGTCAGCGGGACATTCCAAGGTACCGTTATGCCCTCGCTCTAGTCTTCTCATAAACAAGTGAATAGCAATCTCTATGGGTACCTTTATATGCATTACTCGCCTTCATATTATTTGTAATATATATATATTATATACAGGTTCATTGAAATTGACTTACTGAAATCAGTTGCTGTCACTCAATTGTTTGTGGACGATGTGTCTCCTCCTGGGCAGATCACAGTAAGGGTATGTTCTGTGCAGGTCTCGTCGTCTTTTGGTCAGATGGGAATTTCCCTCATGCTTCATAAAATGCGCCACCGGTTTTCCTCGCAGACCCCCACTGGAAAGCTCCGCAGGTAGAATCAATCATCCTGTTTGTTGACGCCAAATTGTTGTGGAAATTCTTACACATGCTCACTCGAAATCAATCTTAAATTAATCATTGTTTATCAGCGTGCTGGAGAGATTCCAACCAACTCAATGCAACATAGTACACATGTCAATCAGGAGCTCTAACGGGGCAGTCCCGTTATTTCCCCTGTATACTGTAGACAAGTCATATTTGCATGATTTAGCTTATTCATCATTCCTATGTAATAAACGTTTGCTTCATTCATGTGACCGACCAATACCTCACGAGGCTTCTTCTCTCTAAGCTGAGACATCTTTCGTTTTCAAAACAAGGTCTGGGTGTACTGCCAAATTCACTCACTTGCATGAACACAGAAATTGTTTATTAGAACAGCACATCAATAGAAAACAGAAATTAGTTATTAGAAAAGCACAAGTATGAAATATCCATCACAATTTTTAGCAAACTGATATGTGACATGTATTCTGTTTCCATTTTTTGAAATCTTCATAACGGCAAAAGCAAAAACTGCCAAAACTGTTTTTAGAAATGTTAGCAAATTATTTATCTTTTAAACCCTGAAATATCACATTTACATAAGTATTCAGACCCTTTACTTAGTACTTTGTTGAAGCACCTTTGGCAGCGATTACGGCATCGAGTCTTCTTGGGTATGACTCTACAAGCAGATCCTCTCAAGCTCTGTCAGGTTGGATGGTGAGCGTCGCTGCACACCTATTTTCAGGTCTCTCCAGATACTGTATGTTCGATCTGGTTCAAGTCCGGACTCTGGCTGGGCCACTCAAGGACATTCAGAGACTTGTCCCAAGGCCACTCCTGCGTTGCCTTGGCTGTGTGCTTAAGGTCATTGTCCTGTTGGAAGGTGAACCTTTGCCTCAGTCTGAGGTCCTGAGCGCTGTGTAGAAGGTTTTCATCGAAGATCTCTCTGTACTTTCCTCCATTCATCTTTCCCTCGATCCTGACTAGTCTTCCAGTCCCTGCCGCTGAAAAACATCCCCAAAGCATGATGCTGCCACCACCATGCTTCACTGTAAAGATGGTGCCAGTGTTCCTCCAGATGTTACGCTTGGAATTCAGGCCACAGAGTTCAATCTTGGTTTCATCAGACCAGAGAATCTTGTTTCACATGGTCTGAGAGTCCTTTAAGTCCCTTTTGGCAAACTACAAGCGGGCTGTCGTGTGCCTTTTGCTGAGGAGTGGCTTCGGTCTGGCCGCTCTACTATAAAAGCCTGACTGGTAGAGTACTGTGGAGATGCTTGTCCTTCTTGAAGTTTCTCCAATCTCCACAGAGGAACTCTGGAGTTCTATCAGAGGGAACATCGGGTTTTTGGTCACCTCCCTGAGCAAGGCCCTTCTCCCCCGATTGCTCAGTTTGGCCGGGTGGCCAGCTCTAGGAAGAGTCTTGGTGGTTCCAAACTTCATCAATTTAAGAATGATGGAGGCCATTGTGTTGTTTGGGACCTTCAATGTTGCAGACATTTTTTGGTACCCTTCCCCATATCTGTGTCTCGACACAATCCTGTCTCGGAGCTCTACGGACAATTTCTTCGACCTCATGGCTTGTTGTTTGCTCTGTCATGCAGTGTCAACTGTGGGACCTTACAGTTGAAGTCGGAAGTTTACACACACTTAGGTTGGAGTCATTAACTTCTTTGGGAAAGGGGGGCAGTATTGTGTAGCTTGGATGAATAAGGTGCCCAGAGTAAACTGCTTGTTACCCAGGCCCAGAAGCTATGATATGCATATAAGTAGTAGATTTGGATAGAAAACACTCTAAAGTGTCCAAAACTGTTAAAAAAAATGTCTGTAAGTATAACAGAACTCATATGGCAGGCAAAAACCTGAGACAAATCCAACCAGGAAGTGGGAAATCTGAGGTTTGTAGTATCATTTAAGTGATTGCCTATCCAATATGCTGTGTCTATGGGGCCAGATTGCACTTCCCAAGGCTTCCAGCAGATGTCAACCATAATTAGAAAGTTGTTTGAGGCTTCTATTGTGGAAGGGGGTCGAATAAGAGCTGTTTCAAGTTATATGGTCTAAAATAAATTGCTGATCCGTACCACATTGGGTGAGGCGGGTTGCAGGAATGTATATTCATTTCGAAAATGGAAAAAGAGATTGAAATGTACACAAAAAAAACTGAAAAAGACAATATTTACGTGGGACAAAAACAAACACGTCTTACTGCTGCGCCATCTTGGATTTAATGAACAAACCACATCAAGATAGGTCAATGGAATAATTCATGAATACTTTTGAGCTAATATTCTAAAAGAGGAACAGGAACTCAAGCAGTAGTAAATCTGAGGTGCTGGTATCCATCTCATTTGGGTTGAGGTCGGGTGCTGGTCCAAATTCACTCCCAACCCCTTCTCCTTGACCTAACCTTTAGATGTTTCCTAAGGGTCTACAGTGCATTCAAAAGTATTCAGACCCCTTTCCTTTTCCCACATGTTTTTATGTTACAGCCTTATTCTAAAATGGATTCAATAAAACAATTTCCTCATCAATCTAGACACAACACCCCATAATGAAAAAGTGAAAGGTTTTTAGACTATTTTGGCAACCAAAAAAAAATGAAAAAACAGAAATACATGATTTATTTAAGCATTCAGACCGTTTGCTATGAGACTCGAAATTGAGGTCAGGTGCATCCTGTTTCCACTGATCATCCTTGAGATGCTTCTACAACTTGACTGGAGTCCACCTGTGGTAAATTCAACTGACTGACATGATTTGGAAAGGCACACACCTGTCTACATACAGTTGAAGTCGGAAGTTTACATGCACCTTAGCCAAATACATTTAAACTCAGTTTTTCACAATTCCTGACATTTAATCCGAGTAAAAATTCCCTGTCTTAGGTCAGTTAGGATCACCACTTTATTTTAAGAATGTGAAATGTCAGAATAATAGTAGAGAGAAGGATTTAATTCAGCTTTTACTTCTTTCATCACATTCCCAGTGGGTCAGAAGTTTACATACACTCAATTAGTATTTGGTAGCATTGCCTTTAAATTGTTTAACTTGGGTCAAACTTTTCGGGTAGCCTTCCACAAGCTTTCCACAATAAGTTGGGTGAATGTTGTCCCATTCCTGCTGACAGAGCTGGTGTAATTGAGTCAGGTCTGTAGGCCTCCTTGCTTGCACACACTTTTTCAGTTCTGCCCACACATTTTCTATAGGATGGAGGTCAGGGCTTTGTGATGGCCACTCCAATATCTTGACTTTGTTGTCCTTAAGCCATTTTGCCACAACTTTGGAAGTATGCTTGGGGTCATTGTCAAATCAAATCAAATCAAGTTTATTTTATATAGCCCTTCGTACATCAGCTAATATCTCGAAGTGCTGTACAGAAACCCAGCCTAAAACCCCAAACAGCAAGCAATTGTCCGTTTGTAAGACCCATTTGCGACCAAGCTTTAACTTCCTGACTGATGTCTTGAGATGTTGCTTCAATATATCCACATAAGTTTCCTACCTCATGATGCCATCTTTATTGTGAAGTGCACCAGTCCCTCTTGCAGCAAAGCACCCCCACAACATGATGCTGCCACCCCCGTGCTTCATGGTTGGGATGGTGTTCTTCGGCTTGCAAGCATTCCCCTATTTCCTCCAAACATAACGATGGTAATTTTGGCCAAACAGTTCTATTTTTGTTTCATCAGACCAGAGGACATTTCTCCAAAAAGTACGATCTTTCTCCATGTGCAGTTGCAGACCGTAGTCTGGCTTTTTTATTGCGGTTTTGGAGCCGTTGCATCTTCCTTGCTGAGCGGCCTTTCAGGTTATGTCAATAAAGAACTAATTTTACTGTGGATATAGATACTTTGTACCTGTTTCCTCCAGCATCTTCACAAGGTCCTTTGCTGTTGTTCTGGGATTGATTTGCACTTTTCGCACCAAAGTATGTTCATCTCTAGGAGACAGAACACGTCTCCTTCCTGAGCGGGATGACGGCTGCGTGGTCCCATGGTGTTTATACTGCGTACTATTGTTTGTACAGATGAACGTGGTACCTTCAGGCGTTTGGAAATTGCTCCCAAGGATGAACCAGACTTGTGGAGGTCTACAATTTTTTTTTCTGAGGTCTTGGCTGATTTCTTTAGATTTTCCCATGATGTCAAGCAAAGAGACACTAAGTTTGAAGGTAGGCCTTGAAATACATCCACTCCAATTGACTCAAGTGATGTCAATTAGTGTCATGCACAAAGTAGATGTCCTAACCGACTTGCCAAAACTATAGATTGTTAACAAGAAATTTGTGGAGTGGTTGAATAACGAGTTTTAATGACTCCAACCTAAGTGGATGTAAACTTCCGACTTCAACTGTAGCACCAAGTACCTGTCTGTCTCCCTGCCTGTTTGCCTGTCTGCCTGTCTCCCACTTTTCTCGCACTCTTTACCGTTTGTAGTGTGTGAAACTACACAATGTCTTAGGGTAACCTGCGCAATATTATTACAATACATTATTTCAATACATTTTTTCAATACATTGTAAAAAATTCAGTATTTCCCCACACTCTACCCCAGCCAGTTATAAATTGGGGGAGGTACACAACAAATAAATAGCTTTGCTGTGTGGCTCCTTGCCACAATCAATCAGTATGGCAAAAATAATCTCTGCTCATAGGGCCTTAGGAATTATTTTTGCAGAGAGAGAAGCTAGTGTGGAAGGAGCGTCTTCCACTTTGGAAGATGAAGAATTTTCAGAATATGAGGATCATGTCTCTGTCAATTCGGAGTCTGACAGTGAGTTGGAAGAAGAGGATGAGATTGACCCTCAGCCAGCCCCAGGACCAGCCCGTCAGCAGCCAGCCCCAGGTCCAGCCCGTCAGCAGCCAGCCCCAGGACCAGCCCGACAGCAACCAGCTCATCAGCAGCCTGCAGAAGGAGAAATATGGATTTCAAAAAATGGTGGAATGGACTTCTTGCCCAAGGAATGAGCCACCTCGCATGGCTGCCAATGTGGTAAGGATGCAACCAAGGCCGACGCGAATGGCGGTTACTCATGTTCAGGACATAAAGTCTTCTTTTGAACTGTTCATCCCAGACACCATCCAGAAAATCATTCTGGACTGCACTAATTTGTAGGGAAGGTGTTTTTTTTGGAGAGAGATGGAAGGAGATGGACAAAACTCATTTACATGCACACTTTGGGGTATTTATCCTTGCTGGTGTTTTCAGATCCAATGGGGAATCCACAGAATCCCTGTGGGATGCAGAAACTGGCAGAGAACTTTGCTGTGCCTCTGGAAGACTTTCCAGGATTATCCACTTCTATAACCGAGACACCAGACCAGATTGGCAGCAGAGAGAAAAGCTAGCTGCAATCAGGTCAGTGTGGGACAAGTGGGGCTACCTGCCCCCGGCTACCTGCCCTCCAGGACACCTATAGCACCAGATGTCACAGGAAGGCCAAAAATATAATCAAGTACAACAACCACCCGAGCTCTGCCTGTTCACCCTGCTACCATCCATCAGACTGTTAAACAGCCATCACTAACACAGAGAGGCTTCTGCCTACATACAGACCCAAATCATTGGCCACTTTAATAAATGGATCACTAGTCACTTTAAATAATGCCACTTTAATAATGTTTACATGTCTTACATTACTCATCTCATATGTATATACTGTATTTTATACCATCTACATCTACATCTTGCCTATGCCGCTCGGCCATCGCTCATCCATATATTTATATGTGCAGATTCTTATTTCATCCCTTTACATTTGTGTGTATAAGGTAGTTGTTGTGGAATTGTTAGAATACTTGTTAGATATTACTGCACTGTCGGAACTAGAAGCACAAGCATTTCGCTACGCTCGCATTGACATCTGCTAACCATGTGTATGTGACCAATAAAATGTGATTTGATTTGAATATTAACCATGTGTGCTGTCTATATTGCTTGTAGTTGATATAAGTCAACCTGTAAATATAAAGTATTAAGTATTTTTACGTAACTTGTTAGGCAGTATTGTTTTAAAAACCCAATAATGTTGTGGGTCCATCAGACCCACGAACATTGGGTGAATGACAAAATATGCTGCTGTAAATAGGCATACTACGTTATTGAAATGATGGTGTAGGGTACAATGCACTGCTGAAATATAGGGGTTGGGCAACAGGGGATTCCACTCAATATCAGATGTTCATTGATACACGTTAACTGATTTAAAGTCAAACATAAAAATGAATGATAGGCTACTGTTAGATTTGGCAAGTAACTTTTTAGAAAGGTGATGTTGTACTTACAATGTTGCAAGGGGCAGCAATGGCTTACTTCTTGCTGCACCAGCACTTTTTATTACATGAAAATAATCCATTCATACTACAGTATGTAATCGATTGCAACACACACACAGAGCTGTTAGTGTTTAAAATAACTTAAGGATCTGCCCTTTTTTTTTTTTAATGTCGCCTAAAATGACATGCCCAAATGTAACTGCCTGAAGCTCAGGACCTGAAGCAAGGATATGCATATTCAATTTGAAAGGAAACATTTTGAAGTTTGTGGAAATGTTAAATTAATGTAGGAGAACATAACACAATTTATCTGGTAAAAGATTTTTAAAAATGTTGTACCATCATTTTGTATTTCTTTTTACCATCATCTTTGAAATGCAAGAGAAAGGCCATAATGTATTATGCCAGCCCAGGCGCAATTTAGATTTTGGCCACTAGATGACAGCAGTGTAAGTGCAAAGTTCTAGACGGATCCAATGAACCATTGCATTTCTGTTCAAACTTTTGTATCAAGACGCCCCAAATGTGCCTAATTGGTTTTTTAATACATTTTCAAGTTCGTAACTGCATTCTCCTCAAACAATAGCATGGTATTCTTTCACTGTAATAACTACTTTAAATTGGACAGTGCAATTAGATTAACAAGAATTTAAGCTTTCTGACAATATCAGATATGTCTATGTCCTGGGAAATGTTCTTGTTACTTACAACCTCATGCTAATCACATTAGCCTACGTTAGCTCAACCGTCCCGCGGGGGACCCACCGATCCTGTAGAGGTGCATTTATTGATTTATTAAGATCTTTACTTTATTTATTTATTAAGTAGTGTTTTCTCTGTTTCACACTGAGGTAAAGCCCTTCAATCTTCTTCTGGAGATCACCCATCTGCCCTGTCTGACTATCTTGAAGTGTGGCTGTCAGACATAGGGCATGTTACAAACATGTCTCCACTGACATCAATGCAATTATGAAGTTGAGAGACAGAGAAACCTTCACTTTTCTACCTGTTGGATTCTGGCTTGAAATATACTTATTCCCGTCATCATATTAGAACTTATTGATTACTTGACATGTACTGGATAAGAAATGTACATGTTAGGGGTCAATGAACAGTGAATAGGAACTTTCTGCATGGAAAGTTACTGAGTGAGACAATGGGAAGTGCAGAAAGTTAATTTTATTTTCAAACATGTTATTACTTAATATTTATATTTCTAAGGAAGGAGGCAACGAGTAGCAGTCTAGTTTCAGTTCCTGATAAGGCATGCCAGTTGCAATGGAACTAGGACAAAAGTGGATGTGGAACTCAACTCGGGATAAGGTCAACAGTTGAAGAGAGAGTTGACACTACTGGAAAGGGTCCCAGAGAGGCTCACCCCAAAGACCATCTAACTACAGTCGTGGCCAAAAGTTTTGAGAATGACACAAATATTAATTTCCACAAAGTTTGCTGCGTCAGTGTCTTTAGATATTTTTGTCAGATGTTACTATGGAATACTGAAGTATAATAACACGCATTTCATAAGTGTCAAAGGCTTTTATTGACAATTACATGAAGTTGATGCAAAGAGTCAATATTTGCAGTCTTGACCCTTCTTTTTCAAGACCTCTGCAATCTGCCCTGGCATGCTGTCAATTAACTTCTGGGCCACATCCTGACTGATGGCAGCCCATTCTTGCATAATCAATGCTTGGAGTTAGTCAGAATTTGTGGGTTTTTGTTTGTCCACCCGCCTCTTGAGGATTGACCACAAGTTCTCAATGAGATTAAGGTCTGGGGAGTTTCCTGGCCATGGAGCCAAAATATCGATGTTTTGTTCCCCGAGCCACTTAGTTATCACTTTTGCCTTATGGCAAGGTGCTCCATCATGCTGGAAAAGGCATTGTTCGTCACCAAACTGTTCCTGGATGGTTGGGAGAAGTTGCTCTCGGAGGATGTGTTGGTACCATTCTTTATTCATAGCTGTGTTCTTAGGCAAAATTGTGAGTGAGCCCACTCCCTTGGCTGAGAAGTAACCCCACACATGAATGGTCTCAGGATGCTTGAGCAAGCTCTGTACTGGTGGTGCCCCGATCCCGCAGCTGAATCAGCTTTAGGAGACGGTCCTGGCACTTACTGGACTTTCTTGGGCGCCCTGAAGCCTTCTTCACAACAATTGAACCGCTCTCCATGAAGTTCTTGATGACCCGATAAATGGTTGATTTAGGTGCAATCTTACTGGCAGCAATATCCTTGCCTGTGAAGCCCTTTTTGTGCAAAGCAATGATAATGGCACGTGTTTCCTTGCAGGTAACCATGATTGACAGAGGATGAACAATGATTCCAAGCACCACCCTCTTTTTGAAGCGTCCAGTCTGTTATTCGAACTCAATCAGCATGACAGAGTGATCTCCAGCCTTGTCCTCATCAACACTCACACCTGTGTTAATGAGAGAAGCACTGACGTGATGCCAGCTGGTCCTTTTGTGGCAGGGCTGAAATGCAGTGGAAATGTCTTTTGGGGATTCAGTTAATTTGCATGGCAAAGAGGGCCTTTGCAATTAATTGTAATTCATCTGATCACTCATCATAACATTCTGGAGTATATGCAAATTGCCATCATACAAACTGAGGCAGCAGACTGTGAAAATTAATATTTGTGTCATTCTCAAAACTTTTGGCCACGACTGTGCAGTGCTATCCTATACACTACCACGGCCATGAGGGTCCTAGACTTAGGCAGGTCATGACACTACCAGTGAGAGGAACATACTGTGTTTCTGCCTAACAACAGAGACAAATTGTTTATCTTAGACATACTCCCCCTAGTCAGAAGGTATAAATATATGCTAGTTTCAGTTCCTGATAAGGCATGCCAGTTGCAATGGAATGTTCGTGGGTTGAATAAACTTGGTTTGAGCTTTTTCTGGTTGTCCGTTTTAGTTTTTGCTCTATTTTTTCATAACCTAACATACTTTCAGGCCACTGCTGCAGCTCAGCAACTCACCCCTGAAGCACAGTGTCCTTGATGTCCAGCCTTGCCTGCTTTTCTTCAAGGAGGCTAGTCTCCTCTTTGTCTTTTGACATTCTGAAATAAATACATTTTAATTAAGGAATAACATATGTGAAGGTTGTAATTTGTCAAGTGAATCACACAAAAAAAGTGTCTTTAATGTATACAGTAATCTTGATGTTATACTACATGAAGTAAAAATAATAAAAAGCTGAGCCAGGATTGCAGACAGATGATCGGACATTTAAAAATAGATAAACAAGAATGTGTTACGTTCCTGACCTTATTTCCTTTGTTTAGTCTTGTTTAGTTGGTCAGGACGTGAGCTGGGTGGGCATTCTATGTTATGTGTTTCTATGTTGGGTTCATTCAACTAGCCTGATATGGTTCTCAATCAGGGGCAGGTGTTTTACGTTTCCTCTGATTGAGAACCATATTAAGGTAGACTGTTTCTCACTGTTTGTTTGTGGGTGATTGTTGCTGTGTCTGTGCTTGTTTGCCACACGGTACTGTTTCGTTTCGTTCGTTCGTTTGTTTCTTCCTCCTGTTCGTGCGTTCATTTTTATATGTTCTCAAGTTCAGGTCTGTTCACGTCGTTCAAACCACGCTGCATTTTGGTCCGATCCTTGCTCCTCCTCAGACGAGGAGGAAGACGAGCGTTACAGAATCACCCACCAACCAAGGACCAAGCAGCGTGGTAACGGGCAGCAGCGACAGCAGCGGCAGCATACACAGGACTTCTGGACATGGGAGGAAATTCTGGACGGTAAGGGACCCTGGGTACAACCTGGAGAATATCGCGGCCCTCGTGAAGAGCTGGAGGCAGCTAATGCCGAGAGGCGGTGGTATGAGGAGGCAGCAGGGAAAGGGGCTGGAAGCCTGAGAGTCAAGCCCAAACATTTCTTGGGAGGGGGCTACAAGGGAGTGTGGCGAAGTCAGGTAGGAGACCTGCGCCAACTCCCCGAGCTTACCGTGGACAGCGAAAGTACGGGCAGACACCGTGTTATGCGGTAAAGCGCACGGTGTCTCCTGTACGTGTGCTTAGCCCGGTGCGGTACATTCCAGCTCCTCGTATCGGCCGGGCTAGATTGGGCATTGAGCCAGGTGCCATGAAGCCGGCTCAACGCGTCTGGTCTCCAGTGCGTCTCCTCGGGCCGGCATACATGGCACCAGCCTTACGCATGGTGTCCCCGGTTCGCCAACACAGCCCAGTGCGGGTTATTCCACCTCCCCGCACTGGTCAGGCTACGGGGAGCATTCAACCAGGTAAGGTTGGGCAGGCTCGGTGCTCAAGGGAGCCAGTACGCCTGCACGGTCCGGTATATCCGGCGCCACCTCCCCGCCCCAGCCCATTACCACCAGTGCCAACACCACGCACCAGGCTTCCAGTGTGTCTCCAGAGCCCTGTTCCTCCTGAGCCCTGCTCCTCCAGAGCCCTGTTCCGTCTCCAGCCCGGTACCACCAGTTCCGGCACCACGCACCAAGCCTCCTGTGCGTCTCCAGAGCCCTGTGCGCCCTGTTGCTGCTCCCCGCACTAGCCTTGAGGTGCGTGTCCTTAGCCCGGTACCACCAGTTCCGGCACCACGCACCAGGCCTACTGTGCGCCTCAGCCGGCCAGAGTCTGCCGTCTGCCCAGCGCCGCCTGCACTGCCCGTCTGCCTAGCGCTGTCTGAGCTGTCCGTCTGCCCAGCGCCGTCTGAGCCGCCCGTCTGTCCTGAGCCTTCAAAGCTGCCCGTCTGTCCTGAGCCTTCAAAGCCGCCCGTCTGTCCTGAGCCTTCAAAGCCGCCCGTCTGTCCTGAGCCTTCAAAGCCGCCCGTCTGTCCTGAGCCGCCAGAGCCGTCCGTCAGTCAGGAGCCTCTAGAGCCGTCCGCCAGACAGGAGCCGCCAGCCGCCAGAGCCGTCAGCCAGACAGGAGCCGCCAGAGCCGCCCGCCAGACAGGAGCCGCCAGAGCCGCCCGCCAGACAGGAGGCGGAGCCGCCAGACAGGAGACAGGAGCCGCCAGAGCCGACCGCCAGACAGGAGCCGCCAGAGCCGCCCGCCAGACAGGAGCCGCCAGAGCCGCCCGCCAGCCAGGAGCCGCCAGAGCCGCCCGCCAGCCAGAGCCGTCAGCCAGCCATGACCTGCCAGAGCCGTCAGCCAGCCATGACCTGCCAGAGCCGTCAGCCAGCCATGACCTGCCAGAGTCCGGAGCTTAGTCCGGAGCTGCCCCTCAGTCCGGTGTTGCCCCTTAGTCCGGTGCTGCCCCTTAATCCAGTGGGGTTATTATGGAGGGTAGCCATTAGGAGGAGGCGACGGAAGCAGGGATTAACTATGGTGGGGTGGGGACCACGTCCAGAGCCAGAGCCGCCACCGTGGACAGATGCCCACCCAGACCCTCCCCTATAGGTTCAGGTTTTGCGGCCGGAGTCCACACCTTGGGGGGGGGTGGGGGGGGGTACTGTCACGTTCCTGACCTTATTTCCTTTGTTTAGTCTTGTTTAGTTGGTCAGGACGTGAGCTGGGTGGGCATTCTATGTTATGTGTTTCTATGTTGGGTTCATTCAACTAGCCTGATATGGTTCTCAATCAGGGGCAGGTGTTTAACGTTTCCTCTGATTGAGAACCATATTAACCTGTCTGGCACCGGGGTTCCACTAGCGGAACTCCTCCCACATTCCACTGAAAAGGCAGAGCGCAAAATTCAAAAAATATTTTTTTGAAATATTTAACTTTCACACATTAACAAGTCCAATACAGCAAATGAAAGATACACATCTTGTGAATCCAGTCAACATGTCCGATTTTTTAAATGTTTTACAGCGAAAACACCACATATATTTATGTTAGCTCACCACCAAATACAAAAAAGGACAGACATTTTTCACAGCACAGGTAGCATGCACAAAGCCAACCTAACTAACCAAGAACCAACCAAACTAACCAAGAAACAACTTCATCAGATGACAGTCTTATAACATGTTATACAATAAATCTGTTTTGTTCGAAAAATGTGCATATTTGAGGTATAAATCAGTTTTACATTGCAGCTACCATCACAGCTACCGTCAGAAATAGCACTGAAGTAGCCAGAGTAATTACAGACACCAACGTCAAATACCTAAATACTCATCATAAAACATTTCTGAAAAATCGATGGTGTACAGCAAATTAAAGACAAACATCTTGTGAATCCAGCCAATATTTCCGATTTTTTAAGTATTTTACAGCGAAAACACAATATAGCATTATATTAGCTTACTACAATAGCCTACCACACTACCGCATTCATTCATCAAGGCACGTTAGCGATAGCAATAGGCACGTTAGCGATAGCGAATAAACCAGCAAAAGATATTAATTTTCACTAACCTTCATAAACCTTCATCAGATGACAGTCCTATAACATCAGGTTATACATACACTTATGTTTTGTTCGAAAATGTGCATATTTAGAGCTGAAATCAGTGGTTATACATTGTGCTAACGTAGCATCTTTTTCCCAGAATGTGCGGATATTTTATGACACTCACCTATTCTGACCAAATAACTATTCATAAACGTTACTAGAAAATACATGTTGTATAGGAAATGATAGATACACTAGTTCTTAATGCAATCGCCGTGTTAGAATTCTAAAAATAACTTCATTACGACATCCAGCTTAGTTATAGCGAGAGAGTACCCAAAATCTGGGCGCAAACGACTATTTCACATGTTCGACAGATATATGAAATAGCATCATAAAATGGGTCCTACTTTTGATAATCTTTCATCAGAATGTTGTACAAGGGGTCCTTTGTCCAGAACAATCGTTGTTTGGTTTTAGAATGTCCTCTTCTCCAGTCAATTAGCACGGAAAGCTAGCAAAGTAGCGCGAAGCTCTCCTTCCTGAACAAAGGCACACAACGCAACACGCCTAACGTCCCGAATAAATTTCAATAATCTAATAAAACTATATTGAAAAAACATACTTTACGATGATATTGTCACATGTATCAAATAAAATCAAAGCCGGAGATATTAGTCGTCTATAACGGCAGCTTTTCAGAAGGCAAAACCAGGTCCCTTCACGCGCTCTCCAGAAAACTGGTGACACGTCATGCCGAGAGCTTTTATTCGACCCCAGATCAAGTTATACACTCCATTTCTTCTCTCACTGCCTGTCGACATCTAGTGGAAGGTGTATGAAGTGCATGTATACTGATATATATGAAGGCCATTTATAGGCAGGCCCTAGAACAGAGCATCGATTTCAGATTTTCCACTTCCTGTCTGGAAGTTTGCTGCAAAAGGAGTTCTGTTTTACTCACAGATATAATTCAAACGGTTTTAGAAACTAGAGAGTGTTTTCTATCCAATAGTAATAATAATATGCATATTGTACGAGCAAGAATTGAGTACGAGGCCGTTTAAATTGGGCAAGATTTTCCCCCAAAGTGAAAACAGCGCCCTCTGTCCTCAACAGGTTAAGGTAGACTGTTTCTCACTGTTTGTTTGTGGGTGATTGTTGCTGTGTCTGTGTTTGTTCGCCACACGGTACTGTTTCGTTTCATTCATTCGTTTGTTTCTTCCTGTTCGTGCGTTCATTTTTATATGTTCTCAAGTTCAGGTCTGTTCACGTCGTTTATTGTTTTGTAGTTTGTTTAAGTGTTTTTCCGTCTTCGTTTAACTTTTCACGCCTCTCAACCCCGGATCCGGGATCACCCCCCACCCCCCCCACACTGATTAGCATCGCTAGCATAGCGTCACAATTAAATAGTAGCATCTAAATATCATTAAATCACAAGTCCAAGACACCAAATGAAAGATACAGATCTTGTGAATAAAGCCACCATTTCAGATTTTTTAAATGTTTTACAGGGAAGACAAAATATGTAAATCTATTAGCTAACCACGTTAGCAAAAGACACCATTTTTCTTTGTCCACCATTTTTTCTCTCCACCAGTAGCTATCACCAATTCGGCCAAATAAAGATATTGATAGCCACTAACCAAGAAAAAACCTCATCAGATGACAGTCTGATAACATATTTATTGTATAGGATAGGTTTTGTTAGAAAAATGTGCATATTTCAGGTAGAAATCATAGTTTACAATTGCACCCACCATCACAACTCGACTAGAATAAATACAGAGAGCAACGTGTATTACCTAATTACTAATCATAAAACATTTCTTAAAAATACACAGCTCACAGCAATGGAAAGACACAGATCTTGTGAATTCAGACAATATTTCAGATTTTCTAAGTGTTTTACAGCGAAAACACAATAAATCGTTATATTAGCATACCACATATGCAAACGTTACCCGAGCATTGATTCAAGCCAAAGAGAGCGATATTGTTATCATCGCCAAAATATATTAATTTTTTCACTAACCTTCTCAGAATTCTTCCGATGACACTCCTGTAACATCATATTACAACATACATATAGAGTTTGTTCGAAAATGTGCATATTTAGCCACAAAAAAACGTGGTTATACAATGAGAATACTAGCAAAACTGGCCTGAAAATGTCGGGCGCCATCTTTGACAGTGATCTTGTCTAATGAATAACTATTCATAAACTTGACTAAAAAAATATAAGTTGGACAGCTATCGAAAGACAAATTAGTTCTTAATGCAATCGCTGAATTACATTTCTAAAATTATCCTTACTGTGCAATACAGGGTTCGCCAAGCGAAGCTATACCAAAAAAAATGGCGGAATATGCGTTTAACATTTTTCTACAGAACAACGATTTATCATCTTAAATATTTCTTACTATGAGCTGATCTTCCATCAGAATCTTGGGCAATGTATCCTTTCTCCGGTCTAATCGTCTTTTGGTCGAAAGATGTCCTCTTGTCCATCGAAATGGCCACTAACGTTCGACCGGTACTGGAAACGTGCCCGGCGCTTCAAAGTGCATCACAAAGAAATGCCTCAAAATCGCACTAAACGGATATAAATTGCTATAAAACGGTTTAAATTAACTACCTTATGATGTTTTTAACACCTATAACGAGTAAAAACATGACCGGCGATATATAAGTGGCTAAACCAAAGCTTGGAAAGAGAGCCAGTCCGACGTCCTTCGTGCGTCAGGCGCAGCAGGAAAAGAAAGCCACTTCCGCCTTGTGCTCTTTTATACAGGCCCTGATTGCGCAATCGACTCCATTCAAATTGTCACCTCTTACTGACATCTAGAGGAAGGCGTGGGCAGTGTTTGTATCCTCATAGCATTTACAGGGACTTTAAAACTGACCTGGGACCAGAGGCCAAGATTTCTGAAATCTCACTCCCTGTCAGGAAAAGTGCTGTAGAATGAGTTCTGTTCCACTCAGAGACATAATTCAAACGGCTACAGAAACTAGAGAGTGTTTTCTATCCAATAATAACAATAATATGCATATTGTACGAGCAAGAATTGAGTACTAGGCAGTTTAATCTGTAGACCAAATTATGCTAATGCGAAACAGCACCCCCTATAGTGGCAAGAAGTTCGTTTAATAAACAATAAGTATGTATTCAAACCACAACGCATTTTGGTCCGATCCTTGCTCCTCCTCAGATGAGGAGGAAGACGAGCGTTACAGAATGAGAAAGCAGATACAGGTAAGGGATTATGAAAGCGCCCCCCCCAAAAAAATACCTTCACATATGTCTTCGCCAACATACAATTCATATTCTTAATGCAGCCCAATGCTTGTAGTGTGATAATGTCTGTCCGTACTGTTGGAAAAACATGTTCAGTCAGCTATTCTAAGAAAGTATTACTCTGTGCCTAACCAGTCAACATAAAGACTGCAATTACAGTCATGTGTAAAATAGAAAAAACAACAACAATAAAATGTTGAACATAGCATAACATATCATCATAGCATCATCAGTTAACCCCAAAAAGTAAATGTCCTTCACTGTCAGCTTCTCCCTTCAGCAATAACATGTGTCCAAGAAAATGTCCTGCTTTGGGGCAATTTCTTTGGTTTCCATTCGTCAATGTTCATTTTTTTCCAGAGTGGGATAATTAGCCCCACGCCCAACCCCCAACATGGAGGACCATGGACTGCTTTGTCTGCCTCCTACCCTTTGACCTGGCCGGCTTGGTTGCACCTGCACAGAGTATAAACCCCCTCCGCCTTAGCTCTCATGGTCATTGGAGTACTCAAGCCTCTCCACCGCGGCAAAGTGACAGTCCAGGAGAAGAGCAGTTAGGTTTATCTTATAAATTGAAGTGTGCTGGAGCTCAAATATAAGGACCAATTAATAGTTACACATTATTAAGGGAATTATGTTGCAATCACAAACCTTCTTCAACATGACTTATGTTATCATGTGCACTTTGTCGCGATAGCAGCTCTGGATATAAAACTATTCACGTGCTCGACGTGCTCGACATCCTCTCCAGTTGTGTTGTCGGCACCAGGCTGATTACGGCCTCCCCATTTGAGCTATAATGCCATAATGAACCAATTTCTTTTATATAATGTATTCATTCTATTATTTTTTTTAAACATTACAATATCCTTTCTGCATAACAAAAAAAAGTAAAGAAGGAAAACAATTACCTTACAAGACAATTCATGCGTCTTTGCATGCATGATGGACAGGAGAGCGTACAACTGTCTGCAAATATGGCCAGAATTTAGAAATGTCTGCTTATTTAAAAATAATAAAAAACTGAAATAGTATTCAGAGCCTTTACTCAGCACTTTTTCTAAGCACCTTTGGTAGTAATTACAGCCTCGGGTCTTCTTGAGTATGACGCTACAAGCTTGGCACACCTGTATTTAGGGAGTTTATCCCATTCTTCTCTGCAGATCCTCTCTAGCTCTGTCAGGCTGGATGGGGAGCATCGCTGCACAGCTATTTTCAGGTCTCTCCAGAGATGTTAGATCGGGTTCAAGTCCTGGCTCTAGCTGAGCCACTGTAGGACATTCAGAGACTTGTCTCAAAGCCACTCATGCATTGTCTTGGCTGTGTGCTCAGGGTCGTTGTCCTGCTGGAAGGTGAACCTGCACCCCAGTCTGAGGTCCTGAGCGCTATGGAGCAGGTTTTCATCAAGGATCTCTCTGTCCTTTCCTCCATTCATCTTTCCCTCGATCCTGACTAGTCTCCCAGTCCCTGCCGCTGAAAACATCCCCACAGCATGATGCTGCCACCACGATGCTTCACCATAGGGATGGTGCCAGGTTTCTTCCATACGTGATGCTTGGCATTCAGGCCAAAGAGTTCAATCTTTGTTTCATCAGACCAGAGAATCTTGTTTTTCATGGTCTGAGAGTCCTTTACGTGCCTTTTGGCAAACTCCAAGCGGGCTGTCATGTGCCTTCTACTGAGGAGTGGCTTCCGTCTGGCCACTCTACCGTAAAGGCTTGATTGGTGGAGTGCTGCAGAGATGGTTGTCCTTCTGGAAGGTTCTCCCATCTCCACAGAGGAACTCTGGAGTGACCATCGGGCCCATCTACCCTGATTGCTGAGATTGGCCATTTAAGAATTATGGAGGCCACTGTTCTTGGGGACCTTCAATGCTGCAGAATTTGTTTGGTACCCTTCCCCAGATCTGTGCCTCGACACAATCCTGTCTCGGAGTTCTACGAACAATTCCTTCAACCTTAGGGCTTGGCTTTTGCTCTGACATACATTGTCAACTGTGAGATCTTATGTAGACGGGTGTGTGCCTATCCAAATCATGTACAATCACTTGACTTTACCACAGGTTGACTCCAATCAAGTTGTAGAAACATCTCAAGGATGATCAGTGAAAACCGGATGCACCTGACCTCAATTTTGAATCTCATAGCAAAGGGTTTGAATACTAAATAAGGTATTTCAGTTTTTTTTTAAATAAATTTGCAAAAATGTCTAAAAACCTGTTTTCGCTTTGTCATTGTGGGGTATTGTCAGGATTTTAAAAAATGTAATCCATTTTAGAATAAGGCTGTAACGTTATAAAATGTGGAAAAAGTCAAGGGGTCTGAATACTGTCTGAAGAGACTGTAGTAATATCAGATTGGGAGAGCGCTTCCAATTCGACAACCAGACCAGGCCGTGGACTCTCCTAATGGATGCAGAGTCCTTAGGGCTAGACCACTATCCAGTGATGGATGACATGGTGGCTGCCATGATCCTCCCTGACAAGGAGATTGTTGGAAAGGTGCCTCGCCTCAAACCAGGAACTGAAAGAGTAAGCGATGAACGGCTACAAAGCACTTTCAGGACCCTCTCCCTCATGGTGCACCTCGTTAACGCGGCTACGAGGCTGCAACCCTACCTCGTCCTGCTGATTCCTCGCCTCCCAAGGGGTGGTGATGAGCTTCTTAAGGTGGCCACAGAGGTGGCGGCTCACTATGCTCCAGACGGACATGGCACGTGCTAACGGTAAGGCTTTGGCTTCAGTGGGGACTTCACGCTACCATCTTTGGCTGGCACAGTCTAAACTGCAACTGCAAGTTCAGAAAACATTCTTGGAGCTCCCCTTCACACCAGGTTCCCCCTTTGGGCCAGGGGTCGACAAAATCAGACTTCAGAACTGAGCAAAGACAGAGAAACATTGCAGGAGTTTTGGTAACTGCACACCCTTCCGCCGCCCTTCAAAGGAGCTGGAAGACAGGGCAGGATATCTCAAGGGTGCTCCAGCAATGTCTTGGCCCCCCTCCTCCCCCACGAGACAGCAGGGGCAGGGAAATGGGGGTTCGCCTGGCACTCCAACAGTTCCTGCCCTACTTGGAGGGGAAGCATGACCTGGTCAGATCAGACAACACCACGGTAGTGGCGTATATCAATCACCAGGGGGATCACGGCACCTCCATGAAATAGCTCAGGAGCTCTTGCTGTGGGCTCAGGCCCGCTTAGTGTCACTGCGGGCAGCGCACATACCCGGGGTCTTGAACCGGGCAGAGGACATGCTTTTGAGAAATGGCCCGCCGGAGGGGGACTGGAGCCGACACACTCAGATTGTGTTACAGCTGTGGGAAAGGTTCGGTGTGCTCTGGCATCCGGACCCACGCCGCCTCCAGCTTTGGGCTTGGCCCTTGAGAGGTGTAAATTGCTCTCCAAGTTTATGACGGGAGTTAAGCATCTGCGTCCAGCAAAGGCCCGTTCGGAACCAAACTGGGACCTTGACGTGGTGTTGTCAGCACTTGATAGGCCACCTTTCAAGCCCCTGGGGTTAGCGTCTTTGAAGCATCTTACCATGAAGGTGGCATTCTTGTTGGCTATTGTCTCTACTAAGAGGGTTAGTGAACTGCATGCTCTTTCAGTGAGCGCTGAATGTTTCCAAATGGGTGCAGACAAGGGGAGTGTTATCATCCGACCTAACCTATTTCTTGCCGAAGGTCCTGTCTGACAGACGTGTGAACCAGGCCCTTACATTTGTCAGCATACGCACCTCCCATGGCTGCAAGTGTGCTGGGTCTTTCCCCAAGTGTGCTGTGCCCGGTGAGGGACTAAGACAAAACGACAGTCGGAGCAACTGTTTGTGTGTTATGGTCAGAGAGTTCTTGGGAAGAGCCTATCGAAACAGAGAGTCTCACATTTGATTGTGGACACTATTACAACAGCATATTAGCTGGCTGGCCAGCCTTTGCCGTTTGCTGTGGTGGTGCGTTCTACTAGAGGTGTAGCTACATCGTGGGCCCTGCTCCGAGGAGTTCCCATTGATGAAATTTGCGCCTCGTGTCTTTGATCAAAGTTCTAGACTACTTTACATTACAGCTGCAGACTGTAAATGTCTAGTCTTCACCTTCACTCGTCGAGAGTTTGAGGGTCTTACCATTTGTAACATATTCAGCTCGCACTGCACATATTCTGGTCTGGTAGAGTCTAACCATTCGTCAGCCATGTAGCCACCGCCCTACGCTGTCTGGTCTCAATGGTTGATTATTCAGGGTACAGCTAGAACCACTTTACACACCGGCATGTTTTGGTCTAATATGTTAATTCTTTAGGAGTCCTTTATAAGCACCACTTTACACACCGGCAGCAACCCGGCATGTTTTGGTCTAATATGTTCATTCTTTAGGAGTCCTTTATAAGCACCATGGCAAAAGGGGTGTTCCATCCATTTGGCATAATGTCTGTGCTTACATGGGCATGGTTACTGACTGGGTAAAACTACATGAAAAACAATTATCTAATTTTGAAGGCTAAAATCACATTTCATCTTCTCACAAATAGTTTCATATTTAATCATATAAGTTTTACAACATTTAGATGTAACTCTGACATATATATTGAGAAATCTCTTAACCTGTCTGGCACCGGGGTTCCGCTAGCGGAACTCCTCCCACATTCCACTGAAAAGGCAGAGCGCGAAATTTCAAAAAATATTATTTAGAAATATTTAACTTTCACACATTAACAAGTCCAATACAGCAAATGAAAGATACACATCTTGTGAATCCAGTCAACATGTCCGATTTTTAAAATGTTTTACAGCGAAAACACCACATATATTTATGTTAGCTCACCACCAAATACAAAAAAGGACAGACATTTTTCACAGCACAGGTAGCATGCACAAAGCCAACCTAACTAACCAAGAACCAACCAAACTAACCAAGAAACAACTTCATCAGATGACAATCTTATAACATGTTATACAATAAATCTATGTTTTGTTCGAAAAATGTGCATATTTGAGGTATAAATCAGTTTTACATTGCAGCTTTTACAATACACTCCATTTCTTCTCTCACTGCCTGTCGACATCTAGTGGAAGACGTATGAAGTGCATGTATACTAATAAATATCAAGGACATTTATAGGCAGGCCCTAGAACAGAGCATCGATTTCAGATTTTCCACTTCCTGTCAGGATGTTTGCTGCAAAATGAGTTCTGTTTTACTCACAGATATAATTCAAACGGTTTTAGAAACTAGAGAGTGTTTTCTATCCAATAGTAATAATAATATGCATATTGTACGAGCAAGAATTGAGTACGAGGCCGTTTAAATTGGGCACGATTTTCCCCCAAAGTGAAAACAGCGCCCTCTGTCCTCAACAGGTTAAAGTTACAATGTTTCCATTACAATGTCTTTAATGATATCACAAAACAACAAATTATCTGACATGATTGTTCTTTAAGTCCCTCACAACCATTTCACACATTATTTGTGTTAGAAATATTGTTTCATTATCCACTTTTGGCTGTTGGAGTTTTGGCGGGAAGAATCTCTTTGTAACAAAGGGTTCTGTCCCTTCAATACTGCCTGGCATGGAGAGAAAGCTTCTGCAAGGTATTTACGACCGTCATTAAAACTGGCCAACCCCCCCAGTAGAGGGGGTCTTGAAACCTTTGATTAGCCGGCACTTTTGATCTCCATCCAGGAGGGCAAGTCATAACAGTACATAGTTAATGAGAGACTGGGTTGACACAGCACAGAAGAGTGCAAGAGACGTGACCAAAAATACAACATGAGAACAAGCGGACATAAACACTCCTAAAAACGTAAAATAACAAAACCTAGATTATTGCGATACATGAATTTGGAATATCCCGCAAAAGCATAAATTTGAATTAATCAAATGAATTCTATATATTGCCCAGCCCTATGCCATGGTCACAATGTTAAAGGGTTACACACCAAAATCATCATAAATTATATGTATTATTTCATTTTGACATATATTTAATTGAGCTACACGTCACTAAAAAAGTGTTATTCTACAGTATGCCCAATGTCCATTGAGTCCACTATTGTATCCCACTGACTGTGAGTGACCTGACCGGAGAGGAGGTATTTGTTACGTCATGCACATAATACCATGTACTTTCAGATGACAATAGTGGATCGGAGAGGGGAGTTAGCCGAGGCACTAACTCGTGAAATCTCTTTTGAGTTCCACAACCTTCCATTTCAGGCCATGGGTTAAGCTCTCGTGTGAGCTGTTTTGTTGAAAGCACAGATCACATATTCAGTTGCATGTTTCAGGAATGTTCCAGTGTCAGAGATATTTCCTGTGCTTTAACTCATGTTGATAGCCTTTTCAAATCTTACTGTTTAATCGTCTTTGCAGTTTAATGCCCCCCTCCCCTTGTGTTAAAAAGAGTACATCTTTATTTTTATTGAATTAGGGTAGGCAAGTGGAATACAAGATAGACTATTTGTAACGGCAGTCTAGCTCTTCCTCCTCCTCAGACGAGGAGAGGCGAGAAGGATCGGAGGACCAATGTGCAGCGTGGTAAGTTTCCATAACTTATTAACATGAAACCTAGACAAAATACAAAACAACAAACGTACTAACCTTCACAGTCCCGTGTGGCACAAACACTGACACAGAAAACAACCACCCACAAATCCCCAACACAAAACAAGCCACCTATATATGATTCTCAATCAGGGACAACGATTGACAGCTGCCTCTGATTGAGAACCATATTAGGCTGAACACAGAAACAGACAAACTAGACACACAACATAGAATGCCCACCCAGCTCACGTCCTGACCAACACTAAAACAAGCACAACACATAAGAACTCTGGTCAGGACGTTACACTATTGCCCCATACACACTCTGCACAACTTGTACAACTGATGTAAAATGCATTTGACACAATGGCTGTGATACAAAATGTTTGTGAAACAGAGTTTCCACAAATCTTTACAAAAGCATTGGTCAGTGTCTCTTTTTTTTGCAGACAAACTCTCTGTTGTTTCACAAGTGTTGTGTTAAATGTGTTGTACATCAATTGTACAAACTGAGTGTGTACAGGCCGTGCCCCTGTGGTGGTCCTTACACAGTAGGTGTATAATGACTGTGTAATGACCACCACAGGGGCCCGGCCTGTACACACTCAGTGTACACTGAACAAGTTTACACAGCCGTGGAGACACTGCCTAATGATTGTGTAACGATTTTTAGAGGAGCAAGCTGCAGGTCTAAAGGATCTGTGCTTTTCTTTTCCATTGAAGAATACAAAGACAAACCCTACAATATCTGCTGCAATGTGATGTCTAACCATTATACAATACTTCAAACGCATTAAAAGTATTATGCATTCATTCGCAATGACGCCTCAGCCTCGCCAGCAGCTTGAGGATGAGACATGAGGGCAGGCTGTCTGCACATTACACAAGCACAGCACAGTTAGTCTGACAGTATGGAAGTGTTAGAAGAAGTGAGGCGATAGGAGGCAGTACTGCAGCCAGAGCACAGCCCCTGTTCCATCCATCCACAGGCAGCAACATGGCATCAGCCACTGTACTGCGCAGTTCCACTCCCAAACCCGTTATGTGAGGCTTTACATTGATCATGCGAGTAGGAACATCAATGGACAGAGTCCTCCTTACAGCTCACACTGTATCATACGAGTTTGAGGCACACACAGTCATGTTCTTCTCACATGGGCACACTCAAGCCCTCTGACACACAGCCCTCTCACGCAGTTTCCCACACTGTTTACAATGGGCTAACTAGCACTAAGCAGGTGTTCTGTCATCACATCAGCACACAGACAGGGAACTTAACCTCCTAGATGTCTTTTCTGGGTGAGTTAGGTAACCAGTTTTCCCACAAAGCACTGCTTTGCCCTACTTCTGTCAGTGTGTTACATGTTTTATAAAATCGGGGGTAGGTGTATATGCCATGTTCCCATAGCAACCCCTGCATCTAGTGACCTTAACCTTTCAGTTATAACCTTACTTGGCGTGTAACATAAGACTAGTATTAAGTGGCCAGTCTCTGGCCAGGGCACACTGATGAAGGATCTGATTTAAGGCAGATGCTGAAAAATAGTATCTTTATACTATCTATTTCCAGTGGGACTCTGTAGTTTAATAATACCTTTCTTCACGCCTTTGAGTCCCCACTTTGTCACTCTAAAGTTTGTTTCTGCATTTTTCGGTCCTGAATACAGAGCAGGACACCTTATATAAAAAAAAAAGTAAGCGATATTTGGCGATATTCCTGGACCTACTGCTGAAACATGCCCTCTCAAAGGCAGGAGAACTAGATACACTGATACTCTGCAGATGCTAACCCGATTTCAAAGTTTACGTAACGTCTGACTCTGCCCCGTTATGTAAGCCCTATTAAAAATATCCTCATTGGCTTCTCCCTCACTCCCACCAGACAGACAGCCTGCAAATTACATTGGTACTACTTGTGCCCCCTTCCTCCGAGTCCATCATCCCTCCCAGTCATGGAGGTGCTGTGGTGAGATTCGGTGTGGTATGGGTCAGGTCATCTCCTCCAGAAAAAAAGGCAGGGCTGCAGAATGTGGGGCAGTGGGACAGGGGGAGCGGAATAGCGTATCTTTCCTTCTAACCGTGACCTACATTCACGGTGTTATGTAAACTCAATGCACCGTTTCATAAGCTATTTGTTATGTCCAAGCTTTCTAGACATTTCTAAAGAGTAGCGTTTCAATCAGTTACGTCACTTGCTCTGAAACCTAGATGTAGTGTTGCCCCTTGCTCTGCAAGGGCCGCGGCTTTTGTGGCGCGATGGGTAACGACGCTTCGTGGGTGTCAGTTGTTGATGTGTGCAGAGGGTCCCTGGTTCGCGCCCGTGTCGGGGCGAGGGGACGGTTTAAAGTTATACTGTTACACTTCTTTAAACTGACAAACACGTAACCAAAGTAGAGAAATATAGAACACAGGATTAGGGATGCTTCAGATTAAAGACCATCGGTTTAGCTATTATTCCACAAATTAAGAGCATAACCTTTTTTTATTCAGAATTGTGTTTTTTGTACATTGTATAACATTGCAATGACTACATTTCTATAAAAACAAAAATATAACATTGGATAAGATGCCAACCACATACATTCATTTTTGTAAACACATACAGTTAAGAGGCAATTATACAAGTGTTACACAACCACCAAAGTAAGACTCCATGGTCACGTCATCTCCATAGAAACAAATGACATGTCAATATGAATCAATTAGCATGTTCTGTGGTGGAAGAGCTACAGGAGTGTCAGAGGTAGATGGACTTAGATCACTAGCTCCATGTGGAATTCAAAAAGGTCAGGAAGATACTACCTTTGAATTTCTATTGTTTTGGCATTTTCTGATGTAAATGGGTAAAATACATAGATGAATGACAATTTGGCTAACATGCAACCGCCAGATCAAACTAATATACATGTAAAAGTATGAGGTTTTGGTGAGGAAATATAAGCAACTTGAATTGACATGCCAACCAATCAACTTTTATTCAAAAAACATTTATTCAACCTTAACCAAGACTCAATGTTGTTGTTGTATACAAAAGTCAATAGAAAATATTCACATTGTGTCCTTGCATTGAGAAGACTTTCATTTAGTTGTGATAAGATATAAGAACTATATTACCAATATTTGTAACCACAATTGCAGGACTCGTCATACAATGAACCAGGATTTGAGTTTTACCAATATTTGTAACCACAACCTTAAGACTTGTCATACAACGAACCAAGACTGGAATTTTTTTATTTACTGTTTGTGTCCTCGAAAGAGAAGACCACATATTCAGCTCAATAGTTTGGACTTTTCAGCCAAGTCTTCCTCACTGGAATGCTATCTTAGTCTAAATTATTCTTCTTGGTACTGGCATCATGGAAGAAATCCAACTTAAGGCACTAAATGTTGAAAAAGATTAGAAATCACAGTGTTTGATGCTACAGTTTATGATTCCACCGGACAATAGCTTGAAAGACAAGACGATGAGGTTCAAATGACTTGAAGCAGTCTTCCAACTCCTTCAAGAGTTTTTAAAATGGTTAGGAAAATAATTTCAGAGTGTCTTCGGCTTAGGACATGACAACCAAACGTAAAACTTCTCAAATCAAACTGAGAATATTGGAAAGTGGTAAAAGCAGCAGGGCTGATAAATCCGGCACTCTCTACACTCTAAAAGTTTATATTTCCCTTGTCTACAATTATTTGCATTTTCACATTCACGTCGTTGTCTTTTTTTTGTATAATAGCCAGGAATCACGCAGCACAAGTGATGACCGTTATTGCAATCACTTTAAGTTTGTTTGTCACTTGTGTCATCCCTACTTTATGAGCATAACTGGTGCAAATAATAGCAGAGCCAAGAAAACCCCTATATAAATGCAATAACTTAAATTTGCCCCTTACAATAAAAAATATAATGTTTGTTAATTAACACATTTCCCCAAGATTTCACATCATAACCATCCTGGTTCAATATCGTCTGTATAAAAAGGTGATCATCGTAACATAAAAAGAACTGTAGAAAACTCTGAAAAAAGTCTGGCGGATAAAGAAATATGTAAATTCCAACAAAACTAAAAATGTCTTCCTTTGTTGAAGGCAAAGCTCACAACCCATCTTTGCTCACCATGCATGGAAAACAGTGACTATCAGTTATGCTGTTGCTGCAACTACAGTGCTAAGTAGATCATATAAATACCAGTAAACATTCCATCGTAAGTAGGAGATGGCTCATTTTAACTGCAGGTGTATTGCACTCATCTACACCAAAACAGGAAGAAAAATTGCATTATCCTCTGAATGATACAGTTAAAGCGTCATCAGAACAAGATACTGTGCTGTATTGCAATTTTCCCCTCTAATTTTCTACACATTCTAAGGGGTTTTGGGTTTTACAATATGTAATTTGTGGTTAATAAACCCTTTGGAAATAATAAGTCATCATTGTAATAGTAATTTTCTCCCAGTGGTGTAAACATGTTCCATGCACACGCGATGTTCATAAATAATAACAAAAACAAAGTCAAAATACTATGGTCTTTACAGCACACTTTAAAATATTCAGTCCATAAATAGCCTCTTCTAATCCTTGGATCACATTTCGGTAATCTAATCAAAGTCCACTTGCCAATAGTAACCCATTCACACAAAGGCTTTTGTTAAAATGCGGTCTTTCAGATAAAAACAAAACACAGACAAAACAGACACCCACATGGAGGAGATAGATGGTTGTGTGAGGGTTGGAGTCATCGAGAGGAGCGGTTGCGGGACATGAAGAGGAGTACTCTGCGGATACCACTGAGTCGGTCCTTCAGGGACGTCAGGGCCAGGAAGGGCAGCTGGGCTCGACCCTCCAGGGGAAGGACTGCCAGCAGCCACCAGCACCAGGACGGCCCATTGGGACTGGCCTACAGAGGGAGAGAGCAGGAGAATAACCATAAGAATCCAGCCACAACCTGTTCAACATAAACTGTGTCAAATCAAAATAGAGTTAACGTATAAGTATTCAGCCCCATCTTCCACATTTTGTTACGTTACAGTCTTATTCTAAAATGGTTTAAATTGTTGTTTTTTTAATCATTCATCTACACACAATACCCCACAATGACAAAGCAAAAACAGGTTCAGACATTTTGCAAATTCATATATTTAAAAAAAATGACATCACATTTACATAAGTATTCAGACCCTTTACACAGTACTTTGTTGAAGCACCTTTGGCAGTGATTACAGCCTCGAGTCTTCTTGGGTATAGAAGCTTGGCACACCTGTAATTGGGGATTGTCTCCCATTCATCTCTGCAGATCCTCTCAAGCTTTGTCAGGTTAGATGGTGAGCGTCTCTGTACAGCTATTTTCAGGTCTCTGGTTAAAGTCCGGGCTCTGGCTGGGCCACTTAAGGACATTCAGAGACATGTCCCGAAGCCACTCCTGCATTGTCTTGGCTGTGTGCTTAGGGTTGTTGTCCTGTTGAAAGGTGAACCTTTGCCCCAGTCTGAGGTCCTGAGTGCTCTAGAGCAGGTTTTAATCAAGGATCTCTCTGTACTTTGCTCCATTCATCTTTCCCTCGATCCTGACTAGTGTCCCAGTCCCTGCCGCTGAAAAACATCCCCACAGCATGATGCTGCCATCACCATGCTTCACCGTAGGGATGGTGCCATGTTTCCTCCAGACATGACGCTTGGCATTTAGAGTGTAATCTTGGTTTCATCAGACCAGAGAATCTTGTTTCTCATGGTCTGAGAGTCCTTTAGGTGCCTTTTGGCAAACTCCAAGCGGGCTGTCATGTGCCTTCTACTGAGGAGTGGCCTGATTGGTGGAGTCATGCAGAGATGGTTGTCCTTCTGTAAGGTTCTCCCATCTCCATGGAGGAACTCTGGAGCTCTACCAGAGTGACCATCGGATTCTTGGTCACCTCCCTGACCAAGGCCTATCTCCCCCAATTGCTCAGTTTGGCCGGGCGGCCAGCTCTAGAAAGAGTCTTGGTGGTTACAAACGTATTTTATTTAAGAATGAGGCCACTGTGTTTTTGGGGACCTTCAATGTTGCAGAAATTTGTTGGTACCTTTCCCCAGATCTGTGCTTTCGACACAATCTTGTCTCGGAGCTCTATAGACAATTCCTTTGACCTCATGGCTTGATTTTTACTGTGACATGCACTGTCAACTGTGGGACCTTATATAGACAGGTGTGTGCCTTCCCAAATCATGTCCAATCAATTGGATTTACCACAGGTTGACTCCAATCAAGTTGTAGAAACATCTCAAGCATGATCAATTGAAACAGGACGCAGCTGAGCTCCATTTTTAGTCTCATAGCAAAGGGTCTGAATACTTATGTAAATAAGGTATTTCTGTTATTATTTTCTATAAATTTGTAAACATTTCTAAAAACCTGTTTTTGTTTTGTCATTATGGGGTATTGTGTGCAGATTGATGATGTATTTAATACATATTTGAATAAGGCTGTAAAATGTGGAAAAAGTCAAGGTGTCTGAATACTTTCAGAATACACTGTGTCCAAGATTCATGTATTTACCTGTGGCTCAGAGTCTTTCTCTGGCATGCGCCCAAAGTGCTCTACGATCCTCTCCTTTTGTTCTGCTTTCAGGGAGTTGACCCAGATTAAGGCCTGGTCGTATACTGCATCATGGAGACTCTGCAGCTCCTTCTCTGCCACAACCTCCACCTTTACAGAACAAGAAATGCCTTTATTAGCACAACGAGATACACTAATACAAGTAAAAAATAGTTCAGACAACATTCATGCAAATGCTTTAGTTTATGATTAACAATTACCTTAACGTCTTCCAAGTATTCAATGTCTGCAGTGTTGTATCCATCTCTCTGGTGGTGCTCAATGACCTTGAACCTTCTTATCCCAATGGTGTCCACAACGGAGCGGCCATCTGCAAAGAATTCCACGTTTCGGATCTCCAGGAGGCTACCGTAATCGGCAAATCTATGGGGAAGGAAAATAAGTAGATATGGATCCAAAATGTGTCTAAGGCATTCACAGGTGACACAAACAATAAAATAGGCTATATAAACTATCTGCTTAAACAACTAGGTCTTGGGGCCCCTCTGGGTGAACGTTTTGTTTTTTGCCCTAGCACTACACGACTGAGTAAAATAATCAACTAATCATCTAGCTTTGATTATTTGTATCAGCTGTGTAGTGCTAGAGCAAAAACCAAAATGAGCACCCGTTTGGTAGAGGTCTTCACAGGTCCACCAGAACATTACCCGGGCCTGACCCGGGACACGTCCAGAATTCTGTAGTTGACCCTCGGATCCAGGTCAGGTTTGATTGTCACGGTTCTCTGATATATTATAACTAAATTTGCTGTTAAGGACCCGTAAATACCAGAACGCGACTGCTGCAGTAGAGATTGAAAATTGTCTCATTTATTCTGCTGCGGATTTTCACGAGAGGCACATGTAGCATGTTGTTTTTGGCGGTCAATCACAAGTCATCAAAGCGGCATTGGCCTCTGGCTCTGTGTGTGTCGTGGTAAGCAAGTTAGCAGATCAATGGAAGATGGAATTAAAATTACGGAATTAAAGGTTAAATGAGAAGGATATGTTTCAACGACCAAGAGCCAACAGGGATGCTGCTACTTAATACTTTGAATGGAGTTGTTGTTATTATCGTTTAGGACGGGGGAAAGCGCAGTCTATGAAGCTATGATTAGGCAACCCTGCTAGCTAGATAGCTAGCTTAACTAGCTTCTCTTCTCGGTTTGATGCAGTCAAAACAGGTACTATGTAATCAGATTGGATGATAAATAACCTAGCTTTGGCAGCTTGATGTTAGTAACTAGTGCGAGTTGGCTTGGTTGCCGCTGTCTCCCTCTTCCTCCTCCTCGCACCACTCAGCATGGCCCCGCCCCCCGCCTGATACTAGCTCCGTTCTTCTATTCCTCGGTATGTGCATTAACAGCTTCAGTTAATAACGTAGCTAAAAATATACATTTTCTGCTGCTTCCCTGACTCGGATCGGGACTGGCTCTGGACCTGACTGGGTCTATACGGGGCCGGGTCTGGTTGTCCTCGGATCCATTCGGACTGGGTATCCATATTTAAAACATAAATGTATTCGGGTAGGGTCCAGGGAAGAAAGCCCTGGCTCAATTTCAGAACAGGCCCAACTTTTTGGACCCGAGGAGACCTCTCCCCAGGACCGAGTTTGGGATACGCTGCAATACAACATGCAATACCTGCTCAGCTCTGATTATAGCCTAAGGCCCTCAATGGCGCCAAACAAGAGTTGACACAACAGCTATTCAAATTTACTGCCAGATGGCACCGATATCCCCTGCCTGACTAAGGAACACTAAACACAATGTTTCTCTGCTTTGTCCAGGCTTTACTCACCCTTTGATGTTATCGCTGAGGCACATTCCAAACTGCTTGGTACCCATCTCCATACACCTGCGGATCATCAGCCGGTAGCAGGGCTCGAAGATGTGAAGAGGACATGGAACGGTGGGGAAGGCCATGGTGCAAACAAATATAGGCACGTTCTTGTTTAGACTGCAAAAGAAGGGTTGAGGATATAATATATCCAAAGTTATAGATTAAGTAACATTTTATAAAGTGTCTGATGCCATTGTTACACAGTTCAGAAGCAATCGGATAATGTCTGTATGCTGCTTTTAATCATACTTGGATAAATCTGCAATCTCCTCTGCGTTGACTTTCTGCCTGTCCATGAGCTCGATTGGCAGATACTTGCAGATGAGGTTCTCCATCAAGACAGTCTTGTTGTATTTACTTTCCGCCAGATACTCTTCCAGCTCCATCTTGCAGAGGGGACACTTGGGGTTGTGGTCCAGGCATCGCTCGAGGCATTTCAGACAAAAGGTGTGACCGCAAGGAGTGGTGACTGGTTCATAGAAGAGCCTAGGGTATACCATGGAGATAAAGGACACAATATTGAGCAATAGAGTGGTACAATGTCTCTCGCTACTCTATTATTGTTTACTTTCAGGTTTTCTTGTTTACATATAGCTCATTGCATTTTCATTACATTGTTTGATCATTAAATGTAGGCTATAACTGTGAAAAGAAGACTAAATGTTTACCTATTAATCTTTATTGCGTCATACTGAATCTTTATTGTTTCATACTATCAGAAAGGAAGGTGAATATCTTGTGTTAACTTGCAAAATAACTATGACTTGTATGAGGCTGTGAGTTTCAGTAATCATAGATAATCTAATTCAAAAGCAGAACACTATATTACTATCATTGGCAAAGTGGCAAATACTACAATTCAGATACACGTTTTGTCACGGATGGATGGCTGCATGGAGATGTTCTCACCTCATACAAAGAGAACACTCCAGGTCAGCCGGGTCTATGAGGTCAGAAAGCACTGCACTCCAGGAAGTCGCCTCTTCATTCTGGGTCACTTCTGTAAAGGAGGCGAAACATTTGAGTTAGATAGTGAATCTCAACAACTGCTTCACTTATAGTAAATATCATGCCAATATAGCTCCATTGATTTAAGAGGCGAGGAAAAAAGTCTTAAAACTTACCAGATTTGGAGCGCTTGCAGGTGTCGCTACTATCCACTTGGCTGTCCTCGGATGAGCTACGTTTGCGTTTGAGAAAGACGCTCCTGTCAATGACGGTGGGATGGCAGACATTCAGGTCCACCTGATCTTCTCCTTTCTTTTCGCCGCATGCCATCGTCTCAAATAAGCCGTCTGTCTTAGGTTCACTCAGCGTAGGTGACGATGTCAACTTCTCATGAGAGGCAATATTCTTGTAATCCTGTGAGAAAGGGTGATGATAGTACATTTGAATTAGTTCATGAGCTCAACTCAATGCATTAGATGATAATACTTTATTCTATTTAAAAACCTAAAAGATGGACGATTTCTCGTACCTTGTAAGACTTGGAGGAAGTGGTGGTGTTGCAGCTTGAGGTTGAGGTGTTCAGGATGCCACCTTTGATTTTATTTCTGGAAGACAGTAGACTGGTGCAGTCCAGGATTCTGTTGTGTACTTGATCAGTGACAGGGGCCAGAAGATCGCTCAGAATCTTTTGCGCCTTTCTTTTTGCCAGTTTACTTCCAGGATCTAATGTAATGACGACCAGGTACTCTCTTAACGCTTCTTCACATTTCCCAAGACAGACTAAAGCTTGTGCTTTTCTAATATGTCCCTGGAAGAAAAATAAACACATGTTTATTAATCAGTAGAACAATACCATTATGTTGCATTGTGAAGCTCTGATGGTCGATCTAAATTAAACATGGGGGAAAAAATCCAACTCTCACCTTTGACCAAAGAGGCATGAGTTTGCATGCCATCTCTGCATCATGAAGTGCATCCTCGTAATTCCTCAGACTGGAATTGATCTGTGATCGGTTGCTGTACAGCACATGGTCCCTTGGAGCTGGAAAATACAAAAAAAACATATATTTACTTGGATAGACAGAGATTTACTTTGTTCCAGAAGTATAAATGTACATGATATCTTGATACAAAATAATTTTGAACTATACATCGAAAACATCAAGGTCAAATTCAATAGAAATTGAAATAGAGGCTGAAACTGATCATCTATTCATTAAACCATCATTCTGTCAAACAAGACCAGTTTTCTTTAGTTCACAGTGAAAATGTGCAGATTTTGGATTATTGTTGTTGTTCAACATGTACATCTCTTATGATAAACTGTAGATTACACTATCTACCTAGAGAGTTTTCATCTGTATTTTTCGTAGCTGTCTACATACCACCACAGACTGATGCTGGCACTAAGACCGCACTGAATGAACTGTATTCTGCCATAAGCAAACAGGAAAACGCTCACCCAGAGGCGGCGCTCCTAGTAGCCGGGGACTTTAATACAGGGCAACTTAAATCCGTTTTACCAAATTTCTATCAGCATGTTAAATGTGCAACCAGAGGGAAAAAAACACTAGACCACCTTTTACTCCACACACAGAGACGCATACAAAGCTCTCCCTCGCCCTCCATTTGGCCAATCTGACCATAATTATATCCTCCTGATTCCTGCTTACAAGCAAATATTAAAGCAGGAAGCACCAGTGACTCAATCAATAAAAAAGTGGTCAGATGAAGCAGATGCTAAGCTACAGGACGGTTTTGCTATCACAGACTGGAATATGTTCCAAGATTCCTCCGATGGCATTGAGGAGTACACCACATCAGTCATTGGCTTCATCAATAAGTGCATCGATGACGTCGCCCCCAAAATGACCGTAAGTACATACCCCATACGTACATACCCAACCAGAAGCCATGGATTACAGGTAACATCCGCACTGAGCTAAAGGCTAGAGCTGACGCTTTCACGGAGCGGGACTCTAACCTGGAAGCTTATAAGAAATCCCGCTCTGTCCTCCGACGAACCATCAAACAGGCAATTTGTCAATACAGGACTAAGGTCGAATCATACTACACAGGCTCTGGTGCTCGTCGGATGTGGCAGGGCTTGCAAACCACTACAGACTACAAAGGGAAGCACAGCCGAGAGCTGCCCAGTGACATGAGCCTACCAGACGAGCTAAACTACTTCTATGCTCGCTCCGAGGCAAATAACACTGAAACATGCATGAGCACCAGCTGTTCTGGAAGACTGTGTGATCACACTCTCCGCAGCCGATGTGAGTAAGCCCTTAAAACAGGTTACGGACGTGTACTGATTAACAGGACGTGTACTGCGAGCATGCGCTGACCAACTGGCAAGTGTCTTTACTGACATTTTCAACCTCTCCCTGTCTGAGTCTATAATACCAACATGTTTTAAGCAGACCACCATAGTCCCTGTGCCCAAGAACACTAAGGTAACCTGCCTACATGAATACCGACCCGTAGCACTCACGTCTGCAGCCATGAAGTGCTTTGAAAGGCTGCTCATGGCTCACATCAACAACATTATCCCAGAAACCCTAGACCAACTCCAATTTGCATACCGCCCTAACAGATCCACAGATGATGCAATCTCTATTGCACTCCACACTGCTCTTTCCCACCTGAGCAAAATGAACATCTACATCTGTGAGAATGCTATTCATTGACTACAGCTCAGCATTCAACACCATAGTGCCCTCAAAACGCATCAATAAGCTAAGGACCCTGGGCCTAAACACCTCCCTCTGCAACTGGAACCTGGACTTCCTGACAGGCCACCCCCAGGTTGGTAAGGGTAGGTAACAACACATTCGCCATGCTGATCATCAACACAGGGGCCCCTCAGGGTTGCGTGCTCAGTCCCTGTTCACTCATGACTGCACGGCCAGGCACGACTCTAACACCATCATTAAGTTTGCCGATGACACAACAGTGGTAGGCCTGATCACTGACAACGACGAGACAGCCTATAGGGAGGAGGTCAGAGACCTGGCCGTGTGGTTCCAGGACAACAACCTCTCCCTCAATGTGATCAAGACAAAAGAGATGATTGTGGACTACAGGAAAAAGAGGACCGAGCACGCCCCCATTCTCATCGACGGGGCTGTAGTGGAGCAGGTTGAGAGCTTCAAGTTCCTTGGTGTCCACATCACCAACAAACTAACATGGTCCAAGCACACCAATACAGTCGTGAAGAGGGCACGACAAAACCTTTTCCCCCTCAGGAAACTGAAAAGATTTGGCATGGGTCCTCAGATCCTCAAAAGGTTATACAGTTGTAACATCGAGAGCATCTTGGCCTCCGACCGCAAGGAACTACAGAGGGTAGTACGTACGGCCCAGTACATCACTGGGGTCAAGATTCATGCCATCCAGAACCTCTACACCCAGGACTTCTACACCAGGTGGTGTTAGAGGAAGGCCCTAAAAATTGTCAGACTCCAGCCACCCTAGTCATAGACTGTTCTCTCTGCTACCGCATGGCAAGCGGTACCGGAGCGCCAAGTCTAGGTCCATGACACTTCTAAACAGCTTCTATCCCCAAGTCATAAGACTCCTGAACATCTAATCAAATGGCTACCCAGACTATTTGCATTGCCCCCCTTACACTGCTACACTCTCTGTTGTTATCATCTATGCATAGTCACTTTATTAACTCTACCTACATGTACATATTACCTTAACTAACCGGTGCCCCCGCACATTTACTCCGTACAGGTACCCCCCTGTGTATAGTCTCACTATTGTTATTTTACTGCTGCCCTTTAATTACTTGTTACTTTTATTTCTTATTCTTACTCATATTTTTTTTTAACTGCATTGTTGGTTAAGGGCTCGATAGTAAGAATTTTACTGTAAGGTCTACACCTGTTGTATTCAATAATAATATCAATGTGGCACACGAGAGTGGAACCAATATTACTGTGTCTGCTGTTGAATTTTTAGTACCCTTGACCTACATTTGTTTTATAGTTTTTTACCTTAAGCAATGTTTGGTCCCCTAGCCTACATAACATCTTATTCAACCTTCACACGCCCATCTGTATGTAGGGTGATCAGTGCCAGTTTGAAAATGCAACGCTTAAATGCTCAATTGAAATGTAGAAATGATAAATGCATTTATATGCTCATATCAATGCACATGATTCATGCCACAAGGAAACTGCAATGTTAAAATAAAAAAATAAAATGTTTAATTGAAAATTGGAAACGGTAAACAGAAATTCTAAATGAAAATGGTCAACAGAAAATGTTCAATGGCTAACAGAAAATGGTAAATGCAATGTTCAAAGTGAAATGGAAAGTGGCTTTTATCATTTTCCAACTGCCCTATTTAGCATTCTCTTTAAATGTTTTAAGTGTATGCAAATTACTTTCTGGAGGCGTGAACCAGGAGAGAAACACAACACCACCATACAGTGATACATCCTAACCATGTCACACTCTCTGTGCATTGATTTTAGACTAGTGCAACCAACAGGGTTCAAACCTGGTGTCCTGTACACCAGAAGAACATATGAGCCTGCTAAGCCAAAGCTTTAGCTTGGGGAGCCAAAGCAATCTTTCTGGTCTCAGGCAAAATTATTCAACACTGTGCAAAGTTACTCATCACATGTGCGTGATCACCGAACCACTTTTTTCCTAGTTGTTCGCATGATGAGTAACCTTACCTGAAACCTTACGAGTTGGCTATAATCGTTGGTTTATCATACTAATGTGCTCTTCTGATGTGCAGAAGACACTTGTTCAAACCCTGTCAATCATATATGTGCTGTGGCTCAGATGGGTCTCTGTGAGGAGGAGAAGGAGGTCAAACAAATGGTGATCGGTAACTGAGGAGGTTCAGTTACCACACATGCATGATGAGTAGGCTTAACCTTACCTGAGACATGAAGAGTTGCATTGGCTCCCAGAGTCAATGCCTAGGCTTCAGCTTAGTGGACCTATGCTTTTTTGGTGCGCAGAAGACCTGGGTTCGCACCCTGTGTGTTGGTTACGCTAGTCTCAAATCAATGTACAGCATGGCATGGCTAGGGTAAACTACTACTTGGGGGTGTGGTGTTGCTCTCCTGGTTCATGCCTCCAAGAAGAAATTTGCATACACTTTGACATTGTTAATTGAAAAGAGAATTCTGAATTGGGTAGTTGACAAATGAAAATATCTATTTCAATTTCACTATGTAGATTGCATTTACAAATTTCTGTTTACCATTTGGCTTTTTCCATTTACCATGTTTATTTAGATTCTGTTTACCATTTTCTATTTTCCTTTAAAACTGCAATTTAATTGTGGCATGAATCATGCGCACTGATATGAAAATAAAAATGGATTTATTATTTCACATTCCTATTTAGCAATTTCGAACTGGCCCTAATCACCTTCCATACATCTGCCCATGTATGTCATAAGCATGAATCTCTCTGAATTAAGGGGATAATTATAGCCTAGTAATAAACATGATACATTTTTATAATAATTTCCCCACTGAATTGTTACAATGTAGAGCAGCTTACGCCACGCGGAAGTTACATCACACACCTGCTGATTCAACTGCCAATTAAGCCAGCCCATGTACGCACTGGAAACAGCAGCCTAAATTATGTTGCAACATTGCATAAGATATAGGCCATCCATTTCAAGTGTTTAATTGCATTTCGAATTAGTTTAAATGAAAAAGTTAAAATACCATACCTATTTGTATTGCTTCGTTGTATTTTTCCAAAGCAGCATCCATTATTTTCTCTGAATATAGTCCATTCCCCTCACGTCTCAGATTAACAGCAAGTAATTGAATTGGAAACCACTTTAACAACAAGTTACTAAGAACAACATTAACTCTATAATTGTCCACATCGTTGAGTTTGGTGTGCCTACTGTCATTACATTCTTTGCAGCAGACAGGCATTTTTTCTCTATCCAGGCACTTTTTGCAAAAGCAGTGTCCACAAGGCAAGGTAACAGGCTCGTATAGAAATCCATAACATATCTTGCAGGTAAATGCATCATATCCAACACAATCAGAGTGTGTCTCCTGTCTGTTGTTTTGACTGTCTGTCCCATCTTGTCTTTTAATACTGTTAGAGAGATATTCAATCAGATTATCCAGGTGGACTGGTCGTAGTCTCTCGATTTTAGCGGCTTTTCGGTAGATCTCGAAAGCATCGGTCAGTTTACCAGCAAATGCCAGGGCATCCGCCCGTTTCACCAATAGATGTTGCTGCGTACTAGGGTCGCAGAGGTGCAGCAGTTGGCATTCGTATATGTCCGCCGCGAGCCCGAAGTTTTTAGATTGAAACGCTTCTGCCGCAAGAAGCAGCATACAATCGGTACTATCCGTTCCCATAATGATTGCGGTTCTGTCGTTTAGTCGCTAAATTAATCTTCCCTTTTAGTAGTAACAGGTCGATTTCTATTTATCTTATTTTCTGAGGTCCTCTCCCCCTGCTCAACTCACTATTTTGAGACGATATCATTGAACACCATTAATGATACTATCGTTGTAAAAAATAAAAAATCTTACGTAAACTGTGTCATGTGACCACGGTCAGATGTTCCAATTGGACCCTGTTACCTAATAATTCAGTTGTAAAACAGAAAGCGTCTGGTCTGTGGATAGAAGTTGGTAAATGTCCTGAAATGGGAATAATGCTTAATAGATTTCTTTCGGCTGAAGGCATTCCATGACGGGACGCTCGGATAATAGAGCATAACTCTATGCATGCAATGGACACTTACATTCTCAGTAGGATGTAAAGTGACATATAGGCTACAGTAGCCATAATTACATATTCTTGAGGTTTTTTTTAACCAATTGTGACACATAATTAGGCAATGTGCTAGCTAAAGGCAGTAAATAAGAAGTAGAAGAATAAGAAATTTGTTTTCAATCAATCAAGGACTAATGTAGGGTTTCCCAAACTCGGTCCTCGGGACTGTGGGTGTAGATTTCTGCCATAGCACTACACAGCGGATTCAAATAATCAACTAATCATCCAGCTTTGATCATTTGAATCAACTGTGTAGCGTTAGGGCAAAAACCAAAACGTGCACCCCTTGAGTTCCTGAGGACCGAGTTTGGAAAACGCTGGACTAAATACAGCTAGGGGGTTACCCAAATTGCTCCACAAATAGGTCTTCTAAACTTGCATATGAACTCAATCCCACTTTCAGACAGCTAGGTTTCTATATCAGGGCCAAGGCAACTCAACTTTCTGAAAGTGGGCCATCGGGGTGACCCAGTCAGCTCGTCTAGACCTGGATGAGGAGGTTCTGCCCAAATCCTGTGGCTGAACCATAACTTTTTCCAATGTCATTTGCAATTCTTGGGCAACTTTATGTTATGGTCCTATAGGTAATCACATGGTTATAAGTACCATAATGAAACAAACACTAGATTTACTGTAAACAAAACATTAAATACTGTATTTTAGTCAAGTGCTAATAAAACTCATTTTAATACAATTGATCATATTTAATATCTACAGTATGAATAATTGTAGCAGTTCTTCAATAATCTTACTGACATGTGCAGTTAATCTTTAATCTTCAAAACGCTTCTCTTCTCTAGATCATTAATCTCTTTAAGAATAAGTACAACCTTGTACCGGAGTTTTTGACATTTGGAAACAGGCACCTAGAGATTCAAATAAACATATGCAATGTCTGATCATTTAGTGTAGTATTTTTAGGCTAACTTTCCTGTGATCTGATTGTGCAACTGGTGATTGACCTAAGAGAGCCCCGATGATGACAAAATATTAGCGTTTCCAAATCTGCATTGAAATGGAGCATGTGAACACAGTAAACTATTTTTGTTTGAGGAAAATGTTGGGTATACCAGACTGTGTTATCTCACAATCCTTCACCTTAAAATGTAACCCATATGCTCTAGTCTAAACCATATTGTAGCTACATATGCATAAGCAGGGACAGTGTAGGTACACACTGCTACAAACTAATAATCTATTTACAACTCCGATACATAATTGCAGGCTGTGTAATTACACATATCAATCTTTATATGCATTAGACAAACTTAAATCAACCCTCCCCTCCCTCACCCTACACTTACACATTTAGAAAATGGGGTTCATCAAGGGGTATTGGTAAGGGTGATGGTTCTATGTGGAAGCTTAATGACTCAAAGAACCCTATGAGCACTTTAAGTGGTTTTAATTAAAATGTAGGGGTGGCGGCATATTATAATATTTTGGAGTGTGGTTTCCTCCCAGCTCTTTTTGAGTGTCATTCCAGTTTATCTAATTTGATGTGTAATGCAATTACATGTTAAATAAATATGACTATGGTCAGTGTCTTGTGAAATAATGATATATAGCCGTGTGTCAATGGAGAACTGTTGTCTAAATCGGTTATTCTCAATTCTCTCCGCAGGGACCCCCAGACATTCCAGAACAAGTACACCTGATTCAACTTGTGAATTGACACAATAATAACGTCTATGGTATTTTAAGAAGATAATATGGCTAACCAGAATTTAAAAAACTGTATGGTTCATCAAAAGGTTCTTTGTAGAACGTTTGAGATTGAGAAACTATTAAAAAGGGTTCATTATAGCACCAAAAAGGGTTGTCAACAGCACCAAAAAGGCTTGTAACGATAGCAGAACCCTTTTTGGTGCTAAATAAAACCTTTTATAATGGTTCTTTATAGAACCTGAGGAAAGGGTTCTTTATAGCAACATAAATGTTCCATGTAGAACCTTTTGTACATGGTTCTTTATAGAACCTTCAAAAAAAGGTTCTACAGTGCATTTGAAAAGTATTCAGACCCCTTCCCTTTTCCAAATTTTGTTACGTTACAGCCTTATTCTAAAATAGAGTTAATACATTTTTTCCCCTCATCAATCAACACACAATACCCCATAATGACAAAGCGAAAACAGGTTTTTAGAAATGTTAAAAAACAGAAATACCTTATTTACATAAGTATTCAGACCCTTTGCTATGAGACTCTAAATTGATCTCAGGTGCATAATGTTTCCATTGATCACCCTTGAGATGTTTCTACAACTTGATTGGAGTCCACCTGTGAAAAATTCAATTAATTGGACATGATTTGTAAAGGCACACACCTGTCTATATAAGGTCCCACAGTTGACAGTGCATGTCAGAGCAAAAAAACAAGCCATGAGGTTGAAGGAATTGTCCGTAGAGCTCCAAGACATGGTTGTGTCAATGCACAGATCTGGGGAAGGGTACCAACAAATTTATGCAGCATTGAAGTTCCCCATGAACACAGTGGCCTCCATCATTCTAATATAAAATATGTTTGGAACTACCAAGACTCTTCCTAGACCTGGCCACCCAACCAAACTGAGCAATTGGGGGAGAAGGGCCTTGGTCAGGGAGGTGACCAAGAACCCGATGGTCACTCTGGTAGAGCTCCAGAGTTCCTCTGTGGAGATGGGAGAACCTTCCAGAAGGACAACCATCTCTGCAGCACTCCACCAATCAGGCCTTTATGGTAGAGTGGCCAGACGGAAGCCACTCCTCAGTAGAAGGCACATGACAGCCCGCTTGGAGTTTGCCAAAGGGCATCTAAAGGACTCTCAGACCATGGGAAACAAGATTCTCTGGTCTGATGAAACCAAGATTGAACTCTTTGGCCTGAATGCCAAGCGTCACGTCTTGAGGAAACCTGGCACCATTCCTACGGTGAAGCATGGTGGTGGCAGCATCATGCTGTGGGGATGTTTTTCAGTGGCAGGGACTGGAAGACTAGTCAGGATCGAGGGAAAGATGAATGGAGCAAAGTACAGAGAAATCCTTGATGCAAACCTGCTCCAGTGCCCTCAGGACCTCAGACTGGGGCAAAGGTTCACCTTCCAACAGTACAACAACCCTAAGCACACAGCCAAGACAACGCAGGAGTGGCTTTGGGACAAGTCTCTGAATGTCCTTGAGTGGCCCAGCCAGGGCCCGTACTTGAACCTGTTCGAACATCTCTGGAAATAGCTGTGCAGCGACGCTCCCAGTCCAACCTGACAGAGCTTGAGAGGATCTGCAGAGAAGAATGGGAGAAACTCCCCAAATACAGGTGTTCCAAGCTTGTAGCATCATACCCAAGAAGACTCGAGGCTGTAATCGCTGCCAAAGGTGCTTCAACAAAGTACTGAGTAAAGGGTCTGAATACTTATGTTAATGTGCTATTTCATTTATTTATTTTAAATAGCATTTTTTACTTTGTCATTATGGGGAATTGGGTGTAGATTGCTGAGGGGGGAAAAAACAATTTTATCCATTTTAGAATAAGGCTGTAACGTAACAAAATGTGGAAAAAGTCAAGAAGTCTGAATACTTTCCGAATGCACTGTACCTCTATTCATGAAGCTGTCTGCCGCCTGAGGAAATTTTGTGATTAGACAGAGCATCGGGATAAAACATTCCGTTTTCTGCCTGAGCGTGATGCTGTTTACCGGAAATTATCTTGTGACCAGAACAAAACTACTTATTTTACTCGACTAGAGATTAAAATAAATGGTGTTTCTTTGAAAAGATGGGCCTGGCAGACATGAAAAATACATCAAAGGAAAAGTGTCCACAGACACAGAGGCTGATTGTCTTTATTTGCAATGCTGTCTGCCATGGTTAACACAAACACAGAACATTAAACACTACCTGAATTGACTCAGAAAGGTAATGTAAGTAGGCCTACAGTATCACAGTGAGATCAATGAGCTGACATATGGAATTGTTTTAAGATAGTCATATTATGGATCAGGTGACCTTGTGAAGCTGGTTGAGAGAATGTCAAGAATGTGCAAAGCTGTCATCAAGGCAAAGGGTGGCTAAAATATTTTTTGATTTGTTTAACACTTTTTGGGTTACTGCATGATTCCATATGTGTTACTTCATAGTTTTGATATCTTCACTATTATTCTACAATGTAGAAAATAGTTAAAATAAAGAAAAACCCTTGAATGAGTAGGTGTCCAAACTTTTGACTGGTACTGTATATATATATTTTTTACACATGTTTAACCTCTTTTTTGGGGTAGGCACAAAACTTTCATACTTCCATTTTTTTTTACCGGTACAGGTTATCTTCAGAAGAACGTTTGGGGGTCATAGAGCAAACCTGAGAACACCAACCGTTTGTAACCCAAGCAGTTCGGACGCTATCAAACATAAGTTGGCACATCGACACCGGAGCGTCAATCGAAACTTGAGGTTAACTGGGGATTGGTCAAAATTTGCACACTAGATACAGTATAGGGATAGGGTGCCATTTGGGACACACTCCATCTGTTGATGAAGCCACCTGAAACCAAAGGCTGCATAGAAATTGTCCATTCCTCTCCTCATGGATATCCAAGCATTGGATAGGTGTAAACATTGGCTTGAGCTACTTCACACCATTGTTAAATTCCTGAGATGAAAATAAATGTGCAATTCCAAACTTTGGGAGACAGTGGATATGCAGCCAATGTTAATGGTCACTCACCTTTAAGTCATTAGTAAAAGGGGGGTATTCTATAAAAGGTCAAATCATTGACAAGTTGTTGCAGTGTAGGTGGGACAATGGATCAAGAGCTGTATAGGTTAATTATAGACTTTTCCAGAAAATTGTGGTAAACAGCGCCACACTAAGGCAGACAACTGGAATGTTCTATTCTCAGCCAGGCCCATCTCTTCAAAGGAAACACCATTCAATTATATTTCTAATGTATTCCAAACACTGGTGGTAACCAGATGATCTAAATAATTTAGGTAGTTAACAGTGCCCCACTGGTATGTTCTATTGCGAACTGTCTGGGACTTGTTGTTGTTTCCCTGTTTAGGCCTACTACTGTAAAATTAGAGGCTTTTCTCCATATTCAAACGTGTTCAATGCAACATGCCAAGCTCTCTGCCCACTGGGGGCGTGGTTTACTAAACGCTCTTTGAAATAAGCGCTGGCTGGTATCGTCGTATTCCAACGGCTCGAGTTATACTACTACACTGGCTATAAACTGGGTATAGCCTAGCTATATATATATAATTGTTAGAGGAATTTTACTCCTATATGTTCATTAACCAATTCAATTAAAACCCTCTGTCCGTTTCTAAGAATTTGTAAGATACTTATTTGCATAAAATAGACAGAGATCAGTCTCAAAATGAATCAGTAGCGTTTATTTTTGGAGCGCTCTCCCCAAAATATAATGTACATTAGTTTATATACCTCATATTTCGTCATAAATGTCTCTCCTCCTCTCAGATACAATGGCAGTATAGTTCACAAGCCTTCCCTCATTGTCTGCCACCTGTTAAACAATCTACTACAAGCCCAAGGTCTCTCCCCTCCCTGGGTAAAGACAGAATGTCCTGTAAGGAACACAGCATTCCAGCCGATCTGACGATAGCTCCATTCGTTTCTAACAAGGAACAGAAAGTCCTTGTTCTAATTCTTGACTAAAACTACACACATTATATTCAGTATTATGATTATAATAAGATTCATATATCCATACAGTAACATAGTAGTATTCTGTTTAGTTATAGTTCTAAGATAAATGTATACATAATTTAGTCATTATTCCTAAAAATCCCATAACAATAATTCCATTCTCTTATATCGAGGCGGAGTTGAGTTTTGATGACTGGTAGCAGGATTTACTAGCAACAAATTGAGTCACCATCGGTTGATTCTTGTAAAAATGTCAATTCTGAAAACGCTTACCTGTACCTTTGTTTGTCCTATTAAATTGGGGTCCTTCCTCTGGGTGCTGAAATTCATACTTTTAATAAAATATTTGAGCGAATACAAACACTGACTTTTCCCTTCTTGCTCGTATGGTAGAATGGGGATGGTCATAATACTTTTCACCTTTTTGTCAGTTTTCAGAGATTGTTTAAGGTAGTGTATGCAAAAATTGATTACAAACAACCTACATCTGTCCTTTACAAATTGGTGTGGTTATTATATACAGTGCCTTCTGGAAGTATTCAGACTTATTGACTTTTTCTACATTTTGTTATGTTACCCGACTTTGTTTAATTGATACCCGATTAAATTAATAATGTAACAATTAACTCATTAGGAATTTGGGGCACCACGAGAACGGTTGTTGAAGGGGTTACCATCTCCCAAATTAAACTCTAAAGGTCATTACCTATCACATCCATAAAACAATCAACGTATTAATCATAACCTCGTATCATATCATCATTCTCATAACCTCCTGCATCTGCAAAAAACCCAGCCATACTTATGATTCAGTACTAGACAAATTGGTTTAATTATTTATTTACTAGCTAACTAAATAATAACACAGGATAAGCATACAGACTTAGTACATGAGAAACGGTCCCTAGCGGACTGACACAACCTATGGTGGCTTGTTACAAAGGAGATGGACAGGGAGGAAGAGAGAGAGAAAGAGACACTTATCGTTGATACATTTTAGAAACTATTCTCACAGTAATCATATACTTTGCACACGAACCACCGCATGTTTGGAGTAAGAAATCATGAATGTATTTACGTTTAAATGCCTTTGTTTGCCGTGGATCTCTGTTCGAACCAGCCCTCCTTAGGAAGGGTGTTGGGCCTTTCAACGACATGCTTGTAAGGCTCTGATTGTCCAAAAGGGTTTCCCCCCGTCTTCTACTGTTGTTCACTCTGGAAGATGCTCCTTGGAAGATAGGCTGGCCAGCCGTGTCGACGGTACCCATTGGTGATGAGAGTAGAAGAATATCGTGATTTGATAAGAGTAGTAGAATAGTATGGCTTAAAGAGTTTTTACTTAGGACAGCTAATCAGCCATACCAGTGATTGTCCGGGAGGTGAGTTTATGGTCTCAACCTCGTGTTGAGATACAGAGTTCAAACTAGAGGTTGACCGATTATGATTTTTGAAAGCCAATACCAATACCGATTATTGGAGTACCAAAAAAAGCCGATACCGATTAAATGGACAATTTTTATATATATATTTGTAATAATGACAATTACAACAATACTGAATGAACAATGAACACTTTTATTTTAACTTAATATAATGCATAAATAAAATCAATTTAGTCTCAAATAAATAATGAAACACGATCAATTTGGTTTAAATAATGCTAAAACACAGTGATGGAGAAGAAAGTAAAAGTGCAATATGTGCCATGTAAAAAAGCTAACGTTTAAGTTCCTTGCTCAGAACATGAGAACATATGAAAGCTGGTGGTTCCGTTTAACATGAGTCTTCAATATTCCCAGTTAAGAAGTTTTAGGCTTGTCACGCACTGACCTTAGAGAGCCTTTTTATGTCTCTATTTGGTTTGGTCAGGGTGTGATTTGGGGTGGGCATTCTATGTTTTTGTTTTCTATGATTATGTATTTCTATGTTTTGGCCGGGTATGGTTCTCAATCAGGGACAGCTGTCTATCGTTGTCTCTAAATGGGAACCATACTTAGGTATCCCTTTTCCCTCCTTTCAGTGTGGAAGGTTGTCTTTGTTTGTGGCACTATAGCCTTAAGCTTCACGGTTGTTTTTGTATTGTTTATTGTTTTTGTCGGCGTCATCCTAAATAAAAGGAATATGTACGCTCACCATGCTGCGCTTTGGTCTTCTTCCAGCAACGGGCGTGACAGAACTTCCCACCATCAAAGGACCAAACAGCGTGGTGAAAGGGACTCCTGGACATGGGAGGAGATCCTGGACGGCAAAGGACCCTGGAGGCAGGCTGGGGAGTATCGCCGTCCAAGGGAAGAACTGGAGGCAGCGAAAGCAGAGCGGCGGCGATATGAGGAGGCAAGTCAGCGAAGCAGGCACAAGAGGCAGCCCCAAAAAATGTTTTGGGGGGGCACACGGGGAGATTGGCGGAGTCAGGTTATAGACCTGAGCCAACTCCCTGTGCTTACCGTGGGGAGCATGTGACTGGTCAGGCACCGTGTTATGGGGTGATGCGCACAGTGTCTCGAGTGAGCTTTGGTCTACTTCATTCGACGGCCGTGACAAGGCTGTAGTTATTATAGGAATTATAGGACTATTTCTCTCTATACCGTTTGTATTTCATATACCTTTGACTAGTGGATGTTCTTAACACACAGAAATACAAGCCTTAGGTCATTCATATGGTTAAATCCGGAAACTATAATTTTGAAAACAAAATGTGTATTCTTTCAGTGAAATACGGAACCGTTCCAGATTTTATCGAACGGGTGGCAACCCTAAGTTTAAATACTGCTGTTACATTGCACAACCTTCAATGTTTTGTCATAATTATGTAAAATTCTGGTAAATTAATTACGGTCTTTATTAGGAAGAAATGGTCTTCACACAGTTCGCAACGAGCCAGGCGGCCCAAAACTGCTGCTTATACCTGACTCTGCTTGCACTGAACGCAAGAGAAGTGACACAATTTCCATAGCTAATAATCCCTGCTGACATTAATTTCTTTTAACTAAATATGCAGGTTTAAAAAAATATACTTGTGTATTGATTTTAAATCATCACCCGTTTGGCAAAGTTGAAGTAGGCTGTGATTCGATGATAAATTAACTGGCACCGCATTGATTATATGCAACACAGGACAAGCTAGTTAAACTAGTAATATCATCAACCATGTGTAGTTAACTAGTGATTATGTTAAGACTGATTGTTTAAAAAAAAATATATAGTTTAATGCTAGCTAGCAACTTACCTTGGCTCCTTGCAGCCACAAGGTCCTTTTGATGCTGGTGGTGGTGGTCAGCCTGCCACACAGTCTCCTCGTGGATTGCAATGTAATCGGCCATAATTGGCATCCAAAAATGCTGATTACCGATTGTTATGAAAACTTGAAATTGGCCCTGCCAATTAATCGGCCATGCCGATTAATCGGTCGACCTCTAATGTCAACTCGACTGAAGCATTCATTCTATCAATTTATTACATTATTCTGTTGAACAAGGGTTTATTTAATCTTCTAGGCCTAGGGCATTATATAATGACAAAAGAGAAGCTGCATGTATCTAATTATAGACAAGTTGACTAACAAATAGCCTACCAAAATGTAAACAAATCGTTCTGAAGACTTTGACTGTAGCCTTGAGCATTTTCTATGCGTGTGGGTTAGGGTTGAGTGCGGGCCTCAGATTTTCACTTTATGACATATAGTCGGCGGGTTGCAAATGGGTTATTAGCAATTGAGGGCGGGTACGGGTGAACAAACAGCCGAGACCAAATTGAATCTCATCTTACGTAGTATGAGCAACGAGGTAAAAGTCGGTGGTTGTATTTGCAAAAAGTTTTTATTGAAAGTAGGAATTTCAGCACAGTGTGGAAGGACCGCTGTTTTAGAGGACAAAGGGTTTACAGAATTTACAACAATTGACTGATGGTGCCTCAATGTTTTTAGAAAACCCTGCGACGTTATCAAAACACAACTCCGCCTCAATATAAGACAACTTGGGATCTCAGAGAGCTAGTGTGTGGCTAGAGACAAAGAGAGAAATTAGAGAGAAATGGAAACTAGTTAATTTCAGTGTTCCAAAGTGAATGGGATGCAGTTAAATTACCAACCTTTGAGTATTTTTCTGAACAATTATTGGTCTACAACCTTCAGCTGTTTAGCCATGATTTTGATTACTGATGGAATCCTTCCTCCCAAAAACTTGAGTCTGTGGATGCACCAACCGCGACTTTGGCATGGCTTGACGACATGATACTTCATCTATATCTACACTTCTTGAACAAACCTATATTTGTGTAAATTATTTTCAAATTATGTATTTTAGCTGACTAGTTTGTTAGTTTATTTCAGACCATTTCCGGATTGGTAGATGAGATCACATGACATGCCATCATCATCATCTTCCTCTTCTTCTATGATATCATTGCGGTCCGCAAACAAACATTTAAGTACAGAACAATAACAATCTTTGATTTAAGTCCATGCCGCCACCTACTTTGCAGGAACGTATGATCAATCATGATCTGCCCAATTATGTACTACCATGAAATTAAAATAACAACCAAATATATCCCTACTAACTTCTACCACACCCTCCCCCAAAAAACCTTCCCCTACCCCCCTACCCCATTAAACTTAATCTATATCATGCTGAAACTCTCCACCCGTAGGATTGTTCAGCACGTCAACAACCACTTCAACAGTAACATCTGTTACCCCCAATATCTCTTTTGCCGTCTACACAATAACCTTCAATCTGGCATTTCTGCTTTCCACAACCCGGGTCATATTGATAAACATACCAATAAAAGCTATGAAGTCAACATCATTCATTATCAAAGTGTGCTTTGACACTGTATATTCATGAGCACAAGATTTCTGAACAGGCCTCGAAACCATGCCAAGACCAGCAGAAACACCACCCTTGACATTCGGTCCACTTAATACAGGAGCAGCCATGGAAGCTCCATCATTACACACTGTAGCTCCACCAATCTGTCTTATAGCCTCTGCATATAATACATCATGACTATTGCTATATCTCTGAGCCTCTCTAACCTCTCTCTGAACCTAGCATCCACCAAATGCTGCACTATGTTCCACCCCACAATTACAACACTTAAGCTTCACATTGCTCCCACATTCACTGTAATCCTGTTCCCTTCCACACTTGGCACATTTCCTTCTTTTACATTGTAAATGGGGTGGCAGGTAGCCTAGTGGTTAGAGTGTTGGACTAGTAACTGAAAGGTTGCAAGATTGAATCCCCAAGGTAAAAATCAGTCGTTCTGCCCCTGAACAAGGCAGTTAACCCACGGTTCCTAGGCCGTCATTGTAAATAAGAATTTGTTCTTAACTGACTTGCCTAGTTAAATAAAGGTAAAATACATTTTAAAAAACAGCTACATGTCCCATTCTTTGGCATTTAAAACACTGCAATGGGGAAGGGACAAATTCTCTGACATTGATCCTATCTGGACTTTTCCAAACCTCATCAGCATTGATAAGCTTTCACTACTTTGACCCTATTTCCTACTGATCCACCTTTTAGCCTCAATCACTCTACCTCCCTTCACATTTTCTTTAAAATCATCTATTGACATATATATTGGGACCCCAGTTATGACTCCCTTCAATCTAGCATAAGCACCAGGGACATGGCTTTTAATCTTCCCATTAAGCTTTTCCATTTTGAAAATCTTCTCTTACTGAGCCTGGCTACCACAAAATATTAACAGTCTACCATTTCCAATGAACCGAGCTAATTTGACTTAACTTACCTCCTTCTCTACGGCATTAGTTAGTTGGATAGGGTGTAACACCATCAGCGCTTTCCACTCCAACAGATTATTATTCTTGCTTCCTACCTTGGCCCTCTTTACGCTTTCTTTACTCCACTGCTTTCAGTATCATGATCTCTCTTCTTCCTATGTCTTTCCACTACCAACCATTCTGGTCCTTGACCCTCAATCTCCCGTTCCACACCATCAGAACTGACACCCATATTGTTCGCATTCCTGCACAGCTGCTGCTTCTCCAACCCTCTCGTCAATTTCGTCCACACTACTATGAAATGCTATTGGGTAAAGTGAAGGCTGTGAGGATCATGTTAGGAGGTCTTGTTTAGATTTTTTGTGTTTCTGCGGATCAGAAGGAACGTTTGTTTAGTCTCACCCGATTTGATAAGCTTGATGTGTCATGTTTGTCTCTTCAGAACAGGGCACCCCTCGAGGGGGTTATTTCTGGCATCTCGTTGGAAGTCGATGTTGAAGAGATTAAAAATATTCCTGGAGTGAGTGATGCACGTCAGATGAATTGTGTGGTGAATGAAGAAAAAGTGAAAAGTCTATCTGTTCTTTTGTTTTTTTATATGAACTCTCTCCCTACTCAAGTGGAGTTGCGTTATTTAAACTATAGAGCATGTATCCCAAGATCAATGCAGTTAGATCATTGTAAAGCTTTTGGCCATGTTTCAAGTGTTTGCAGAAGGGAGAAAACGAGATGTCCAAGTTGTGGAAAAGATAATGTCATGTGTTTTAAAAGTGATGAAAATGTGACATGTTGCAATTGTGGTAGCAACCATGAAGCCACGTCTTTCGAATGCCCGACAAGGGTGAAAGAAAATGAGGTGGCCAAAGTCAGGGCTGTCCAGAGCATTTCCTATGCAGCAGCTGTTAAAAGGGTTGAGGTTTTGAATGGTGCACCTGAAGAATCCATGGTGGTGGATAGGCCTTCACTGCAGGGGTTGCTTTTGACCAGCAGGATCCTGACATTTTAAATGTTAAGAAGGTGGGCTTTGTGGCCTTTATAGCTATGGTGATTAATGGCACTGCCAAGGTGGAGAGAAGTTCCAGGAAGAAGATATCATTGTTGATACGGCAGATTTCTAGAAAGATTTCTAGGCGGAGGAGTTACATGGAATATTGTCACAAGCATCCTCTCAGGCCCTAGACCTTGAGAAGGGAGATATTGAGATTTGAAAGAAGGAATAAATGGGAGTTTTGGTTTGGTTTTGTAAATGTACTATTTTTATTTGGGTGGATTAAGTTAATTTCCCTATTACGTATGGATTTTCTTTTGACCTTGTTTTGGTTTTTCAACCCGTCCAGTTGGTGGCGGCATATATACATTTTAGGGTTGTAGTCCGCCATAAAACCCACAGAAGAAGAAGCCACGCCATCTTTTTATTTTTCTCTCGCAAGAGGGCGCTGTAGTTTTCAAAGCGTGGCATTGACGTGTGTGGTTGTGGAGTTGCGTCGAAATAATTTGCTCGGCGAGGAGAATTTGCAAATGGAGGAGGTTTTTCTCTGAACAACATCAGGTGTGTTGCTTGATCAATTTATTATTCTGTAAATCTGGCAAGATGTTATGCGAACAATAATGTCGTGGTTTAATGGATTATCTCGAACAAGCCCGCTGGCTTGCTGTGTTTTACGACGCGATTTAAATTAGCTAAATTCGCTAACGAGGCCTCGTTGTTTGCCTTCAAAATTATTCCGTGTTTTGTGTCCCAAATAACTTATTAGGGTCAACCATGTCGTTAACACTTGAAATTGACAAGGTAACAAGCCAGCTCGGAAGTTTGCTGGAGAAGTTAACGTAGCTTGCTAGCGTTAGCAATATTTTGTTAGTGTAACAGACCGCTAGTCGCTACGCTAGCGTTCTTGTCTTGCCAACCAAACTCAAGTAACTAACACGCTAGCGGTAATCTGGTTATGTAAGTGAAAAGAGCCTTGTTTAACATTTGGCCATATTAACCATTTTCTCAGGGGGAGAAATCGTTATGTCTGAGGCTCTTTATGGAAAGTTCCTAGCCCCCGAGGAGCCATTTCCACTGCTGTCGCAGCGAGGGAACTTCAGTGAGGCAGGCACTTTGGATGTCAGTGACTTTGGCTTTCAGTTGTCCTCTTGTCACCGGACAGACACTCTGCGCCGCTTCCATAGTAACAGGTAAGACCTGATACCTGTTTGTGGCTTGTGTAACAGCTTTCAAAACAAAACGGTAGTGTAATTTAGTTGTTCATATAGGCTAAACTAACCACTGTTTTCAGATGGAACCTGACTTCCTGTGGAACGAGTGTGGCCAGCTCAGAATGCAGCGAGGAGCTGTTCTCCTCTGTCTCCGTGGGAGACCAGGAGGACTGCTACTCCCTCCTGGACGACCAGGAGTTCACCTCCTTCGACCTGTTCCCAGAGGGCAGTGTCTGCAGTGACGTGTCCTCCTCTATCAGCACTTACTGGGACTGGTCAGACAGTGAATTTGAGTGGCAGGTAGGCTACACTAAATGTGATGACAGAAATATTATTGTTTGCGTATGTTGGTAGTTGTTACATTTGGAGTAAACGTTTTTTGCTTATCCACAGCTGCCTGGAAGCGACATAGCCAGTGGAAGTGATGTGCTCTCTGACATCATACCCAGTGTTCCCAGCTCCCCATGCCTTTCCTCCAAGAGAAAGTCCAAACCACATAGAAATATGGATGAGCTCCCCTGGAGTGCTATGACCAATGATGAACAGGTATGGAGACCTGCTCTCAATTTCACAATGCCAGGAATTGTAAAGCAGCAGTTGCAGATGTCTTTCATTCTTTGTCTGCCTCTCAGGTGGAATATATTGAGTATTTGAGCAGAAAGGTCAGCACGGAGATGGGGCTACGAGAGCAGTTGGATATCATCAAGATCATTGACCCGTGTGCACAGATATCCCCCACAGACAGCGAGTTTATCATCGAGCTCAACTGCCTGACTGATGAGAAACTGAAACAGGTGAGTGAATGGCACAATTAGAGATGAAACGGTATGAACATTTCATATCATGATTATAGTGACCAAGATTATCATCAGTATTATTGCGGTATTGTTAAAATGTGCTGGACATGTTCAAAAAGTACTGATACACACACTGAAATCATTTCACCAAGTTTTATTCTGAAATTCAACAAACAACAAATAAAATTAGCAGCACGATGCACTTTTTGTGTGCATAAACATTAAAATAATAACATTTAAAGATGGCACCATGTGACCATGAGAGGTAAAAGTTTCCTTAGTTCAGGTTTAAATGAACACAACCTTAAGTAAGCAAATAAACAACAAATAAAATTAGCACTCACTTTGTAGTGAGGCACGGCAACCTTCATTGGCCTCAGAAAGCCAGGCCTCTCAACAATTTGAAATGGCATCATGTCCTTTGCAATGCAATATGAAAGGGCTGCAGTGAGGTCTTGAGCATTTTTTGATGTGGGTGTATAAGCAGCCTGCCTTTTAAATGCTTGCTTGAGTGTCTGTCACAACTGTAGATGAGGGGCCAGTAGTATCACTAGGTTTGCCTGCTGCGCGCCCACTCTGTTAACAAGGGAATAGCAAATATATTATTATTGGTGTTACATTATAAATACTATTCACTTACACACACTATCTTCTGTGTTGCATTTGAGTATATGCAATGACCCCATGCACAATTTACATGAATACAAATTAGTCTTAAGAAGACAGTGATAGTAATTGCAATGAACCCAACAATTGACATAAATACAGGAGTCTTGTATAGGAGTCTATAGTGTTTCTCCTGTTGGAACACTTTTACAACCAAGTCGGCGTCTGCCGGATTTGAAATGAACATAATAGGTTGGTTTGGTGACTAAACTACATAACGTGTTATCGTATGCAGTGGGCAAATAGTCTGCAGACACATACAGCAGCAGAACAACATGTAGTATTTTTACAAGATTAGGTAACACTGGAAGCTTCAGTTCACATTATTGACAAGCTATTAGCAAGTTAGACAGACGCACCATGACATTTTCTCCCATTCTGAAGTCCCAGATCATGAATTGGGCTAGAAGTTAACTTACCTTGCATTCGCTATAAAGTAGTGGGTGGTGGTCATAAAGATGACTCGAGATTTGAAGTGATGCCCCCTTTCGCAGCATTTTTTTTTTTCTCTCCATGTTCTGCAGACAAGGTGACCATCTTCGATTTAAGTTTCCCGCAGCACTCTTGTAAAACCCAAAATACGACCAAACTTCAGATTTGGTCCCCTTAGAAGGCTGAAAAATCTCCCGAGCGTTGTTACTGCCTTCCGCCATGTTTTCACACAAAACAAAACCTACGTTGCATGCTGCGCTTCCGTCAGACTGTTGATGCTGGACAGTATTTACAGTGTGTTTCTCAAACCGTTTTTTAATGATAATTGAAATTGGAAACGGTAATACTACTTGTCGTGAATTTTACCGTGGTTTATCGCGAAACCGGTAACAGTTTCATCCCTAGGTGCAAAATGACAACATTCTTGTAGTTGGATTGTGGCCCTGTATGCTGGGCAGTGTACTCTGATCTAAATGTTGTCGGAAGTGTGTTGAACCTAAGGCCTAAACGTTCCTATCGAACAGGTGAGAAACTACATCCGGGAGCACAGTCCACGACTGCGCCCCTGCAGCACCCGGGACAGCTGGAAGAGGAGTGGCCACAGCAGTGCTAGCACCAGCGGGGTGAGTGGGGCCAGCAGCAGCAACGCTAGCATGGTCAGCAGTGCCAGCAGCTCCACCGGATCCACAGGCTCCACCGGCAACTCTGCCTCCAACTGCAGTGCGGCCAACATCAGCCGCGCCCACAGCGACGGGAACCTGTCCAGTGCTGCTGAGCGGATCCGGGACTCCAAGGTAAGGAAGGGGCTTCACTCTGCCTGTTAAGAGTACACTATGGCTGGTATTGTGTTCCTCCTCATCAAATACTTTGGACTGTACCAGTGTTTTCATTTGCCAGTAATTGCTGGCTTTTGGCAGATAAAAATGACATAAAAGAACAACAAATAAAAACATTGCCGGATACATTGCCCAGCAGAAAATATCCGGATGAAATTGAATCTCCTCTATAAACACATTGACTATGCATGGAGGTTGGTTTAGTTTCTTTTTACTCTGCCTGTCTGTCGTGAGCTTGCACTCTCGCTAGTGAACTTGCAAATTTGTATCAACTTGTACTGGCTGCAAAGTTTGCCGCATCATTGTGTCGGTAACCGACACAGCTGTATGTGCAGTGCCAGTCAAAAGTTTGGACACCTGCTCATTCAAGGATTTTTCTTCATTTTTACAAATCTAAAATGTTTTTAATGCTTTTTTTGCTTACTACGATTCCATGTGTGTTATTTCATAGTTTTGATGTCTTCACTATTATTTTACAATGTAGAATATACAATGTAAAAACCCTTGAATTAGTAGGTGTCCAAACTTTTGACTGGTACTGTATGTGTGTATACAGTGCATTTGGAAAGTACTTTTTATTTATTTGTATCTTTTTGTTTTATAAAAAATAAATTGTTACCCCCTTTTTCCATCCCAATTTGCAATCCAATTACAATCTTGTCTCATCGCTGCAACTCCCCACCGGGCTCGTGAGAGGCGAAGTTTGAGTCATGCGTCCTCCGAAACATGACCCGTCAAACCGCACTCCTTCACACCTGCCCGCTTAACCCGGAAGCCAGCCACACCAATGTGTCGGAGGAAACACTATTGAACTGATGACTGATGTCAGCCTGCAGGCGCCCGGCTCGCCACAAGGAGTCGCTATTGCGCGATGAGCCAAGTAAAAAGGTGTATCCCGTTTTCATTGATCATCCTTGAGACTCCAATCAAGTTGTGGAAACATCTATCTGTGGTAAATTCAATTGATTGGACATTATTTTGAAAGGGGCACACCTGTCTAAGGTTGACAGTACATGTCAGAGCAAAAACCAAGCCATGAGGTCTAAGGAGTTGTCCGTAGAGCTCCGAGACAGGATTGTGTCGAGGCACAGATCTGGGGAAGGGTACGAAAACATTTCTGCATTATTGAAGATCCCCAAGAACACAGTGGCCTCCATTATTCTTAAATGGAAGAAGTTTGGGACCACCAAGACTCTTTTTCTAGAGCTGGCAGCCTGGCCAAACTGAGCAATTGGGGGAGACGGGCCTTGGTCAGGGAGGTGACCAAGAACCCGATGATCACTCTGACCGAACTACATCGTTCCTCTGTGGAGATGGGAAACCTTCCAGAAGAACAACCATCTCTGCAGCACTCTACCAATCAGGCCCTTATGATAGAGTGGCCAGATGGAAGCCACTCCTCAGTAGAAGGCACATGACAGCCTGAGATTCTCGGGTCTGATGAAACCAAGATTGAACTCTTTGGCCTGAATGCCAAGCATTATATCTGGAAGAAAACTGGCTCCATCCCTAAGGCATGGTGGTGGCAGCATCATGCTGTGGGGATGTTTTTAAGCGGCAGGGACCGGGAGACAATTCAGGATGGATGGACGAACGGAGCAAAGTACTGAGAGATCCAAGATGAAAACCTCCTCCACAGCGCTCAGAACCTCAGACTGGGGCGATGGATCACCTTCCAACAGGATAATGGGCTTGAGCACACAGCCAAGACAAAGCAGGAGTGGCTTCGGGACAAGTCTCTGAATGTTCTTGTGTCCCAACCAGACCCTGGACTTGAACCTGATCAAACATCTCTGGAGAGACCTGGAAAAGCTGTGCAGCGACACCCTCCATCCAACCTGACAGAGCTTGAGAGAGGAATGGGAGAAACTCCCCAAATACCGGTGTGCCAAGCTTGTAGCGTCATACCCAAGAAGACTCGAGGCTGTAATCACTGTCAAAGGTTCTTCAACAAAGTACTGATTAAAGGGTCTGAATACTTATGTAAATGTAAAATTTCAGATGTCTAAAAACCATTTTTGCTTTGTCATTATGGGGTGTTGTGTATTGAGGGGGAGGGGGGAACAATTTAATCCATTTTAGAATAAGGCTGTAAAGTAACAATGTGGAAAAAGTCAATGGGTCTGAATACTTCCCGAATACACTGTGTGTATACATACATACTGAGTAAACAAAACATCAAGAACACCTGCTCTTTCCAAGATATAGACTGACCATGTCAATCCAGGTGAAAGCTATTATCCCTTTTTGATCCTTCACTTGTTAAATCCACTTCAGTCCAGAAAGTGGTGCTGTGCCTCTTACATTCTTTGGGGAGAACCCTGCATCTTGTGTGCTTGGTGTGTCACTGCCACACATTTATTTATTTTCCTATTTTTATTGTAGAAACGTTCTAAGCAGAGAAAGCTGCAGCAGAAAGCCCTGCGTAAGAGACAGCTGAAGGAGCAGAGACAGGCCCGCAAGGAGAGGCTGAGTGGCCTCTTCCTCAACGAAGAGGTGCTGTCACTCAAAGTCACAGAGGAGGAGGACCGTGGAGAAGATGTGGTCGACGTCTTGATGTGACAAGAGTGAATGAGTCAGTGTTCCTTCTTAAGCCTCACAATAGCATCTTCCACAAACGTCGCAGGTGGTCCCACATCCTACAGCCTAGTTTACGTTGAAGCGAAGCTGCACTATTGGAATCAGTCTGGAATTATTTTATGTCCTTAGAACTGGACGCCTGCACAGAATTCTAAAAACTGAAGCTGTATAAACATTGGAGTATTTTTCAGAAAAATACTCCAAGTAAAACTACCAAGATTAACGTCATTCTGTGATTAACTTAATCTTGAAGGCATAGAGGGAACACTGAATCAATGCATGGGAAGTCATCACTGTTGGCATTACGGTAAATTAACAGTTGACATTGAGTTGTAAATGCTTAACATATTTTCAATGGCTTCTTATTGTGGTGTTTGTATATAAATGCAGTTAAATCATAAAGAACTGTTTTTACATTAAGTTTCCCCTTAAGTTAAGGCCTACATGTTCATAAACACAACAGGGTTAAGTGGTGATACAGACTTGGCCTCTAACAAATACATAGAAATGAAACATTCAACCCTACATTGTCAAAGGTGATTTAATAAGTCACAGGAATCTGTTTTGTTTTGTTTTCCTTGTGTGTATTTTGTGCATGGGGGCGTAGACTTGACAATTAAATGTAAAATAATGCAGCTATCCAGTGCATTGCAAATTAGAGAGATTCCCATATTGAATGCTATTGAACTGTAGTATGACTGCATGTTCTTTAGGTGGGAAGGTATTTCTTGACATCTTTGCTTACTCTCCTTGGATATTGTGGTGGACCCCACCCTGTGGAGCGACAGTATTTACTCTTTCAACATGAACACAACACTAACTTCTGTACATTAGAAAATGTATTTACCTAAAGAAGCTTTTATCACCTGTATATGTCGCTTTGTCTTTTTCCTGTATAAAGTTACCCCTTTTGAGTAATTATAAAAACAATATATTAGATCAACTAGATGTTGTGAGTAGATCTTTATTTTGAATAAATAAATGAATAGCCATGAAATTCCATTCATTCGGTGGGGGAAAAAGGTTGCTGCACCAAGTTAGGGAGTATTCATTGCTTGCTTTCTTGGGTGTCCAATTTCTAGTTGCTGTATATGCCACTGCAATGTATTTTTGACGTGAGCAAGATAGTTGCAGAACAGAAGCATACCAGAATGCAGTTGTTTCTGTGTGATCTACTCAATAATGTAATGCAAAATGAGAAATAAATTGTCATCGCATCAAATTTTCCTTCAGATTTGTATCTTTTAATTTTCACGAGAGAGAGAGGTATCGCCTTGATTGACTATATACATTGATAAACCATACTTCTTGATTGGCTATTGCAACACAAAATGGCTGCAATGGAGCAATGTCCTCCAATATTTGTTCACCCCAAAGCCACTTACAAGGGCAATATACAACATCTCTGACAGAAATTACAATTACACATTGTAAAGATATTAATTCACAAAATGCATGCTAAATATGTCTATTACGTTACAATCAAACTAATCCTAAAATGTAGTAGTTTTATCTTGTTAATAGTACATTTTACAAGCCTATTAGAAGTAGTACTTAATGTGGTGGTAACATGTCTGGGACTAACATTTGTTAAGACTAATGTATTTTATTGTGTTTACACATCAGTTCAGTATGTGGAACAGCATGCAGTGGCATAGGAGTTCATCATTTGAGCTTCATTGCAAATCAATTTCCTCTATCGGAGACTGAAGGTCAATAGGTAGTGCATTAGCTAGAATAAATACATTATAGGTATAAACCAAGAGAACAGTTATGCAAAGGAAAGATAGTGTGTAAATGAAGGCGGTGAAATAGATCTGTGATTAATCATAGTGTCTTAGTGACTCCACAGTCCAGGGTACATTAGAAATGTGTTTGCTTAGCTACATTAGTGTTATCTGGAATAGATACAAGCACATCCTCAGCTGGACAGTAATGGTGATAGATGCTTCATATCATTTTGATTGGATCCTATGTAGTAGCTATTACAACCACTAACGTAAACTGGATGCAAAATTATCTGAATAAACTTGGCCCTTGTAATTTTATATTTGATTAAGATGTATGTTAATCAAAAAAGTTATAGTTAATGTAGCCTATCAATGTTTCTGACACCTACTCCATTAGAGGTCCATTTCCCTCAAATACAATGATGCCTGAAACTCAGTCCAGCTCTTGGACCAAATCTGGTTCTTTTGTCTGCACTGGGAATACATTTTGGCAAGTATTTTCCACTATCCCACTGCCATAGTTTTTGATTGGATGGTTTTAAGTAAACCTTGAAGGTAATTGGCAGCAGGTGCACATTTCAATAGAGGGGCTTTTTACAGTAATTAACTTCCAGGCATACTGGTGATTAGCCAATAAACAAGAACAAGGTGACCATTCTCCCATCATATGAGGCAGGCTGGGCTGAGAATTGCTGCCAGGGAATGGGACTGTTACACAGTTGAGCCATTGACACTGCTACACCAATGCCTTCAGCCTTATTTAATGCACAAGGTAATGTATGGGGCCCAAGCAAATGAATAGTATACAATTTATGGAGCATCCAACAACAAGTGCTTGATGAACTAATGTAATAGGTTAACTCAAGTGTTACTGAACAGATTATGCCAATTTATTAATTTATTGTGATAATTACTTACTAAGAAACCTTAAAAATCTTACTGAGAAGGGATGGTCCACTTTCAAATGAGCACATCCCTTTTTCCACGAAGTCATCAGATACAGAACTGCTGCACCCACAATTTCTCTGAATTGAGCAAAGTGGGTCTATGATTGAGCCCTATGTCGCCAAATCAGCATAATCTGAGAAAACAGTCTGCATGAGAAGAACCTATTGTCAATGTAGCAGCTATCTTTGTTTTCTGTCGTGTACACAGACTGTACAGCAGAAATAAGTATTTCATCATGCTCCATTGCCTTTCTGATGGTTCTATTTGTCCCATCCGAGGGAATAGGTGAGACAGAGCCACACATTGCTTCCTGTGCTTCTTACTGAATATTAAGCGCACAACCAATATCAGAGGCAATACACTTTTTAGGAGAACATAATCAAACTTGCACATGTGTAGGAACTGTGGTGCCGATGGTATCAGTTAGAACTGATAGGGTGAACTGGCAGAGAAGCGGATGAGTCAAGTTTATTTTGATAATGCTCCGAGTCTAGATGTGGTGGTGAATGTGAGTCTCTTCACCCATGAAACAATTTAATGGCCCCTGTCTTCTTGGCTAGTTGAGCAGTAATCGTCCCAATAGGTGTGTTATTTGTCTGGTAAGTGGCTCTGGCCAACAGATAAGGTAGGACCAAAGTCATTCCCATCTGATTTCATCAGGCATCTAAAGCTTTGCTCAATCAGTTATTGCCTTACGCGTTTTCCGTTGACAGGCAGGCTGCTCCTGAAATCCAACCTGACTTGTTGAGATAGAGGACCTTAATGGACTCCTCTGGAGAACGTGTTTGTCTAGTTACATCTTTGTTGTATCACGGTGTCCCCTTGTTAGCTGGTCTATTGCTTTTCAGACGGTGTGTTTGTGTAAGGCATTTCCAGGAGGTTTTGATGGACCAATTACAGAGTGATAGGTTAATGCCTCTTTCCCCTTTAACAAAGTCATACACTTTATGTGAAAGCTTGGTCACTATCATTTACAACTGAACATAACCTGTGTTAGCTGTGTGAATAAAGGTATATTTAACCCTCTGACACTATTGCTATTGGAAATGTCAGGCGCATATTGAAAAGATCCTGTTCAAGTGGTACACACATTTTTTATTGTTTATATAGTTACATCATTTATCGACACAAACATTGAAACATAACCTTGTTACGCTCGCATGCAGTTAACAAAACATTGCACAAATTGTAACCAGGCATGGACAAGGTGGACAGGATAATGTCCCGCAATGTGTTGGACTACTGCATGTAAACAGAGTGCTCCTTGTTGTGGCCAGTGCTAAGTAGCCTCCTGTCATTGTCCAGCACGGCGGCTGGGCTGGCCTGGGATATTCTGGTAGGTTTGGTCATCAGGGTTGGAGTGTTACCCAATGGATTTAACAGGGTTAAAAACCTAAGGAGAGAAAAACAACTAAGTGGTTTTTAAATCCGCTGCTGAGTTAACCCAAGTCTTGTAACCTAGTCGGTATACAGTATAACATATGAACCAGAAGTCTGATATACCTGCTGAAGTTAGGATGGATAAAAGGATGTCCACACAGTGAGGCCCAGGCCAGAGTGCTAATACCCAGGGTTCCCACAGAGTCAGGCGCACACACTGGGGCTGTGTATCGGGCTCCCCCCCAGGATGGCTCCACCAAAGAGGCCTGATGCAAGGGGACATCCAGGTAAACACCCAGGGAGTTGGTTAAAGGTAACCCAGGGAGGGAGCTCAACACTCCAGCCTTCCCGTTCTTACGCCACTTGGCTCTGCGGTTCTGAAACCAAACCTAGACACGAGTGGAGAAAAGCCAACAGTCTATAATGGTCTCGTGACAACAAAAACATTAGCTGGCCGGAAGCAAGCGTGCATTAAGAGATTTGGTTCTGGGTTGCCGAGATTAAGAGTGTATTGATGGATCCATGACTGAATAATATCTGTTGCAACATCATATTAACTCAGTACTAAATAAGAACCAGCTCCAAGGCTAAGCAACATATCTTTGTGAAGTTTATGAATGGCAAAAACAAATGATTGAGCAAGTATCTGTACCTGAACTCTTGCCTCTGTTAAAGTTAGATGCGTCGCCAGTTCTTCTCTAGGGTAATAAAGAGACATTGATCTATGAACAGTTTAAACAGTCCTTTATAGTTAACATGATTGAACAGTAAAGATATGTTGTAGTGTAAAACTAAGAGTAACAAAGACTCCCACTACTAATGTCAATAACTAGTAGTAATGATAGAATATAATGTGTTTACCTGGCAAAAATGTCTGGATAATGAGATTTGCAGAAAGCCCTCTCCAGTTGTTCCAGCTGGAAGTTAGTAAAAGTGGTGCGATAACGTCGTTGCTTCCTTGAGTGTCCACCTGAACTTGGTGCTTTCAGCTGCTCTGTTTGGTTTCTGTTGGAGCCAAGCTCTGTCCCTCTGTTAGTATTTACTGTCATCTCTTTCCTAGTATCTTGTAGCTGTAAAGTGTGTTTGTTCTCCTCAGGAGCAATATGATCTGTTATTGATATCTGCTTGGACTTGTTGGATTGATTCTCAGTCTCTTTGAGAGATGTTGAACCCATGGAATCCACTGTTTAAAATATGTACACAGTTATCTATCATGTGAACAGAATTCTCTTCACCTATTTGGAAATCTCACCAACACAATTTCCCCTGCGCCACTTACAAAAGTTAATTGGCAATCTTCTAAATTTTGGTTTCGTAAAAAAATGGCACGTACCTTCTCTGCTGATCCCAGTGTCTTTACTCACACCTTTGCTCAGAATGGAATCAATCAAATAAGATGATGCAAATGGCAATTTATCTAGCCCATGTGATGACTGGGGTTTAGAATACCCCCTCATAGTTGTCTCAATCAGTTGTCCTTTACAGATCTCACAGTTACTTCGACAGAGTCAGTTGTCTACAAAGCATTGACTCTCAAATAGTGGAAACTGTGCTGCTCTTTATTGGCCCATCACTGTAGTGTTATCAATGTCATTAGCATTTTTACTTTTCCATTTGGCAGGAAAGGGAACAGTAGAGGTAGGAGGAAGATGTTTGTGTCCACTTGTTTGTGAATGTCTATTGATAGCCCTACTTTATCTTTATTGTGCAAAACGAAGTAATACTACTATCAATACTAAAATACATTTTAGTAGCAGCTCTAGTAAAAGTGGAAGCAGCAAACAGTAGAAATGAAGCTTTCTCTTTGAGATAATGTTGTAATAGGTTATTTAATCATATATCCTAAATATATTATTATGGAGGCCTTCCGTTTACATGCAATATGATTTCGCTCAATTAGGACTTTTATAACACTAAATAGGAACGTTTATTGATGATGGGAGATGGGTGCCCCCTAGTGGCCACCTGTGGAACTGAGTGTGGAACGAAAAAGGATGAGATCTGAACAGCATGATTATTGTACATCATTTTCAGTGACATGCATGTGACATGCATGTCCAAAGTAAGCATATCTTTGTTGAAATCCGTCACATATTTGTCTTGTATACATTCAACACCAGATCTAATGAGACAAATAGTCCTATAAAGTCTGAAGTGACTCTTGCCTGCATTTCTACATGCTCCGTTTGTCAATAAATCAGACCATTGGCTACAGATGGAACTCTTTCCTCTTGTACATTTTTTACAAGTGAGACTGTATGGATTCTATCTATAAAGGTGTTTTATTACCTTGAGCATGGTATGTCATGCTGGCAGTGGCAGGACAGAGGTTTCCATCATTGCAGCATTCTCCATCGACAGCTACAGTGCTGCTGTGCTGCAGAGTGCTTTTGGTGAGTCAAGGCTCTCACATAGGCTCTTTAAGTAAGCTCAGTCTTAAAGCTTGCTCAGTGGTGCAGAATTCAGAATGTTGTGACTGATTGTTGTCCATACAGCACAAATCAGTCCAAGCATAGGAGGGCTTTCCCAGAATAATGTCATTAATTATTCACACATATATTGGACACCCACATTAATAGAAACATTCCAAACACTCCTGGGGCTATTTGAAAAAAGGAATATGAAATTCAGCTTATTTAATTTGATCAGTGAGGAGGCAGACATATGGAGGCCAGCCTAAAATTAGGTGTTAATGCTGTTTAATGGAAGCATGGAGGGGGCTCTGATGAATGTACAGGAGAACTCTGCCTCTTCATGATTTATGACAAGGACTATTTGTAGGGAAGCAGCAGGAAGGGCTCCAATTTGAAATCCCCAACCTCAATTTGTCATGCAGACACAGGGTGTCAATATTGCCATTCACATCCATTTGGAATCCCAGCCAGCCTGTCCTTCAATTAGCCAGCTATAGCCTGCTCCATGCTGCACAGCTTTTTTGCTGCCACTTTGAAAATACCAGCATACCGACTGACTAATTGACCAAGCGCTCTTTTTTGATGTTAGAAGGATGCTGTTCATTTGGCCAATGTGTGAATGCTTGAAATGTGAAAAGGGGTAATGTGCACCAGCATGCCTTCACTTATGCAAATCATATTTTGGAATTAACATGCCACTGGAATGGATATTTTACATAAATTGATTTGAATCATTGAGGATAATGTGAAATCGGTGAGTGTGTGCGGTGTGTGTGTGTCTGTGCACTCGGGCGGGGGTGCGAGCGTGGCGTTTGTGGGCGTGCGTGTGTAGTGCATCACCGTGTTTGATTTTCAAGTCAACTAATTCGAAAACAACCATTCTGAACCATTTTCTACCAGATTATGTCAGATTATTATAATGTGTCCTATGATGTTGCTGTTAGGGTAAAATAATAATGCTCCAACAGTTACTGTGGTTCATTGCCACTGGATGGCAGTAGTATACCATGTGGAATAATGTCATAGCTCAATTCTAAATGTATATTTGAATGATTTTACATTTAATCCACACAAATGACCCTTGTGTTTAAAATGCAACTTGATACATAAATAATCACAAAATGGTAGTGCTCATAAGGGCTTACCTTAGATTTCTCTTCCCTTGTGAGATAGGAAACCTCTTTGCTTCACATTGACATGTGCTACTTTTGTCACCAAGCCAAAGACGAACGCTTCAAAGTAAAGTTGGATCATTGCTCAGAACCATATCCGTGCTCTGCCCAAGTGGCAGTCAGTCAAACACCTCTGGGATCTGGGTTTTTGTGACAAAAGACAGCAGTGTGCTGAGCCCTTACGGAGACGTTAAGCGGAAAAAAATGGAAATGTGTATCGAGAGAACGGGAAGAGAAGGGGTGACTCCTTGGGTTCTTGGTAGGAAAAGATAAGTGTTGAAAGTCAGATTTATAGATTCTGACAGAAAGGAATCTTACATCTTCCATCCAAGACTGTGGAAAAACAAGTTATTTTCTGTTGAAGTACAATACAAAGGATTTTTTCAACTGCAGTCCCATTCAATCTAATGACCCCCAATCCACCACTGTGCACTCTTCTCTTCCCTGTAATGTCTGACGTCTTTTGTAATGCCAAATGCATTATCTCTCAAATTAAATATTGATCTAAGCATGCCAGCATGGAAACATTTGATTATAATCGTTCATCATATTTATTTTTGCTTCAGCTACTTTTCTACTTTTTATGTTTCTGTGTGTTCAGATCAGCATATTGCCCCATGGCAGCATTCACGATTCCCCCATTAGAGTCCTGTGAGGACTGACCTGCAGAGTGTGTCCTCGTCCTTTCCTGTCATCCTGCGCTACACTGGGTGTCCTCCCCCTCCATCCCTCTATCTCTCCATCCCTCCATCCCAGGTGGTCTGGTTGATGAACCCGAGGCAGAGAGAGACAGAGAGACAGGGACAGAGATAGGAGACTTCCTCCTCGAAATACTGCTGGGTCATCTTGATCACTCGCCAATTTGCTGTCGGAATTCAAATTAAAAACTTGGTGTGAATTAGGTAGTTTTATGTCTCTGCATGACAGCTTTTTATATTAAATGGTTTACAAGAATCACATTGTTTATCATGGGAGCAGGTTGTCATGCATATGAATGAGGCCCAGGTGTTAATCCCACGCTGGTTCCTTTTCCAGGCACATCTCCTTATTACAACCCGCTCTCTCATATTTCACTAGAAGTGTTTGCTTTAATAATTACCTCAAAACACCACTGTCAATTGGCCTTCCGTACAATTAGCCCCAGGGCAATGTTGGTTCAATTACATCCTACATTTTGCTATACATCGGTTTTCATTGGTCTGAACTGTTTTGGAAGGTTTAAATATCGTGTAATTTTGCAGCTCTTTGATGGTTAATACTGATTTAGATACAGAACAAAGTCATTGGACATTCTGTCTCTCTCCATTGAAAGTCTGATAGAAGAAGGCAGCCATGTGTTTGACACAGTTTTTCTAACACTCATTTAGGGCCGATTATTGGCCCTTTATGGGCTGTAAAGTGCTGATTTGCTGGGCAGCTGGGAGTCAAACTTAGTGTGCCATAAACCTGATGGTGCGTTACAACATCTTTAATATGCAATAACGGTTGAGTGAGGACAAAGATACTCTCAGTGTAAGAGCAATTACTCATTGAGAGTCTTGTTAACTGTACTTTATCTATCTCCTGTGTGGGTTGTTTTCCGTGTGTTTGCTTGTAAACTCCTCAAAAAGAACAACATCGCACATGTTGTGTAATGATTGTAGCTACAGTAATGAGCATCAAGTGTATACACAGTATGTTGTTTTAAAGGCCCAGTGCAGTCAAAAACGTGATTTCCCTGTGTTTGATATATATTTCCACACTGAGTTCGTAGTATTACTGTGAAATTGTATTACTGAGATAAAAAAAAAAATCCAATACTGTTAAACTATTTGGTGGAATGTCTTGAATTTTGTCTTGAAGACAACGTTAATTTGCTCTGACTCTAGTGTTCCATTTGTACATGTACATTTGTGGGGCACAGCAAAAAAGAAGCCAAGCCAAGCATCACACAGTTCCCGCTAAATTCACGTTCCCCTCTGTGTCTCATTCAATTGAGTTCTGACCACTACCTCCACACAGGCGCGCTGAGTGCACAGTTGCGCACACAAGCTCCCGTTAGGCCTACAAAAGTAAATTCCTATAAAAGCGTATCTAACTGATGGGATACACAACCTACAATCATTGTCAAATGATTATAGTTCTATCACAAATTCAAAATAAACTGGTTGATTGAAGTAGGAAAATATGTGCTCCAATATGTTTTGTGTTTTTTGTGCACCCCAGGAAGAATAGCTGCTGCTTCTGCAAATGCTAATGGCGATCCGAATATACCAAAAAACAACAAGCTGCAGTTTTGTAATAGTTTTGTAATTATTGCATTCAGTCTATTTTCCGCTTATGCTACTTTGCGAACTGCAAGTGCCATTTAGAATTGGTTAGCTTAAGCTACACAGGTTGCACACTGAAAAAAATGTTATAATATTAGCTTGATATAGAAAAAGAGCATATTTGAATCAGAATTATTAAGCATAGGCCTACTCACCAAACAGATGGTGTGGCCATAATTCATCACCATGCAGTGTTCAATGTGGAATTGTTCATCCATTTAGAAAATTCCAATGAACAGGCAGAATGTCACGCCCTGACCATAGAGAGCTGTTTATTCTCTATGTTGGTTAGGTCGGGGTGTGACTAGGGTGGGTTATCTCGGGGAATTGTATGTCTATGTTGGCCTGGTGTGGTTCCCAATCAGAGGCAGCTGTTTATCGTTTCGTCTCTGATTGGGGATCATATGTAGGTAGCCATTTCCCCATTGTGCTTTGTGGGATCTTGTCTAGGTATAGTTGCCTGCGAGCACTATTTTGAGTTTCACGGTTCGTTTGTTCGCTTTATTGTTTTTGTTCTTTGAGTTTTCTCTTCCTAATAAAAGGGATGGAAACATACCACGCTGCATCTTGGTCCGATCATTATGACGAACGTGACACAGAATAAACAAAATTGAACATCTGTATATCGAAAAGAAGACAGATTATGGTTGGTAACCCTGAAAAACTTGTCTTTCAACTCACCAAATTGAGCCCCCCTTCAAATGATCACTCTTTGAGAATAACTGTTCCAGACGAGAGATACCCATCACTTCACACTGGCAACTTTTTTTCATTTGGAAAAATATTCTCTTCTATTTTATTCTGTTATGTTACATACTGTTTTACTATAAAATTGGTGTGTCTTGACAGTGATAAGGGCTCGGAAAATAAGATGGTTTGTCTGCTAAATTAACAAGGCTATGCCATTGCACAACCATAGGCTTCTACAAGCAAGTGCCACTGCTGAGGTTACTGGCTTTTTGAAGATTATGTTCCACGATATAATAGAACCAGTTGATATTACGGTTCCAATAAATGAATCTTAAATGGCACTTGCTTATTTATTGACTGAATATGTATGGGGTAATTTAGCAATTAGGATTTGTTATCTGTAATGGTTATGATAAATTAGTCATTGTTGCGCACTGTTGGAATATAGATAAATGTGTGCACATTTGTTTTCTAGTGCGGGCCTTGTGATCTAAAAATGTATATACTTTTTTCATTCGATTACTCAAAAAGAAATGTGAGTACCCGAACAGACAAAAAATGTCAAATGCCCATCCCTACCCCCTCCCCATTCAGACCACTCCCAGGCAGTCCTAGCTAAATTCTTGCTTAAGAAATTGCTCTTTGCTAAGAAGCTATTTTTGTTTATTTTTGACCATTTTAATTGAAAACAATTACAGTAAGGTACTTAATTGCTACCCAGAAATGATTTGATGTTGAGATAAAAATGGCTGCATTGGACCTTTAAGTCACGGTTCTATTGGTCATAGTTTACACAATACAATCTGCATTTGCATGTGAATGACACTCTCTGTAGCACCTATACATGTTTAATTATCATGAAACGTATTGACTCATAAACCTTGACTACTCCTTGAGTAGTTCTATCCATGAAGGCTACAACTCTTCTTCCCCACTATACCCTCAAGGTACAGTATATGTATTAGATTGTGAATTATGGAAAGGAGAAATTAGGCTACATTATCAATCTACATCACATATCAGAATCAGTCTATCATCGATATCTTAACAGAAAGTTCCCCTTTTCCTCTTGTTTTCTCTGGGAAAACAAGAGTTTTTCCTCTTCAGGCAAACCTCAAATTGTGCTGTAGCTTACATAATTGAAAAGTAATTAACACAAGCAATAGTCATATTTCCGGCTGTGAAAATGAATTCAGAAGCAGGATTCAGCCTCAGTGCAGATACGATGAACTACACATTCAATTTCATTTTCTGAATATATTTCTTAATCTTGACATTAATCTGTGGTCTCTGAAGCCAGCCATAGCGAGGCAGCAGTTTAAACAACTGTATTTCTGCTGTCTTTGTTTATCTAAGAGAAATGCAATTTAGGCTAGAGAAACATACTGCAGTCTGGGCTTTTCTCCCACTCTTTGGACTTAATAAATTTCATGACAAGCTGGGCTACGTTTATGATTAGAGCGATGTTCCTAGCTTTAGCAATAAGATGGGTATAATACACTGTCTGCTGAGGGAAAATGCAATTGTTTCTTTTAATAAATGTGTTGCACTGGCTGTACATCTAGCTGAATACGATTTAGGGACCAGTGTTTTAGAAGAGTCTCAGACCTTATGAGCCACCTTTGTTCACAGGTTCTGTCTGTGTTTCCAATAATTGAACACTAATTACAACCATCAAACACATTTTGCTCTCGCTGCAACAGATCTGTGCCCCTTCAGGTCTCACAGTGTACAACATAACTAGGCTGTTTACTTCTGTTATTGCAGCTTGTATTAGTTTCCTGTTGTCTGTGTCATTGGAGAGTAGTAGTAGTAGTTTATTTATTTTATGGTGCTAATAAAAACATGCATTTCATACATTTAGCTAAACACAGCAAATGTTCATCCGCAGTTCCTAACTAAACATACAGTGACTAAATACATAAACATAGCTAAGTACACATCACTCATACAGTATTTTTGTAGGATATAACAGATTAAAACAAATACAGGAAACATAAAATACAACAAATGATACAATAAGTACAGGACACATCATAAAACACATTGAGACTTGAGTGCATTAAGAATAGGTCATTGTGTGCAGGGTTGATGCACCTTGATCTATGCTTTGACCTCCATGAAGAAGGATTTAAAGTCACTAGTGCTTCTTAAGGTAGAAGGCAGAGAATTCCATTTCCTGATTTCCTGAAGGTGCTTTCCCTTTTAGGAATGACATCCTCTTGTGGAGGTCAGGGTAACTCTGCTGTTTTTTTAAAGAGCTTATTATGACAAAAATTTTCAAAGGTAGGATGCAACATTGTTGATAACCTTATAAACTAGACATACATCTGAAAAAAACATAGTCCAAATGTAACAAATTTTTACTTGGGAGAATATTACAGTGATGGTAATGATGTGATTTCCTGTCCAGGATCTTCAGTGCTTGGTTATATAGAGATCGAAAGGGTTAAATTGTTGTTTCATTGGCTTGAGACCAGCTGTTGATACAATAGGACACGTGTGAAAAAATAATTGCGTATATTCCTGATGTATCGAATATTTGAAAGACTATATCTGAATTTGCTGGACAATTTTGTATGTGTTTTTTAAAGTTCAAAGTAGGGTCTATCCTTAATTATTATCCTTAATGCCCAGATATTTAAACTCGGTGATCCTATATGAGGAAATCAGTCAATTGAAATAAATTATTTGGGTCCTAATCTATGTATTTCACATGACTGGGAATACAGATATGCATCTGTTACCTTAAAAAAAAGGGCCTCACAATGGGCCTCACGATCTCATCACTGTATTTTTGTGCATTCAAATTGCCATCAATAAAATGCAATTGAGTTCGTTGTCCGTAGTTTATGTCGGAATTTCTTTAGTAGAATAGGGTCCGGGAAAAATAAAGACTTTTCTAAACGCATCTCATGCAATTCTGACTGGAGACTTTAGCAGAATCTTTTTTAATACCACACAGATGATTGAAATGGCACTGACAAACTGAGAATCTGAGATCAATTGAAACAATCTTGTCTTGGCTGTGTGCTTAGGGTCGTTGTCCTGTTGGAACGTGAACCTTCACCCCAGTCTGAGGTCCTGAGCGCTCTGGAGCAGGTTTTCATCAAGGATCTCTTTGTACTTTGCTCCGTTCATCTTTCCCTCGATCCTGAGTAGTCTCCCAGTCCCTGCCGCTGAAAAACATTCCCACAGCATGATGCTGCCAACACCATAAAAAAAAAAAGTGAAACCTTTTTTTAGCTAGGCAAGTCAGTTAAGAACAAATTCTTATTTTCAATGACGGCCTAGGAACAGTGGGTTAACTGTCTTGTTCAGGGGCAGAACGACAGATTTTCACCTTGTCAGCTAAGGGATTCAATCTTGCAACCTTTCGGTTACTAGTCCAACGCTCTAACCACTAGGCTACCTGCTGCACCATGCTTCACCGTAGGGATGGTGCCAAGTTTCCTCCAGACGTGATGCTTGGCATACAGGCCAAAGTTCAATTTTGGTTTCATCAGACCAGAGAATCTGGTTTCTCATGGTCTGAGAGTCTTTAGGTGTCTTTTGGCAAACTCCAAGCGGGCTGTCATGTGACTTTTACTGAGGAGTGGCTTCCGTCTGGCCACTCTACCATAAAGGCCTGATTGGTGGAGTGCTGCAGAGATGGTTGTCATCTCCAGAGTTCACAGAGGAAGACATTGAAGACTGACGGTGGCCACTGTGTTCTTGGGGACCTTCAATGTTTTAATGTTTTTGTGTCCTTCCCCAGATCTGTGCCTGGACACAATCCTGTCTCGGAGCGGCCAGATGTTAGAGTGGCCAGACGGAAGCCAAAAGACACCTAAAGGACTCTCAGACCATGAGAAACAAGATTCCCTACAGTGAAGCATGGCGGTGGCAGTATCATGCTGTGGGAATGTTTTTCAGTGGCAGGGACTGGGAGACTAGTCAGGATTGAGGGAAAGATGAACGGAGCACAGAGAGATCCTTGATGAAAATCTGCTCCAGAGTGCTCAGGACCTCAGACTGGGATGAAGGTTCACCTTCCAACAGGACAATGCCCCTAAGCACACAGCGAAGACAACGCATGAGTGGTTTTAAGACAAGTCTCTGAATGTTCTTGAGTGGCCCAGCCAGAGCCCGGACTTGAACCCGATCGAACATCTCTGGAGAGACCTGACAATAACTGTTCAGCGACGCTTCCCATCCAACTTGAATGAGCTTGAGAGGATATGCAGAGAAGAATGGGAGAAACTTCCCAAATACAGGTGTGCCAAACTTGTAGCATCATACCCAAGAACACTCAAGGCTGTAATTGCTGCCGAAGGTGCTTCAACAAAGTATTGAGTAAAGGGTCTGAATACTTACGTAAATGTGAACATTTCTGCAAACCTGTTTTTGCTTTATTTTTATGGGGTAATCTGTGTAGATTGATGAGAAAAAAAATCTATTTTAGAATAAGGCTGTAACAACATAATGAGGAATAAGTCAAGGGGTTTGAATACTTTCCAAATGTGCTGTGAATTCTAATGACTATATGTATAATGTTCAAGTCTCCTACATTTTCTATCTAGTAGCAGATTTCTCTCACTTCTCTTATTTCAGTAGTCTGTTGCAGAGGATCCCCAGAAGATTCTTTCTCTCCTCCAGTTCAGAGTTGGCAGGTAATGCAGGTGAAGGGTTAGTAATAACCTTTGCATAACTCTTCTGTATGGGATGGTATTGCATATTCTGTCGATGAGTAGGAAAGGGTCGAGGTGGCTCCTTTGGATGAAGGGGGAAGGGTCGATGTGGCTTCTCCGGATGAGGGGGAAGGATCGACGTGGCTTCTCTGGATGAGGGGGAAGGGTCGGAGTGGTTTCTCTGGATGAGGGTGAAGGGTCGAAGTGGTTTCTCTGGATGAGGGGGAAGGGTCGAAGTGGTTTCTCTGGATGAAGGGGAAGGGTCGACGTGGCTTCTCTGGATGAGGGGGAAGGGTCGAAGTGGTTTCTCTGGATGAGGGGTAAGGGTCGACGTGGTTCCTCTGGAATGATGGCGGAAGGGTTGATGTGGCTCTTCTGGATGAGGGGGGAAAGTGTCGACGTGGCTTCTCTGGATGAGGTGGAAGGGTCGACGTGGTTTCTCTGGATGAGGGGGGAAGGGTCAACGTTGCTTCTCTGGATGAGGGGAGGGGTCGACGTGGTTCCTCTGGAATTATGGCGGAAGGGTCGACGTGGCTCTTCTGCATGAGGTCGGAAGGGTTGACGTGGCTTCTCTGGATGAGGGGGAAGGGCCGAAGTGGTTTCTCTGGATGAGGGGGAAGGGTCAAAGTGGTTTCTCTGGATGAGGTGGAAGGGTCGAAGTGGTTTCTCTGGATGAGGAGGAAGGGTCGACGTGGCTTCTCTGAATGAGGGGGAAGGGTCGAAGTGGTTTCTCTGGATGAGGGGTAAGGGTCAACGTGGTTCCTCTGGAATGATGGCGGAAGGGTTGACGTGGCTCTTCTGGATGAGGGGGGAAAGTGTCGACGTGGCTTCTCTGGATGAGGTGGAAGGGTCGACGTGGTTTCTCTGGATGAGGGGGGAAGGGTCAACGTGGCTTCTCTGGATGAGGGGAGGGGTCGACGTGGTTCCTCTGGAATTATGGCGGAAGGGTTGACGTGGCTCTTCTGCATGAGGGCGGAAGGGTCGACGTGGCTTCTCTGGATGAGGGGGAAGGGTCGAAGTGGTTTCTCTGGATGAGGGGGAAGGGTCGAAGTGGTTTCTCTGGATGAGGGGGAAGGGTCGAAGTGGTTTCTCTGGATGAGGGGGAAGGGTCGACGTGGCTTCTCTGGATGAGGGGGAAGGGTCGAAGTAGTTTCTCTGGATGAGGGGTAAGGGTCAAAGTGGTTTCTCTGGATGAGGTGGAAGGGTCGAAGTGGTTTCTCTGGATGAGGAGGAAGGGTCGACGTGGCTTCTCTGAATGAGGGGATAGGGTCGAAGTGGTTTCTCTGGATGAGGGGTAAGGGTCAACGTGGTTCCTCTGGAATGATGGCGGAAGGGTTGACGTGGCTCTTCTGGATGAGGGGGGAAAGTGTCGACGTGGCTTCTCTGGATGAGGTGGAAGGGTCGACGTGGTTTCTCTGGATGAGGGGGGAAGGGTCAACGTGGCTTCTCTGGATGAGGGGAGGGGTCGACGTGGTTCCTCTGGAATTATGGCGGAAGGGTCGACGTGGCTCTTCTGCATGAGGGCGGAAGGGTCGACGTGGCTTCTCTGGATGAGGGGGAAGGGTCGAAGTGGTTTCTCTGGATGAGGGGGAAGGGTCGAAGTGGTTTCTCTGGATGAGGGGGAAGGGTCGAAGTGGTTTCTCTGGATGAGGGGGAAGGGTCGACGTGGCTTCTCTGGATGAGGGGGAAGGGTCGAAGTAGTTTCTCTGGATGAGGGGTAAGGGTCAACGTGGTTCCTCTGGAATGATGGCGGAAGGGTTGACGTGGCTCTTCTAGATGAGGGGGGAAAGTATCGACGTGACTTCTCTGGATGAGGTGGAAGGGTCGACGTGGTTTCTCTGGATGAGGGGGGAAGGGTCAACGTGGCTTCTCTGGATGAGGGGAGGGGTCGACGTGGTTCCTCTGGAATTATGGCGGAAGGGTCGACGTGGCTCTTCTGCATGAGGGCGGAAGGGTCGATGTGGCCCCTCTGGATGAGGGGGGAAGGTTCGACATGGCTCCTCTGGATGAGGTGGAAGGGCGGACGTGGCTCCTCCTGAACTACCACAGTTCCACTGTCATAAATGCTCATGGTTAATTTGGAAATATCAAGTTCTGTGTCCTTATTTATAATAATTTGAGATCCATTATTGATATCATTTTCTCACACATTAGGATAGGATCTCCACTGCACTGTCATCCATATGGCTGATCTATCCGTGTGGAATTTCATATTTGTGTTAGTCCTTTTGTTCTTTGTCTTGGTAAAATCAGCATAAAGGGACTCAAAGTTGTTTGTAATTCTTGGCATCTGTACTTTGTAATTCTTCAGGGTAAACAATCTCCATGGCAACTCATTGGACAATGCTTCTCTTGAACAATGCTGGGATGATGTTTTTTGAAATAATGCCTTTTGTTTGTTTTTGAAATATTTCAATTGTAGTTTATACAATTATTGAAATAATAAAATATTATGAAATATAATAATAATACTGACCACTAGTAAGCCACAATTATGCTCAGTTAAGTATCATTACAGGAGTAGGCCTACCTCCCCTTCAAGTGTCTCAAGTTTCCTCACAAGTTTTCCTTACAGATAGGGTTACTAATTGGAATTTTTTTATCCTCCAGAGATGAATTACTCTTGTAAATTCTTTGAGCACTTGTTTGTCAATACTTTAGTCCTTTCCTGTAGTCCTTCAGTTCATATAGTTGTTCTCAGAAGATTTCAGTGATTTGCTAGCTTTTCCTGAAGTTGATAAATCCTGTAATTGGTCCTGTTGTTGGAAAAAGGTATCTACCTTTTACAAAAAAAATATACATTTGTAGTTTAAGAGAAGTAGATAAAAAAATTTTTTTTTTTAAACATTTAGGGTGGGTTGCACCAATGTGGATTAACTCTTAACCTGGGTTAAATCAAGGTTTATCTATTAATCTTGTTGTACCAAACTTTAAACCTAGTTTTAAATAAATCCTAGTTAAATCTAATCCTTCTTCTAAACTAAGTTTAATTTAGACTTTTGACCAAGATCAAATGTAATGTTGTTGCTCCATTGTTTGAAAAACAAATTTAAATGTAGTTTTGGGATTAAATCTAAACTGCTGCTGGAGGAGGATTAAGTTAATTAAATATCAGTGTATGCACTTTATTTTAGATGGTGATCAAACATTTTAGCTCCTGTGGCTTATCATGTTTGTAAAACTCAACTAGCTAGCTAATTCATTTGGCAAAAAAGTGCAATTCATTTCATCCTTAGCCCAGGGGTGTTTTTAGGATTTGAAGACATTAGGGGGTTAGCCCAAAGGCAGGGGCATCCTCCCCCATCCAAAGAATGAAGTCATTTCAACAGCTAAATGCATGAATTTGGTGTACTTTGAGATGGACATTGACAGATTAGATAATTTTCAGGTAACTTGTACCTTCCCACCTGCCACAGCAGAAACTGCCAGTACTAAGTTACAGTAGCTACTGTGGGTCTCTCTACTCTGGAACACTCTCTACTCTCCACTCTAGAACACATACGTTTACAGTGTATTGCCAAAAACCTCCATACCACTCAACAACTTCAAACATAAACTCTGACCTGTCCAATGAGCCAAACTGATTAACTTCTACTTGGTCACAATCCCGGATCCGGGAGCACCCTCATCAGTAAAAAAGCTGACTAGCATAGCCTAGCATAGCGCCACAAGTAAATACTAGCATCTAAATATCATTAAATCACAAGTCCAAGACACCAGATGAAAGATACACATCTTGTGAATCCAGCCATCATTTCTGATTTTTAAAATGTTTTACAGGGAAGACACAATATGTATTTCTATTAGCTAACCACGATAGCAAAAGACACAACTTTTTTTCCCCACCATTTTTTTCCTGCATAGGTAGCTATCACAAATTCGACCAAATAAAGATATAAATAGTCACTAACCAAGAAACAACTTCATCAGATGACAGTCTGATAACATATTTATTGTATAGCATATGTTTTGTTAGAAAAATGTGCATATTTCAGGTATAAATCATAGTTTTACATTGCAGCCACCATCACAACTCTCACCAAAGCAACTAGAATAACTACAGAGACCAACGTGAATTACCTAAATACTCATCATAAAACATTTATGAAAAATACACAGCGTACAGCAAATGAAATACAAAGATCTTGTGAATCCAGCCAATATTTCAGATTTTTTAAGTGTTTTACAGCGAAAACACAATATAGCATTATATTAGCTTACTACAATAGCCAACCACACAACAGCATTGATTCAAGCCAACAATAGCGATAACGAATAAACCAGCAAAATATATAAATTTTTTCACTAACCTTCTCAAACTTCTTCAGATGACAGTCCTATAACATCATATTACACAATACATATAGAGTTTGTTCGAAAATGTGCATATTTAGCGGCACAAATCGTGGTTATACAATGAGAATAGTAGCCAAGCTGCCAACAAAATGTCGGGAGAAATCTTGGGAGAGGCACCTAATCTAATCAATAACTAATCATAAACTTGACTAAAAAATACAGGTTGGACAGCAAATGAAAGATACATTAGTTCTTAATGCAACCGCTGTGTTAGATTTTTAAAATTAACGTTACTACGACATACAGCGTGCGTTAAAGCGAGACCGCACCGAAATTAATGGCGGAATAGTAGTTTGACATTTTTCAACAGAACAACGAATTAACATCATAAATAGTTCTTACTTTTTGATGAGCTTCCATCAGAATCTTGGGCAAGTTGTCCTTTGTCCAGAAGAATCGTTGCTCGGTTGTAGATTGTCGCCTTCAACTTTGGAATTAGCAGTAAACATTAGCCATGTGGCGAAGACGTGCCCAACTCACTATAACGCAGCACTAAGAAAATTCCGAAAATCGCAATATACTGATATAAAATGATATAACTCGGTTTAAAATAACTACATTATGACGTTTTTAACACCTATATCGAATAAAATCAGAGCTGGATATCTAAGGCCTATAACGAGAGCTTTCCAGAACGCCATCCTGAGGTCTGTCTTGCGTCATGGCGAATGTTGAAAAGAGTGTACCCCACGTACCAAGACCCTTTATATGGCCTCAGATCTGCCTAGCAACTCCATTCCAATTCTCACTGCTTGCTGACATCTAGGGAAAGGCGTATGCAGTGCATGTCGACCAATAGAATACATGCAAATTAATAAACTGACCCTAGAACAGAGTGCCTGATTTCAGATTTCTCACTTCCTGACAGGAAGTTTGCTCCAACTTGAGTTCTGTTTTACTCACAGATATAATTCAAACGGTTTTAGAAACTAGAGAGTGTTTTCTATCCAATAGTAGTAATAATATGCATATTGTACGAGCAAGAATTGAGTACGAGGCAGTTTAATTTGGGAACGAATTTTTACAAAGTGAAAACAGCACCCCCTAAACAGCACCCCCTAAAAGGTTAAAGAACCCACAGTACCCAAAACACCCTCTCTCTCGCACATGCACACACACACTCTGTGTTGTCCGTTACTGTCTCTTTTGTTTACCATCCTCTCTCATCCTGTCCTGGTTGTATATAGTGTAAAAGTAAACAATTGTTTTAATAGTAATTTCACATGATTTTTTCACATCATCTGCAAGTCCTTTGTAAACCATGTTTGACTTTTTCACTGTCAAAGTCCAGTAATTTGATTTGTGCAAATAAGTAAAACAAATGAGAATCTATAGAGCAGCTTGAGGTGATACAGTCTACTGTGTGCTCAACCCACCTCTGTTCTCTCTCCCTCCCTTCTGTCACTTTCTCTGTGTCTTGCCTGTTACTGTCTGTGTCTTGTCTGTTGCTGTCTTATGTTCTTGTTTGTTACTGTCTCCTTTGTTTATAATCTTCTGTTATGGCATGTTCAGTTCTTCTTGTGTCTCTCTCCATCACCTATTCTTCTGTTACTGTATTGTATCTTATCTGGTGTGTCTCTCTCCATCATATCCTACTCTTCTGTTGCTATCTCTGTGTCTTGTCTAATGTGACTTTAGTTTTGCAATCCAAAACAGTCAATGGGATACTGGGGTAGGTTAACTTGTTTTGGGCCGGTGTCTGGGTCACCTAAATCATCCTCTTCCCTACCAGTTGCCCCTGGCTGCTGCTGTTATAAGTGCTCCACTGGCTGTTCTCATCTATCCCCCTCCTTGGCTCATCTGCAAGGTAGCAAGGTAGAAGGACACCATGTCATTTGTTAGTTTTAAAGGGCGACTGCACTTCCTGTTTTGGCTTCGTTTTAGATTTAGTACATTAAGAGATGCTAGCTGCCATGACTGAATTCAAACGTGATTTGGTTTCGGGGTGTGGTTTGATGGGAGTGTCTTGTGTGTTTGCAGGTGGGAAGAGTTAGCCAAATTATTTCGCCAATTATTTTCGGCTGGTGTGCGACCTGACTCTGATAGCCTATCTTCTGGGCTAGTTAGGGACTCAATAAATTACGTGGGACAATATTTTCATGTTGCACATCTTTTAGTTGTCTTATTAAATGCTTTCAATATTTGAATAGTTGGTTTGAGGTTTTTAAGTCATTGAAATTTGGAGCTATTGGAATTTTAACACATTTTCCCATGTACATTGTATAATTTACCGATGGTACCTAACTAGCCCCATAGGGATATCCAAAGTCAACCCAAATTTACCACATGCATTACAGTCATTTCACATTCTGCTGCACTCCGATGTGATATTTACTTGTATGCTGCCAGCTGTGTTCATGTCGTCAGAATTTAAACAAACCCAACCTTAATTTACATTGTGATGCAGTCACGTGCACAAGTCTAGCAGAACTCAGTTTTGGACGAGATGACTTTATGACCAAAAGTATCCTATTTACACTTTGTAGTTTTGTATAAATGTTTCTGACTCCATTCTGCTGTTTTCTAAATGAGAAACATTTCTAAATGTTTTTTTGCGGCAGTTTCTCATCAAATTAAATAAAATTGTATTGATCACATGCAGATGTTATTGCAGGTGTAGCGAAATGCTTGTGTTCGTAGCTCCAACAGTACAGTAATATCCAACAATAGACACAAATCTAAAAGTACTCATTCAAGTGTTTGTCTTTATTTATACTACACATTTTTAAATATATTTTAGATGTGAGATTCTTCAAAGTAGCCACCCTTTGCCTTGATGACAGCTTTGCACACTCTTGGCATTCTCTCAACCAGCTTCACTTTACCAACAGTCTTGAAGGTGTCCCACATATGCTGAGCACTTGTTGGCTGCTTTTCATTCACTCTGCGGTCCTACTCATCCCAAATCGGGTGATTGTGGAGACCAGGTCATCTGATGCAGCAATCCATCACTCTCCTCTTGGCCAAATAGCCCTTCATAGCCTGGAGGTGTGTTGGGTCAAATGATAGCCCAACTATTTTTTATATTTTTTATTTTTTTCTCTCCAATTTCATGGTATCCAATTGGTAGTAGTTACAGTCTTGTCTCATCGCTGCAACTCCGGTACGGACTCGGGAGAGGTGAAGGTTGAGAGCCATGCGTCCTCTGAAACACAACCCAACCTAGCCGCACTGCTTCTTGACATAATGCACATCCAACCCGGAAGCCAGCCGCACCAATGTGTCGGAGGAAACACCGTACACCTGGCGACCTGGTCAGCGTGCACTGCGCCCGGCCCGCCACAGGAGTCGCTAGTGCGCGATGAGACAAGGATATCCCTGCCGGCCAAACCCTCCCTAACCCGGACGTCGCTGGGCCAATTGTGCGTCGCCCCATGGACCTCCCGGTCGCGGCCGGCTGCGACAGAGCCTGTGCTCGAACCCAGAATCTCTGGTGGCACAGGCCTTAGACCACTGCGCCACCCGGGAGGCTCATGATGATAGACCAACTAAGCGCAAACCAGATGGGATGGCGTATCGCTGCAGAATGCTGTGGTAGCCATGCTGGTGAAGTGTGCCTTGAATTCGAAATAAATCACTGACAGTGTCACCAGCAAAGCACCCACATACCATCACATCTCCTCCTCCACCCTTCACGGTGGGAAGCACACATGCAGAGTTCATCCGTTCACCTATTCTGTGTCTCACAAAAACACGATGGTTGGAACCAAAAATCTCAAATTTTGACATATTTCCACTGGTCTAATGTCCATTACTCGTGTTTCTTGGCCCAAGCAAGTCTCTTCTTCTTATTGGTGTCCTTTAGTAGTGGTTTCTTTGCAGCAATTTGACCATGAAGGCCTGATACACACAGTTTCCTCTGAACTGTTGATGTTTAGATGTGTCTGTTACTTGTGAAGCATTGATTTGGGCTGCAATCTGAGGTGCAGTTAACTCTAATGAACTTATCTTCTGCAGCAGATGTAACTCTGGGTCTTCCTTTCCTGTGGCGGTCCTCATGAGAGACAATTTCATCATAGCGCTTGATGTTTTTTGCAACTGCACTTGATGAAACTTTCTACGTTTTAGAAATTTTCCAGATTGACTGAGGTTAAAGTAAGGATGGACTGTCATTTCTCTTTGCTTATTTCAGCTGTTCTTTCAATAATATGGACTTGGTCTTTTTCCAAATAGGGCTATCTTCTGTATACCACCCCTACCATGTCACAGCACAACTGATTGGCTAAGGAAAGAAATTCCACGAATTCACTTTTAACAAGGTGCACCTGTTAATTGAAATGCATTCCAGGTGACTACCTCATGAAACTGGTTGAGAGAATGTCAAGAGTTTGCAAAGCTGTCATCATGGCAAAGGGTGGCTACTTTGAAGAATCTCAAATATAAAATACAATTTGATTTGTTTAACACCTTTTTGGTTGCTTCATGATTCCATATGTGTTATTTCATAGTTTTGATGTCTTCACTATTATTCTACAATGTAGAAAAGAGTAAAGATAAAGAAAAACCCTAGACTGAGTAGGTGTGTCCAAACTTTTGACTGGTACTGTATGTTATGTGATGTATAGACATTATGGACTGTATATGGATAGAATATATAGTATATCTGAAGAATACGTGGATAGAATTGTATATGTACAGCAATAATTGAATAGGATGGACTTGACTAGAATACAGTATATACATATTAAATAGGTAAAACAGTATGTAAACAGTATGATGTTGTGTGGGTGGACCATTTCAGATTGTCATCGATGTGCACCCCGAGGAACTTGAAGATTTTCACCTTCTCCACTGCGGCCCCGTCGTTGTGGATTGGGGCGGGCTCGCTCTGCTGTCTCCTGAAGTCCACTATCAGCTTCTTCACTTTGTTGACTTTGAGGGAGAGGTTATTTTCCCAGCACCACTCCGCCAGGGCCCTCACTTCCTCCCTGTAGGCTGTCTCATTGTTGTTGGTAATCAGGACTAACACTGTTGTCTCATCTGCAAACTTGATGATTGAGTTGAAGGCGAGCCACACTGTCGTGGGTGAACAGGGAGTACAGGAATGGGCTGAGCACGCACCCTTGTGGGGCCCTGTGTTGAGGATTAGGAGGTGTTGTTGCCTACCTTCACCACCTGGGGGCGGCCCGTCAGCAAGTCCAGGACCCAGTTGCACAAGGTGGGATTCAGACCCAGGGCCCCAAGCTTAATGATGAGCTTTGAGTGTACAATGGTGTTGAAGGCTGAGCTGTAGTCAATGAACAGCATTCTTACATAGGTATTCCTCTTGTCCAGATGGGATAGGGCAGTGTGCAGTGCGATGGCGATTACATCATCGTGGATCTATTGGGGTGGTATGCAAATTGCAGTGGGAATAGGGTGTCGGGTAATATGATCCTTAACTAGCCTCTCAAAGCACTTCATGATAACAGTAGTGAGTGCTACGTGGCGATAGTCGTTTAGTTCAGTTACCTTTGTTTTTTGGGTACAGGAACAATGGTGGACATCTTGAAGCAAGTGAGGGCAACAGACTGCGAAAGGGAGAGATTGACTATATCCGTAACCACTCCAGCCAGCTGGTCTACGTTTGTTCTGAGGATGCTGCTAGGGATGCAGTCTGGGCGGCAGCCTTGCAAGGGTTAACACACTTAAATGTCTTACTAACGTCGGCCATGGAGAACGAGAGCTCACAGTATGTTAGGAAACTTTGCAGTATTTTGTCTTTTTATGTATTTTCTCTTACATTGTTACCCCAGAAAATCTTAAATGTTATTGCATACAGTCGGGAAGAACTATTGGATATCAGAGCGACGTCAACTTACCAGCACTACGACCAGGAAAACGACTTTCCCAAAGCGGATCCTTTGTCCTCACCACCCAGGGCATTTGAACTGATCCTAGAGGCCGACCCAAAACAACGACGCCGGAGAAGAGGAAGACGCAGTGGTCTTCTGGTCAGACTTCAGAGATGTGCACACCACCCATCGCTTCCAAGTGTATTACTCGCTAATGTCCAGTCCCTAGATAATAAGGTCGATGAAATGTAAAGAAAAACTTAAGTGTCCGCATAATAGAGCAACACATCTCCAAAAAAGTTTGCCCGTAGAGTTGCTATAAGACCTCAATGACTAACTTCTTATGGCTGCAGGGGCAGTATTGAGTAGCTTGGATGAAAGGTGCACAGAGGTGCCCATAGTAAACTGCCTGCTCCTCAGTCCCAGTTGCTAATATATGCATATTATTATTCGTATTGGATATAAATCACTCTGAAGTTTCTAAAACTGTTTGAATTATGTCTGTGAGTATAACAGAACTCATATGGAAGGCAAAAACCTGAGAAGTTCCACTTCCTGTTTGAATTTTTTCTGAGGTGGCATATTTTCAACCAAGCTGTCATTGAAATTACAGCGAGATATAGATGAGTTTTCACTTCCTACGGCTTCCACTAGATGTCAACAGTCAATAGAACTTTGTCTGATGACTCTAATGTGACGGGGGGCCGAAGGAGACAGGAATGAGTAATCACTGCCACGAGCTGACCATGCTTTCACATGCGCTTTCACATGAGGAGGACCTCCGTTCCACCGCTCTTCTGAAGTCAATCTAATTCTCCGGTTGGAACGTTATTCAAGATGTATGTTAACAACATTCTAAAGATTGATTCAGAACATCGTTTGACATGTTTCTACTGACTGTTACGGAACTTTTGGACATTTCGTCACGTTATAGTGGACGCGCTTTGTGACTTTGGAATTGTTTACCAAAAGCGCTAACCAAAGTAGCTAATTGGTAGCTAACATAAATAACGGACATTATCGAACAAATCAAGCATTTATTGTGGACCTGGGATTCCTAGGACTGCATTCTGATGAAGGTCATCAAAGGTAAGGAAACATTTATCATGTATTTTCTGGTTTCTGTTGACCCCAACATGGCGACTAATTTGGCTATTGTTCTGAGCTCCGTCTCAGATTATTGCATGATTTGCTTTTTCCGTAAAGTTTTTTTGAAATTGACACAGCGGTTGCATTAAGGAGAGGTATATCTATAATTCCATATTATCATCTACATTTATGATGAATATTTCTGTTGAAACAATGTGGCTATGCAAAATCACTTGATGTTTTTGGAACTAGTGAATGTAACGCGCCAATGTAAACTCAGATGTTTTGTTATAAATATGAACTTTATCAAACAAAACATGCATGTATTGTGTAACATGAAGTCCTATGAGTGTCATCTGATGAAGATAATCAAAGGTTAGTGACTAATTTTATCTCTATTTCTGCTTTTTGTGAAAGCTGTCTTTCGCTGGAAAAATGGCTGTGCTTATTGTGGTTTGGTGGTGACCTAACATAATCGTTTGTAGTGCTTTTGCTGAAAAGCATATTTGAAATCGGACACTTTGGTGGGATTAACAACAAGATTACCTTTAAAATGATATAAAACACATGTATGTTTGAGGAATTTTAATTATGAGATTTCTGTTGTTTGAATTTGGCGCCCTGCACTTTCACTGGCTGTTGTCATATCGATCCCGGTAGCGGGATGCAGCCATAAGAAGTACATTTAATTTAAATAAATTCTACCAGCTAATTTGAGATTTTTAGATGACAACATTTGAGGACACATAATTTAAGGGCATGTCTGTTTTCAACAAAGCTGGCCATCTTTTCCCCACTCTTTCTGGCTTCCATCATGTTTGTTTATTTGTCATATATACTTGGGAGTACAGAGTGAAATAAAATGACTACGTGCTGGTTAACCTTTTGACAATGCAACAACAACAGAAAAAGTAAATAGCTAAGTGAATAAAAAGAGTAATACAAATATAATTAAATTTCTGAAATATAAATAATTTCAGAAATGTATATAATGGACATATTTGTACAAATAGTTACATGGACTATATGGAAATAACAGACATGGGCCAAGCATGCTTACCTGTAGAATAGGATATAAGACCTCTATGATTAATTTCATTTTGTCAACATTGCCCATTTTAATCAGGGTTAATATCATGTTGTAGTAAAGTTCAGCTTCCGTCCACAGGGGGCAATGTGTCACTGTCAGAAGAAACAGTATGTGCTTCAGTTACAAAACTTTTTCTCTTCTATTCAGTCTCAGCTAGCTAGCAAGCCAGTAGCTACCGAAGTGCATTGCCAGACAAGCTAGCTATAAAAACGAAACCTGTAAATAAAACCTTTTCCTAATATCGTGACTTATATCAACATTCTTAGCTTGCCCATTCACAAAATAGATGTACTGTTAAATAACTCTGACACCCAATATTTGCTCTTTGCTATACCTCAGACTGACAGAGTGACTGGCATTTTGCTGAATGATGACATTGACATCGAACCCGTGCTATAGGGGCGGGGGAGGGGTCATGGGACGTGATTGGTCCACTGTGTTGTGAAATCTTGACCAATCACAGCAGCTACCATGTCACACCAGGGGCGTTTGCAGTGCCAACTACTCGGCTTCCACTAGATAACACAGTCACAAAGTCAGATTCCACAGCCACAAAGTCAAAATTTAGATTTGGTCTAATCCAAGATTTATTTAAACCATGTTTGTGCAACACACCATGAGAGTGTATTCAGTATATTTAGAAATTCTTCATTTGAACACAAATCAGGTTTCTATTAGGAGCTCCTCTTAACTGCTGCTGTTTGTTTGGGTTTCCTGGGTTAGGCTACCTCCCAGGCAACCCACACAAACATTCTCACATTATTATTAATAGGTATATAAAACATCATGAAACTGTTTTAGCTTTATGCTGTTGCAGAGCCTATACATACAGTATAATTACACTTGATGCCATTACAGAACATAAATACCAAGCTCAGGGAACATAAAGCCACATGAAAGGTGAGAATAACTATCAACCAGCCTCTTGAGCTTCATGCCTGAGTGAAGTAGGTTTAATGGTATAAAGAGCCAGTGGTTCAAAGCTGTCGTGCCTGTGGTGGTCGATGTGGTGTCATGTCACCACCATCAGTACCTCAACTGACCCATTAGAGACACCTTAATGACAGCCTTCTCTCTCTCTCTCTCTCTCTCTCTCTCTCTCTCTCTCTCTCTCTCTCTCTCTCTCTCTCTCTCTCTCTCTCTCTCTCTCTCTCTCTCTCTCTCTCTCTCTCTCTCTCTCTCTCTCTCTCTCTCTCTCTCTCTCTCTCTCTCGTGTTCTCACATATGTACAGTACGCCCACACTTATTGTGGAGTGGGCTTCACCATCTCGGCTCCCTGCTCAGGAGGGTGTCACCAGATGAGGGGACACTTCGGATGGGTCTAATGTCACTTAATGTTGTGGCATGAATGCTCGTGAGTCTGATTACTTTGACGGCAACAGAGAGGGCAATAAAGGAGGACTCCTTCAAATACGTGTCACAGTGGTCTCCCGACCCCGCCTGTCTCAGCCTCCAGTATTTATGCTGCAATAGTTTATGTGTCGGTGGGCTAGGGTCAGTCTGTTATATCTGGAGTATTTCTCCTGTGTTATCCGGTGTCCTGTGTGAATTTATGTATGCTTCCTCTAATTCTCTCTCCTTTCCTCCCCTCCCGGAAGACCTGAGCCCTGGGACCATGCCTCAGGACTACCTGGCCTGATAACTCCTTGCTGTCCCCAGTCCACCTGGTCGTGCGGCTGCTCCAGTTTCAACTGTTCTGCTTGCGGCTATGGAACCCTGACCTCTTCACCGGACGTGCTACTCTCTACCACACCTGCTGTCTCTAATTCTGAATGCTCGGCTATGAAAAGCCAACTGACATTTACTCATGAAGTGCTGACCTGTTGCACCCTCTACAACCAATGTGATTATTATTATTATTATTATTTGACCCTGCTGGTCATCTATGAACGTTTGAGCATCTTGGCCATGTACTGTTATAATCTCAACCCGGCACAGCCAGAAGAGGACTGACCACCCCTCAGAGCCATTCCTCTCTATGTTTCTTCCTTGGATCCTGCCTTTCTAGGGAGTTTATCCTAGCCACCGTGCTTCTACATCTGCATTGCTTGCTGTTTGGGGTTTTAGGCTGGTTTTCTGTATAGCACTTTGTGACATTGGCTGATGTAAAAAGGGCTTTATGAATACATTTGATTGATTTGCTTTTCTCTTTTATTATAGAAGTTGGAGTGTGATGTAGGCGATCTAATGGCCTCTCTGTGATCCCCAACACTGGCTGATGTATGGCGTCACACATCATCACTGGACTGGTTCCTCTGTTACAGTTATAGGTTCACTAAAAACAGGTATCGGGTATTCTTAGGCTAGAGTTTTGCAGGAGCTAGACTGGGGAGGAGTACTATCAAATCTAAATAAATGATTGCAGTTGCTTGTGTCTAGTATTCTCCTGCTCTCGCACATTACTTTTCTAAACAAAGCAATTTCAAATGTTGTCCTCTGATATTGACTGAACCTTTAGGACAGTGAGAGATTACACTTATTAGTGGAATAAATCAATATTCCCCCAGTGATTATGATTGCAGGGGGAGGGAATTACGGCTTTGATTGAGTGTGATTATTTTCCAGACTCTAACTGCCAATGGCTGGATTAAGCACCTTTACTCAGGGATGATCAAAGCCTAGAGCCAGCCGCTGTGATAGTAGGCCATGCCAGTCAACACCAGTCAACACAAATCTCATCAGGCAAAAGTAATCATGACAGAAGTGATGAGACAGTGGATGCATACTAAGAACATTCTGGTTGATTGACACATGCCAGAGCAGAAAGGCTTCTTCAATAAGCATAACGTATATTATAGTGCTGTAATTCATTTCACATTGGTATCACGTTGTTGTTTTATGTATCCATCCACTATACTTTATATTTTTTGGGGAAGTTTTGTTGTATGACACAGGAAGCTGTAGAGGCTATGCACCTCAGAATGTGAATCAAAGCAGCTCACTGACTGCCATAGCATTACCCTTGCTTAAGTGTTATCCAGGATCTACAGTTCGTTCTAGCTTCAGATGTTATCAGTAGTCATAACGGCCTACAGAGAAGTCGTGACAATCCCAGAAATGTTTTTTTTTTTAATCCTCAGACCAGGCTGGAATGTAATTCTGGTCTTTGCAGTTAAAGTACACCACGCAAAACCAACAAATATTTTTTCACACACGCTATGATTTCTTCAGCATTAAAAGACACTATAACTTTTTGGCCTTTTCATTATTTACACTAGTTAATTATGAAACAGTCATGTCTCTTTATTCTCAAAAGCCCAACAGATGGGCTGGTTGATCTGAATGTAATACATCAGGCACAGTTCCTCTGTGTTATCCTGGCTGAAGCTCACCTTCATATTTCATCAATGAGAGTTGCAAGAAGATCATTGGTCATGAGTTACTGTTGAACAAAAATCACCGTTGCATTGCTCACAATAGAGCATTTATCTAGGTAAAGACGACAACATTAAGATTAAAGGCTATTTTCTAGGCAGATTGTTTTTGAAGACAGAAAATAACCACCACAGATGAATGATTAAACCTTATTCCTTCAGTAATCCATATGTAGTCCGCAAAAGATTGTCTGTATACAATCCATACAATTATTCAATGCTATTTTAGATGGGGACAGGCTGCTTGGGGGAGACAACTCAAGGGATCCACAGGAACAAATTGACATCAACTTACATTTCAGGTTTGGGTGTGCATTTAGTAATTCAAACATACAGGGCAATCATTTAGATTATCAGAACAATGGTTCAAAAGCTGCCTGCCACCTATGAACATAAGATATGTTTTTGCCTCTTGCTGTCATAAGGTTCTCAGTTATGGTTCCGAATTCACATGCAGTGAAGCATGAAACTAGAATTTTTTTTACGTTATTATTTCACTTGCTCTGGACAAGGAATTCTGAAAGTGAATCTCTCCCAAAGTGAAATCATTCCTGAGACATGACAGTAAGCTTGTTCCTTTAGATCACGTCTAGTTCAGGTTGAGAAACAATCGGGTCAGTCTATCTCCATCTTTCTCTCTCTCTCCCACTCTCTATTGCTGTGGCCCATGTGTGAGAGGAGAGAGCGAGGCTCAGATGAGAGTTGTTGGTTTACCCACCATTGGCTTTGTTAATGAAAAATGCTCCATGCCAGGGAAATGATAAAATATGTAATCTAATTAATGGGAAGGTCTGCTGTAGGTCCACTGTACTGTAGTTTTTTTCTTCATTTTGTCCATATGGCAATTTTTTCCAAATCAACAGTTGAGAGAGAGAGATAGAGAGTGTGGGGTGACTCTCTCAGTAGTCTCTACAAACACCCTCCCTCTAGCACGTTAATTAGCCTGTCCCTCTTCTTTTAGAACAAAGAGAGAAGCTGCTCCCCTGCTGGGAATGGGAATAGGGGACACATCTTTGTTTGCATAGGATTAAGCATCAGAATTACAATTTAATTCCAACATGTTTTTATAACACTGAATAAGGTGAAAAGTGATTTCCATAAAATGCTAATTTCATACCTTCTCTTTGTCCCAAATCCTAAAATGTAAATGTAGCCAGTGTTTTACTGCACAGTGGTACAAGGAGCCGTTAGTCATGCTCCACAAATTGGGAATGATACACCGTGGTGAGCAAGGGCACTGATTGAAGGATAAGGACAGCCCAACGTGTGAATAAGCCCTCTGTCACTTCTGCTAAAAAGTAAAACAATTCCAACAAAGTCAACTAAAGAAGAGTCAGAACTTGTCACCCTTACCTTTTTGTTTGTGCCAGTGTTTTTTCCCGTGCAGGGTAAAGGTTGTCTTGACTTGATGTGATGTCTCTGTAAAATTGCGACGTTGTGGACAGGGTCTATGCAACAGATGGAGGAGGGTAGATGGACCTTTCTCTTCACAACTAGAACAGGGATCATCAACTATAGTGCCTTCAGGAAGTATTCGTACCCCTTGAATTATTCCACATTTTGTTGTGTTACCGCCTGAATTCAAAACTGATCTTCCCCCCCCCCCTCACCCATCTACAGTACCAGTCAAACGTTTGGACACGCCTACTCATTCACTCACTCATTCTTTATTTTTACTATTTTCTACATTCTAGAATAAGAGTGAAGACATCAAAACTATGAAACAGCACATATGGAATCATGAAATAACCAAAAAGGTATTAAACAAATCAAAATATATTTTATATAGGAGATTCTTCAAAGTAGTCACCCTTTGCCTTGATGACAGCTTTGCACACTCTTGGCATTCTCTCAACCAGCTTCACCTGGAACGCTTTTCCAACAGTCTTGAAGGAGTTCCCACATATGCTGAGCTGCTTTTCATTCACTCTGCTGTCCAACTCATCCCAAACCATCTATATTGGGTTGAGGTCGGGTGATTGTGGAGGCCAGGTCATCTGATACAGCACTCCATCACTCTCCTTCTTGGTCGAATAGCCCTTACACAGCCTGGAGGTGTGTTGGGTCATTGTCCTGTTGAAAAACAAATGATAGACCCACTATGCGCAAACCAGATGTGATGGTGTATCGCTGCAGAATGCTGTGGTAGCCATGCTGGTTAAGTGGGCCACCAGCAAAGCACCCCCAAACCATCACATCTCCTCCTCCATGCTTCACGATGGGAACTACACATGCGGAGATCATCCATTCACCTACTCTGTGTCTCACAAAGACACGGCGGTTGGAACCAAAAATCTCAAATTTGGACTCATCAGACCAAAGGACAGATTTCCACCAGTCTAATGTCCATTGCTCGTGTTTCTGTGCCCTAGTAAGTCTCTTCTTATTATTGGTGTCCTTTAGTAGTGGTTTCTTTGCAGCAATTTGACCATGAACGTCTGATTCACGCAGTCTCCTCTGATCAGTTGATGTTTAGATGTGTCTGTTACTTGAACTCTGTGAAGCATTTATTTGGGCTGCAATTTCCGAGGTTGGTAACTCTAATGAACTTATCCTCTGCAGCAGAGGTAACTCTGGGTCTTCCTTTCCTGTGGCAGTCCTCATGAGCCCGTTTCATCATAGTGCTTGATGGTGTTTGCAACTGCACTTGAAGAAACTTTCATAGTTCTTGAAATCTTCGGGATTGACTGACCTTCATGTCTTAAAGTAATGATGGACTGTCGTTTCTCTTTGCTTATTTGAGCTGTTCATGCCATAATATGGACTTGGTGTTTTAACAGATAGGGCTATCTTCTGTATACCACCCCTACCTTGTCACAACACAACTGATAGGCTCAAAGGCATTAAGAAGGAAATAAATTCCACAAATGAACTTTTAACAAGGCACACCTGTTAATTGAAATGCATTCCAGGTGACTACCTCATGAAGCTGGTTCAGAGAATGCCAAAAGCTGTCATCAAGGCAAAGGGTGGCTACTTTGAAGATTCTCAAGTCTATAATATACTGTATTTTGATTTGTTTAACACTTTTTTGGTTATTACATGATTCAGTATGTGTTATTTCATATTTTTGATGTCTCAAGAAAAACCTGAGTAGGTCTGTCCAAACTTTTGACTGGTACTGTACACACAATACCCCATAATGACAAAGTGAAAACATGTTTTCAAATGTTTGCACACCCCTGAGTCAATACTTTGTAGAAGCACATTTGGCAGGGATTACAGCTGTGAGTCTTGTTGAGTACATTTCTAAGAGCTTTCCACACCTGGATTGTGCAACATTTGCCCATTATTCTTTTCAAAATGCTTCAAGCTGTGTCAAATTGGTTGTAGCTCATTGCTAGATAACCAATTTATGGTTTTGCCATAGATTTTCCAGTAGATTTCAATTAAATATATAACTCTAGCACTGAGGAAAATTCACTGTCTTCTATATTTGGCCTTTTCTGTTGGGTTATTGTCCTACTGAAAGGTGAATTCATCTCCCAGTGTCTGGTAGAAAGCAGACTGAACCAGGTTTTCCTCCTGGATTTTGCCTGTGTTTAGCTCCATTCCATTTATTTTTTATCCTGAAATACTCCCTAATCCTTAATGATTATAAGCATGACATAATATGATGCAGCCACCACTATGCTTCAAAATATGGAGAATGGTACTCAGTAATGTGTTGTATTGGACTTGCCCCAAACATAACACTTTGTATTCTGGATAAAAAGACGAGAGACGAGAGACGAGAGACGAGAAGCAAGTACAGGGAGTGAATATTTAATAAATAACAGACATGAAACAGAACACGGACATCATCTGGACAAGGGAAACACATAATAACAAATTGACTACAAGAAGCCCAAACAGATATAATATTTGACTAAAACATGATCATGTATACGATCAGATGTGTCTCTCTATGATCAGTGGGAATACTTTGGAAAATATTTCCCAAATTAAAATCACTTGGAGATGAGTTTAGGAACCTTGCTGTAAAATATTCAAGGATCGACTGCTGCTTCATTTAAATATTATTTTAATTCCAAACGTCAAACATAATCACCTCTAATTATCTAGCCAGTGGTAGTTTTTTTGTTGTTGATTGTTTCACAAGTGGAGTTTGTGTAATGTCTGACGTAATCTTCAGAATAACGTACTTCTAAAGTTACAGTAGCCTAAACGTGGGGTGTGTGACTCTGCCACCATTAAAGATGCATGGCTGATGCTGCAGTGTTGGTGGGGAACAGGTGGTGGCAGACCCTCTGGTCTGTGTATGGATGGGAGAGGGGAATGTAAGAACAGTAGAACAAGCTGCTTACCTCATCGCCCTCAGCTGTCCTCTCTACCGCAGAGCCCAAGTTGTTTCAAAGTTGAAATGAAACCATAATGCACATTTTCCTTTTTAGATTACCGCTACTTTGTATGGTGCATTATAGGCTAAGATTTTCCCAAAAACACTGAAACTGAGTGAATCATTGGGAAAAGGAGAACCAGCTTCTTCAACAGGGCAGGAATGGCAGAACACATGCATTTACTCACTGCTCTACCAATGATACAAATACTAGGTTACTTATGCCTGGGGGACATTTTTTGAAGACATGTTTTTTTCACTGTCTTGCTAGCTTTCTGGAAGCTGCTATAAAGAAAAGCTCAGACTTATATAAACATGATTTGGAATGAGATATTGTTAACTTGGTGTTTCAGCTAAAAGATCCAGACTCCAACAAAATTAAACGTGGTCTCATGACAACATTGTTGTCTCTTTGCTTGTTGTTTTATATTACTTGTGGGATTAGCAGTCCAAATCAGAGGTGGTTGAGGTTTTCACAGTATATGTCAGTTCACTGTGGCTTGTGAAAGCGAGGTGATGGGACATGATCCATTGTCTATGTGGCAACCATACAGCAGAAATCTAGAGAGAGACAGTGACCCTTGTCTCTGGTGTATCCTGTAGACTAGACCACACAGAGGATTGGGGAGGTGTGGAACTGTGGCAGGCTACTGTGACAGCATCACTCTAGAACTGGACCCGAGATCAAGGGGTCTGTCGCAGGTCGACACTGTGGAGAAATCCCTGCCATTGACAGTTGAGTGGAGTGGGATATGTGGTGGCGTGATATGTGCACAGAATCTAGCCCGGCGGATCAGTCTTGGATGGCTGGTTGTGGCACCTGTCAGTTCATCCTGCCCTACCTCTCCAACTGCCCCTTCATTACTTGAAACAGCATGTCCGAACAAGTTAGGACGGCCGTCACTCCAGCATCACAACTCGCTCACAATGAACTCAAACTTTCTTCCTGGAGGACAGACATCCATTGGATGGCCCCATTGTCAGAAATAACCCATTGTTTTTACATATCTCCTCCATAGTAGTAGTGTGTGCAAGGGTGTAAGTGCGTGCATGGGTGCGCGTCTGTGCCTTTGTCTGAGTTGTGTAAGTGAAACAATGTAGCCTAGGTATTTCATATCATTATGCCAAATGTGTTCATCGGTGATTTTACTGTAACTACCAGCACAATGTCATAGGACATGCTTGGCATTAATCATTCCTATTCCAGAGCACCGCCGCCGGCAAATATACAGGAAGTGAAAAAAGTATTAATTACCTGTGAATAACATGAGAGAGCGATGTTATTCAAATTACAGTACAGTACAGAGGTTTCTACAATTCAACCTGCAGTATAATGGCTGTAAAAGCAGTTAGCAGTAGTTGGCTGGGCTGTCAGTGATGGATGCCCTGCAGATGTTCCCAGGTACATCTCATTATGCTGTGTACATCGAATAGGTTCCCATCTAAAGGTCAGAGAGGACACCACCACCGAAAGAGTTATATTAACATGGAATCCATTGTTCAGCAGCAAAGCGAGCAATGGCTGAATATAAAAAAGGCTTCTTGTTTGCATCCCAAATGGCACTCTATTCCTTATTTAGTGCACTACTATTGTCAAAAGTAGTACACTATATAGGGAATAGGGTGCAAGACAGGTCTATGATTGCATATCAAAGACTTTTGGAACCTGTAGCTGTGCATCGGTAAAATCACTGGGGAAGCCAGAAAGAAAGCCATATTACAACCTACGTGTTGTGATAATTGCATTGTGTGCTCTATAACCTGTTAGTTCATATGCCTTGTGACCGTGATATATAGGCCTAAAGGCCGAGACAATAAGAAGAATAAAATGGCAGAATAATTTCAACCAGACATTTGTTTCATCACAAAAGTGCAACCTCTGTCCATTGAAGTCCATGAAGCATATTGCATGTAAAAAATAAAACAGTTACATGACCTACAGCATGGTAAAGCAAGTTAATGTTTCCAACATTTTCGGACCTCTAAACAACTATTGATTTAGAACCATGGAGAGTTACCTCAAGTCGCAAAGAAAACAGGAGCTGCCTCCACTATTCCAGCACCATTTCAACTTCAACTTCAACATCATCAAATCACCTATGCTTAGTCTAATACAGTAACAACAAAAAGGTACCAAAAACAATTTAGTCCAATAAACGTAAGCTAAATATGATGTGGCTGTCCATGTTTCTTATTTGTGTGTGTGTGTGTGTGTGTGTGTGTGTGTGTGTGTGTGTGTGTGTGTGTGTGTGTGTGTGTGTGTGTTCGTGCAAGTAGAGAAAACATGTTGACACCCTACTTTTAGTGAAACGCCAATGCCATTCTCTCTTTCGTGTTGACAAAATGGTCTATCACTCTGTCATACAGTACACGCTTTTATTTTTTGTAGTCTCTCTTGGCTAAAATGCTTGTTCGCTAGCCTAACTTATTTTCATGGGCCATGTAAGCTAGTTAACATTAGCCTTTTACATATAGCTACATATTGAACTTCCATCCTCATAGGACAGGGGCACAATGTTTGAATTAATGGTTGGATCAGAATCGCGGTTATAATCATTGGCTAGTACAGAGAATAAATAAAACCACAAGTTCAAATCCCTATCTCCATCCATGGATAATTTAGGAATGGGCCAATTTTAGCTAGCTAGCTACTGGAGGACAACAACACAACGAGATGCAACAATTCAAGTTGTTTCTGTCAATGACGTATGCTCTTGATACGATTTGATAGGAGTGAAGTCAAATCCAAACTGGTCTTCCCTTGACACTTTTTTGGGGTGCGCTAGGACCATTCACAGTTGAGCTCACTCAGTTTAGCTCTATGCTGATTGGCTATTATTTTATACTTTTTTATCAAGAGGCCAAATGCTTGCTGGCTTCCCTTGCATTCAATTCTACGGGCGGCAACAACTTTTGGACCAGACAGCATCAGATAGATGGCCTACCAGTGGTGTAAAGTACTTAAGTAAAAATACTTCAAAGTACTACTTAAGTAGTTTTTGGGGGTATCTGTACTTTACTATTTATATTTTTGACAACCTTTACTTTTACTCCACTACATTCCTAAAGAAAATAATGTACTTTTTAATCCTTAAATTTTCCCTGACACACAATGCTTAACAGGACAGGCAAATTGTATAATTCAAGCACTTATCAAGAGAACATCCCTGGTCATCCCTACTGCCTCTGATCTGGAAGACTTACTAAACACAAATGCTTCGTTTGTAAATTATGTCTGTGTTGAATTGTGCCTCTGGCTATCCGTAAATTTAAAAAAATATATAAGAAATGTTAAATGATTTATACTTTTACTTTTGATACTTAATAACTTCTTTGGGGTAGGGGGCAGTATTTTCAAGTCCGGATGAAAAGCATGCCCAGAGTAAACGGCCTACTACAAAGCCATAAAAGCTAGAATATTATTAGTATATTTGGATAGAAAATACTCTGAAGTTTCTAAAACTGTTTGAATGATGTCTGTGAGTATAACAGAACTCATATGGCAGGCAAAAACCTGTGAAAAAATCCAACCAGGAAGTGGGAAATCTGAGGTTTGTAGTTTTTCAACTCTTTGCCTATCCAAGATACAGTGTAAATTTGGTCCGATTGCACTTCCTAAGGCTTCCACTAGATGTCAACAGTCTTTAGAACCTTGTTTGATGCTTCTACTGTGAAGGAGGGGGGAATGGAAGCTGAATGAGTCAGGTGTCTGGCATGAACTGATTATGCGCGCTCATTGAGAGTTAGCTGCGTTCCATCGCATTTCTACAGATAAAGGAATTCTCCGGTTTAAACATTATTGAAGATTTATGTTAAAAACATCCTTAAGATTGATTCTTTGACATGTTTCTACGAACTGTAATATGACTTTTCATCTGAACTTTCGCCTAGACTTGCCCGCGCCTCATGAGTTTGGATTGTGTACTAAACGTGCGAACAAAAAGGAGGTATTTGGACATAAATGATGGACTTTATCGAACAAATCAAACATTTATTGTGGAACTGGGATTCCTGGGAGTGCATTCTGATGAAGATCATCAAAGGTAAGTGAATATTTATAATGCTATTTCTGACTTCTGTTGACTCCACAACATGGCGGATATCTGTATGGCTTGTTTTGTTGTCTGAGCGCTGTACTCAGATTATTGAATGGTGTGCTTTTTCGGTAAAGCTTTTTTGAAATCTGACAGCGGTTGCATTAAGGAGAAGTGGATCTAAAATTCCATGCATAACAGTTGTATCTTTTAGCAATGTTTATTATGAGTATTTCTGTAAATTGATGTGGCTCTCTGCAAAATCCCCGGATGTTTTGGAACTACTGAACATACATGTATTGTGTAACATGAAGTCCTATGAGTGTCATCTGATGAAGATCATCAAAGGTTAGTGATTCATTTTATCTCTATTTATGCTTTTTGTGACTCCACTCTTTGGCTGTAAAAATGGCTGTGTTTTTCTGTGACTAGGTACTGACCTAACATAATCGTTTGGTGTTCTTTCGTCGTACAGCCTTTTTGAAATCGGACACTGTGGCTGGATTTACAACAAGTGTATCTTTAAAATGGTGTAAAATACATGTATGTTTGAGGAATTTTAATTATGGGATTTCTGTTTTGAATTTGGCACCCTGCAATTTCACTGGCTGTTGTTGAGGTGGGACGCTAGCGTCCCGAATATCCCAGAGAGGTTTTAAAGGGGCTACGGACAACTAGGGGGCAGCAATTATTAATCCCTGGAAAAGCTTGTAGCGAAACCACTGAAAACCTGGTTAAAGGTCCAATGCATTTTTTCTCAACATCAAATCATTTCTACGTATATACCTTGCTGGGATTGTTTTCAATGAAAATGGTCAAAAAACATTTCTCAAGCCAGAATTTTGCTTGGACAGTCTGGGAGTGTTCCAAGTGGGGAGGAGGAAACAGAAAACTAGTGATTCTTCACATAGAGGTTTGGAACTCTTTTTCTTATTGGTCTATTAACTAATTTACTGCCTGGTGATGTCATCAGGCAGGCTAAAACTCCATTCCACCAAAAGTATTTTCAAACAGCTCTACACTAAAACGGCATTATCATAATTTTCACAATATTATTCAAACCTCATAGAGTGGAAATATACATAAAACACAGGAAATCAAGTTTGACCGCACTGGGCCTTTAAACATCTACTACTAAGAATTTCATGTTATTTGGTCAAATATTCACATCCTAATAATTTATCAGGATTGTTGTTCAGGTCTGTTGTTAAGGTCTCACCTGAGACAATAGAAACCATGTTTCTTTGTCAGTAGCACATCCATCTACCATTCAGATTTTCACGACAGGATATGACCCAGATGCAGACACAAGAGGCGGATAGTTAGATTCTCAGAATATTTATTATAACAAAGGGGCACGCAATGGGCAGGTCGAGGGCAGGCGGGCTCAGGGTCAGGACAGGCAGAAAGGTAAAAACCGGGAAGACTAGGAAACAAAACCTGAGAACAGGAGAAATGGGAAAAACACTGACCGGGGTGTCGGCGGCAGAACTCAACGACGAGGGCTGGGTCCAGGATGTTCCTAGCGGGGACCCAGCACCTCTCCTCCTGGCCATAACCCTCCCAATCAACCAGGTGCTGGAATCCCCTGCCCCGATGTCGAACACTCAGGAGGCGCCTCACTGTGTACACCGGATGGCCGTCGTTGAGAAAATAGGAGACAAAGGGCTGTGAGACAGAGGTTTAATCCTAGACACATGGAAAGTGCAACAGAAGACAAACAGCAGTGGAGCTAAGGACTCTCCACTAGAGATGTGGAAAAGGCCTGATAAAGCCGGGGCAAAGCTTACGGGACTCCACTTGGTGGGGCAGATCCCGAGTGGAGAGACATATCCTCTGTCCGAGACGATAGCAGGGAGCAGGTGTCCGGTGGCGGTCCACCTGTTGCCGATACCTGGAGGTGGTCTTAAGAAGAGCGGACCGGGTTCTCTTCCAGGAACGCCAACAGCGGAGGACGAATATCTGGGCCGAGGGTATGCTGACTTCTTCCTCTGGGAAGAGCAGAGGCTGGTAACCCAAGGAACACTCGAAGGCTTGGAGACCAGTGGCCGAGCAGGGAAGGGTGTTGTGGGTGTACTCCACCCACATGAGTTGCTGGCTCCAGGTGGTGGGGTTGGCAGAGACGAGGCAACGAAGAGTCTTCTCCAGGTCCTGATTGGCTCGTTCCGATTGGCTCGTTCCTGGAGAAGACAATTGGCTCGTCTTCTCCAGGTCCTGATTGGCTCGTTCCGACTAGATTGGGGATGAAACCCGGAGGACAGGCTGGCCAATGACCCAATGACGATGCAGAACGCCTTCCAGAATAAAGATTAGAATTGAGGACCACGATCGGAGACCATGTCGACCGGAAGTCCATGGATCTGGAAGACATGCTGTAACATGAGCTGGGCCCTCTCCCTGGCTGAGGGTAACTTGGGAGGGAAATTAAATGGGGGAATTTGGAAAACCTATCCACTACCGTAAGGATGGTGGTGTTGCCATCAGATGGAGGGAGACCAGGGAGACCTGGACAAAGTCCAGGGATATATGGGACCAGGGGTGGTAAGGACCAGGCTCTCGATACCCCAGACGAATGTAGCTGCTAGACAGGAAGTAGGAAGGATGGTCTCTGGGTCAGACGGTGTAGCTGCGGAGCAATGCTAGAGAGAGGGCATTAGGCTTCACATTGTTGGACCCAGGGTGGTAGGAGATGGTAAAATTTAAACAAGTGAATAACAGAGCCCAACGAGCCTGCCTTGAGTTGAAGTGCTTGGTGGTACGGAGATATTCCCGATTTATATAGTCGGGCCACACTAAGAATGGATGTTCCACCCGTTCTAGCCAGTGTCTCCACTTCTCCAGCGCCACCTTGACCACAAGAAGTTCCTGATTTCCCACGTCATAGTTCCTCTCAGTGGGATTAAGACGATGGGACAGGTAAGTGCATGGATGCAGCTTTTGGTCCTGGCAGAACGCTGGGACAGAACAGCCCCCACTTCAACATCTGAGGCGTCGACGTCCAAGATGGGAGCTGTGGTGAATCGAAGCTTGAGATCCGAAAATGCCCTGTCAGCAGCTGGGTACCACGTGAATGGAACCTTGGGTGAGGTGAGTGCAGAGAGGGGTGCTGTAGCGCCGGATGAAGCGGCGTTAGAAATGAGCAAACCCCAGGAAACGTTGAAGCTGCACCCTGGATGTGGGTTGGGGCTATTCCCCCACCACTCTCACCTTGTTAGGATCCATCTGAATGTTCCCTGCAGTGATGACGTATCCCAGAAAAGAGATAGTGGAGCGGGGAAATTCACATTACTCAGCTTTAACAAATAACTGGTTCTCCAGGAGGCGCTGGAGGACTTGTCAGACGTGGAGAACATGCTCTTGAGCCGAACGGGAAAAGACAAGCATGTCATCAAGGTAGACAAAGACGAACCGTTTCAACATGTCACTGAGCACGAATTGACCAGGGCCTGGAACACTTCGGGAGAGCTGGTCAGTCCGAATGGCATATCCAGGTACTCATTGTGCCCACATGCCGTGTTAAAGGCTGTCTTCCATTCGTCTGCTTCCCGTATCAGAACCAGATGTTAGGCAATCCGAAGGACCAGCTTCGAGAAAATGGTCACCCCTGGAGACGCTTGAAAGCCGATTGAGGAGTGGTAGAGGGTAACTTGTTTTACTACGATGTCATTAAGGCTTCGGTTGTCGATACACGGACAAATGAACCCTGCAGCCAGAGATTCCTTAATGTACCCTTCCATGGTCTTGGTCTCCAGACCAGACAGGGAATAAAGCTGCCCCTGAGGCGGTGTAGTGCCCGGGAGGAGGTCAATGGCATAGTCATAGGGTTGATGCGGAGGAAGACGTGTGGTGCGGGCCTTGCCAAAAACCCCCCGAAGGTCCTGGTACTCCGCTGGAATGGCTGAGAGATCTGAGGCTTTTCCCAAGTCCACAGGAGGACGCCCAGGGGCAGGCTGCGCCGCCTTGAGGCAGTGCGCATGACAGAATGGGATCCAACCCAGGATAGAACCCGTAGCCCAGTCGATCAGGGGGATGTGCTTCTGGAGCCACGACAATGAGTAGAAAGTGCATGAACTCACTGTGGTTATCTGACACTCGCAGGTTGACCGGAACCATACTGTGAGTGACCCTGCCAATAGAGCGTCCATCCAATGCTCTGGAGTCCATGGGAATGGAGAAGGGTTGTGTGGAGATGCCCAGCTCCGACACCAGGGTAGTGTCCATAAAGCTTCCATCGGGCCCCAGAGTCCATGAGCACCCAGAGAGATTTAGACCGGTCACCCCTCAGTAGGATAGCACGGAGAGGAGTACGAGTATTGGGAGATGGGAGATGGGAGACTCCTTGTATGACCCACCAGCATACTAGTACCTACTGATGAGCCTGATCTTTTACTGGACAGGTGGATATGTAATGTCCTGAAGTACCACAATACAGACAACTTTTGGAGCTTAGTCTGCGTAAACGTTCCTCAGGAGACAATCTAACCCTGTCCAGTTGCATGGTGTCATGTCTTTGGCATCATTTAAATTGAAGACTGTTATTTTATAAAATCAATTCTCTGTAATTATTATTACGTGATTAAACTAATCATGTAAAAGTAAATAGATAGGAAGTCGGGGCACCAAGGAAAATCTTCAGATTAAAGTTATAATTTTCCTGATATAACTTTTCAGATATTTTAATAGCTGATCAATTAGTCTTCTAATTAATGAATTATTCTTTACCCCACGTTAGTCTCATTCCAAACGTCGTAAATTGTTGGTTATCTGCACAAACCCAGTCTTTACTATGAATCATCCATACATCAATTGTCTTAATCATGTATTTACTAACTAACTTAATAATCACAGAAATGCATAAACAAACAGTAGATATGGTTACAAGGAAACGATAGGGGAGGTTCCCTAGTGGGCTAAGCCGATATAACGGCTTGGTGGACAAACGGAAGTGGGTATGGACTGAGAAGGGTGGGAATTACAAGAGTCACTACACAGTTGATAATTATATTAAAACCTTTTTAGGATCGGCATCCCGCTAGCGGCACACCTCGACAACATCCGGTGAAATTGCAGAGCACCAAATTCAAATGACAGAAATAGTAATATTTAACATTCATGAAAATACAAAGTGTCATACATCAAAATAAAACTTAACTTCTTGTTAATCCAGCCGCTGTCAGATTTCAAAAAGGCTTTACGGCGAAAGCATACCATGCAATTATCTGATGGATTTTCATGATCCATCATTTTCATGAATGATGGATTTTCCTCAGGTTTTTGCCTGCCATATCAGTTCTGTTATACTCACAGACATTATTTTAACAGTTTTGGAAACTACAGAGTGTTTTCTATCCAAATCTACCTATCATATGCATATCCTAGCATCTGGGCCTGAGTAACAGGCAGATTACTTTGGGCACCTCAGTCATCCAAACTTCTGAATACTGCCCCCTATCCCCAAAGGTTTTAATTGAAATGCTAATCCTTTGCACATGAACGCTCACTCATTCGGGAATAATTGCAATCAATATATATTTACGCTCAGTGTGTCGTTGTGATCTCTGTTGGAATCGTCCATCTTTCTGTTGGAAAGTTCATCTGATCGTCTCTCTGTTTCGGCGGTTGTCGGTCTTCACATTCAATGGCACATAATTTCTAGCTGCAGACTAGTAATTAGTATCGAAGAGTTGCTCTTATTCTGTCGGGATCGATAGTCTCAGAGTTTAACCACATGGTATGGTTAGGAATTCAAAAACCATTACAACCTTAGCTTATCCTGAGGTTTTTGTGGTCTCTACTCAAACCTTTGCTCCCTCAGCAGACCGAGGTATGCATGGTCTCCAGAGGATTTCTTCAAGTGGGGGTTTTATTCCTAACAGTAGAAAAGGGCTGTCCCATGAGCCAGATCATGTCAGTGCTCATGGAAGCGGGCCAATGACTTAGTTAAACTTTAAAGGGAATACAATTCTCTCACATTAACAGTTTAAAATCACATTACATAATATCACAAATAGTTTCATCTTTACTCATTCATTTTATACAATAATTAGACGCAAACCTCATAACGGAGGCTCCTGTATAAACATAGTTATGGTAATGTGGCTGTATTGTCTTTCATGAGGTCACAAACATGAAACAAAATGGACGGCGTCGTAGCTGGCTTCTCCACCGACCGTTTACACATTCTCCAAAACATGGATATTGTTCAGTTCTCAAGTTCTGTGATGTAGAAGAAGTTCCTTTATTCTACTGTGAAACTCTCTCTCTCTATATTGCACGGCCATGAGGAGAGAGTCTCATCCAGGAATTTAAGACCTGAGATGACAGAAACTGGGTGTAGGAGGGAGAGAGAGGTGGTGAGAGAGAGGGGGATTGTACTTGCTATACCCAAAGAGGGCCACGTCATGACAATGAGCTCCGGAGGAGACGAGTCAACAGTCCTTGATGATTCCCGAATGAACTTGGGTGACATTGGATTCACTTGGGAATGCAGGCATTTGGGACTTCTGAGATTCTTTGGAGGAAACCGTGGATGAGCGCATATGGCCGGGAACAGACCTCCTCTCCCTGATGCGTTCTCGTAACTGCCCATCGATCCTCATGGTCAAGGCTATGATTGAGTCGAGGTCCATGGGCGAGCTCATCTTTAATTCCCGCCGATTATCTGTGAAGGAAGGTGTTGAACAGGGACTCCGGGTTCCAGGCACTCTAGGCGGACCAACATGCGAAAATCTACCGCGTAGTCTGCCACACAGTCTTGACGCAGCCGAAGTAGCTTCCGAGCCGCATCTCTCCCGGACACCAGAGAATCTAACATCTTCCTTACCTATGCCATGAAATCCTCACAGACTAAGGCAAACGGTGGATTGTTGCTCCCACACCGCCGTAGCCCAGGCGAGCGCCCTCCCGGACATAATTTGCTATCTTCGAACGATCCAAAGGAAATTAAGAAAGCTGAAGCAGGAATATGAGGGAGCACTGGGAGAGAAACGCCCAATACTGTAGGTTCCATGATCCCCAGCATTGCGCTCCAGAGGAGATAAGCAGGGTTCTCAGGAAGCCGGGATAGGCTAGGGAGAAACACCTCTGGTAGCGGGGTTATTGGGAGTCTGGAAGGTTACTGTTGTGGCATGCTGCCTAGTAGATAGTCTGCAGAATTGTTCCAACAATGCATTGAAGGCATGGCCATGGCGTGCCGCCAAGGTATGGTCCCTCCACAAGGTTATGAAGTACCTCATCGTGTCTTCCAATGGTGGCTCCTTGGAGGGAGACAGCATTGCGGAGCTGGTCCGAGTCTGCTGGGTCAGTCATGCCAGTTTGTACTATCACGACTCAGGATATGACCCAGATGCAGACACAGGAGGCGGATAGTTTGATTTTCTGAATATTTATTAAAACAAAGGGGCAGATAAAGGGCAGGTCGAGGGCAGTCAGAGGTTCGTAATCCAAGGCAGAGTCAATCAGGGACAGAACGGCAGGCGGGCTCAGGGTCAGCCAGGCAGAAAGGTCAAAACCGGGAAAACTAGTAAACAAAACTTGAGAACAGGAGAAATGGAAAAAACGCTGGTAAGACCTGACATAACAAGACAAACTGGCAACAGACAAACAGAAAACACAGGTAATAATAAACAGGGGATAATGGCGAAAAAAGAGACACCTGGTGGGACAAGCACAAGACTGGTGAAACAGATCAGGGTGTGACACATAGCATTTAGCCATCCACCGCTGGGATTATTTTTATCTGGGTGACTTCATACACTCCCATGAATCCCACTGTGAATTCTTCAAAGGTGTTACATAATTACGGTTTGAGATGTAGCCTATTTTTCACAGATTATAATATCACATCAGGCAAATGTGATAATGTGCTGAAAACAGGAGCTCCACCAAGATTACTGTGCTACATAATGAAGAGACATTGGGGAGCTGTGATGTTGGATGTTACCGCTTGTTGTCTCCAGTTAGGATTATGTTGACAGAATAATCAAAATACCCTGAACGCATTCCATCACAAACCCAGCCTAATTAAAATGCTTGGGAAATAGATTATAGCAGAGGGCCCGGGTGTAAGAAACAACCATTTATTTACTCGTTTGGGAGCAGCCTATAGCCAAATAAATGTTGATTTTGACATTCAGTTAATTGCACATAGTGTTTGAATAAGGATTACTGTGTGAACACAGCACATTCTCTCGCATAGGTTAATTGATCAGACATGTGGGAGTGAATCATTGCCTCTGTCAGCTAGTCTCTAGTCTTTATACCTCTCCATCCACATTAGGTATTCACACCCTGTTCTAACAACATCACAGCCCTCGCCAGCCAGCCAGGCACGTGACTCAGGTATTGTGTTGTCCACATAACATTGATGTAAATCAAACAGCTATGACGGTGTTGGAATCTAGACAAGATAGTGCCACCTCTAAGGTTATGGTAAGGTTTGGATGAAAATAAGAAAGAATGAGAGCGTTCAGACAAGAATTGCAATGCTATGTTACTATATTTTAGTCAACTCAGCTGTCTTTCAACAATACCCAGTCCAATATGATAATTGCAGTGTTATGAGTGTGACTTGTTGAAAGATTGCAGGGTTTGTCATTTCCTCTTTCTGTGTGGATTTACTTGTCTTGAAATGAGATAATCCACACAGAACATGATCCTTTAGCCAGCCGATCTCTTGACACGAGTACCCTTTGACCAATGAGAAATGGGGTCAATTCTCAAACAAGAGACTTCATGAGCGAAAGCCTAATGGATTTGACAGTACAAACAGACTTGGCTCTTTTTCAAAGAAACAGTCAACAGACAATATTATTAAAGCTTGACACAAGAGGGTTAAAGCCAGTTTGGTATTACAGTGTGGTGAACCATGTCTGTCCAGCGCTGTTTACTCACATTTCAGATCATCTCCCTCAGTGGTCTCATACAGCAGAGATTTCAATCTTGTGCCCCACAACACATAGTATCAATGAGGTTTTTACCCCTAATAGTATTACAGTACAGAGAACTTAAACTTTTATTAGACTTCACGCAAAGCCAAGTGTTACACTGCCTACAGATAGAGAGGCATGCAATGTCAGTGTGTTCGTATGATATCCAATTCTATACGTTTTGTATGTTGCGGTAAAGTAAAGTTGAGTGGGCATATTACTTTCATAAATGCTTGGACAAATGTTATTCTGCACTGCAGCAGGAGATAGAAGAGAATATATTTTGATAGTCTTTTGAGAAAGTAAATTGACACTGGACAATTACCAAAAGACAGAAAAGACCCAAGATATATCCTGCACAGTTTGGGTGAAATTGATAGAAAGAGCTTTTGTGAAAACGTTATTTGAAATGTAATTAATTAATAGTGTGTTAATGAGAAATAAAAGCCCAGTTTATAATTTTAAAAATGGTTTTACTCAATTATGTAGTCCTTCGAAATGCTGATTTATTGAATAATATTTCTGGGCATATTTAGTAGGCCTACATTTTTCATGATATAACCATGAGAATTGTTCCCATTTGATAATCAAGTCAATGGAGAAGAACACATTGTTTTCAAATACGCTTTCTTGTGCTCTAATGATATAGCCAAATTTGTACTGTACAACTGGTGTAGACTTTACAGAGAAATGCTTGCTTACTAGCCCTTCCCAACAATGCAGAGTTTAAAGATAAGAAAAGAAAATAGTAACACAAGAGGAATAAAATTAAATATCGCCCCGCCTTCAGAAGCAGTGCCTTCAGAAAATATTCACACCCTTTCACCTTATCCACATTTTGTTGTGTTACAGCCTGAATTAAAAATCTATTAAAATTACATTTTTTGTCACTGAACCTATCCCATAATTTCAAAGTGGAATTATGTTTTTCAAAATATGTAAATATTCATTAAAAATTTAAAGCTGAAATGTGGAGAGTCAATAAGTATTGTTTAGGCAAACCTAAATACACTATATATAAAAAAGTATGTGGACACGCCTTTCAAAATAGTGGAGTCTGCTATTTTAGCCACACCCATTGCTGACAGGTGTATAAAATCGAGCACACAGCCATACAATCTCCATAGACACACATTGGCAGTAGGATGGCCTTACTAAAGAGCTCAGTGATTTTCAACATGGCACCGTTACACTGGGAGATGAATTCACCTTTCAGCAGGACATTAACCTAAAACACAAGGCCAAATCTACAATGTATTTGCTTACCAAGAAGACAGTGAATATTCCAGAGTGCCCGAGTTACAGTTTTGATTTAAATCTGCTTGAAAATATATTGCAAGACCTGAAAATGGTTGGCTAGCAATGAGCAACAACTCATTTGATAGAGCTTGATGAATGTTGAAAAGAATAATGGGCAAATGTTGCACAAACCAGGTGTGGAAAGCTCTTAGAGACTTACCCGGAAAGACTCACAGCTGTAATCGCTGCCGAAGGTGATTCTAACATGTATTGGCTCAGGGGGTTGAATACTTATCTAATTAGTGCATTCGGGAACCATTAAGACACCTTCACTTTTTCCACATTTTGTTACATAACAGCCTTATTCTAAAATGGATTACACTTGGAGAGAAAAAATTGCAGCAATTTACACACAATAACCCATAATTACAAAGCAAAAACAAGTTTAGAATTGTTTTGCAAATGTATATAATGTATTTTGTAGAAATATCACATTATCATAAGTATTCAGACCATTTTCTCAGTGCTTTGTTGAATCACCTTTGACAGCCATTACAGGCTCGAGTCTTCTTGGGTATGATGCTACAAGCTTGGCACACCTGTATTTGGGGAGTTTCTCCAATTCTTCTCTGCAGATCCTCTCAAGCTCTGTCATGTTGGATGGGGAGCTTCGCTGCACAAGTATTTTCAGGTGTCTCCAGAGATGTTTAATCATGTTCAAGTCCGGGCTATGGCTGGGCCACTCAAGGACATTCAGAGACTTGTCCTGAAGGCACTCCCGCGTTGTCTTGGCTGTGTGCTTAGGGTCGTTTTCCTGTTGGAAGGTGAACCTTTGCCCCAGTCAGAGCGCTATGGAGCAGGTTTTCATCAAGGATCTCCCTGTACTTTGCTTCGTTCATCTTTCCCTCGATCCTGACTAGTCTGCCAGTCCCTGCCGCTGAAAAACATCCCTACAGCATGATGCTGCCACCACTATGCTTCACTGTAGGGTTGGTATTGTCCAGGTGATGAGCGGTGCCTGGTATCCTCCAGACGTGACGTTTGGCAATCAGGCCAAACAATCTTGATTTCATCAGACCAGAGAATCTTGTTTCACATGGTCTGAGAGTCCTTTAGGTGCCTTTTGGTAAACTCTAAGCTGGCTGTCTTGTGCTTTTTACTTAGGAGTGGCCTCGGTCTGGCCACTCTACCATAAAGGCCTGATTAATGGAGTGTTGCAGAGATGGTTGTCCTTCTGGAAGGTTCTCCCATCTCCACAGAGGAACTCTGAAGCTCTTCCAGAATGACCATCGGGTTCTTTGTCACCTCCCAGACCAAGGCCCTTCTCCCCCGATTGTTTGGCTGGGCAACCCACTTTAGGAATAGTCTTGTTGGTTCCAAACTTCTTCCATTTAAGAATGATGGAGCTCACTGTGTTCTTGGGGACCTTTAATGCTGCAGAAATGTTTTGGTACCTTTCCCCAGATCTGTGCCTCGACATAATCCTCGCTTGGAGCTCTACGGACAATTCCTTCGACCTCATGGCTTGGTTTTTGCTCTGACATGCACTGTCAACTGTGGGACCTTATATAGACAGGTGTGTGCCTTTTCCAAATCATGTCCAATCAATTGAATTTACCCCAGGTGGACTCCAATCAAGTCGTAGAAACATCTCAAGGATGATCAATGGAAACAGTATGCACCTGAGCTCAATTTTGAGTCTCATAGCAAAGGGTCTGAATATTTATGTAAATAAGGTATTGCTTTTTTTCCCGCTTTTTTTAATACATTTGCAAAAATGTTTAAAAACCTGTTTTCTCTTTGTCATTATAGGGTATTGTGCGTAGACTGACCGTAGACTTTTTTTAAATTAATTTTAGAATAAGGCTGTAAAGTAACAAAATGTTGAAAAAGGGAAGGGGTCTTAATACTTTCTGAATGCATTGTATATTTGTGTTGTATTTCAAATTTGTATTTTTTTACAAATGTTAGAATTTTTCTTCCACTTATGTAACAAAATGACAATTAATTCCATTTTAATCCAACTTTGTAACGCAACATTTAATGTGGAAAAAATCAAGGGTGTGAATACTTTCTGAAGGCACTGTACAGTACAGGGAGTACCAGTACTAGATAATTGTGCAGAGGTATGAGGCATTTGAGGTAGATATGTACATGAAGGCAGGGTAAAATGACTAGGCATCAGGATAGATAATAATAAGAGTAAAATAACAGAGCCGTAGCAGCAAATGATGAGTGTAAAAGTGTGAGTGTGTGTAATGTGTATGTGTGTGTTCGTGCTGTGTTGGTCTACGAGTGTGTGTTATGTGTGTGCGTATGTAGTGCATGTGAAAAGGTGTGGGTTTTGTGTGGGAGTGTCAATGTAGTGTGTGTGAGTGTGTATATGGTTTGTATATATAGTCTAGTGAGTGTGTGTAGGTTCAGTGCAAGATCGTGCAGGTAGTTTGGGTGCCATTAATTGACTATTTAGCAGTTTGGCTATTTAGCAGTCTTATGGCTTGGGGGTAGAAGCTGTCTCAGAGTCTGTTGGTCCGAGAGCTAATGCTCTGGTACCGTTTGCTGGATGGTAGGAGAATGAACAGTCTATGGCTTGGGTGGCTGGATTCTTTGGCATTTTTTCGGGCCTTCCTCTGACACCTAATATAGAGGTCCTGGATGGCAGGGAGCTTGACCCCGGTGATATACTGGGCAGTCCGCACCACCCTCTGTAGCGCTTTGCGGATAAGGGTGGTACCAAGCGGTGATGCAGCCGGTCAAGATGCTCTCGATGGTGCAGCTTTCGAACTTTTTGAGAATCCGAGGGCCCATGCTAAATCTTTTCAGGCTCATGAGGGGGAAGAGGTGTTGCCGTGCTCTCTTCACAACCGTGCGGGTGTGTGTGGAACATGTTAGTTCCTTAGTGATGTGGACGGCAAGGAACTTGAAGCTCTCGACCCGCTCACAACAGCCCTGTTGATGTGGATGGGAGCGTGCTCTCCCCTCTTTCTCCTATAGTCCACAATCAGCTCCTTGGTCTTGCTTGGTCTTACATTTGACCAAGCTTTTGCCTTATAGCATGTTTTGAGTAGGCTATGTAAAGCCCATCAAAAAGAAGTGCTACAAATTCCTCTTTCTTATTTACATAGACGTGTTGATCTCTTATGTGATTTAATGTTCATGGCGTTTAACATTTTTGAGTGCATCAATATTCATATAATACATGCATTATTCAAACACTATTTCTCCCATGCAATTCCATCCAATCCCTTCCAACACCAGAATGTTGGGTTAGGAATTTACAACAAAAAATATCTAATCTTATTATTTTTCTATCTGTAATGACTCTGGAGTTACTATAGTAAACCAATGAGACCATTATGTTATGCATTATGTAGACCATACCACCCATGAGTAACCACTTTGCTATTAAATTACCCCCGCATTAAGTTAATGTTGAGAGGTTTTCTTCAGAGTGGTTCTAAAGACATTTTAGGTTATGTCTTGTATTACTCTATTTGTTGTGTTCCTTGCTCAACAACCCTACATAGAAGATAAGAACACAAGCAATTAGGGCCTATGTACAGTAGGTAGAATGTTTGCATGTTAATGGCCCTGACTTTGCTTTTCAGTCTCCTGTCGGTAAACTTCCCTGCGAGCCCTGTGCCGTGGCCGCCGCATCGTGAAGAGGGGTGTTGTTCACGGACAGGACATATCTTTCTGACAGATGTGTGAGCTGGGCCTGGCTCACAAAGGGCTGAGGAGAGAATGCAAGTCTTTGTGGGGCCTGTGGGTTCCCACAGCCTGGCCTTTGTGATTCAACACCACTGAGTCACTGGCCTTTAGGTCTACAGCCAGAGCTCCAGAGCCAGAGCAACAGCAATGGGGCTTGGCTGGCCATGAGTCACACACGTGGCCTGGATTCAGCACGGAGCAAAGGGGAGCCAGCAAAGACCAAAAGACATTCATAAAATCACACGGCTAGTGTCGCGCAGGCAAATCTTATGTGCAAATGTGGGGGCGAATACTTTTATACTCATTTCCCGGCCAACCGTGGTGTGGTTTAATTAATCAAAGTGAGGATTTCTCTCTACCGCCTCCTAGGTGTGTTTGAGTATGTGGGGGGAATAAATATAAATTATCAGGTATCACAGTGAATCGTAACCCAGCTGACTCTTGATGACTTGTGATTTGCCGAGGTGATGTGTGGAGGGTTAGAGGAGATGTGCAGGTTTAGCCTGTAGCTCATCCCTCCACCAGAGAGCTCTGTGACCCCTGCCCCTGCTACTCTGGAGGCCAGAGAGATGATCATCATCTTTTCTAGAGCCACAGGCTACTGACACTGACTGGCAGCTAGATAGGATGTAATACAAGCAATGAGAAGAGGGACCCTACACTGAACTTCCATTCATTTCAAGGGAATATACACTTTGATGCGATGCAGATCCCACATGTGAGACGGTGGGAGGACGTCCATTTCTTTACGTATCAATTATCATCTAATGCAGATGCACAGCTGAAGAGTGAGATAGATGGGTGTTCAACGGGCATATGAAATGGGCTGTCTGACCAAAGGAAATACTTAGACAGAGTAGTATAAATATTTACTGTCTCCACTAACAGACTGATTGCCTATGCAATCGCTGCACACATATCCATTAGTTAGCCCCGGCCAACCCAGGCTGAGCTGATCCAGGAGCTGTTCCTGTACTCAGATGTATCTTTTAGTGAAAGTATACAGACATCAGTGTGGACTTCCTCCCAGACAAATTACTATGTATCTCTTATTGAATTTCAAACAACATTATTTGCTTTCCAGTGATGTCTCTCCAATTAGTCAGAAGAACTGAGAAATGCGAACTTGAGAGAGACAGAGAGAAAAGCAGAGGAAAAGCACGTCCAGGAAAGGCCGGTCAGTGCAGTGGACGTTATCGGTAGATTAATTGCTCTCTCCCAGCAGTCCTGTCTTTTCCTCCTCTTAACGAGCACTTAGAGGCACTGGCCTAGGCCGACAGAGGGAAACTGGACAATACCATCTCCTCTAGGCCAACTTTCTGTTCAGAGGGAACTGTGTCAAAGGCCTGGTGCAAATTCTTGTGCCTGGCAGCCCTCCGGGGTGTAAGTTTGTGAACATGAAAGGGCTTCACTTATGAATGGTGATGTAAACCCTGTAGACCATTGCTGCTGTGGCCTGGATGATTAACAACTCCTGATCAAAGCTGAGGTTGTCATGAATAACTACAGACAGACCCTTTTACTCTTCAAAAGTTGAGAATCCTTTATCAAATCAAATGTTATTTGTCATATTCTTTGTAGACAACAGGTGTAGACGAACAGTGAAATTATTATTTATGGGCCCTTCCCAAGAATGCAGAGAGAAAAAAGAAAAGAAAAATAGTAAGGAATAAATACATTTAAACTCAGTTTTTCACAATTCCTGACATTTAATCCTAGTAAAAAATCCCTGTCTTAGGTCAGTTAGGATCACCACTTTATTTTAAGAATGTGAAATGTCAGAATAATAGTAGAGAGAATGATTTATTTCAGCTTTTATTTCTTTCATCACATTCCCAGTGGGTCAGAAGTTTACATACACTCAATTAGTATTTGGTAACATTGCCTTAAACCATTTAAACTTGGGTCAAACGTTTCGGGTAGCCTTCCACAAGCTTCCCACAATAAGCTGGGTGAATTTTGTCCCATTCCTCCTGACAGAGCTGGTGTAACTGAATCAGGTTTGTAGACCTCTTTGCTCGCACACGCTTTTTCAGTTCTGCCCACAGATTTTCTAAAGGACTGAGAACAGGGCTTTGTGATGGCCACTCCAATACCTTGACTTTGTTGTCCTTAAGCCATTTTGCCACCACTTTGGAAGTATGCTTTGGGTCATTGTCCATTTCGAAGACCCATTTGCAACCAAACTTTAACATGCTGATCGATGTCTTGAGATGTTGCTTTAATATATCCACGTAATTCTCCTACCTCATGATGCCATCTATTTTGTGAAGTGCACCAGTCCCTCCTGCAGCCCCACAACATGATGCTGCCACACCCGTGCTTCACGGTTGGGATGGTGTTCTTCGGCTTGCAAGCCTCCCCCTTTTTCCTCCAAACATAACGATGGTCATTATGACCAAACAGTTCTATTTTTGTTTCATCAGACCAGAGGACATTTCTACAAAAAGTACGATCTTTGTCCCCATGTGCAGTTGCAAACCGTAGTCTGGCTTTTTTATGGCGGTTTTGAAGCAGTGGCTTCTTCCTTGCTGAACGGCCTTTCAGGTTAGATGGATATAGGACTCATTTAACTGTGGATATAGATACTTTTGTACCTGTTTCCTCCAGCATCTTCACAAGGTCCTTTGCTGTTGTTCTGGGATTGATTTGCACTTTTCGCACCAAAGTACGTTAATCTCTAGGAGACAGAACGCATATCCTTCCTGAGCGGTATGACCACTGCGTGGTCCCATGGTGTTTATACTTGCGTAATATTGTTTGTACAGATGAACGTGGTACTTTCAGGCATTTGGAAATTGCTCCCAAGGATGAACCAGACTTGTGGAGGTCTACAAATCTTTTTTCTGAGGTCTTGGCTGATTTCTTTAGATTTTCCCATGATGTCAAGCAAAGAGGCACTGAGTTTGAAGGTAGGCCTTGAAACACATCCACAGGTACACCTCCAATTGACTCAAATTTCTGGAATTTTCCAAGCTGTTTAAAGGCACAGTCAAGTTAGTGAATGTAAACTTCTGACCCACTGGAGTTGTGATACAGTGAATTACAAGTGAAATAATCTGTCTGTCAACAATTGTTGGAAAAATTACTTGTGTCATGCACAAAGTAGATGTCCTAACCGACTTGCCAAAACTATAGTTTGTTAACAAGAAATTTGTGGAGTGGTTGAAAAACGAGTTGTAATGATTCCAACCTATGTAAACTTCCGACTTCAACTGTATATACACTGTTGATGTGTAGGGGTACGATGTAATTGAGGTAGATATGTACATACAGGCAGGGGTAGAGTGACTAGGCAACAGGATAGATATTAAACATTAGCAGCAGCATATTTGATGAGTCAAAAGAGTTAGTGCAAAAAGGGTCAACGCAGATAATCCGGGTAGCAGTCTTATGGCTTGGGGGTACAAGCTTTTCAGGGTCCTGTGGTTCCAGAATTGGTGCATCGGTACCGCTTGCTGTGCTGTAGCAGAGAGAACAGTCTACTACTTGGGTGGCTGGAGTCTGACAATTCTTAGGGCCTTCCTCTTCTACGTCTGGTGTAGAGGTCCTGGGTGGCAGTGGTGCATCTTTTTGAGAATCTGCGGCCCCATGCCAAATCTTTTCAGCCTCCTGAGGGGGAAGACGTGTTGCCGTGCAATCTTTACGGCTGTGTCGGTGTGTCTGGACCATGATAAATCCTTAGTGATGCGGACACAAGGAACTTGAAGCTCTCAACCCGCTCCAATGCAGCCCCGTCAATGTGGATGGGGGCGTACTCAGCCCTCCGTTTACTGTAGTCCACGATCAGCTTCTTTGTCTTACTAACATTGAAGGAGAGGTTGTTGTCCTAGCACCACACTGCCAGGATCACTGACCTCCTCCCTAAAAGTTGTCTCATTGCTGTCAGTGATCAGGCCTACCACCGTCGTGTCATCAGCGAACTTAATGATGATGTTGGAGTTGTGCACTGCTACACAGTCATGGGTGTACAGGGAGTACAGGAAGGGACTAAGCACGCACCCCTGAGGGGCACCTGGTTTGAGGTTCAGTGTGGCGGATGTGTTGTTGCCTACCCTCACCACCTGGGGGCGGCCCATCAGGAAGTCCAGGTTCCAGTTGCAGAGGGAAGTGTTCAGTCCCGAGTCCTGAGCTTAGTGATGAGCTTGGAGGGCACTATGGTGTTGAACGTTGAGCTGTAGTCAATGAACAACATCCTCACATAGGTGTTCCTCTTTTCCAGGTGGGAGAGAGCAGTGTGGAGTGCAATAGAGATTGCATCATCTGTGGATCTGTTTGGGCGGTATGCAAATTTAAGTGGGTCCAGTGAGTCTGGGATGATGGTGTTGATGTGAACCATGAACAGCCTTTCAAAGGATTTAATAACTACAGATGTGAGTGCAATGGTGCGGTAGTCATTTAGACAGGTTACGTTGGCGTTCTTGGTCACAGGGACTATGGTGGTCTGCTAGGTATTACAGACTGGGCCAGGGAGAGGTTGAAAATGTCAGTGAAGACACTTGCCAGCTGGCCAGCACATGCTCTGAGTACCCGTCCTGGTAATCCGTCTGGCCTTGCGGCCTTGTGAATGTTAACCTGTTTAAACGTCTTACTTACATCAGCTACTGAGAACAAGATCACACAGTCGTCCGGAACAGCTGGTGCACTCATGCATGGTTCAGTGTTGCTTGCCTCAAAACGAGCATAGAAGGCATTTAGCTCGTTTGGTAGGCTCTCGACACTTGGCAGCTTGCGGCTGGGTTTCCCTTTGTAATCCATGATAGTTTGAAAGCCCTACCACATCTGACGAGCATCAGAACTGGCATGGTAGGAATCGATCTTAGTCCTGTATTGATGCTTTGCCTGTTTATAGGCTCGGCAGAGCTCGTAACGGGATTTCTTAAACGCATCCGGATCATTGTCCCACTCCTTGAAAGCCGCAGCTCTAACCTTTAGCTCAGTGAGTATGTTGCCTGTAATCCATGGCTTCTGATTGAGGTATGTAAGCACAGCCACTTCTGGGACGATGTCGTTGATGCACTTATCAATGAAGCCAGTGACTGATGCGGTAAACTCCTCAATGTTATCATATGAATCCCAGAACATATTCCCGTCTGTCCCAGCGAAACAATCCTGTAGCTTTGCATTCGCTTCATCGGACCACTGTTAAATCCTGTTTGAGTTTTTACTTGTAAGCAGGAATCAGGAGGATAGAGTTATTCGATTTGTCAAAGATTGGCCCGAGGGAGAGTGTTGTATGTGTTTCTGTGATTGGACTAAAGGTGATCTAGAGTTTTATCACCTCTAGTTGCACAGGTGACATGCTGGTAAATATTTTCTCAAATGGATTTCAGTTTCCCTGCAATAAAGTCACAGGCCATGAGAAGCATCGCAACTGGATGTGCATTTTGTTGTTTGCTTATGGCCCTATACAGATCGTTGGATTCATTCTTAGTGCCAGCATCGGTTTGTGGTGGTAAATAGACAGCTACGAAAAATAGAGATGAAAACTCTCTTGGTAAATAGTACGGTCTGCCACTTATCACAAGCTATTCTAACTCAGGCAAGCAAAAACTTGAGACTTCATTAACATTAGAGATCGCGCAACAGCTGTTGTTAACAAAGAGACAAACCCCTCGCCCATTTGTCTTACCCAAGGCTGCAGACTGGTCTTGACAATGCATGGAAAAACCAGCGAGATGTACACAAGTGTACAAAACATTAGGTACACCTGCTCTTTCCATAACATATAGCTTTCCATGACATCCATGACCTCACAGCTGCCCATGTCCCTTAATGTTGATGATGTGGTTTTTACTGACAAGGAGCACATGGCTGAGCTCTTTAATCACCACTTCATTAAGTCAGGATTCCTATTTGACTCAGCCATGCCTCCTTGCCCGACCAACATTTCCCACCCCTTCTAATGCAACTAGACCCAATGCTCCTCCCTCTTTTCCCCCTGTCCCGCTACAAAGTTTCTCCCTGTAGGCGGTCACTGAGTTCGAGGTGCTAAAGGAGCTCCTTAAACTTGATGCCAAAAAACTATCTGGGTCAGATGGTTTAGACCCTTTCTTCTTTAAGGTTGCTGCCCCTATCATCGCCAGGCCTATCTATGACCTTTTTAACCTGTCTCCTCTCTGGGGAGGTTCCCATTGCTTGGAAGGCAGCCACGGTGCGTCCTTTATTTAAAGGGGAGATCAAGCTGATCCTAACTGTTATAGGCCAATTTCTATTTTGCCTTGTTTATCAAAAGTGTTGGAAAAACTTGTCAATAATCAGCTGACTGGCTTTTTATAGTATTCTCTCTGATATGCAATCTGGTTTCCACTCAGGTTATGGATGTGGTCCTAAATTATGTCACCATTACCCTTGATTATAAGCAATATTGTGCTGCTATTTTTATTGACTTAGTCAAAGCTTTTGATACAGTAGACCATTCCATTCTTGTGGGCCGGCTTAGGAGTATTGATGTCTCTGAGGGGTCTTTGGCCTGGTTTGCTAACTACCTCTCTCAAAGAGTGCAGTGTATAAAGTCAGAACATCTGCTATCTCAGCCACTGCCTGTAACCAAGGGAGTACCCCAAGGCTCGATCCTAAGCCCCACACTCTTCTCAATTTACATCAACAACAAAGCTAAGGCACTAGGAAGCTCTCTCATCCATTTATATGCAGATGATACAGTCTTATACTCAGCTGGCCCCTTCCCGGATTTTGTGTTAAACGCTCTACAACAAAGCTTTCTTAGTGTTCAACAATCTTTCTCTGCCCTTAATCTTGTTCTGAACACCTTCTAAACAAAGGTCATGTGCTTTGACAAGAAGAATGCCCTTCTCCCCACCGGTGTAATTATTAGCTCTGAGAGTTTAGAGCTTGAGGTAGTCACGTCATACAAGTACTTGGGAGTATGGCTATTTGGTACACTGTCCTTCTCTCAGCACATATCAAAGCTGCAGGCAAAGGTTAAACCTACCCATGCTAGATTACGGAGACATAATTTATAGATTGGCAGGTAAGGGTGCTCTCGAGCGGCTAGATGTTATTTACCATTCAGCCATCAGATAAAAAACATAGACTGACCAGGTGAATCCAGGTGAAAGCTATGATCCCTTATTGATGTCAACTTTTAAATCCACTTCAATCACTGTAGATGAAGGGGAAAAGACCTGTTAAAGAAGGATTTTTAAACTCTGAGACAATTGAGACGTGGATTGTGAATATGTGCCATTCAGAGGGTGAATGGGTAAGACTAAGATTTAAGTGCCTTTGAAATTGAATGAACAAATATGTCGACATTCTCATTCACCTGGTAAGTGTCCAGCTCAGTTGCCCTTGTTTTTGATTTTATTATTTGATGTCATTACACAGTACATACTGTATGTTGAGACTCCTCGTTCGGGGTATGTGCACTGAAGTGTTAACGATCATCATTTTGATATCCATTTGAGTTATATCAGAAGCTCAACATTTTAATCATTATTTTCTTTCAGTCATCTGTGGGGAAGAACAGAGTCAACAGCAACACAGCACAGACCACAGACATTTCAAAATAACACCATATCATACATCATAGCATACACTAGACTACAGTATGTCTCCTAAGTCTGGCGTCAGTTCATCCATAAAGTAGATTAAAGGGTTTGAGAGGAGTGGCTACACTCAATTAGATTGGACCAGATCAGAATCTCATACGTGACATTTCTGAGAGGGGCTCCTCCTGAAAGGATACCAAAGGACACTGACTGCATGGTCCTAGTTTTAATCCTATCATCTGAGCCAGGGCTCTTTGTGTTCATTGCCCGTAATGGGTTTAGGTCAGCATCAGTGGATTTTAAATGGAGCCAGAGGACTGGGGACATAGCTGTTGATTTCTACTCTGTGATAACAGAACTGAGTTAGGCCTAGCCAGTGAAATGCCTGTGGGCCACAGATCGGCGCGCTTCACAGCAGGCCTGGTCAGACCAACTTCACATGCATCTTTGGGTGTGCAGCCAAAAAGGACAATCTTGCTATTTCATATGAAGAACAATATGCCTTCCCTATAGATCATTTAGGTCAGTTTCATTTATGTAAATGTAATTGTGACCACAATGTAGAAATATGTCGACTGAGTCATGAACTGTTTTCGCCTGTGGCATTTGCAGGTGGCGTTATGGTAGAAAGTGATGATTATAAAACTCTTTTATCCAAGACCACTTTCTCCTGAATAGTCAAGTAGAAACTCACTGCCTATCAAGATTTTTTCTGAGTTAGTCAGCATCTTTAGATTTTCATCCTGTTTTACTTGCTCAGCTGTCTAGTGGTGACTTGCCGTTTTAGCTGGTCAATTTGCAAGTTCATCCATTTTGTTTTTTTCCCACATATTTATAAATATTTCTGTACAACCTCAGCATGGTTCAAGGATAAATAAGGACTAATGTCTCTCCAAAAAAAGGAGATTGTAGGGAGAGTTGAAACCTGCAAACAATAAGCTTTACCTTTCAGTCATGGTACAGGAATGGATAATGTGTGGATGGTTAGTATTTTATTGACCAAATATAAACATGTTTACTGATATTCATCACCCACGGGCTATTCAATGAAACATTTCTTCATCAAATGTTAAACTAAATATTGATGTAGTATTCAGAGCTATCCTTTCTGTAGTTAAGCCTTTATTAAGGAAAATCCTCAGGATATACATGAACAAATGTATGGCCCTTCAATGGAAAATGCACACAGTAGTCATAATATTTCCTCAACAATAATGGGAAAAAATAAGTGCCCAACTCAATTCAGAAATAGCTCAACCCTCAATAATTATGAGACATTATTTTTCGATTTCCATTTGTTTTTTCAGACTTGAGCACCCACAGTGGTGCAATGTTGAAACTTAATGTTTCCTATTTGTTTTAATGTTTTAACCATTTAATTTGATCACATTGGCACAGAATGAGGTAGAATAACATAAATTAGTATTGAGTCAATGGTAAATGACCCTAATAACAATTGTAGCTTTACAATGTGGAATCATGACCACAGCTTGCAAGTTGATTTATTTGTGAAGGTTCTTCAGACCAATACACTAAGGGAATTTAGCTAATTTATTGTTCAACAGTTTTCACTTTGTTTTCATAGCCTACTAGTCTTTCAATTTGAGGTTCAACCTTTAGGGAAATATAACCTATTGAAAGGTTGTCACGCCCTGACCATAGAGAGCTTTTTATTCTCTATGTTGGTTAGGTCGGGGTGTGACTAGGGTGGGAAATCTAGGTGATTATATTTCTATGTTGGCCTGGTATAGTTCCTAATCAGAGGCAGCTGTTTATCGTTGTCTCTGATTGGGGATCATATTTAGGCAGCCATTTCCCCTTTGTGGGATCTTGACTATGTATAGTTGCCTGTGAGCACTATAGCAGCTTCACGTTTCGTTTTGCATTTATTGTTATCTTTGAGTTTCACTTTTAAATAAAGAGGATGGACCCATACCACGCTGCATCTTGGACCACTCATTATAACAATCGTGACAGAGGTAAAGTGTATGGTAAGTATTAGCTAGATTTCTAAAACATGACCTAATCCACTGCAATTCTTTTTTGATTTTCTTCTACTACATGTCGATCATTGAACCTTGTAGATAATAGCACTTACAGTGCATTCGGAAAGTATTCAGACCCCTTCACTTTTTCTACATTTTGTTACGTAACAGCCTTGTCCTAAAATTGATTAAATTGTTTTTTCCCCCACTCCGCAATCTACACAAAAAAAGGTAATTTGATTTTTTTCAAATGTATTAAAAATAAAAAACTGAAATATCTAATTTACACAAGTATTCACTCTTTACTCAGTAATTTGTTGAAGCCTTTGGCAGCGATTACAGCCTCGAGTCTTCTTGGGTATGATGCTACAAGCTTGGCACACCTGTTTTTGGGGAATTTCTCTCATTCTTCTCTGCAGATCCTCTCAAGCTCTGTCAAGTTGGATGGGCAGCGTTGCTGCACAGGCAATTTCAGGTCTCTCCAGAGATGTTTGATCTGGTTCAAGTCTGGGCTCTGGCTGGGCCATTCAAGGACATTCAGAGACTAGTCTCGAAGCCACTCCTGCGTTGTCTTGGCTGTGTGATTAGGGTCGTTGTCCTGTTGGAAGGTGAACCTTGGCCCCAGTCCGAGGTCCTTAGCACTCTGGAGCAGGTTTCCATCAAGGATCTCTCTGTACTTTGCTCCATTTGTCTTTCCCTCGATCCTGACAAGTCTCCCAATCCCTGCCACTGAAAAACATCCCCACAGCATGATCCTGCCAACACCAAGCTTCACCGTAGGGATGGTGCCAGGTTTCCTCCATACGTGATGCTTGGCATTCAGGCCAAAGAGTTCAATCTTGGTTTCATATGACCAGAGAATCTTGTTTATCATGGTCTGAGAGTCCTTTAGATGCCTTTTAGCAAACTCCAAGCGAGTTGTCATGTGCCTTTTACTGAGGAGTGGCTTCTGTCTGGCCACTCTACCATAAAGGCCTGATTGGTGGAGTGCTGCAGAGATGGTTGTCCTTCTTGAAGGTTCTCCCATCTCTACAGAGAAACTCTGGAGCTCTGTCAGAGTGACCATCAAGCTCTTGGTCACCTCCCAGACCAAGGCCCTTCACTCCCGCTTGCTCAGTTTGCAGCCAGCCAGCTCTAGGAAGAGTTTTGGTGGTTCCAAACTTCTTCCAATTAAGAATGATGGAAGCCAGATTGAGGCCACTGGGTTCTTGGGGACCTTCAATGGTGCAGCCATTTTTTTGGTACTCTTCCCCAGATCTGTGCCTCGACACAATCCTTTCTCAGAGCTCTACAGACAATTCTTTCGACCTCATGGCTTGGTTTTTGCTCTGACATGCACTGTCAATTGTGTGACCTTATATAGACAGGTGTGTGCCTTTGCAAATCATGTCAACTCAATTGAATTTACCACAGCTGGACTCCAATCAAGTTGTAGAAACATTTCAAGGATGATCAATGGTAACAGGATGCACCTGAGCTCAATTTCAAGTCTCATAAGAAAGTGTCTGAATACTCAAATAAGGTATTTCTGTTTTTTTATACAAATTAGCAAACATTTCTAAAAACCTGTTTTCGCTTTGTCATTATGGGGTATTGTGTATAGATTGATGGGGAATTACAATTTTTTTCATCCATTTGGAAAAAGGGAAGGGGTCTGAATACTTTCCAAATGCACTGTATTCTCTAATAAGACTTGACGTTTGTATTTCTGTTCTTGAGCAGAAGTTTGTATTTTTGTTATGTTGATTTGAGCCACCTGGCGCACACTTACCCTTTTGTCAAAACCCACAAGGACTTTTAGGGGGGACCACAGAGGGGGAAGGTCTAAACTAGCACACTCAGAGCAGTCGGAAGGTTTAGAGCAGCCTGAATTTGGCACGCGAGTGGTTATATTTGACTCCCCAAAACCTTGGTCCATAAAAGACTAAAAACAACAGGAAATCAGCTCCAAGTGATTTTAATTTTGGAAATCTGTTCCCAAGTATTGCCCCGCATAGAGATTGTATACAAATTTAAGCAAGGTTTGAAATGATTATGTTTTAGTCAAATATTATGTCTGTTTGGGCTTCTTGCGCTCAATTTGCAGTGTACAAATTATTTGTAATTATGTTCCGTCCCCCCGACCATCCACTCAAGAAAGAATTGTCTCATGGCTAAATCTAGTTGATGATCCCTGGTTTAGAGAGTACCACACCCAGAGCTGGTGTCCCTGGTGTTAAGAGAGGATGTTAGCCAGGTCCTATCTGCTGTGAGCTATTAATCCCCTCCCTCCTGAAGCAACCTTTGAAGATCTGACTTTCACCCACCAGAATCTCAGTCTGAAACACTCAGGGAGAATTAGTCATTATCTCCAATGACCATAGTATCCATTTCCTCTATAAATGCTTTGAATCTTTTATCATTGAAGTTGTCCATTGTGGTTTTCATTGTTTTTTTTTAGAGTGATAGATTTGAACATCACATGCATTGTGACAATGATATTATACCTTATGAAAATGCCTTGATGCCCAGTGGTGAAAATCGTATTGCCCTTTCTCGTAAAATCATTAGTTTATCATTTTCTCTGATTTTATAAAGTTACAAGACATTTCTAAGAAACTCCGATAAAGTGGAAGGTAGCTCTGAGTTTTGGAAGATGAGGAACTCTCCACTGAAATGCAGAGGTAGTGAGGAACCCTTTGGTTCCATCCACCCCCACAGAAAGGATAGAAATCCACCCACACCCTAATACCCAGCAGTATCTGCCCACCTAGTGCATCCTGCCCACCTAGTGCATCCTGCCCACAGATGGAAACAGCTCACCCCAACCACACACTACCAATGAGGACAAAGAAAGTCTGGAAGAAAATAGATCTCTCTTATCCAAACTATTTTGCTGTTTCAAATCATTACTTGGGCAGAAGCCAAAAGGGGTTCAATAGAGCATGTATTTTTTATAATGGAGCACCTGCTGCTCAGTATATTCAGTCTGTAAAAGACAGCAAATGTAGTTATTTCATATCGATATGAACAAAGAATGTAAAGATACAGTATTAAAATGGTATGTTTGCAAACACTTAATCTCTGACTTTGCCCCATATACTATACTTCAGATTACTTAACTTGTTCCATATATCTCCAGTAACCATCTCTCACATTTATTCTGGTCTACATTCTGTGCCATCTTTTACATTGTACTTTGCTAAACGAACACATTTAAGCGATTGTAGCAATTCAAAAAGTGCAGACACTCTCCTGAATACCAATAGCGGTTTAAACCCTAGTTGAGTTTAACTGTTTAACACCCTCTGGCTGAAAAACCCTCAAGCGGGCGGCACTGAGTAATGCTTTAGGGCCTAATAGTAAATTAGAGTACACATACTAGGACAGTTAAGTATGGCCTACTGGTTATATTTGGACACTTTGTAATTAGCTGCTGGATTGATGGGTGCTCCACGTAGTGAATCCTTTTTGATTGTGTCATATTTTCACAGGGGGGGTCCCACACACACGCGCACACTCACACACACACACACACAAATTACCGAAATGAGTGGCTACACTGACAAACTGATATCAATCTGGTCTTGAATTCAAACAAACAATAGCATAGGCCACTGAAGCGAAACACAGAAATTGTATTATATTAGGCAATATACAGTACCAGTCAAAAGTTTAGACACACCTACTCATTCAAGGGTTTTTCGTTATTTTTTACTATTTTCTACATTGTGGAATAATAGTGAAGACATCAAAACTATGAAATAACACACATCGAATCATGTAATAACCAAAAAAGTGTTAAACAAATCAAAATATATTTTATATTTGAGATTCTTCAAAGTAGCCACCTTTTGCCTTGATGACAGCTTTGCAAACTATTGGCATTCTCTCAACCAGCTTCATGAGGTAGTCACCTGGAATGCATTTCAATTAACAGGTGTGCCTTGTTAAAAGTGGAATTTGTGGAATTTCTTTCCTTCTTAATGAGTTTGAGCCAATCAGTTGTTGTGACAAGGTAGGGGTGGTATACAGAAGATAGCCCTATCTGTTAAAACACCAAGTACATATTATGGCAAGAACAGCTCAAATAAGCAAAGAGAAATGACATTCCATCATTACTTAAGATCCGAAGGTCAGTCAATCCGGAAAATGTCAGGAACTGTGCAGTCACAAAAACCCTCAAGCGCTACGATGAAACTAGCTCTCCTGAGGACCGCCACAGGAAACGAAGACCCAGACTTACCTCTGCTGCAGAGGATAAGTTCATTAGAGCTACCAGCCTCAGAAAATGCAGCCCAAATAAATGCTTCACAGAGTTCAAGAAACAGACACATCTCAACATCAACAGTTCAGAGGAGACTGCATCAGGCCTTCATGGTCAAATTGCTGCAAAGAAACCACTACTAAAGGACACCAACAAGATGAAGAGACTTGCTTGGGCTAACAAACATGAGCAATGGACATTAGACCGTAGAAATCTGTCCTTTGCTCTGAGTCCAAATTAGAAATGTTTGGTTCTAACCGCTGTGTCTTTCTGAGACGCAGAGTAGGTGAACCGATGATCTCCGCATGTGTGGTTCCCACCGTGAAGCATGGAGGATAAGGTGTGATGGTGTGGGGGTGCTTTGCTGGTTACACTGTCTGTGATTTATTTATAATTCAAGGCACACTTAACCAGCATGGCTACCACAGGATTCTGCAGCGATACGCCATCCCATCACACAGGTGTGAGTGTTGACAAGGACAAGGCTGGAGATCCCTCTGTCATGCTGATTGAGTTCGAATAACAGACTGGAAGCTTCAAAAGGAGGGTGGTGCTTGGAATCATTGTTATTCCTCTGTCAATCATGGTTACCTGCAAGGAAACACATGCCGTCATCATTGCTTTACAAAAAAAGGGCTTCACAGGCAAGGATATTGCTGCCAGTAAGATTGCACCTAAATCAACCATTTATCAGATCATCAAGAACTTCAAGGAGAGTGGTTCAATTGTTGTGAAGAAGGCTTCAGGGCGCCCAAGAAAGTCCAGCAAGCGCCAGGACCGTCTCCTAAAGTTGATTCAGCTGAGGGATCGGGGCACCTCCAGTACAGAGCTTGCTCAGAAATGGCAGCAGACAGGTGTGAGTGCACCTGCACGCACAGTGAGGCAAAGACTTTTGGACGATGGCCCGGTGCCAAGAAGGGCAGCAAAGAAGCCACTTCTCTCCAGGAAAAACATCAGGGACTGACAGATATTCTGCAAAAGGTACAGGGATCGGAATGCTGAGGACTGGGGTAAAGTCATTTTCTCTGATGAATCCCCTTTCCGATTGTTTGGGGCATCCAGAAAAAAGCTTGTCCGGAAAAGACAAGGTAAGCGCTACCATCAGTCCTGTGTCATGCCAACAGTAAAGCATCCTGAGACCATTCATGTGTGGGGTTGCTTCTCAGCCAAGGGAGTGCGCTCCACTCACTCACAATTTTGCCTAAGAACACAGCCATGAATAAAGAATGGTATCAACACATCCTCCGAGAGCAACTTCTCCCAACCATCCAGGAACAGTTTGGTGACGAACAATGCCTTTTCCAGCATGATGGAGCACTTTGCCATAAGGGAAAAGTGATAACTAAGTGTCTTGAGGAACAAAACATCGATATTTTGGGTCCATGGCCAGGAAACTCCCCAGACCTTAATCCCATTGAGAACTTGTGGTCAATCCTCAAGAGGCGGGTGGACAAACAAAAACCCACAAATTCTGACAAACTCCAGGCATTGATTATGCAAGAATGGGCTGCCATGACTCTTTGCATCAACTTCATGTAATTGTCAATAAAAGCCTTTGACACTTATGAAATGCTTGTAATTATACTTCAGTATTCCATAGTAACATCTGACAAAAATATGTAAAGACACTGAAGCAGCAAACGATGTGGAAATTAATATTTGTGTTATTCTTAACTTTTGGCCACAACTGTATATACTATATATATATATGTATATACACACATTTATCAGTTTCCCAATCAAGGCAGGGCCCCCCAGTTACCCACATGGGCCCCCTACCACCTCCTCCCACCATCTGATGATTAGCAGAGCGGAAGCAGGCAACAGCAGGCAGTCGACACTTATTGAGAGTCTTCCTGGTTGGCGGTTAGTGAAAAAATATCAAATATTTACTACATATATAATATGTTGTATATATACAATATATTATATACAGTATATATTTCCTCAATATATTAATATATTTTTTCCTCTTGGGCCCCCCACGGGCTTGGGCCCAGGGGCTTCATCCCCGGTAAGCCCCTGCAATAATCTGGGGCTGTGTAATAAAAGGGATGGTGTAGCAGCCCGTACAGAGTGAGAAGGGAGAGGCTGTTGTAGAGAAAGATAGGGCATCTGGCCATTTGAGACCCATTTGGTTCTCCTGAAAGACATTTTAAATCACTGCACTCCACAACCCCTCAACTAAGTCCCTGTCATATAAGGGTGGCAATTGGAGTATTGAAGTGACATTTCTTTCCCCACTCCATAAAGTATCCTCTGAAGTTTTGACAGTCAGGTGCCTTTTTGTTATGTTTTGAGCGAACATGCAGAGCCAGAATTGTGCAATATTTAATTTTGAATGGGATTGGTTTGGAATAAATAATTGATGATGCACTCTCTTCTGGTGTCATGTAAGCATCTGATACAAATGTATATTTGATGCAGTAATTATGAAACATTTAAAATACACAACAATGTTGTTTGAAATACAAATCAGAGCGATATGTATACAGTCCCAGTTCAAATCAAATTTTATTGGTCACATACACATATTTAGTAGATGTTATTGCAGGTCAAATAAAATAAAATTGTATTTGTCACAAGCGCCGAATACAACAGGTGTACACCTTACTGTGAAATGCTTACTTACAAGCCCCTAACCAACAGTGCAGTTCAAGAAATAGATTTAAGAAAACATTTACTAAATAAATAAAAAATACATTTAAAAAAGTAACAGCAGGTGTAGCGAAATGCTTGTGTTCCTAGCTCAACAGTGCAGTAGTGTCTAACAATTCACAACAATACACCCAAATCTCAAAGTAAAAGAATGGAATAAAGAAATATATAAATATTAGGATGAGCAATGTCGGAGTGGCATTGACTAAAATATAGTAAAATAGAATACAGTATATACAAATTAAAACAGTATGTAAACATTATTAAAGTGACCAGTGATTCCATGTCTTTGTATATGGGGCAGCAGCCTCTAAGGTGCGGGGTTGAATAACCGGGTGGTAAACAGCTAGTGATGGCTATTTAACAGTCCGATGGCCTTGAGATAGAAGCTGTTTTCAGTCTCTCGGTCCCAGCTTTGATGCACCTGTACTGACTTTGCCTTCCAGATGGTAGCAGGTTGAACAGGCCGTGGGTCGGGTGGTTGATGTCCTTGATAATGTTTTGGCCTTCCTGTGACATCGGATGCTGTAGATGTCCTGGAGGGCAGGCAGTATGCTCCCGGTAATGCATTGGGCAGACCGCACCACCCTCTGGAGAGCCCTGCGGTTGCTGGCGATGCTGTTGCCGTACTGAGCGGTGATACAGCCTGACAGGATGCTCTCAATTGTGCATCTGTAAACGTTTGTGAGAGTCTTAGGGGCCAAGCCGAATTTCTTCAGCCTCCTGAGGTTGAAAAGGTGCTGTTGCGACTTCATCACCACACAGTCTGTGTGGGTGGACCAATTCAGATTGTCAGTGATGTGTACGCCAAGGAACTTGAAGCTTTTCACCTTCTTCACACCTTCTTCCCGTCGATGTGGATAGAGGCGTGCTCCCTCTGCTGTTTCCTGACGTCCACGATCATCTCCTTCATTTTGTTGACGTTGAGGGAGAGGTTATTTACCTGGCACCACTCCGCCAGGGCCCTCACCTCCTCCCTGTAGGCTGTCTCATCATTGTTGGTAATCAGGCCTACTACTGTTGTGTCATATGCAAACTTGATGATTGAGTTGGAGGCTTCCATGGGGCAGCCTATCGTGAAGACTAGGACCCAGTTGCACAGGGCGGGGTTCAGACCCAAGGTCCCGAGCTTAATGATGAGCTTGGAGGGTACTATGGTGTTGAAGGCTGAGCTATAGTCAATGAACAGCATTCTTACATAGGTATTCCTCTTGTTCAGATGGGATAGGGCAGTGTGCAGTGCGATGGTGATTGCATCGTCTGTGGATCTATTGGGGCGGTATGCAAGTTGAAGTGGGTCTAGGGTGTTTGGTAAGGTAGAGGTGATATGATTCTTTACTAGCCTTTCAAAGCACTACATGATGACAGAAGTGAGTGCTATGGGGCGATAGTCATATAGTTCAGTTACCTTTGCTTTCTTGAGTACAGGAACAATAGTGGACATATTGAAGCAAGTGAGGACAGCAGACTGGGATAGGCAGAGATTGAATATGTCCATAAACACTCCAGCCAGCTAGTCTGTGCATGTTCTGAGGACACGGCTAGGGATGCCGTCTGGGCTGGCAGCCTTGCCAGGGTTAACACGCTTAACTTCTCTAGGATAGGGGGCAGCATTCGGAATTTTGGATGAAAAGCGTGCCCAAATTAAACTGCCTGCTACTCAGGCCCAGAAGCTAAGATATGCATATTATTAGTAGATTTGGATAGAAAACACTCTAAAGTTTCTAAAACTGTTTGAATCATGTCTATGAGTATAACAACTTATTTGGCAGGCGAAACCCTGAGGACAAACCATTCAGATTTTTTGTTTTTGAGGACTCTCTCAACTTTTACAGATGGACAATTGAGAGCATCCTGTCGGGCTGTATCCCCGCCTGGCACGGCAACTGCTCCACCCACATCAGCAGGGGTCTGCCCAATGCATCACCGGGGGCACACTGCCTGCCCTCCAGGACACCTACAGCACCCAATGTCACAGGAAGGCCAAAAAGATAATCAAGGACATCAAGCACCCAAGCCACGGCCTGTTTACCCCTGCTACCATCCAGAAGTTGAGCTCAGTACAGGTGCATCAAAGCTGGGACCAAGAGACTGAAAAGCAGCTTCTATCTCAGGGCCTTCAGACTGTTAAATAGCCATCACTTGCCGGCTACAACCCGGTTACTCAACCCTGCACCTTAGATTCTGCTACCCCATATACATAGACATGGAATCACTGGTCACTTTAATAATGGAACACTACTCACTTTAATAATGTTTACATACATTACTCATTTCATATGTATGTACTGTATTCTACTGTATTTTAGTCAATGCCACTCCGACATTGCTCGTCCTAATATTTAGATATTTCTTAATTCCATTCTTTTACTTTTACATGTGTGTATTGTTGTGAATTGTTAGACGTTACTGCATTGTTGGAGCTAGGAACACAAGCATTTTGCTACACCCACAATAACATCTGCTAAATAGGTGTATGTGATGTCATGACTGTCCTGATCAGGTCAGGTTACAGGAGACCACAACCCTACAGATTATCTCTCACCCCCAACAGAGGAGGAGAGATCTAAGGGTATGAAGATGTGGGGGTTTTAGACCCCTCACGCCCATGGTAAATCTTAGGCCACAGACAAAATTCCTTTGTCCTCTCACTATGGAGAACCAGCCTCAGAACATTAATTAAACATGCAATAAAAGGACTTTGGAACAATGGTTTCCGTCAGCCACAATGGTGGTCATGACGATAGATGGAATATGAAAATGTATGTCATTTTTATTTTGTTATTAAAGGTTAATAGATGACGTTATTACGAAAACATTGTAACTTTAAGAGTTTTCCTAGTATATGCTTGATGTTTATACATTGTACGTTGTGTGGAAAATGTCCAAATCAAATATTTTTTGGGGGTAAAGATCAAATGTGAAGTCAGTTGCCTAAAATTGGATTTGAGTAAAATCTAGACCTTGCCTCTTAACTTGGTAGGCCCAGAGAATTGCCCTAAAGGCGGTTACGCCCACTTCTGACCCGAGGGTATAAGACATGTGAGTTAAGAATGAACATATTAGACTAAGTGGCCCAAGTTGCAGCCATGGTCTGAATAGTCAACGAACCCAAAACAAGGTTGAAGACAAAGAAATCTTTTTTCTACCCAAGCTACGGATGAATAGCTGGTCTAAGCGGGTGAATTCAAGCCGGACCACCTAGCCTCCACTCTACATCGAATCGTGGTATCTACGCTGTTTCATTCCTACGCTGTGAGCTCTGAGTTACAGAGCTGTCTGTCCTCAGAAGACCCCTTCCAGAGCAAGGGCGAGGAATCAGACCACTAAGCCAAAAGGACACTAACATCGTGAGGACAACCAGAGATGTGAGCGCCGGAGAAGTGCGTCATTGAGAAGCCTAAACGACCCACGCGGAGCTTCCCATCTGAGACCTCCCACACGTAATTACATCATTATATTCTGACCCATAAGAGCGGCAGTTCGGGGCAAGGCTAGGGTTAAAATAAGCATAGCTGACAAATGCACCCAAATGTATATTTCTCTCGTGTACTTTCTCTTTTTCTCTCTCTTTTAAATCCCCATTTTGGGCAACACGCGCCATAGTGTGTTGGCCCGTTATACTAAGTTCTAATCAATAGCCTAGACTGTGTTTTGTGTATATGTATCTTTTATCATCATTTTAGCTTTCTAGTAAATAAATAATCAACTAAGATTGGTGTGGTACGAACTCATTGGTGGGACCCGGGTCCGTGCAGATTCCCGGATTATGCGACGTTCAGAATGAGATTGTAGAGGAAACTGATTAATTAACGACTGTTGTGAAATCGATATTCTGATATTCTTTGAGTTAATTTGGGTATCCCATGGTGCCCCAGGTTAATGAGTTAATAATTGCTTGATTCATTTAATCACGCAATTGGAAACCTTTAATCATTCGATGAGCAACATTCGTCACATTAACTAATACAACGTCATGACAGTGACCAATGAAGTTTGATTTGATTCTGATTTCAAACTTTCAAAGAGAAATTCCCCAAATACAGGTGTGCCAAGCTGGTAGCGTCATACCCAAGAAGCCTCGATGCTGTAATCGCTGCCAAAGGTGCTTCAACAAAGTACTGAGTAAAGGGTCTGAATACTTATGTAAATGTCATATTTCACCTGTTTTTTCTTTGTCATTATGGGGTATTGTGTGTAGATTGATGAGGCAAAACAAACAATTTCATCCATTTTAGAATAAGGCTGTAATGTTAGAAAATGTGGAAAAAGTCAAGGGGTCTGAAAACCTCTCTAATGCAGTGTTCCACTGCAATATCGCATACATTTTATTGTTGTTGTTGAGTGTTCATCTGTTCATGTTGCATCTATTGTCAGTGTAGAAATCACTGGAGGAGTGTCTCCCCACCAAAATAGCTTTTCAGAGATGAGAGATCTTAAAATGAGAAACATCCATCAAGCTGTGGAAAGAAGAGCTGCCTACCATAGCCTTGGTTATGGGAAGTTTAAACGTTTCATTTTCCACACGTCAAACTATTTTGTGTCTGCATATGTCAATACGTACGGTAGGCTGTCATGTGACTATTAGGGCTGGGAATTGCCAGGGACCTCACGATACGATATCACGATACTACGATATGCATTGAAATTCTCACAATTGGCACAATTCTATATGTATTGCAATTCAATACTGTGATTTTTTTTACAATTTGATGACCCAAACATATTGTTCACCATACAGTATGTCTGAGACAGAGGGACAAGAGAAAGCCACGACAAAACGAGTTTTGATCAGTCATGGAAATAAAAGTGCTGAAAACAAATTGGCTCCTAATTTAAAAAGACGATGGTGAATAAGCTGTGAAGGAAAAATAATGGAGTTTTGGAATAGGTACAGCCACATAGGGCAAAAGTAACATTGCAATATTGTCAAAACTATACAATATACAGTATCATCTAAAATAATATCCCGATATGTAACTGTATCGATTATTTCCCCAATCACGTGTGACTTTACTGTATTTTACTTTGATGCAACTCAGGTCCCTAATTATTGGCAACCTTGATAAAGATGAGCAAAAAATATTATTTGAAATAAATAATACAAATATTGAGCTACGCAAAAATAATAAAGGAAATTATATTATTTCATATTAATGGGTATATGGGTCAACATTTTTGTCACCCGGGGCATCACTATAGATCCGACCAGGAGACCCAAGAGGCGATGCACAATTGGCCCAGCGTCATCTGGGTTAGGGGAGCGTTTGGCCGGCCGAGATGTTTGTTTTGTTCGATAAAGTCCATAATTTATGTCCAAATACATATTTTTTGTTCGCGCGTTTAGTTCACAAATCCAAATTCACGAGGCGCAGGCACTTAGTCCAGACGAAAAGTCAAAAAGTTCCGTTACAGTTCGTAGAAACATGTCAAACGATGTATAGAATCAATCTTTAGGATGTTTTTATCATAAATCTTCAATAATATTCCAACCGGACAATTCCTTTGTCTTGATGAAATGAAAAGGAACGCAGCTCACTCTCACAGCAGCGCACATGACTTAGCTCATGGAATTCTGCCAGACCTCTTAGTCAAACAGCTCTTATTCACTCCCCCTTCACAGTAGAAGCCTGAAACAAGGTTCTAAAGACTGTTGACGTCTAGTGGAAGCCTTAGGAAGTGCAATCAGACAAAATTGTACACTGTATATTGGATAGGCAAAGACTTGAAAACCAACAAACCTCAGATTTCCCACTTCCTGGTTGGAATTTTTTCTCAGGTTTCTCAGAGTTCTGTTATACTCACAGACATCATTCAAATAGTTTTAGAAACTTCAGATTGTTTTCTATCCAAATATATTAATAATATGCATATCTTAGCTTCTGGGCCTGAGTAGCAGGCAGTTTACTCGGGGCACCTTATTCATCCAAGCTACTCAATACTGCCCCCCAGCCATAAGAAGTTAACCCTCTGTTCCCCCTCATTGTCCTTGTCAGTGATTGTTTGTTTGTAAGCTATGTGCAAGATATGTTCTGGTGTGCGACGGGTTTTGTACCCACTTGTATGATTTTGGTTTTCGGAGTTTTTGAGCACTTATTAAACTGCTCCATTTTATACCAAGTTTGATCTCCTGCGCCTGACTTCCCTGCCACCAGCACACACCCTTACAATAGCTCAGTATTTGTATTATTTATTTTAGTATATTTTGCACATCTTTATCAAGGGTTTAAATAATTATGGACATGATTGTATTTCATTGACAACCCATCCCTTTGTATCGGCTAAAATACATAAATTAGCCAGTTACAACATTTAAAAAAAAGAATACAGCCTATGTATATTGTAGCCTACTGTATTGAGGTTGCATATTTTCTTGTGGCAAATAAAGGCTATCCTAGCCAAGCACTTCTTGGAACATGCCCAATAAAACTCCTGGGAGCGTAAGGTCCTCCCTTATTGCCCATGAAGCAGTTTTATCACAGTAGCATTTGACTCATATGACAGCTTTATTGTCGAAATGAATCCCTGAATGGGCGGTACAGAGTGGATTAAGTCCTATCTCAGTCGCAGAGACTGTCTTGCATGTGGAGGAGCTTATACACGTTTCAGGAGCAGAGAGAGAGAGCGTGAAGGAGGTAGATGGAGAGTGAGAGCGGAAGAGAGGGGGGGGTGGTGGAGAGAAAGAGAGGGGGAGGGATGAGAGAGAGCGAGAGGTTGGATAGAGAGAGAAATCTGGCACTGTGAAAAGCACGTGTATCACCCCCTCAGCAGGCAACGGGGTTGTGGGATGGGCACCAGAGAGAGGAAGAGCGAGAGAGTGCGAGAACGTGAGAGAGCGCAAGCACAGGGCTTGCTCAGCAGACATGGGTCTTGTTCAGCCCTGAGGAGTCGAGGCTTTTGTGTGAGCCAGAGTATTTCTAAGGTCTGATGCATGCCCATGATCTTAGTCATCAGAGGTGTGTATTCAAATCAAATCAAATTGTATTTGTCACCAGTGCCGATTTTAGCATGTAAATCTTGTTGAGTGAATCTCCCTACCACATTTTTTGATGCATGCCAGCAAAGCCACTACATAACACAACACTAAACAATACATTAGTTGCACTATAATGGTGACAAACGGTGCCCAGAAACTGTTAGGGCCTACATAAAGCTGTCCCAACAGCAGAGCTTTCTTTTCAGCAGTGAATCCTTACCACTACTACACCTGGCTATCAGCAGAGCCTTGTCTGGCAACTAAACAGCCTCATTTACTGCCTTTTAAAAAACACAGTTGATATGGCTGACTTTCTTAAACAAATGTGGTTTCTTCTGACAATTGAGATGTACAAACTATTGCATAAGGTGATGACGAGGGGATAAGAGGCAATCCGTCATTTCGATTAAGACAATGAGTGAGCTAGGACGGATGTAGTCAATATAACTACTTGTTTAGCACTTTTGAAATGTACAGTGACAGAATTCAGAACATGGGCAGTTCTTACACTATTCTCCCTGTACACCAAGTCAGAACCATAGGATAAACAAAGGGGGTGTGTACTGTAAGCAGACAATGAAAGCTCTTACAATATTCAATGATGACATTTCTCTTAAACAGGCTATAGGCTACATGTGCACCACCAACAGATAAAAGTTTACTACACAACATACACTTAGTATTGCTTTCTTAGCTACAGTATACATACAGTATCTCCCTGGCATATTACATCATTAATGCAGCAGCATACAATACATTTTTGAACTCACCTTGTTGTGCTGTGCCCACTTGAACAGGAAGGTGGAGCGACGGTCCTTCGGGGACAAATTTTGTCATCAAACTTTGTCATCAAAGTCCGACATTCTCTGGATTTATGGTGCTTTCAAAACAACTGGGACTGAAAAACAAGGTTGAATCATGACGTCAGTGATCTTCAGGTCGGAGCTCTAGAAAGAGGCCTGAGTTCCCGACTTGGAATTCCGAGTTGGATGACTGTTCAAAACATATTTTCCCAGTCGGATCTCATTTTTTTCAGAGTTCGCAGTTGTCTTGAACTCATTGAAGTCTGAGATTACCCAGTTCCGAGTTTCCAGTTGTTTTGAACGCGGCAGAAGTCATGCTGGATTGACAGAATGGCCAATGTTGAATGTTTATCCTTTAAGCTTGGAAAAGAGACCCTTAAACACCCAGACATGGACCACACACCCACTCCACTGAATAGGAGGCTAGTGATTGCTTTTCAAGGCTTGCAGTTAGCCACTGATTCCTTCCAAACCCCTCATTGTTGAATTTGCGATTTTCAACTTGTTGTGTAATGTATATGTCCAATGAGCACTGATACGTTTCATCTGTAATTTCCCTTAATTTGACAATGATTGAAAAGGATTTGCCAGTAGATTGTCAAATTGATTCATGATGACTGCTAGCTTGCTAGCTAAGGTTTTGAAAATATGATGTTGACATGATCAGTCCAATCTAAGCTACGGTAGATATAGCGTGATTTGACATCCTTTTATTTGTGGCCAATGACCTTGAGAATTCTTGGATCAGCACTTCTAATGTAACTATATGGCAGCACCCAAGGGGCTTGAATTTTTAAGCTCTCCCAATAGGTTTTGCGGTGACGTAGTGTGACAGAACACTGAGCCAATCACGGCACAACTAGAGAACATTACTAACCCCTACGCTCCGTATTTTCCACTGGCTGCCCCACTACTACAGAAAGCACTGAGCTAAGCTGAAACACATGCATTTTGGAGCTACCTTACTCAAGAAAGCAAAAAATGGATTGGGCTGGACATGCCGAGAGATGAGTTCAGATTGGTCTGCCAATCTGAGCTGGTCAGTATGTGTAGGTAATCCTTTCTAAAGCTGCTTTTTTTGAAAGATATTACGAAGAACTGCATAAGTGTTGCTAATGCTCTCCATTTTCTGGAGGACCGAGTTTTGAAATCAGTGGAATACCCGGTGGAAGCAGAGTATGGAGATGGAGAAAATTCTGGTGTTTGATTGTAAATAATGCAGAGGGAGTCAAAAAGAAAACACACAGAAGAAGGCTGTTGTATAAAACCCCTGTCTCCAGATTACATCTTCAAACTATGGGCAACCATGGCATCCATGACAGAGAGGGAGAAGCATTCATCCACGTATACAGGTAAGAGTCTAACTAGCTACATTCAGAGCCATTTGCATTGCTAGTTATAGCCTAAAGTCAGCTAGCTAGCTAACATTGAACCTAGCTTGTTGGTTAGCTTTAGCTACCTGTAGATCATGCAGGGTAGTAATGTTATGAGTTGGGATTATGGTTAATTGTTTAGCTAGCTAGCTACCTACATGTCTAAACAAAAGACTCTACTATGCAAATAACTATTTTATTTGATATAGTGTGTGTTTACCAGAGACGGTAATGTGAAGAACAACATGACCTGCTCCCAAGTCAAATTAGGATATAACATTTGGACAACAAGACAGTGTCCAAGTAAAAAAATTAATAATAATTTTTCACACTCACAACCGTAAGCTATTTTCTGTAATTAGCTTGCCATTAATTTAGCTTGCCATTAACTTGAAAAACAATGATCTTGTTGTGAGTTTATATTCCTGTAATAATGAATACAAATGAGCTAAAGTTGTTGTCAGCTATATGATATGGTAATTATTTGAACTGGCTAGCCAGCTAACTTGACATTAGCTAGCTAGCTAACAAGCTATAAACTAACCAAACATTGTTTAGAAAGTTGGTTTTAGTTGCCTTGTTTGCTAGATTGACAATACTAAATAAATGTTTAAACCCATGGGTTTATTGTTGTTAAAATACACCAGTTAGGACCACCACTTTGGACCACCAGGCTGCTGATGTCATGCAGCCTGTTATTTATGTGTTTATAAATAAATAAATATGTTAATGTCACTGCGACAACTGTCTACAGACATGTTGACAAACAAGCCTTTAGTCTTGAAATCTTTGGTTGTATAGTACACTACCATAGTCACTCTGTATAGCTCATGGCCTCACATGTGAAGCCTTATTAAAGAGATAGGTGGGGCTAAGGCTTAAGAGGGTGTGAACAATGCTGAATGGGTGTAGACAAAGATGAGCTCTACAGTAGGTGTACCAACACATTCAAGGGCCATTTTCTCAAAAGTCAGGTTACAAATGTATCAACTTTCAAAGCAGAATTACTTTCCCATTGTTCCTCAACTGTAGTGTATGATATACAATTTTCTAGCTCTGTCTCTACTTTTTCCAATGTAAAAAACACAATTTCCAATTTTGTTATATAAGACCTTTTTGAGCCGGTCGGTCACAAATGCAGAAAACGTAAAGGGGTGCGAATACTTTCTACACTGTATTTCTGATCAATTTAATGTTATTTTAATGGACAAAAAATGTGCTTTTCTTTCAAAGACAAGGACATTTCTAAGTGACCCCAAACTTCTGTCCTGTATTGTTGTGTATGTGACTGATTGGCTCAAATCGGTCTTATGTAGCAACATTTAAATTTTTGGGAGGGGGGTAAAAGTAGAGACTCAGAGCTACAAAATGGTATATCATACAATGTATTTTTGAGGAACAATTGGAAAGTAATTTTGCTATGAAAGTTGATAAACTTGTAAACTCACTTTTGAGAAAAGGGCCTTTGAATGTTTTGATTCCTACTGGAGATACTGGAGTATTAAATTGTCATACTTGAGAAAAAGTATAAATAATTTCAAATTCCTTATATTAAACCAGATGGCACAATTTTTTAATAGTTGTTTTATTGACGGATAGCCGACACATAATTTACAAATGAAGCCTTTGTGTTTAGTGAGTCTGCCAGATTAGATGCAGTAGGGATGACCAGGGATGTTCTCTTGATAAGTGTGGACAATTTTCCTGTCAAAATGTAACGAGTACTTTTGGGTGTCAGGGAAAATGTATGGAGTAAAAAGTACATTATTTTCTTTAGAAATGTCATGAAGTAAAAGTAAAAGTTGCCAAAAATATAAATAGTAAAGTAATGTACAGATACCCCCCCAAAATACTTAAATAGTACTTTAAAGTATTTTAACTGAAGTACTTTACACCACTGCCCAAATGCCTTCATACCAGTACATTAACATACTTGATATACTGTTACAGTTAAGGCCATGCAACCTGAGTTGAAACCTGAGTGAGGTGCACATGTACAGTACATAAACAGATGCATGCACCATATATTTATGTGGTGGACACTTGATACGGTCACATGATATTGTTGTGTTATGTCACAAAATCATGTTACGACCACACATATCAATATTAATTTTATATATCAATATTTTGCTAACTCTTGCTAAGTGGATGGGTCTCTACAGAAGGTGTAAACGGTACAGCCAAATGGTTACTTGCATAGTAGCAATATCAGAAATAGATAGTGTCAATATAAATAAAATATACAGTATGTACAAGAACAATATCAATAACGATAGTGATAGACGAGGTAAGTTATATGCATACAATCAGGGGTAAAGTGGATGAGCAGCAGGATAACAAAAAAAATTGTAGCAGCACCGTATGGCACGTGTGTTAAAAGCGTCATTTGAATCGAGGCACTGCAGATAGTGCTGATAACTGGTCTGTCCAAACCAGTTATTGTCTAGCTGTGTCCAGTCCAGGTGGTGCTTGTACAGGCAAACCATCTATGGGAGGAAGGATGTCAGCGTTGCGCAGCAGCTGAAACCTGGTCCCGACAGTCCGAACGCTCCTTGGTGACAACAACACCAGGTTTCAGAGCATCGAAGCTGTAAAACAGGGAATAGCAACAACAAAAAAATCAGAAGATATTACAACCTTGCACAACATCAATTCACCTCTCAAGTTTAGATAAGAAGAATAACCTCGTACAATGCAATTAAAATTATTTTCACCTGAAGTGATGGTACTGCTTGATCTGTGGCAGCGGCCTGAAGTACGGAGTCTGGTGTTGTTGCAAGCCATAGCTTTCCACCAGCACCGTATCATCCTCCAGTCCAGCCAGCGGTGGGATGTTGACCCAGAGTCACAGTGCTGTCCTTCACAACACCAGCAATTTCAGACAAAGTGTTCACTCTGGTCTTTCTGAAGCTCTGCTTGATGAGGCCGACGCACCAGTCGGGGGCAAACTTGCTGTGGCCTGTGATCAGGAAGTGAAGGTCCAGACTGTTTGCTGGTTCAGTAGGGCCCCCCCAGAGACAGAAATAATGTGAGATCAATAAAAGTAGTGCCAATCATGCTTCAGGTGTAATCTTTGCCAGCTCTCTTTTTGATGGTAGGCATTAGAACATTCTCCTTGTATGACTGGTGGAGGAGAGCCAGGCGTGTTCTACTGATGCCGAAAGACAAATTCCAGATAAATATTTTTAGAGTTATTATACAATAGATGAGAAATGGAATTCTGAGATATCACCACACAGTTCATACACGTAATGTTAGCTAGCTAGCCAGCCATCTAACGTCAGCTAATGTTATCTAGCTAACAGCAAGCTTTAACTTGTTTTGTTTAGATGTGTAGCTAGCTAAATAATGAACCATAATCCCAAACCATAAAGTACTAGCAATACAAGCCGATTGTCATATCTAGCTAAAGTTAACCAAATAAGTTCAATGCTAGCTAGTTAGCTAGCTAACGTTAGGCTAATGCGAAATGGCATTCTAAGAAAACATCCCTACCGTTACACATAGTTCATACACGTTGATCGCCGTTTCTTCCCCATCTCTGTCATCAGAAGACTCTACAATGTATTCTTCAATGAAAATGTTTTTACCTAAATCAGGGATTTCCTCATCGTCTGATACATTTTTCAGAGTCAGTCAGAGTCAGCATGGCACGATCGTCCTCCAGAAAGTAGTCCATCACAACTTTTTCTCACTGACCTTTGTTGATAGCGCCTGATAAATTCAGGGCAGCAATGTTATTGAGAGCAGTAGCAACATATTTGCAGTTCTCCATGGCTAACGTTGTATCTTTAAAAAAAAACTGCAGTAGAAAGGATTATGTACGCATAACGAGCAGCTCATTTTATAGACACAAGATGCTACACCGCAGACCAATCTGAAACTCATCTCTCGGCATGTCCAGCACACTCATCCAGGCTGTATGACAACCGGACGTGATTGGGAGTCCCATAGGTCGGCACACAATTGGCTCAGCATCGTCCGGGTTTAGCTGGTGTAGGCCGTCATTGTAAATAAGAATTTGTTCTTAACGGACTTGCCTAGTTAAATAAAGGTGAAATATATACATTTTTTTTTATAAAAAATAAAAGTTGGTTATTAAGGCATATGAAAGTTCACATGTTCGGGAAGGCATTTCTGCCAAAAAACACATTTTGATAAAACGGCTCTGCAGTGAAGTCGTGACTTGCAACATAAGCCAAAACGGGTCACATATTTCTGCCTAAAAAGTCTCAGCTAGAGACACACAAGAATCCCCTTCATCACTGTAGAGAACCATTTCCTGGGACCCACTGTCTAGTTTGGCAAAGAATGTTTCCTCCAAGTCCCCACACAAACCATCCTCCTCCTATCTGGTTTGCCATCTGCACTCTTCTGAACCTGAGTAACTTCACACACTGGGGATACCTCAAAACTCTCCCTGAGAGACTCCGCCCCCTGACACACCTGACTTTTCACTAGGGTTACACAAACCTGATCACTAGTGGACATTACAAGCATTTCCCTCCGCTAAATATGTGTGTGTGACCAATACATTTTGATTTTAATTGGTTTATCCTGTTTTAGGAATGCTATTTCTTGTTCTAGCCTCATATTCTTCCTCCTGACTCCTTTCCACCCGAACTAGCAACAAGAACTCAGTCCACTTCTCTCATAACAGCACTGCAACACCTAGCTTGTTAAACTCCTCTGCTATTTCAACCTCCAGCATTTCTGCCACCTGACATAACTTATCCTCGTTAGCTTGAGAAAACCCCAACTATCCTCTACCCTGCACAAAACACTGATGCTCAAACACCCCCATAGTCAACATCAGTACGCTAAAGAGAACCAACAAATCAACTGCCAAGTCACAGCCACTAGCTAACCAATACATGCACATATTCAAAGCCCCAGATATAACCAGTCTAAACAGGCAAAACTAAATCATGCCATGCACAAATGCTACAAACTATAGCCACAGTTAGCCACTAGCCTAGAGCTAACATAAACGCATGCACAAAGCTACAAACTGTAGCCAGAGTTAGCCACTAGCCTATCGCTAACACAAATGCACGCACTAAAGCTACAAACGTTAGACACTAGAGCTTAGCGCTTACACAAAAGCATGTGCCACAGAGTCTTGCAGACTCTAAACTGGGAAATCAAATCCTGTAAACAGCGGCAAAAAAGCTATTAAAACTATAGCCAAAAACAGTCAACAAAATGTTCTTGGCCTTGAGCAAAACACCTTATCAGCCCTACAGTAGCTAACGACTACCAGCTGCAAGCAATTGGCTTACCCTGTGGCCTTTTGATATTTCTGTTGACAAAAACCATGAGCTATTTTGCTATCCAGTAAACTGAAACTCACACAAACACTGCTTCAACCCTCTTTCTAGCATGCTAGCTCAACACAAACAGCTGCTACAAACTTTCTCAACAAATGCACAACCACACTACCGAACCATACCAGTTCACAACCACTCGGACTACAACCACAAATGCTAACATGTATTAACATTTATGCCAGACGAGCTCTCATATGTTGCGAAAGCAATATTGTTGCATTCGCTTTGTCTATGGGTCCTAGGCCTAGTTACATGGTCTGTAACCTGAATGAATGTGTGCATTCATGTGAGAAATCAGAGTATGCGCTTAGGTGTTGAATGTACATGTGCCCAGGGAGACAGCAACCTTACTTGGTCCAGGGCAAGCTCTGTCTCTCTCGACCTCTTGGTCGGCCAGTCTCAGATGGTGACAAAACATGAATATGCACAAAAACTAAAAATACCAAAGGCAAGCCCAAACTAAGCTGGGACACTGACTGACACCTTAGCAGCACCTGAAGTGCTTATCAATCGGCCTCAGCATCTGGACAAGGTTAATGATGCCCCCTGGGGGAATGGAGTGTGGAAGTGGTGTGTCCAAATGGGTATTTTTATCGAAGTTCAAATAGTTAATTATACACTGAGTGTGCAATGCATGCTTTTTCCATGACATAAACTGACCAGGCCTCCCGAGTGCCTCAGTGGTCTAAGGCACTGCACCGCAGTGCTAGCTGTGGCACTAGAGATCCTGGTTTGAGTCCATGTTCTGTCGCAGCCGCCCGCGCCCGGGAGATCCATGGGGTGGCGCACAATTGGCCCAGCGTCGTCCGGGTTAGCGGAGGGTTTGGCCGGCAGGGATGTTCTTGTCCCATTGTGCTCTAGCGACTCCTGTGGCGGGCAGGCGCAATGCACGTTGACACGTGTACAGGGGGAGTAACTGCAGGTCAAGAAGACACCGGATGAACACCAGAGGGCGTAGCAGGAGCAGATGTGACACAGTGTATGTTTCTATCAATATTATCCATGCATCAAGACACAGGAAATTGATTACTTTTGAATAATAATACATTTAATTTAATATGTCATCTAAGTTAAATTATGTAATCCGTTTCTGTTTCTGTTGGTGTGTTGGTGTTACGTGTCCCTACGAGGAGTGCGATCCCAGTATAAATGAAAATATGGGAATAAAAACGGCGGCGATGAAAAGCCAGTTAAATGGATTTTCTCTCAATTGTGGCAATATATCCTCCTCTGTGTATAACGTTGACACAAAACGTCCTTTTTTTGCCATCCAAGTATTCATGGTGAGGCTCGTTTTTGTGAAGACAATAATCCTATTTTTATTTGGTGGATGAGGTTCGTTTCACTAGGAATATGCTTATTGTGGTGGGGAGAAATGCATATACCTGTTATGAAACTTCTGAGATCAGCCACAGAGGAGAGCAATATGATCTCACTGCAACAAAAAAAAAACAGATGACATTTTACACTAAAACATATGGAGTATGTATGTAAGATGGTATAGGTTCTTTCAAGATCACAGGGTCAAACTGTACTGTTACTGTATTGTTACTGTACATTTGCAGTCCACTTTGAATTGGAATGAGAGACCTACAAACACTGAGGTTCATGGTCTCCTGACACAGTGTGAAGTGCAGAGATTAGAAACGAGACAAATGTTGCTTTCAACAAGAAACATCACACATGCTGTCCTTGGGTTCAGAGAGCAAATGAAAATAGACATGGAGATAGTGGGAGGTGAGGAAGCCAGTGAACTCCAGTGAAATAGGGCTACAATGACATCCCTGTGTACTTGTGTACTATAGAGAAATAACCCATCAGGCTGGTGAATGATATATATCTTGCCTTTGTTACTACATCAAAGAAAAGATGAGCTAGCCGATTGATATCTGCATGAATTAATATGATACAGGCAGAGGTGACAATCTGTTGTTATGACAGAAAAACAGAAAAACTCTTTACCACACTACTAGAATCCACTGACTGACTTGAGAGCAGTGGGTGGAGGTGAGTTCTAATGATGTGAAGTAATTTCCATAGAGTGCCCTTACTGCCTGGTACAGCATCCAGTGGCCACTGTAAGTCTGCTTACGTGCTGTGCTGCATCCAGCACCAGTGAGATGGGCTCCACAGGAGAGTACACACACTTTAAAGTGAAGGTGTATTTATATTTCCTGTTCAGTTTCATACAGCTAGTGTTCATAGTTTCCATTATATGTGGCCTGAGATTTGGGTATCTCTACAAGGCTATTTGTACTTAAAGTCGTTGTACAAAGATTAACATTTGAGCAATTTTACAACACGTCTACATTAATTAGTTTGTAACATACAAAATGTAGCAGGTCTACGCTTGTCCCTGGCATGTCCTTAAAATTGAATTTTATTGTGACATGCGCTAAATACAACAGGTGTAGACCATACCCTGAAATGCTTACTTACAAGCCCTTAAACAACAATGCATATCAAGAAATAGAGTTAAGAAAATATTTAGTAAATTAAATAAGTAAAAAATCAAATAAAAAGTAACACAATAAAATTACATAACAATAACAAGGCTATATACTGGGTGTACCGGTACCAAGTCTATGTGTGGGGGTACAGGTTAGTCAAGGTAATTTGTACATGTAGCTAAGGGTAAAGTGACTATGCATAGATAATAAACAGCGAGAAGCATTTTATTAATTGTTCAGTAGTCTTATCGCTTGGGGGTAGAAGCTGTTAAGGAGCCTTTTGGACCTAGAGTTGGCGCTCCGGTACTGCTTGCCGTGCAGTAGCAGAGAGAACGTCTATGACTTGGGTGACTGGAGGCTTTGACAATTTTTGGGGCCTTCCTCTGACACCTCCTAGTATATACAGTGGGGAGAACAAGTATTTGATACACTGCCGATTTTGCAGGTTTTCCTACTTACAAAGCATGTAGAGGTCTGTAATTTTTATCATAAGTACACTTCAACTGTGAGAGATGGAATCTAAAAAATCCAGAAAATCACATTGTATGATTTTTAAGTAATTATTTTGCATTTTATTGCATGACATAAGTATTTGATACATCAGAAAAGCAGAACTTAATATTTGGTACAGAAACCTTTGTTTGCAATTACAGAGATCATACGTTTCCTGTAGTTCTTGACCAGGTTTGCACACACTGCAGCAGGGATTTTGGCCCACTCCTCCATACAGACCTTCTCCAGATCCTTCAGGTTTCGGGGCTGTCGCTGGGCAATACGTGCTTTCAGCTCCCTCCAAAGATTTTCTATTGGGTTCAGGTCTGGAGACTGGCTAGGCCACTCCAGGACCTTGAGATGCTTCTTACGGAGCCACTCCTTAGTTGCCCTGGCTGTGTGTTTCGGGTCGTTGTCATGCTGGAAGACCCAGCCACGACCCATCTTCAATGCTCTTACTGAGGGAAGGAGGTTGTTGGCCAAGATCTCGCGATACATGGCCCCATCCATCCTCCCCTCAATACGGTGCAGTCGTCCTGTCCCCTTTGGAGAATAGCATCCCCAAAGAATGATGTTTCCACCTCCATGCTTCACGGTTGGGATGGTGTTCTTGGGGTTGTACTCATCCTTCTTCTTCCTCCAAACACGGCGAGTGGAGTTTAGACCAAAAAGCTCTGTTTTTGTCTCATCAGAGCACATGACCTTCTCCCATTCCTCCTCTGGATCATCCAGATCGTCATTGGCAAACTTCAGACGGGCCTGGACATGCGCTGGCTTGAGCAGGGGGACCTTGCGTGCGCTGCAGGATTTTAATCCATGACGGCGTAGTGTGTTACTAATGGTTTTCTTTGAGACTGTGGTCCCAGCTCTCTTCAGGTCATTGACCAGGTCCTGCCGTGTAGTTCTGGGCTGATCCCTCACCTTCCTCATGATCATTGATGCCCCACGAGGTGAGATCTTGCATGGAGCCCCAGACCGAGGGTGATTGACCGTCATCTTGAACTTCTTCCATTTTCTAATATTTGCGCCAACAGTTGTTGCCTTCTCACCAAGCTGCTTGCCTATTGTCCTGTAGCCCATCCCAGCCTTGTGCAGGTCTACAATTTTATCCCTGATGTCCTTACACAGCTCTCTGTTCTTGGCCATTGTGGAGAGGTTGGAGTCTGTTTGATTGAGTGTGTGGACAGGTGTCTTTTATACAGGTAACGAGTTCAAACAGGTGCAGTTAATACAGGTAATGAGTGGAGAACAGGAGGGCTTCTTAAAGAAAAACTAACAGGTCTGTGAGAGCCGGAATTCTTACTGGTTGGTAGGTGATCAAATACTTATGTCATGCAATAAAATGCAAATTAATTACTTAAAAATCATACAATGTGATTTTCTGGATTTTCTACATGCTTTGTAAGTAGGAAAACCTGCAAAATCGGCAGTGTATCAAATACTTGTTCTCCCCACTGTAGGTTCTGGGTGGCAGGAAGCCTGGCTCCAGTGATGTATTGGGCTGTACTCCTGAGGGGGAAAATGTGTTGTCATGCCCTCTTCACGACTGTCTTGGTGTGTTTGGACCAGGACAGTTTGTTGGTGATATAGACACCAAGGAACTTGAAATGCTCGACCCGCTATAACATCAAATTGATCAGAAATACAGTGTAGACATTGTTAATTGTTGTGTCTTTACTATGAATTAAGTGATATATGACATGCTATTTTATCAAATTATTTCTCTGTAATTAATATTACCTGATTAAACTAATCATGTAAATAATTTAATTAACTACGAAGTCGGGGCACCAAGGAAGAATGTTTATAGAGCTGTTGTCTTCCGAATAAACTCTTAAAGACCTGGTAATCTTTTATATCAATAGCAGTCAATTATTAATCGTCACCTTATTCATCTTCACGAACCCTGGCTAACAAGTTGAATCAGTAATACAACATTTTGTTTAATTATTTATTTACTAAATAACTAAATAATCACACAGAATTACATATACACAGGGTGGATCATACATTGATTACTAATTATGTCATAAAAGAAAACGTCCCTAGCGGACGAAACCGATATGACGGCTGGTTACACAAAGAAAGGGGGTTAGGTTTGAATGAAAGCGCGGCAAGACTGAGGAGCAAAAGGATTGGGTCTCTATCGGACCTTATGAAGCTATGCTATCGTAAATACAGAATCATATGCATTCTAAATAACCACCCACTCGGAAAAGGAAAATGCAAGAAATATATTTAATCTGAGCTGTACTTCGATAGATTGGTCAAAGATGGAAGGCTGGGTTTCCCAGCAGAGATCTCCCTTGTCCTTTGAAGAATATTTCTGGCGGATATGTTGTAGTACCCTGTCGTTCTAAAGAGATTGTTCGTCCTTTCCTAGGCCACGCATGTTTACAGCTGCTGCTGATAACTCGACGTCTAGGATGTATCACTTCATAGTGAATAAGAGTTCAAAGTTCATACCAAGTTGCCATACTATAAACTCATGCTATATTCTGGCTGGTGTAGTCACATTCATCCTTCCAGCGTGGCGATCGTCACCTCCACGTTGAAATCCGCCCTTCTAAACGTATGGACATCAGTCCTCACGTCATCGGGAACACAATGTTAATTTCGTTAGGTTGTAGTCGTTCAACCATTCGCAACCAGAGCTCCCGCTGAGGTTGGCTTAGTTCGCCGTGAATTGGGTCACGGGGGCTCTAATAGAAATGTAGAAAAGGGGTTGGTTCATCATTTCCAACCAATGCCTATTCACGTGGGTCGTGGCCACTGACTGAGCCTATTTTACTTATGAAAACAATTCCCTAATTTTAAAAACTAAAATTACATTTCATATTTTCACAAATAGTTCCATATTTAAACATTTAAATTGCACAACAATTCAATGTGAATCTGAACTAGAATGTGTGGACTTTCCAAGATACAGTTTATGTCGTCCTATCATCAGTAATAATGTCTCAGGCGACAACTGATCTGACATCATATTCTTTAAGCACCAACAGATATTTTCAACTGGTTGGATTACATGAAGATTGTTCTTTTCCCCAACCTTTTGATGTTACAAAACTCTCTCTATGTTAACAAAGGGCTTTCCAAGAGTCCATTCTGTGGAGTGGAGAGAAAAAGGTGTAAAGGTATTTATGGGGAGTCATAAACCTCCCCCAACAGGACAACGTCATGCCTTAAAACCTGTTGAGGACAGAGGGCGCTGTTTTCACTTTGGGGGGAAATCGTGCCCAATTTAAACGGCCTCGTACTCAATTCTTGCTCGTACAATATGCATATTATTATTACTATTGGATAGAAAACACTCTCTAGTTTCTAAAACCGTTTGAATTATATCTGTGAGTAAAACAGAACTCCTTTTGCAGCAAACTTCCTGACCGGAAGTGGAAAATCTGAAATCGATGCACTCTTCTAGGGGCTGCCTATTAAAGTCCTTGTTATTTATTAGTTTAGATGCACTTCATACGTCTTCCACTAGATGTCGACAAGGAGTGAGAGAAGAAATGGAGTGTGTAACTTGATCTGGCCTCGAATTATAGCTCTTGGCATGACGTGTCACCAGTTTCCTGTTTTCTGGAGAGCGCGAGGAGGCACCTGGATTTGCCTTCTGATAAGCTGACGTTATGGATGACTAATATCTCCGGCTTTGATTTTATTTGATACATGTGACAATATCATCGTAAAGTATGTTTTTTCAATATAGTTTAATCAGATTATTTAAATTTTTTCGGGAGTTTTGCCGTGTTCCGTTCTCTTCCGTTTGTTGACATGGAGAGATTCGCGCCACTTGGCAAGTGTGCTTGCTAAATCGAGAGGGAAAAAGGCCGTTCTAAATCCAAACAACGATTGTTCCCAACAAAGGACCCCTTGTACAACATTCTGATGAAAGATCAGCAAAAGTAGGACCCATTTTATGATGCTATTTCATATATCTGTCGAACATGTTGTACTAGTCATTTGCGCCCAGCTTTTGGGTACTCTCTCGCTATAACTAAGCTGGATGTCGTAATGAAGTTATTTTTAGAATTCTAACACTGCGATTGCATTAAGAACTAGTGTATCTATCATTTCCTATACAACATGTATTTTTTAGTTATGTTTATGAATAGTCATTTGGTCAGAATATGTGTGTCAGAAAAAGTGTCAGAAAAAATATCCGGACGTTGTGGGAAAAAGATGCTACCTTAGCACAATGTATAACCACTGATTTCAGCTCTAAATATGCACATTTTCGAACAAAACATAAGTGTATGTATAACCTGATGTTATAGGACTGTCATCTGATGAACCTTATCAAGGTTAGTCAAAAATTATATATCTTTTGCTGGTTTGTCACGATCGCTAACTTTTACTACTGGGGAATGGCTTGTGTTTCTGGCTATTGTGGTAAGCTAATATAACGCTATATTGTGTTTCCGCTGTAAAACACTTAAGAAATCGGAAATATTGGCTGGAATCACAAGATGCCTGTCTTTCATTTGCTGTACACCATGTATTTTTCAGAAATGTTTTATGATGAGTATTTAGGTATTTGACATTGGTGTCTGTAATTATTATGGCTGCTTTCGGTGCAATTTCTGATTGTAGCTGCAATGTAAACTATGATTTATACCTGAAATATGCACATTTTTCGAACAAAACATAGATTTATTGAATAACATGTTATAAGACTGTCATCTGATGAAGTTGTTTGTTGGTTAGTTTGGTTGGTTCTTGGTTAGTTAGGTTGGCTTTGTGCATGCTACCTGTGCTGTGAAAAATGTCTGTCCTTTTTTGTATTTGGTGGTGAGCTAACATAAATATACGTGCTGTTTTCGCTGTAAAACATTTTAAAAATCGGACATGTTGGCTGGATTCACAAGATGTGTACCTTTCATTTGCTGTATTGGACTTGTTAATGTGTGAAAGTTAAATATTTCTAAAAAATATATTTTGAATTTCGCGCTCTGCCTTTTCAGTGGAATGTGGGAGGAGTTCCGCTGGCGGAACGCCAGAGCAGTACAGGATAATGTTGTAAATGACTATTGGAGCTGGAAACGGATGATTTTTTATGGAATATCTACATAGGCGTACAGAGGCGCATTATCAGCAACCATCAGTCGTGTGTTCCAATAGCACGTTGTGTTAGCTAATCCAATTTATTATTTTAAAAGGCTAATTGATCATTAGAAAACCCTTTTGCAATTATATTAGCACAGCTGAAAACTGTTGTCCTAATTAAAGAAGCAATAAAACTGGCCATCTTTAGACTAGTTGAGTATCTGGAGCATCAGCATTTGTGGGTTCGATTACAGGCTCAAAATGGCCAGAAACATAGTAAATTCTTCTGAAACTCGTCAGTCTGTTCTTGTACTGAGAAATGAAGGCTATTCCATGCAAGAAATTGCCAAGAAACTGAAGATCTCGTACATCGCTGTGTACTGCTCCCTTCACAGAACAGCCCCACATGCCCTGAATGACAGGTTGCCACTGGTTACAGCCTTATTCTAAAATTGAATCATTTGTTTGCTGCAGGAGGGACTGGTGCTCTTCACAAAATAGATGGCATCATGAGGTAGGAAAATTATGTGGATATATTGAAGCAACATCTCAAGAAATCAGTCAGGAAGTTTAAGCTTGGTCACAAAGGGATCTTCCAAATGGACAATGACCCCAAGCATACTTCCAAAGTTGTGGCAAAATGGCTTAAGGACAACAAAGTCAAGGTATTGGAGTGGCCATCAGAAAGTCCTGATCTCAATCCTATAGAAAATTTGTGGGCAGAACTGAAAAATGGTTTGCGTGCGAGGAGGCTTACAAACCTGACTCAGTTACACCAGCTCTGTCAGGAGGAATGGGCCAAAATTCACCCAACTTATTGTGGGAAGCTTGTGGAAGTCTACCCGAAATGTTTGACCCAAATAAAACAATTTAAAGGCAATTCTACCAAATACTAATTGAGTGTATGTAAACTTCTGACCCACTGGGAATGTGATAAAATAAATAAAAGCTGAAATAAATCATTCTCTCTACTATTATTCTGACATTTCACATTCTTAAAATAAAGTGGTGATCCTAACTGACCTAAGACATGGAATTTTTACTAGGATTAAATGTCAGGAATCTGAGTTTAAATGTATTTGGCTAAGGTGTATGTAAACTTCCGACTTCAACTGTATATTAAAGGCCTGATTAGTGGAGTGCTGCAGAGATGGTTGTCCTTCTGGAAGGTTCTCCCATCTCCACAGAGGAACTCTAGAGCTCTGTCAGAGTGACCATCAGCTTCTTGGTCACCTCCCTGACAAAGGCCCTTCTCCCCCGATTGCTCAGTTTGGCTGGGCGGCCAGCTCTAGGAAGAGTCTTGGTGGTTCCAAACATCTTCCATTTAAGAATGATGGAGGCCACATTTTTTGGTACCCTTCCTGTGCCTCGACACTTTTCTGTCTCGGAGTTCTACAGACAATTCCTTCAAGCTCATGGTTTGGTTTTTACTCTGACATGCACTGTCAACTGTGGGACTTTATATAGACAGGTGTGGGCCTTTCCAAATCATGCCCAATCAATAGAGTGTACCACAGGTGAACCCCATCAAGTTGTAGAAACATCTCAAGGATGATCAATGGAAGCAGGATGTACCTGAGCTCAATTTAGTCTCAAACGTTCAAATAGCCTTGAATCTTCTGAGGCCTGAGGGATGCGTGAAGTGGAGGAAGATATGGTTTTCGACTATACGTGCCAGGGAGAAACAGCTGATCCTTTCTGTAATAGCTTTTAAAATAACAGTTCTCCAATAGCTTAGCATGGTACTCAGATTCCAAGAAGCAGCAGTTCACCAGCACTCCCTGAAAGAGGTTAATATTCGCATTCTTAAAGGCTCTGCTAACCAGCACAGCTCCTTTTGCTTTTAACACCCAGGAGTTTTCACTACATCTCAAGTTGTGTGTTACCAACATGTCAGTGGTCTGGATGAGTGTGGCACAGCAGAGCAGTCTAGAACCAGTGCCAAGTGATAAAGAGGGTGAGAAGAGAACTGTCTGCCAGTCCTAAACTTCTCATCCTTGCATAAAATATTCCTAATCTGATTTCTTGGTGCTTGTAATGCTGGCACTGTATCAGTATGTTTAATCACTTGGTGACACATGAAAATGGAGGAAATAGATTATTATGGAATACAATCAACACAGCATACAATCAAAGCTACCCTGAATAATGTCCCTCCCCTGAATAATTCAACACTATTTGAATGAGGGGAAACAAGCTATCTACTATCAGCAGTGTCCTTACATGGCTGCTTGTCTAGCTGCAGCCTCTCCCATGGGCAGCCTCCAGGTGATGTCAGGCCAGGCCTCCACACAGCAGTCAGCCTAACATGTCCACCATGACTGTGGCGTCTTCAGCCCTCACTGTAGCCCTCACTGTACTGTACTGTACACACCACTGACAGTGAAATTAGTGTCATAAATATTTCATGATGTGCTTGTCTTAGCCATATTGATTCCAACTGCAGGCAGCAAACTCCCTTTGAAAATTTTTCCCTGGATGCAAGCCTGTCTGCCGCATAGCTGTCAAATCTGACCACACACAGAAACACATACACACACGCACTAGACGAGTGGATAATGGGGTTTTGCAGAGTGCGTGCGTGTGCGTGCATGTGTGTGTGCATGTGTCTGTGTGACCAGATTCATGTAGCCCACCAGCATGATGGTTGTCACTGTTGAATGATTAATCACATAGTGTAGTGTTCGGGGAGGGAAGGCCCTCCCATCGTTCTCCTCTAAATTTAGTTTTACTTCAATGAAAAAGGCCTCCATTTTCGCAATCAACAGTGGTCTAGGCCAAGGCTCCTTTCACTAGCTCTTTTTCTCTCCTCAGCAGCAGTGGCTGAAACCAGTTTCAGCTGGACATAAGCTATAAGTTTTATTGAGTTGCAATTGGCTGTCACAGATATCAAGCTCACGCAGGTCTCATCACCTCACACATTAAATTAACAGAGGACGGGTCCAGTCGGTAAATACATTTTAATTGCACATATCCGTGGCAGTTATATCAGACCCGACACAGATCGTGCCGCACCACCGTGCCACACCGTGCCACGCCGCCTGTCAGCAGGACAGCCAGTCAGGTGCAGAGGTGAGAGAGCACTCATACAGCTACCTCTGTACTGTGTACATGACTGCCTCCCTACGCCCACTCTGTGAGATGGGCTTCATGGCTGCTCTGAGTTTCTGTCCATCAGCTTAATGAAAAGGTATGTGTTATGTACTGTTCAACTCTAAGTGTATGTTACCAAAAATATTATGTCTGGATAACTGGATAAATCAAACTACCCAGTGATCATATAGTTCATCTTTCAGGTAATGTACAGGAAATTCAGTAGAGTAACAGAACATACTACAATGGCATACATACTTTAGATGCGGAAACATGCTGGTGAAAATCCTTAAAAACGCTCAAAGTATTTACTTGTGAGTGAAGTTAACTAAAGGTGCAAATTGAGCAAATCTATAGTTTTAGATAAGAAAATCAGACCACACAAACACCTCCTAATTCATTGCATTATTAATTACTTCAACAAAAGAAACCATATCACCATTGTTAGTGAAGAGATCTTCTACATTCAGCCAATGTGGCTCAGCCTACTCTGGAACAGAACTTAATTAATAAAATGTTATGAATTCTTAGAGCATGATCGATAAATCACCAGCTTCACAATGGAGAGATTGTTTCTAAACATTTGACTTGTAGCTGTAATGGGCCACACTGGCTTGTTGCTCCCACACTGAGCTTTAATGTGATTTGTGTATTGGCAACATTGACATATTAAGTGTATCATCATAATCCTCCATCGTATTTTGGAGTTTACAGTCATATCATTAAGATAGTTGTGCATCACTTTTCCTGATCAGAGACCCTCCCCCCCAAACCCAATGAGTTGTTGACATCATAGAATGTCATAGGCTACATTGTGCACTTTTAATTCATACAAGTCTATGAATGTATGTGCCTTGTGTTCTGTGCAGTGAGGTATGACTGCTATTTAGGTTGAGTCCTAAATCATATTTTTGGCTATCCAATTCCAATTCGCTTCCAATTTTCCTTTTCTCATCATCTTATTGTCTGGTTGCTTTAACTTTCACTTTGTTGTGTCTTCATGATGGGACAATTTTTGTTTTTGTATTATGGTGATATATTGTAGGTCTGTTACAGTGTTAAAACAAAAATCTGTCTTCTCTCTGGTGTTTTAGGCACGTCATCCCTCACCGCCACAAGGAGGCGATAGGGGGGATATATTTTTCAAAACCAACGCTCCTTAAAATATATTTAGGCATATACTCTTGGTCGAGCCTAATGCTTCAGTAGTCCGTCTAATTTAAAATGCTGTCTTAAAATCAAGAGTTCGAGTTCATCGAATCTTCCCTTGAGTCAATCAACAGCACTTTTCGAGCTATCTGTTTCCCCACAGGCGCGTGGGGCTGAAGAACTGCGTCCTCGCGGAGACAGCCGGCTGTCACTGTCTCTAGATGCGTGTTGAAGGAGCGCGCGGGAGGGGTCTGGAATCGAACTCTTGCTGCGAGAGATCATCATCGATTGCTGGAGTCTGCAAAGGCACTCCATCCAACACAACACAAATCAGATGTGGAGCTTTTCCAATGCAATATGAGTGACTCAACTCATGAGGGGTGAGACAGCACTGGGGAAGGTGTAGAACAGGGGAGGACAGAGAACCGTTTTGCAACCCCTTGGTGTTTACGAGTCCAGGATTCCGGGAAATGGAAGTTATTTTTGGCCATCTAAAGTAGAGCGAATCTTCAGAATTCCGTCGGACAAGGGGGAGGAAGAGCCGAAGTAACTCAGATGAGTTAATTGCAGCCTTCTGTCGACTAATGTTGCCACTCGAACATCCTTGAAATAGTCTGAGGAATCCGTCTTCACGGTGTTTTATTTGGCAGAAGTAAGAAAATACTGTCTTGTGCTCTAACAATTTAATTTCAAACGTTGTGAGCTGTTTTGAACTGGAGAGGCCGTGAATTATGCTCTAATACATTTTGAAAACAAACTCAAACATACTCAGACGAGTGGAAATACTTTATTGAAACCAGCCTCGATTGATAATCTGCTTCTTTTGCACGGATTATCAAAATCAGGTGAGTGCCAACCTGAACCTGAATAATACAAAATGTGCATCTAGGTGTGTGTTATTGCGCGCCCGTGCGCGCGTAATGCTGTAGAAGTTATGAGAATCAGAAAACAGACCATGGAAGTAAAGTGATTGCTCTTGCACGCCCTGTAGATTCCTTATTTAAAAACCCATTGCATTGCGTTGTTAATTTGTAAAAGTGGTCCCAACAGAGATATGGTGATTGTTTCATTTCGTTTTAGCACCACCGCATGCAGGCTGGTGTTGTGTTTGTATGGCGGTGGTGGTGTCGATGCAGGTTGAGGCTGCATGAGGCGGTGGGTTTAATTATTG